>NC_071116.1:17971250-19183125 GCF_024256425.1 Clarias gariepinus | reverse complement strand
ATGGTTGCTTGATTTTCACTCTAATGTGACAGATACACACAAAACAACTAAAGCTGCGGGTTATTTAACAACTTTCCTAGGGCTTGGTCTCAGTCATATATCTGGGAGTGCTAAGCGGTAGACGGATCAATACTCAGAGACAGTTCCACTTATCTTCACTTTCCATACTATTATCGTCTCAGCATTTGTCTGAGTAGCTAAACTACAGAGGCAATAGCTGTTCACTAAACAGATTATATACACAAATTACTTATTGTCTGAAAGGTTGCTTTAATGACCTTTTGGTTTGGATTGGAAGGACAATGAATTGCCTCTTCCCCATTTATTACTGAAAGTGACTGGTAATTGTTGGTACTGCATCGTTCACTGCATTAGAAGCAGCTTACTAGCTGTATGTTAGGACGTTTCCAGGTGGAAGTCTGCTAGCCTCAGGCGTTCGACAATATAAAACTGCTTTTGTTCAGAAACAAAAGCTGATTGATTCTGAGGGTCTGTCTACAGGCTGGTGAGAGATGAGCAGATGTACAGTATTCTGCTCTCAAACATCTCTGCGCTAATGGATCTGAAGTGTCTGCTTCACCTGTGCATGTGCTCTTTCTCTTTATCCCATTGACTAAGTAACAGCAATCTACACTCATGTGCAACCACTTCAACACAAAGACACTCGTCAGGTTAATGAATAAATTGCGCATTAGTTAGTTAGTGGTGCGGAAAAGGTACACAGGAGCATGAAATAACCAAAAGCTTTGTCTGGAGATACAAGTGGTAATACTGTTATCACAATGAACTAATGAATCCTTGACATTAATTAAAGCAACCATAACACAATTTTTTTATTACTCCTTTGTGAGCTGCACTGAGGTCTGTATTATTGTGTGTGTATGTGTGCTTGCATTCACCGAATGGTGAATAGAACAGTTTATAGCATAATGATTTACTGTATTCAGTTTAAGAACACTACATTTTTGGCTATTTTTTTTTTAAACTTTATCTTAAAAACTAAGCAGGAAAAAGAAATTTCTGAGACTGTTTGCAAATTAATAAATGCTTTGATTTCTCACATTTAGACACTTTGATTATCTGCCTTTGAATCATGAATATCATGTTTAACAGTGTTTAACATATAAGAATGTTTTTCTTTATGTGTATGGTATAAAGCTAAATAAATTTTATCCACAACATAAAACACTTTATTTAGCCTTAAAAAGTTTTTTTTTTTTTTGCCACAAGGGCTGAACAGTTAATTACATATTAAGTTGCAGTTAATTAATCACAGAGCTTGACAATTAAACTCTCTATTCTGTAGGATATCCACTGAATTACAATGAAGCATTACTATTTACAAACACAGCTAATCAAACAGGTAGAAATCACAGTAATTTGTCTAACTAATAACTAATCAAATAGCCACAAACTATGCTTAATTACAAAGCATATTAATTGTGTTAAAATCATCGATTATCACTAAATTGCATTAATACAAGGCCAATGTGTCATGGTCCCAAAATTGCAGCAAATTAAGGTGTCATTTTGGCTTCATAGAGAAAAGTTTAGAAATCCATTTCCCTAATAAGTTCCCAATCCAGCAAGAACATGTAGCTGATTTTTTGAAATTGTAATTGATGGAAATGTCCTTTAGAGAAGCAGGGGGTGGAATTGATCCAACAGCCTTTGAACAGGTGAAATTTATCTGCCCTTCACTGGGTTCAGCGCTCTCTCCTCGCAATCGATTCAAATTTTACCTAATCACAATCTCCAGAGAAACCACAGGCACAAACACTTAACACAACCATTCAAACCCAAACCAAGGGAATAGGGCTCATGGAGAAACAAGTGACAAGTTTTTGATTTATTAGAATCCAAGTATATTATTTACACTGAGACGTTGGTGTTTACGGTCCTTACTTATGTTCATAGCCGTGGTAGTTGTTCGGGGTTAATAGTATAGTGTAAACTACTAAAAGTCAGAACACTTATCCACATTAGATGATTAATAACTTAATTAAAAGTTGAAGAAAAAATAGTAAAGTTTTAATATACAGGACTGCAAACTTTTTGAGCCACTCCTGATTTCTTCATAATTTACTTCCAAAAAGAGACTTTCTTGTATTTTTATGTACTCTTGAGGTATAAGAAATCCAGGCTTCCTGAAGGTCTTTATTGGCTCTTATTTTTAAATTGTTTCTAGCTCGCATTTTCAAAACAGTTTCAGAAGAATGTTCTGTATTTCTTAAGTGATCTATAAATCATAAAACAATCTGACTTGAGGTTTGAACTAGTGAGAAACAGGATCATCATAGTTTACCGGTGATGATGAATGCTGAGTGACGAGAGGGGAACTGAGGTTGCTGCTGAGGTTGTTAGATGAACAGCCAGTTTTTAAATAGTAGCTTTAGGCACTTTGCAGGCTGCCGCAGTAAAACATTTGTTTCAATTCTTTTATTTTAATCTATATATTTTAATTTTATTTAATATGAAGGGTGGCTCAAGACTTTTGCACAGTTTTCTCTAATCATGGAGTACTGTAAATTGTTACTACTTTAGGTCCTAAAGGTCTGAAAGATGTTTTCTAACTAGTGTTATAAAATGTGACATCAGCAAACATGAATCTTGCAAACACTGATTGTTAGACTGATTGCCCAATGTGTAATGGAGGTAAAAGCTCTGATAGAAAGAACATTCAGATGATGCATCATGCCATTCTGCACAGACAGCGAGACAGAGAGAGAGAGAGAGAGAGAGAGAGAGAGAGCGGCGAGAGAGACAGGGACAGAGGCTCACTTGGTTCGACCCTTGAGGATATTTAATGCTTAGGGTCTGACAGTCCTCTATCATTACCACAATTTCAGTGTTGTTTTGCTTTCTCCCTCACGGAAAGCACACAAAAGCACGACTCTGTGTCTTTGGAAAGTCTCAGAGGAGTCATTTGAGCGGTGTAGGTTAGAGGGGCAATGCACAGGGATTACACAGGCAGCCAAGGGCAAAGTCAAAACACAAAAGAAACTCTTCTTCTACAAACTCCATACTCTATAATAACTCATATTTTACAAAGTAGTTTCCTATAAAGTTGCAAAATAACAATCCATAATGAATGAAACGTGCTCAATATGCATTTTAAGAATTTGATCTATTAATATCAAGTCAATTACTTAGCTGCATTCAGTACAACAATATCTTATTGGCTTATATGATGTTTAAGAGCTTATAATGTTTCTACAGATCTACACATATTCATCAGCTTCTACATTCTAACATTTTAAATGTGAATCAACATTAGTAATTTCCCTCTGCAGACTCACTGCAGCAGACCCTAAAAACATATAGTAATTGAGATGGATGGGAAACAATGACCATGTCTTTTCCTCCATCACTAAAAAGCCTATTGTTAAATGAAACCTCCCCTCAGCCTGGATTGGGATGGATTTGTGCACTCAAGGTGGATTTATTCTGCTTCAAAAATAAAATCTTGCCTGCACAATTAATAGGCAGGGAGCTACTTTGTATAACACTGCCAAATCAACCCACACCACAACACAGTTGTCAACAGGGTGTGTCCCAACCTGCATTAAACAATTCCTTTGGCAACTTGGTGGATTTTATTTTATATATTATATATATAAAATCATATGTGGTCTTACCAGCACAAGGATAGGATGTAAAGAGAAAAAGGCATTACCCATATACACTCACCTAAAGGATTATTAGGAACACCATACTAATACGGTGTTTGACCCCCTTTCGCATTCAGAACTGGCTTAATTCTACGTGACATTGATTCAACAAGGTGCTGAAAGCATTATTTAGAAATGTTGGCCCATATTGATAGGATAGCATCTTGCAGTTGATGGAGATTTGTGGGATGCACATCCAGGGCACGAAGCTCACGTTCCACCACATCCCAAAGATGATCTATTGGGTTGAGATTTGGTGACTGTGGGGGCCATTTTAGTACAGTGAACTCATTGTCATGTTCAAGAAACCAATTTGAAATGATTTGAGCTTTGTGACATGGTGCATTACCTGCTGGAAGTAGCCATCAGAGGATGGGTACATGGTGGTCATTTAGGGGATTAAACATGGTCAGAAACAATGCTCAGGTAGCCCGTAGCATTTAAACGATGCACAATAAGCACTAAGGGGCCTGAAGTGTCCCAAGAAAACATCCCCCACATCATTACACCACCACCACCAGCCTGCACAGTGGTAACAAGGCATGATGGATCCATGTTCTCATTCTGTTTATGCCAAATTCTGACTTTACCATTTAAATGTTTCAACAGAAATTGAGACTCATCAGACCAGGCAACATTTTTCCAGTCTTCAACTGTCCAATTTTGGTGAGCTCGTGCAAACTGTAGCCTCTTTTTCCTATTTGTAGTGGAGATTAGAGGTACCCGGTGGGGTCTTCTGCTGTTGTAGCCCATCCGCCTCAAGGTTGTGCGTGTTGTGGCTTCACAAATGCTTTGCTGCATACCTCGGTTGTAACGAGTGTTTTTTTCAGTCAAAGTTGCTCTTCTATTAGCTTGAATCAGTTGGCCCATTCTCCTCTGACCTCTAGCATCAACAAGGCATTTTCGCCCACAGGACTGCCGCATACTACTGTAGATGTTTTTCCCTTTTCACACCATTCTTTGTAAACCCTAGAAATGGTTGTGCGTAAAAATCCCAGTAACTGAGCAGATTGTGAAATACTCAGACCGGCCCGTCTGGTACCAACAACCATGCCACGCTCAAAATTGCTTAAATCACCTTTCTTTCCCATTCTGACATTCAGTTTGGAGTTCAGGAGATTGTCTTGACCAGGACCACACCCCTAAATGCATTGAAGCAACTGCCATGTAATTGGTTGATTAGATAATTGCATTAATGAGAAATTGAACAGGTGTTTCCAATAATCCTTTAGGTAGTGTAGTTAACTTATCTGTCAAGGCAACCAAGAAGCATGAACTACAAAATAAACACTTCTTTTTATTCCTTGGACAATTCATATAACTCAGACCCATAACGTTTTTTTAACATAAAGTGAAACAAAAATTTATTAGATCCTTACTGTTAATATCAGAAGTAGTCCTTGAGGGTTTGACTAACAGTAGAAGTGGTGTTTGGTCAGGTCTGTGATCTAAACATTAAATTCCAAAAGGACTGGATGGACACCTCTGAAGCCATCCAAATTAATTTTATTGGGCTTGATGTAACACTCTACAGTACTTAGATTCACATGTTAAAAAAACAAATTCTTGTTGCCATAGACTCTTTCTTGTGTCTGATACATTGGGTAAGTCAATTCTTCAAAGTTAAATCTTTGGTAGTTTTTAAAACAGATTTGACTAGTTTAGGAAGAATTATTATTATTTATTTTTTTTGTAGTTTGTGTGTTTTAATTGTTGAGGTATTGTTAGGCCAACTTGTTTTTATAGAAGAGCAATCACGTCATTTATGGGCTACAATGGGAGACTTTTTCTACTTTTTTGAGGAGATAGAAAGTAGTTGGGCTAAGTCAACTTTAGAGAAACATAATTAAGTGAGCCCACAACCAATACTACTTGAGCTGGCTTAAACATTTAAATTACAAGTTGAATCAACTTAATATTTTAAACTGGGTACATGTTGTTTCAACTAAACTACTGTTCAAAAGTTTGGGGTCACTTGCAAATTTCTTAGTTTTTGTTTAGTGATTTATTTTCTACATTCTACAACAATATTGGGGATTTCAAAACTATAAAATAACACATATGGAATTATGTAATAATGTAACAACAACAAAAACTACAGTTAGTTCTCATTTTGAGACACAGAGGTCAGGCTTTCTGTAATAGTTCTTGCAAAAACAGTATTGTCAAGTGCATTTGCAAAATCTGTCAAGCACCATAATGAAACTGGCTCTCATGAAGGCCATCCCAGGAGGGCGAGACCAAAACCTACCTTTGCCTCAGACGAGAAGTTTATTTAGAGTTATCAGCCTGAAAAATTACCAATTAACAGCACCTCAGAGCCGTTATAAAGTCTTTACAGTGCATAAGTAGCAGACACATCTCACTATCAACTGTTCAAAGGAGATAAATGCATTTTTTGGACACCTTCAGCATTCCTTTACAATGTAGAAAGAAATAAAAATCAGGAACCATCATGGAGTTAGAAAGTGACCCCAAACTTTTGAACGGTAGTGTATATATATATATTTTAACAGTGTTACATCTAGCATTTGTAAACACTTCTGGAAAAAACAATGACTTGTGTTATCTCCTGATTTATATCATCTTTCAAATTACAGTACTTGGAGACACATTTCAAATTAATGTCACTATGCAAAGTACCACAGTTTTTCTTACAGATTTAACCATCAAGTTAAAGAATAATAACATTTTTACCATTAAATAATAGAATGATATTAATCTCAGATATCGGAACAACTTAATAATAACCGAGATCAGAAAAATACTAAAACTCTTTTCCTCAATAATATAAAATTTGAAAAACAAAATTAACAAATTCATCTTCATTTGGACACCACACACCCCTTATTTAAACAAGTGGATGTCTTCAGGATAGCTAACAGATTTTTTCCAGCCACACCACATAACCAAAGCCATACCACACATCATCAGCATAATATTCCAAAATACACACAATTAAATTACATTATTTTCTTAAAAACATTATTTCAATTATTACAATCACAATAATCTTCCTGCATTCCTTTCAGTCTCCTACCCCGTTCTTATATGCATCACATCCACATTTCATTTACTGTTTCATCTGTTACATTATGTATAATGTCAGGTCAATTACATTTACACCCACCTCTCACTAATATAACCATAATTTATTTACTATTTTCTATTTCTAAATGTATAAAATCAAATAGCTAAATGATCCTTTAAAGAAGGCCTTAAAAAAAGGAGAGAAAAAAAGCAGATGCAAGGTGCCAGCTCTAATAATGAGTGTGCCAGTGAACTAAACTTGACAGTGTGGTGATATTATTCCTGCAGGAGGAAATAGATATACAGTTCTGTGCAAGTGTTGAGCCACCCTTCATTTCTTAATGTTTTGCTCCCAAAGGGCCAGACTTTTTTTGTAGTTTTTAATGTAGCCTTGAGGAATAGCTCTTCAGGCTTTTTGAAGGAGTTCCTTGGCTCTCATTTTTGGCTCTTGTTTTTGTGTCTCATTTTCAGTCCAGTCTCCAGTCCCTGTATCTGACCGGTTTCAGAGGAATGTTTTTATTTGTTAAGCCACACAGCTTGTTAAGCTACCTATGGGTCATTACATCATGGAAAAAAAATCTAACTTAAGGAATAAACCAGTGAAAAAAACGGGTACAGATGATGACAGATGATTAGGCCGGTGATTAGTATACTGGTGATACTGAATGCTGAGTGGTTGGGACAGACGAATGGGGAATTGAGGTTGATGCTGAGGTTGTTACATTAACAACCAACTTTTACATTGTATTTTTAGGCACTTTGCAGCTTGTCACAGTACAACATTTGTTTCCATTTTTTAAAATTAAATCTACATAATTTTATTTTATTTAATATGAAGAAATGAGGGGTGGCTTAGGACCTGCATGAAGTACTCAAGTAGTGGATGTTGCATTTCACCTCATTTAACCATTTAAGATCATCCACAGATTGCAAAATTACTGGGTGTAACGCAGGTAAAAAGCTTCCCTTGTCTGTTTTATTCTTGTTAATTTCCTGGTTTAAGTTAACATTACGTCCCCGATTACAGCTGCTAGTTTCAAAGTGAATATCAACTGTGTGCTTTATAAACTGAGAAATATTAAATACTGTTTCTCCCAACTAAACTCGAGCAGTGTTTTTTATTGGATTTCTGTGCTAGTCATGGGTTGTCCATAATTTTATTGCACTGTTCCGTTTCTCTCCATATCTGCCTTCTGTGTTCTTAACTGTCCCTTTTTGTAGGACAGTAACTAAATTGGTGTTTTGTTGGTTTTCTAAGTTTGTGTTATTTAAGGGTCCCCCCCCCCTTCAGTGTTATTTGTATCGAGGATGAGAGAAACATAATTTTGATTCTCTATATGTATACACTGTACATGTAGCAGAATTGACAATGAAGTTGACTTTGACTTTGATAACAAATACCATGTTCGAACATAGGGATGCTCATAAGTGTACTTGGTACCAGAGCATCTTAGGCTGGAGGTCATTGATTAATTTCGTGATCATATCATCTGACCTGAGGCCACATGTCTTGGACACTCGGGTAAAGAGAGGGGCGGAGCTGTCAACTGGTCACTGGTGGTGAATTGGGTCAGGTGGCAGGGAAGGCCACTGGATAGACCTGGTAAGCCCAAACAGGTAGTGTGGGTGAATTGGGTATGTCTAGGGGAGGCTCCTGTCCAAGAAGCCTTCAACTCCCTCCTGGGCCTGGGGTCAGGCTTGATCTCCCCGGGCGAGGTCACTGAGGTAGTCAAAGAACTCCACAGTGGCAAAGCCCCATGAATTGACAAGATACATCCGGAAATGCTGAAGGCTCTGGGTGTTAAGGGGCTGTCTTGGTTGACACGGTCTTCAACATTGCGTGGAAGTCCAGGGCAGTGCCTAAGGAGTGGCAGACTGGGGTGGTGGTTCCCCTTTTCAAAAAGGGGACCAGAGGGTGTGTGCCAACTATAGGGGCATTACACTACTCAGCCTACCTGGGAAAGTGTACTCCAAGTTCAGCCAATTGTCGACCTACAGATTGAAGAGAAACAATGTGGATTCCATCCAGGTCATGGAACAGCGGACCAGCTTTTTACTCTTGCAGGAATCCTGGAAGGGGTTTGGGAATATGACCATCCAGTCTACATGTGTTTTGTAGATTTGGAGAAGGCATATGATTGGGTCCCTTAGAATTTTCTGTGGGAGGTATTGCTGGAGTATTGGGTGAGGGGGTCAGGGCTTCTCAGGGCCATCCAATTTCTTTATAAGTAAGAGCTGTGTTCGGACTCCCAGCAGTAAGTCAGACTTGTTTCCAGCGGGTCTTGGCCTCCGCCAGGGCTGTGCCCTGTCACCAATCCTGTTTGTGATTTTTATGGACAGGATATCAAGGCGCAGCCGTGGAGAAGAATGTATCCAGCTTGCTGCATCAGTTTGCAGCTGAGTGTGAAACGGCAGGGATGAGGATCAGCACCTCGAAATCTGTGGCCATGGTTCTCAACAGGAAACCGATGGATTGCCTACCCCAGGTAGAAAGCGAGTTGTTACCCCAAGTGAAGAAGTTTAAGTATCTTGGTTCTTGTTTACTAGAGATGGAACATTGGAACGTTAGGTTGGCCGGAGCATAGGAGCAGCAGGTGCCGTACTGCAGTCGCTTTATCGCACTATTGTGACGAAGAGAGAGTTGAACCAAAAGGCAAAGCTCTCAATCTCCCGGTCGATTTTTGTTCCAATCCTCACCTATGGTCACGAGCGTTGGGTCATGTCCAAAAGGACAAGATCGTGAATACAAGCAGGCGAAATTGATTTTTTTTCAGAAAGGTAGGCTTTTTGATTAGAGATAAGATGAGAAGGCTCAGTCATCCGTGAGAAACTCAAAGTATAGCCGCTACTCCTTTGCGTATAAAGTAGTCAATTAAGGTGGTTTGGGGATCTGGTAAGGATGTCACCAGGACGCCTCCCTAGGGAGGTGTTCCTGGCATAGTTCCAAGCTGGAAGGAGACCACTGGGCAGACCAAGGACTAGATGGAGAGATTATATCTCCAAACTGGCCTGGGAACGTCTCGGGATTCCCCAATCGAAGTTAGTTGAGGTGGCCGGGGAAAGGGAAGTTTGGGGTTCCCTGCTGTAACTGCGACGGCCCCGCGACCCCACTTTGGATGAATGGTTGAAGATGGATGGATGTATTAAATGCATGCAGGATTATTAACAGTGTTGTAGTCTCTAATACTCTTGTTTTGTATTTTCATGCTTTAATACAGATGTTCATTTTAAAAAGGTTCACACATTTACAAATTTGAAATAAAATGATAGCATGTACAATATAGATTTAAATTTAGTCTGGAAGAAGCCCCACTTAGGATTTTAGTATTTTAACTTTTGGTAATCAAAGATAATATTGTACATATCCTTTTTTGTGCTACCCAGAACATCTAAGGAATCCCAAAGACCATGGGTTAAGTATATACTCTGGACTGCACAAAAAAGGAAAACTCTAACTGGTAAACTTTAACTTAATTAAACTTTTAACAATTAATTTTTTAAAGGGCGGTGAATCAAATTAGTGCTTTGTTCAAAAATGATAGCAGGATTCAGAATTTATATTCATATCAAAAAAAGGGTCAGGAGCTGAAAACTTTGAAAGCTCTGATCCAGAGGATGCTTTTAAGAGTGCTATTGTTATTCGGCTCACACCAACAGAGCTAAATACCATTCCCTTACCTCATTCTACCGTCTGGAATGATAATACCGTCCAATCTCACATCAATGAAAAACCTTTTTATCTGAACTGTTTTCATCTCTAGACTGGAAATTTGAAACAGAGAAGACTGAGTGAGTTGGAGAGAAAGAGAGAGATAGAGAGAGAGAGGGAGGATATAAAGAGCCCTCTTCATGTTGTGTAAAGCAATGGGTCCTTTCAAAAGAGGTCACTTTGACATGTCAGTATCTCACTCTATAGGTACATTAAACAAGTTTCCTTAAAATATAAACCTAAACAACTATTATGTGCAGAGTATACATTACGATGCATTTTCCCCATTCATTTGCTGTCAATTCATGGACACATCATAAAGTAAAACCAACAACTCTGGTGCCAAACCAGAAATTACACTCTCTATTAAAAAGATACATTTATTTTGTAATCATGATATCACCACCACATGCACATTAAAATTATACCATTTCCTGATAGTTTGTACTATACTCTTTGCAACAATGCTATTACACCAATCAGCCATAACATTAAAACCTTAAATCCAAAATAGCTCTGACCAAGCTCTGAGCTCAAAATGGGGCCTCGATTAGTCAGACATATATGTCCAGCACATCCCATGGATGCATGATTGGATTAAGATCTGGGAAATTTGGAGGCTCTTTGCCTCCTAAACCTCATACACAGCAAGCTGTGGTGCACTGAGTATTCTAATACCTTTGTATTATAGCCAGCATAAATGTTTTTTTTAATGTGCTACATTAGCTTTTACGTGGGATCAGACCAAACCGGCTAGTCTTTCCTTCCCACAGGCATGCAGTAAATGATCCTTGGGTGCCCATGCTCATTTCATTAGTTTACTGGTATATAATTTATAATCAGTGTTAATATTATGGCTGATTGGTGCATCAAAAACTTCCAAAATTGTGCCGTTGTTCTGTCTAGTTAGCATGCATTGTCTTGTTATGCCCCACCATGGGGCATATTTCACTCTATGTAGTCCTGCTGTATGTAGCATCTTAACGTATTATTGACATCAAAGCAACTAAAATGGTAAAATTCCTATACATGATTGATGGCACATGATTTGACCCTAATACACAATTTACACCTTGTACAATACCACAACTCATAATAAGATTATTTTTGGTATAACTCTTGTTATACCATGTTGTTGTTTTTCCAGTGTTGTACTATATTTTACACAGTGCCACACACTACCTACAGGCCTATACAGTCGCTTTTTATTCTACTATTTTTCTTTTCTTTTTACTATTTATCTTTTATTTAAAAACGTACTGCAGGATCTATAGAGTATATTTAAATTAATAATTTCATTGTACATAAAAGCTTGTGCATAACACCATGAAGTTCTTAAAACTAAAATTATATTATTGTAGCAACTATATAAAAAACTAAAATAAGTTACAGTCGTCAATCATTGATGGTAGAAAGGAATCCAAGCTCCCTTAGGTATTCAGCTCCAAAAATAGTCCACAATCAAACTGCATGTGTATTACAAACCTGCAGACTGCTTACACTGACATTTTCCTATCTCTATAAATAGACAAAAGCAGAGAAAATCAAATAATATAGTAGAGAATCTGACAGTAAAACAATTAAAAGAATACTGTAAGATCTTACAAGATGTAAAAACAGAATGAAGACTGAGAGCAATTCTGACCTTTCTCGTTCATATGAAATACAAAGTACGAAATGACATCAAACTTGCCTACGCATATGGAAAATCTTTGATGGGAAAAATTGCTTAATCTTACGGCAGTACCATTCTGCACGACTGCCTTCCCCCCTTGGTTTTTGCACACAAATTGAAAGGCAATTTAATATACAGCTGACAGCTTGCTTGCCAATTGAAAAAATATTTGAAGTTACACAAAGGATGTGAGAGAAGAGATTCTTGTTTATTTTTGGGCTGATTAAAGCAAAAAAAAAAGAAAAAAGATATGAGACACAGAAGGATACTTATTGTTCTTTTCTTTATTCTCCTCCATGATTCACTTATCTGCATTTCCTTATCAATAGACTGCAAGTCCTTGGGGAAATAGGTGGAGGAAGGACGGCTGTAATTTAACAGACTTTATACTCAACAGGCATTCTGCATTAAACCCACAAATGAAAAAAATATCAAAACCTTCACCACCCCCCGCAGCCAATTTTTGTATTCATAAACAGAATTTGTTTTCCTCAGCAGGCAAAGTCACTCAGGTGGTTTTCCTCTTAATCGAAATGAATAGCCTCTTCACCAATTTGCAACCAATCCAACACCAGTAATATCAAGAAGACAATTATGTATTGAGCACACACATACCTCATATCCACGTAACATAAAATAACATCCTCAGTGCAGTCGGAGATTGCATAGATATTACGGTTAAAATGAACTCACTTGGTTGCAATCGCAGCGATACACACTAATGTATTTCTCATACACTCGGGGAAAGGAGCAGAATGTTTAAACACGTTGCTCAACTTTCCATTCACCCAGGTCCTACACCAAACAATTCTAACATGAACAGCCAATGTGTAACCTTTTTCATTACTCAACATGCGGAGAGTATGAGCCCGGAGACGCAGACGCATTTGTTTTCATGAAGTGCCATGTCTTGGATACTACTTACTGCAGAGAGCAGTAACACAATGAGCTCCTCTTCAGTCTGTCTCTGTAATGTCATTTTCATTAAATAACAGCAGTGATTCACTGGCAAAACAAGCAGATTCAATTCTAGGGGAAATTCTCTATCAGGATCATGTCGAAATTTGAGGCAGCTAGAAGAATCCTTGTCACAAGCTGGATTTTTGGTCATTGAATGTGTTATGTGACACGGAATGAAGTGTTCATATATCACTCCCCGATCGGTTCGTCAGCCGGCTAGGAACTAGAGCTGCTCAAAGCTTTTTCAATTAACCTGTCAGAGTCACGAATGGAAACTAATCAAAACTGCAAATCATTATTAAAATGCAAATGCAGACACTGTTCCTGGGTTATTTTCATAAGGACCACTATACCACTGGGCCCAAAAGTGCTCTGAGTCTTATTTATATTGCATTATACTGGTATGAAACTGAGAGCTGAGGTGTGAAGATGGAATGGGATTTTCTTCGGCAGGTTGAAGGCACACAGCATTGAAGCACAGGTTGCAGGCTTCGGGGCACTTTGTCAATTACAACAAATTATGTAAATGAACTTAATATCTGTATTGCATACCCAAAGGGAAACAATGGCCTACTCAGATTTCTGCCGTTATTCTACCATAAACAACAGCAAGCATGATAACGATGGCACACAACAGAAAGCATGCACAAAAATGAGCATATTTTATTCATTATGAATTAACCAACATGCAGTCCTTCCCTGTAAGATGAGAGAAAAAAAAAGATTTATAAAGGATACATAAATCTTTGGATAAAATTCTAGACATCTGATAAATCATCATTCAACAGAGGATGCACATTAGTTTCCTAGATTACACTATTATCTCTCCAGCCATCCTTAGCTGAAGGAATCAGAAAGAAGTGTGGGGTAGTGAAGGAGGGAGGGAGAGGGTGTGACAAATCTGCTCATCAATTTATGTAGTTAAATTGAAGTTTATGGCTGTGCCACAATCAGAATTTATCTGGAGTGTCTGTGTAATTGGCATTTCAGTTAGAGGACACATTGCTGTGTTGCTTTGCAAATGAGACCAATGAGACCACTGGAGAGGCTTTAAATGAGGGAGAAAGAGAGAATGTTTGTGATTCACTAACGAATAAAGGTGATATACAACTGCCATCAAATGGCTTATGGAGTTTCTTTACCTTCTGTTTTCTCTCATTTAAAATATTTTCCCCATGTCTTCATTTTTATTTTGCCGTCATATAGGTATTATATATTTCTTTAACTTTCCTTGAAGTTAAAGTTTGCTTAAGTTTTTTTAAGTTTATTCAGATTTCCTTGTATGTGTTTGTTTATTAGTTTATGTTCCCTCTTTATTTTCTTCAATTTTTGTCTCCCTTTTCCCTCTTCTGAAAGTTGTTGTTTCAGAAGGCTCAAATTATCATCATCAAGCAAAGAAAATGTTAAAATTACAAGAATTTGGTTAAGAACGGTCCAATATATTTTTACTAAACCTGGAAGGATAGCACTGAACTGCGAACCTTGTCGAAAGAATTTCATTAAAAAAAACATGAGTGACCAAAATCAGAGATTACAGAGAACACTTGCCAACATTCCATCATAAAAAAAACAACAGAATAAATTAATAGATAATAGTGATAGTAAGAGCATTTTCACACATAACACAATGAAAACTCAGAGGATTGAGTATGAAAACCACTTGTTAATGATGGTAATAATAAGAACAAAAAGATTTCCATTCGCTGGGGAGAATAAATGTTGGATTTTGGAGCAATGGAAGGTGGTTATGTGTTTTAATGAGTCCAGATTGACTCTATTCTAGAGCAATGGGTTCATCAGGGTCACCAACATGGTCAAACAAATATTAGTGTGTGCAAAGTTTGGACAGACATTGTATAAGTCAGTCCTTTAAAGAGAGATGTACACTTATAGACTAACAGAAAAAATAATTCTTATTATTAACATGAGAAAAATAGTGTAATATAAATAGTCTATAGACATGATGCAATAAACAACAATAATAAGCACAATTTCATACTGCCATATGGCAAAGAAAATCCTATACTGTTCTATACAGAGACCCTCTGGTAAGAATGGGGTGGGGGGTGTGGGGGGTGGGTTGGCGTATATGTGGCCATGATGTGGGAACAAGATACTATGTTGTACAGTAAGCACTACTTACTGAGGTATGGGATCAGGACACTATTGTATGTTGTTGCCATGACTTACTATAGTAAGGCGTTGGAACAAAACAGTATAATGCGTAGCCACAAGATATTATGTTGTGGCCAAAATTTACTAACATGTGGGGACGAGATAGTTGAATGCATGGCCTGTAAATAGATTTTTTTTTTTTTTACAAAAAAAAGTTAGTATAAATACCTTTATTTACTTACTGACACACAAAACAACAACTATTTAGGTACATCTGGGACATGAATGATCTCGTTCCCACACCTTAGTAAGTCATGCCCACAACATAGTATCTCGTTCCCACACCTTAGGAAGTTATGGCTACAACATAGTATCTTGATCTCACGTCTTGATATGTCATGGCCACAACATAGTATCTCGTTTCCAAGTCATGGCCACAGAATATTTTTTCTCCCAATGTCACCAGAGGGGCTTTGCAATTCTGTTATAATTTTGATGTCAAATTTAAGAAAAACTACAAAATTCATTTCCCAAATTATTCCACACAGAAAAAAATAATAAAAACATATGTAACCATTGGGAATAGGATTAGATTAACATTAAACGAAACATAATTAGCTGTTTCCAGAAATTACATTGCTCATTTCAAGCTGTAGAATTGATCCAGGATCGAACTGAAACATCAACAGAGGTCAGACCACATGTTTTCTACAGCAAATCCAGTACAATGTCCCTGAGCAACAGGAAGTCAATAAGGCATTTACCTGATAAGTTGATGTGGAAGGCTTGATAGTGTTGCTCATATACAAGAAATCACAACAATAATTGGAGTGTCTTAAAAGAGCAGATTACTTTTTTAATAATATATCACACAGCTTCGCTTGAGTGTGGTCCATTCAAACACCACATTAAAATGTTGCCCCTGTTTTGTATTGCTATGTACTGTACAGTACATGCTGACAGATGTGAAATAAGCAGTTGGCTTTTCCAACTGGAATGTGAAAGTGACCATCAACATCAATACGACTTCCATATCAACTTATCAATTAAATGCCTTATTGGCTTCCTGTTGCTCAGGGACATTGAACTAGATTTGCTGTAGAGAGCATGTGGTCTGACTTTTGTTGATGTTTCAGTTCGATCCTGGATCAATTCTACAGCTGGAACTGAGCAATGCGCTTTTCCAGGAAACAGCTAATTCAGTTGGATGTCTTCTTTATAGGAGACATTTTAAAGCTTGGGACTTTTTAAACCACTGAGCCACAAACGTTTCTCATTTCATTCTCCTCATCAGAAGTGTTTCTGTTAGGTTCTTTGTAAATAAAGACAATTAGCTTGGCTTACCACCACCTCTACATCTTCATACACATGAATATTTATATAACGGCTGCCATCGGCTTGAATATCTCAATGTGAATATCTCGAATTTGAGATATGAGCTCTACTGGACATTTTTTATCAGTATTCTTCTGTGTGGTCTCCTGCTACTGGCTGAAGTTGCAAACCAGGCTCTTATTAGTCAAATCAGCAGCATAGTATTTTAAACGGGAAGGGTTATTATCAAGCAGGCAAACCACTGGGATCAGTGAGAATGTGATACTGAGAATCCAGTCTATCTAACTGGGTAGAGAAAGAGAGAGAGAGAGAGAGAGAGAAATGGCTTCTGCCTGCATTTCCACTTCAAAAGATCTGGAGCAGGGAAAGTAGTTTTTTGACAAGAGCCTCAATCGAGCTTAAGTAAGCACATGAAAGGAGGACACTATAATCCTAAAATGACCCCTCCACAAAAACCAGTTCCAGTCTTGTGATCTTCTCAAGCAGGGATACAGTAAATGCGCTGAGAATCACTCCTACAGCAGGAGATACCACAAATCTCATAATACCTTTGAGTTCTAGTGATGCTATTAACAAAGCAAATCAGATTTCCCTATTCTCTTCACAAAATGCCCTACAGCAAAAGTGGTTTTATACATCATTGATGCACTTACACTTTTCTCTAGTTTCGACAAATTATTAAATGTGGCCAATAACTGTGTTAAAATTACCCCAATTCATTGCAAAGCCCACAGTATCTACTGGTGACTATGGACTTAGGAGGTGTTTTATGTCAAGGAGTGGGAGAATGGTTCAAGCAGTAAAAAATGTTTTAGTGTCATTTTAAGCTCCGAGTTTGGCTAATCTTGATTGATAACACCAGCATCGTGATTGCATTTTAAATGCAAAAAAAAAACAAAAAACTTGTGGTCATTAGGTTTAATGCTATGTTGAAGTTATAAAAAGGCTGCATGTGGTCATTAAGAGTGCTTAGTACAGTGGGCGGGTTTTTCTTCCATCTTTTTTGTTTCCTCAAGACAAGGGTGTTATCAGAGCTCAGCAGGACTCACAGGACATTCAATATGTGCAATTCCTTTTGTTGGACTGTAATGATGGGCTGCATAAGGTTCTCTTGTAATGTGCACATGTATTACTGTATGTCTAATCAAACATTATTATGACCTCTCCCCTCATTGGTTCTTGTGTTTTTTCCTTGTTCTCCTTACAAAACGTCCATGGAAGTGGAAGGCTGTCTGTCAAACACCTTGAACAGCTGCTCTTCCCATCTCATAAAACGCATATAATAGGTTTAGCATTGGAAGAGTGAATGTCCCATGATGAATGTGTCTCAGATCGATAGGTGTCTGGGAGGAAAATCTCTTAAGGCTCATCTTTTACAGGGAAACAGACGACCTTTCCAGAGGTGAGGGTCAGAGGTCAGTTTCGACGATAGATTGAGCCGGACGATGTATTAAAGCACTTACTGACAAACACTACAACAATATAAAATGTAATAGGCAGGATAAGACTTGTGGTTTGCCTGTAGTCACCTTATGACAGGCACAGAGACAAATATCTATCTATATAGGTAAAATTAAATTACAGAAAATGAAGTGGAATCAATATTTAGGCCATTCTAAAATAATGATGGCTATTAAGAAGTATTTATGTGGTTATGCGCGTCTGTGTTTGTGTTTGTGTAAGTGCTCTAAACTCTTCTCTTAAAGTGCAGGTCTTGCTAAATGGTTTAATTTGCTCCATTAGAATAACTTTGCATGGTAATAGGTAATCATAATCATGTTTATTTTAATTAGTGTTAACATCAATTAACATTCAGGAACAATGAATTTAGTTTCATTTATCACAGCATATTGCAGCAACCACTGTTTGTATACGGATGGATGATGCCAGCACATTGGGGAACGGATATACATCAGCCATTTCTGGGTCAGTTGTTTGCAGGTTCGGGTTGCCAGCTAGATCTTAGGCCTTGTGGGTGAAAAGCCTTGCTTAAGGGTTCAACAGTGGCAACCTGGCAGGGTCAGGGTTTGCACCGGGGACCTCCTGGTCTACAGTCAAACACCTAGACCATCCAGCCATCACTGCCCCTACAGTTTGTATTATGGACGAATATTTAAAATATAATAAGACTCCTCCTTGGTCACATTAATAGAACAGAGATGGAAACCTTCCTGACTATTGCAAAGCACTCGCACTGTAATCTCCTTTCATTAAATTATTATTTTACTTTTACATTTTTCAATATATTTTAATATCAGTCTTGTCTGTTTTACAAGTTCATAGGAAACATTTGAATTTCAGATTTTTTTTTTTACTTTTATCAGGTTTTTATTATTATTAGCTAAAAGCAATTTTTTTTCATGTCTATGATGGAGGGTCAGAACAACTGCTCCTGTACATTTTAGGTAAAGGCAAGTCTATTAGTTTTGTTCAAATGCATTTCCTGTAAAATCATGCAGCACATCCTATGTGCTAGCGACTTCTTTCCTTTGCTCTTCATACCTTGCATTGAATCTCTTACCTGAACACTGTGACAGGTGCAAACATTTAAACCTAGCAAGGAGATATCTGGAGCATTTTCTTCTAAACCATCCTTTGTCCTGCAACTGAAGGCCACAAGGGATTAACATTGCTAATAGATATGTCATGTAATGGCTTGCCACTTAACACACACATGAATAACCAAATCTAATTTGTTTACTTGGAATACATTACCATTAATGCATGAAGCAACGGAAATCTATATGTGTCAGTAAATTGTGATGTGTGATCACATGGGTTTTGAAGAAGGTGTAACAGGGGGAAAAAAGTGAATGAATGTAAATCTATAAAGGAATGAGAAAAGACCATAAGTATTAGTGTAAGTAAAGTAATTGCTTAAGGTCAGTGAGGAAATACATCTCTCTATCTGACGGTTTCACATGCAAATGCTCATTGACATTTCAGTGTTGCTCAATGATCAGCTTCACAAATGACTGATCAACATAGCTGATCTACACAACTCACAGAGACACGGTATAATGCGGCATGAAGACGGATCGCACCTGTGCTGCACAATCATGCACAAACGGTTTTACATGGCTTGCAGAAAAAGGTACTCATTAGATTCAAGTGGAGCAGTACATCTGCGTCTGGCTGTAATGGCTCTGACTATAACACGATAAAATGGTGCATTCCCAGTTGGACAACATTAAATGGCAACATATGCATGGCCAATATATGCTGCAAGCAGTGAGCACACAGAAACAGAAACAGGTGGTACAACAGTACTGCCTACAGCTACTGATTGTACATTGTCCTACAGATGGGTGAAGATGGATGATGCTTTTTAAAGATTTTACCCACAATAATGCAAAAAAACAAAAGGGACTATTGTAGACAGAAAAGAATTAAATAAAAATTCTGCATTTTGGAAGCTAGATACGTTTGTATAATTCCAAAATATACTGAACTGTTACTTTCCCTATCGCTTGGTTGGTACCCTTTACTTTTGTAACTCTTACATATGTATGTTTTACCTTGAAATGTGTAAATAGTGTGCATAAACATAGATGTATAATGACAAATAGATAAAGATGCATACTAAAAGGTGTGTTAAATAAATTTTCTGCAATTTCTGCAGAAATTATCTTTGGTGTGGGAATTTTCATCATTTCTGTTATTCCAAATGTTCTAGCTCATTAAAAAAAACTATTTTAGCCTTAAGGTTGTAATAACGTGTCAGAATACATTATTAAATCAATTACATAATTGGTAATCTAATATAAGCTAATTACCTCTGTGCAAGTGCGTAGAACAGATCTGGTTTGTCATGGTTGAGCTTAAGAGGCTGCAATGTCAGAAAGTCATTCCAATATCTTCTGAGAAAGGTAACTTAATTGAGCAAATGAGGATTTAAGTTGATTTAACAATAGCAGTAGTGGGAAGGACCATAATGTCCGGTCAATGAGTCCAGAATGCAGTGAGAACAAAAATGGACTAAGACCTGACCCCTGGGGAACTTCCTCTGTGAGGTGGCAAAAACAATTTTGTATATTTAAAGTAAACCAGGTCAGAACATTTATTCTAGTGTGAATCTAATGATCCAAATATTGTAATGTAATAAGTATGTAGGGTTATGTAATGCAGTATACCAGCTTTGACTGTACAGATGGGTTGTAAGCTTAAGTGTTGTGTGGGGAAGCTGGAAAAAATACTTATACACTGTATAAGTAAACACTTATACAGTGTATGTGCTACTAATTTAACATCCTTTTTTGTATTAGTATTTATTTTTATAATACCTGGCCAAAAAAGAACATAAAATTGCACAAGATTTAGTTTAACTGTCTTTGGCTTTAATTACAGTGCACAATATGGTGGCCAATTCATCCTGATGTGCAAGCCTCTGGAATAGGGTCAATCTGGCCTCATTAGACCAGATGACCTTTTGCCATTGCGCCGACGAATATTTATACTCTTCAGAAAATTTCAAAGCCAATTAGAGTAAAAGTATTTCCTCAATACTCACTAACTAGTGGTTTTCTTTTGGCCACACAGCTGTTTGATCCCAATCCTATGATGCATTGCATGTGTGGGATGGAATTTTGGGGGGAAAATCTGTATGTGTGGAAACACTTTGTTTTTATTATTAAACATAGCCAGTAATTTTTCGCTCGCGTGCGCTGCGGAATTGTGTGTAGTGCGCGTCTCTTACTCGCATAATCAACATCTGTTCACACGTGTACTGTTTACTATAACAATAATTCCCCCCCGGAAACACTTATCTGTCGGAATTTATCTTTTCTTTTTTGTCCAAGGTAAAGTGCAGGTTTTATTTTTAAATAAACAACCCAAAACACAAATAGACAGCAAAACAGCAAAACGTTTATCAGAAAAAAAAAGGCAAAAGAAGAAAAATGCAGAGAGAATAATAATATATACTGTACATCTCTAAAATAGGAGCATTCTGAATTTATGTGTTTTTCCCTTTTGACATTTCAAGGTTGTTGGAAATGTTTTAAATGTTTCACTAAATTTCAGATTTTTATTAATTTATTCATCTGAAGTAACAGCTTACCCTGGCCAGGGTTGCAGCAATCCGGAGCCAATCTCTGGAACACTGCACAAGGTTGGTGAATTCACATCATAAACATATACATTATTGACCTTGACTCTCCTGCTACCGAGGTTAGAAGTGACAGCGTTGCAATTCCTTAGCATTTTATTTTGAAGATTTGACCATGTTGCCATGGTGACTTAGTGGTTAGCACTGTTACCTTGCACTTCCAGGGTTAGGGGTTTGAAACTTACCTCTGGATTGTGTGCATAGAGTTTGCATATTCTTCCCATGCTGGTAGGTTTTGACTGGGTACTGTGAATGCAATTCGCAAATTGTTTGCAAAAGAGGGTGTCCCCTGTCTTGTGCCTTGAGATCCCTGGAATAGGTTCCAGACCCTCCTGTGATCCTACACTGGATAAACAGGATGAAAGTGGAGATTTGATTTACTCAAAGATTCAGTGCATGCAGCGTAATCAGTATTCCATCAGCACAACATTTTTTATTTTTTTTGCTTGCTTGCTTGATTTAATTTTGGCCAATATAATGCAATTATCTTAAATACAATAATCTTAGATTAAACTCGGAGTACATTAGAATGTACTCTACAATCCCAAAATAAACACTTTAAAATCTTTTGACTGGTCTTGAATATTGGAAATGAGGTACTTGTGCATTTACAAGGTATTTGAGAACCAGAATGCAATTTGACATGACTATGTTTCATCATTCCTGTCTATTTGTAAAGGGCAGTTCTACCTTTGCTGGTCATACAGTATATACATGTACCATCCCCAATGTATTTGACAGTTTCACTGCTATAACCACATCCATCAATCACTTTTACTACGTCTTATTTTGAGCACCTCACTATTCTTTCAAGCCCACATCCATCATTGCTTAGCCACCCATCTCTTTGTTTGCCTTATCATCTATCCAGCCATGGATCTTGTGGCTGTATCTCCCCCCACTGTCACAACCATCTAAACACTTTCACAATTTATAGCTACTACTAAATCTTTTATATATACGTGTTATTTTGATATTGCTGCATATGTGTACCACTTCATCCATGTGCCATGGGTGGCTGGATGGAAGCAGAGCCTCATAGGTAGACAGCATGCCTGTATTAGCAGATGGGGGCTGTGAGGCATCTTTAGAATACACTGAGTGCTATGACTGTAGGCTAAATGGTACATTCCACAGGGACACCATGTGATGATTCTGCCTGCATACTTGGAACAAATATGCCCACAGGAGAGATAACAGGTGGTGTAGCAGAGTGCTTTCAAATGCCAGAAATATGTAATGCATATTTACACTAGGGATGGACTGGTGGCGCATTGGGCAATGTTGCTCCCTCACAGCTCCAGGGTCTCTGGTTTGATCCTGAGCTTGTTTTACGCCCACTTTCCAAAAACATGAGTGTAGGTGGATTGGTGACCCTGAAATTCATCTAGGTTTGAATGGTTGTGTTCATTGTGTCCTGCAATGGACTGGTGTCCATTTTACCCAGTATTTGCTGGTCTAGATGAAGCAGTTATATAAAGCAGTGGTAATTATTACGGCACAGTATAGCCATGAAAATGTAACTGCAAGTAAAAGTAAAATTGTGTACTGTGTGTGTGTGTGTGTGTGTGCGTGTGTGTGTGTGCGCAATAAACTGAAATTGGGAAAGCCTGGATGTACTTGGCAAGATAAAAACTACGCAGAAAATTTTATATATTTTGCCATGCTAGAAGTTTCTGTCAACCTTCAGTTTAATTATGTGCTTGTGCCCAACATAAGGATTTGCCAACCAAGGGCTGTTGACAAACCTGAGAATATATCCAATTGAGGCTTCATGGCCGCCCAGGAGCATTGCCTAACCAAACGTTTTTGGAAACCAAAGTATTGGGCAAATATGGGGCTTTTGCGTACCATGAGGATTTTGCCCATTAAGTGCATTCTGCCACAAACACACAAAACCAAATGATTTAGGCCCATCATAGGATTTTACCCAACCTGGAGCTATTTTCCAACCAGAGGCATTGCCTAACATGGAGCTTCGCCAAATAAGGACTTCATGAGATTTGGGATTTAACCAAATTTATCACTTATGTTTTACTTTCATATCTAGCTAACATTAGTATAAGCAAACCAATTGACTACAAATGTATAAAGTATACATAGTTTTTATTTAAATGTATAAAATTTTATTAAAGACTGTTTTGTTTTGGTTATCACTTTTACCTTGCACCTTAAGGGTTCGGGTTCGATTCCCACCTCTGGTCTGTGTGCATGGAGTTTGCATGTTCTTCCCATGTTTGGTGGGTTTCTTCCAGGTTGTCTGGTTTTCTCCCAGACATGCATACAGTATTAGGCTAATTGGTGTTTTCAAATTTACCGAAGTGTGGAAATGAGCATGTTAAGTGTTTACAGTATGTGTGTGCCCTGTGATGGATGTCCCCTGTCTCATGCCCTAAGTCTCCTAGGATAGGCTACCACCCATGTACGTACACAGGATAAAGCGGTATACATGATGAGTGGGTAAGTGTTTTGTACAGTACTGTTACTCTGAAAAATGTTGAAGGATTTTTTTTATCAAACAATAGCTAGCTGCATGTACATGAACTATCCTAGACTATGCTCCAACAGCAACATCATAAATCAGATGCCTCTGGGCTCTGAAACCAGAGCACATTACCAAACCGAAATGAGACAATTAAAAGCACATTTCCTCAACTATCACGATTAACTACACCATGCCACAACAACCTCCTCCTAAATGCTTAGAGTTCAGGATCTCTACTGTGACTAACGCACAGTACAGGGCATTTATTCTTGTTCTTAATTAACTGTCTGTATAACTGATCTACACAATAACGCAGCTATTCCTGCTCTTGTATCCAACACAATTAGTCTTGTTTTCATGTCAGGGATTTTTTTCTGTAGAGTTACAAAGAACTTATGAGATTTAAAAAAAAAACCAGGATTTTCAGTCTCTCTGATTTGTAAAGGAAATGGGAATATAATCAAATTATACTGTATGTTCTAGCAATTACAACTTGTTTCATAAGAGGCACATTTGTCTGTTAAAAATGACAGATTCTACAAAGGAGTCTTATTTTGTTAAATATCTCAAATGGATGCATCTGGAAAAAAAGAAAAAGTCTTAATTAAAATGTAAGCCATCATGTAATCCCCTTTATGCTAGATGAAGGCAATGGGAATTCTCTAACAAAAGGTGACGGATGGGAGGATGGGAAAATAATAGACTGGTGTTTCTGCTCTAATGGCAATCACTGCATTCACAGGCCTTTGAACTGTATGGATCTCTATAGAGACAACATGGTAGCAGCACTGCCACTCGCGGACGTGGGCTTGCTGCGTATTTGGGCAGAATAATGATTATGTCTGTGAAAGAAGCATGGGGGAAAAAACGACCTAGAGAGTTAATGTAGAGGCATTGTAAAGATTGCAGAAAATGTCGGCTATGATAAAGGATGATTGCAGATATATGTGTGTAAAGCAACAACAGATACATATGCACACCTACAATGAAGAGGGAGTGGTATTATTATGGTGGTGATGTTTAGCATTATGTTGTTTGGATCAGTTAAACTGAACACATTCACATGTTCTGTCTTTCTTTGTCTGCTCATGAATTTATGAATGCTTTTCATCTTCTAGTTGTGCACACTGCATCTGGGTAAGTGAGTATGCATGGCTTTAATTAGGGCCATTCTTTCAGTCTATCTGATTTTATGCTACTATGCTCTTTGTCTGCAAGATACCAGATAGGCAGAACTATGCTTCATTATCATGACTGTTGCTTTTCTACCTGGTACTTTTTCTGTGTGTGAACGTCTGTCTCAAATGTAGTTGTCATGCTGTCTAGGAAACTAATTATTTCTTATTATATGCATGAAATAGTTTGATTTGAGTTTGATATGAAGCTTCATCAAACACACGTTGATAAGTGTGTCAAAGGAATCTGATTATTCCCCAGTTAATTACACCGAGATGACAGAAAGCCTTGGTTGAACAGCATATTTGCACAGTCTCAACTATATGAATTATGATAGATATTGCCTTATTACTCCAATAGTTTTAGCATTTTAAATGTAAGGCAGAACCAATTTAATAATGATTTAAGTTATTGATTTGTTTGATACCAAGCAGATCTATAAGAAGCAGGTTGTGGATGGTGGTTTTGGTGACGATGGTGGTGTTTAGACAACAACTATGAAATCAACCATCCAGTCAAAGCTCATCATTTTCCACTAGTAAGTGACGTGAACCTAGCTGTTACTCATCAGACATTTAGGCCCATAGGTGAATTGCTGATCTGTTGGCCAAAAATGAATATAACAAGATCTACTTGTTGGCAAAAAAGTACTTACTGTACTTTAAAGCAAAGATTGTATTTTATTGAGATGTGGGAGACTCAATTGGATTAGATTGCTGTGGCCGCAGGAACCCAAGCATGGAGACGAATAAAAATAATGTTAATCTTAAAGTGAAGCATAAAGACATATAAGAGTCAGTGATATTCAGAAATCGATACCGTTAGCTCATGTCACCTTTAGCGAATTCTCAAAATTCATCCTTCGCTGCCAGATAATTAACGGGAGGCCACATGTTAATTATGATATTCCCACAACATATTAAAACATGGGCTTACATTTCATAATAAGTGGCCATGAAATTTATATCACGTGGTCATAATAGCAGTGTTTGAGGGACGCAGATATCTAATTCATGCTAGAAGTCCCTATAGATAAGTTTTCAATTTAATGCAAATGTTGTTTTTCTTTTGTTGTTGTTGTTTTAAAATGTATTGTATTAAATGTAAAGTGGTCAAGGCACGGCTATAAATTAATAGACATATATATATATAGGCCAGGAGTTAAGGTTTGGTATTCATTCATCTTCTATACAGCACGGTCACTGTGTGCAGGGAGCCTATTTGAGGAGACTTTGGGCACAAGGTGGTGTACAACGCTGGGCAGGGTGACAATCCACTGCATGGCGCACACACACACACACACACACACACACACACACCCGGTAATCTGGGAACTAATTAGTCAAATCTGCATGTCGTTGGACTGGGAGGAAACCCGAGGACCCGAGGCAGGAATCAAGCACCTGACTTTAGAGGTGCAGGGCCACAATGCCTAGGATTAATATAATAGAATGTAAAACACTCTGTAAAGGTTCCACATAAAAACATAGAACAAGAGCATAACATTTTATAACTTAACTTTGGAGTTTTTTAACTATAAGGATTCATTAACGAGAACATTAATGAATTCCAGTGTAGGGGATTCCAACTGCTACAGCAGTACAAAGACTGTCTAGACGATTGTATGCATCCAACTTTGTGGCAACAGTTTGGTGATGAACCACATCTAGGTATGATGGTCAGGTGTCCACATGTGTCTACACTATTTAGATCATACTGAATAGTACTTTAGGATATATCCTGTTTTGAAAGGCTGTATATGAGTTAAGCTGACAAGTACAAACACCCTGTAGCCACTTATTTAATAATCTTCTTTGTAATTATCCAATGAGGTCAAACTGAGTTATTGCTATGTCTGATCAGCTTGGACCAGACTCTTACCAGGCGCTTATCACACACTTACAGAGTTATCACTGTGTCTGGCGCGTTGGTGTAAATACTACATTCGCAGTGCTTTTTATCAGGAAGTGATGGTGTCAAGTGTTGGATCAAGTATTTAAAGTTTATTCCCTGAACATGATATAGACTAATAACCTGCTGCATGCACCAATAGAATGAACAATGCTGTCTTCTAGAACATGGCAGGCACATCCTGGTCATAGCACAAGTCTGAAGTGGTTGTTGTGAGAACTCCATTGATGCAGCAACACAGTTAAAATGCAATCCAATCTTTTCTGTCTGCTCCATGCTTTTTGATGTTAATGAAGGCCCTAAGAAGTAGTATTGACGTCGTTAACTGGTCAGTGCCATTCTTCCTGCATCTTGCTTTGACCACATTCTCACTAGACTACTTGAACTTGAACTTTTGAAAAAAATGTAGCCACTCCATGTCAAGGAAGACAATACTACATCCTTACCAGTTTCCACTGCATTCCTAACATGTTGCACAAGTTCTTATTGTTTTCACAATTTTTTTTGTTGAGAGTAATAGGTACGTGGCTGGGCTGCATGGTGGCTTAGTGGTTAACAGTGTTGCCTTACACCTCAAGGGTATGGGTTCCATTCCCACCTCAGTGTCTGTGATCATGGAGTTTGCATGTTCTCCCTGTGCTTGGTGGGTTTTCCCTGGGTCTCCCGGGCCCGAAGTGTGTGAATGAACATGTGAGTGTGTGTGCCCTCCGATGGATTGGTATCCCTTCCAGAGTGTACCCTGCCTTGTGCCATAAGTCTCCTGGGTTAGGCTCCAGGACCCCTGCGACCATGTAGGCCGGATAAGGCCATATAGATGACGAGTAAGTGACTGAGGAAGGTACATGGCTCAGTGTGAGGTACATGGCCCCTTAGTGGGTATGAGAATTCTTGAGATCTGCTGACCACAACAGGAATACATACAATCTCTGTCTGTCTCTAAGTCTATAACAAACTGGTTATACAGAAGCTATGCAATACTCCCACAAAAGCTCTCCCAAAACATAAAGATGCTTGGTAAATGGTCCAGCATTGCTTATCAGGAGAGAAGAAATGGTACAACAAGCCATGAATTCCAGCTAACAACATTACCAATGCACCACAGCAATGGGATGAGTTCTTTTGCTTTCCTCTGTTGAATCACATTACCACAGAGCTGCCAAAAAACAGGATCTCCTAACCCTCTTCCGTTGCACAATGTATGTGCAACCAATCAAGATGGTTTTCTGTAATCTGTAGTAAATTCAGATGGGAAACACATGCAGCCTGGGATTTGGTGAAATATTCCGCACCTTATCCCATGCTCCTAGGTAATACTTGCAATGTAAATGCCAACCATATTGAGAGTCACTGACTCAGAAGCCCTGTAGGCAAGCAAATAGAGAATTTCTCAGTCTTCTTATTTTTTTTAGCTGACAGGTAAAGTTTACCAGTCAGAATACAATCCGTAAGTACAGCCGAGCAGTTGGGGATTAAGGACCCAGTGTTTGATTTTAAATATAAATGGGGCCAGGAAAAGATACTATGTTGGCCGGGGATGAAATGCTTTGGTAGGCATCTCCATGTTTTGATACTGGGAATGAATTTTATTACTTCCATAAAAAAAGGCAGCTTTATGCTAAGACATGTTTTCCAGATGTAAATTGCCTGTGAGTAACAAAAAGTACCCACATTAAACGTTAAATGAAGTGAAAATAAGATGTGTGTCATATATAAGCATGAACTCCAATTCCCAGAACACCTTGCAGCATACATTTATTGCATTTTGCCGACACTCTTAACCAGAATTACTTGAATTTGTATTTCATTATACTGTACATCTGAGGAATTGAGAGTTAGAAGCCTTGCTCAAGTGCCCAACAGGGTCAACTTGGTGATGGCGTGGATTGAGAGACCTTCCGAACCAGAGTCCAATGCCCTAACAACTGAGTTACACCTGCATGAAGAGCCAATATTAAGCCTACAGTATATCCGTTTCCGAGCACCGGAGTTCACACACAACACACACAAAACCAAATGATGGCACATCATGGGGTTTTGCCCAACCTAGAGCTATTTTTCAACCTGGGGTTTTGCCCAACATGGAGCTTCGCCAAATAAGGACTTAATGAGATTTGGGGTTTAACCAAATTTAGCACTTATGTTTTACGTTTATATCTAGCTAACATTAGTTTAAGCAGACCAATTGACTACAAACTTATAAAGTATACATCGTTTTTATTTAAAAGTATTAAAATTTATGAAAGACTGTTTTGAATTGGGCGGCACGGTGGCTCAGTGGTTGGGACTGTAGCCTTGCACCTCCAGGGTTCGAGTTCGATTCTAACCTCAGGTCTGTATGCATGGAGTTTGCATGTTCTCCCCATGCTTGGTGGGTTTCCTCTGGGTTCTCTGGTTTCCTCCCACAGTTCAAAGACATGCAGATGAAGCTAATTGGTGTTAGACATGCAGATGAGGCTAATTGGTGTTAGACATGCAGATGAGGCTAATTGGTGTTAGACATGCAGATGAGGCTAATTGGCTAAGTGTGTGAATGAGCATGTAAGTTTGTTTATGTGTGTGCCCCGTGATGTATAAGCACACATAAGGAAGAAAACTGTAAAGAAAAACACTCAGTTAACACTTAGTGTCCACTTTATGAGGAACACCTGTACACCTCATAATATAGTTGAATAATCATTAAATCAGATGGCAGCAGCGATATGCAAACAGTCAAGCAGTTGAAATGAATTATCAGTTAATATTTATGTGCCATGTGATTTTGATCATGACTGGGTGGTTGTTGGTACAAATGCTGGTTTGGGTATTTTGAAAAACTGCTGATCCCCTGAGATTTTCACACAAACATACTGTAAGTCAGTGAAGTTCAAACAGAATGGTGTGAACAAAAAAACAATGTGTAAGCTACAGTTCTGTGGGTAAATAAGAGACATCAGAGGAAAATAGACAGCGTGGTATGAGCTGCCATAAAGGATATAGCAACTCATATTGTTACTCAATTATTTTAAATATAAAGGCATCTCATGCACAAAGCATTGACCTTCAAGGTGGATGAGCTACAAGAACAGAAGATTACATCAGGTTCCACTGCTGTCAGCAAAGATCAAGAACAAGATGGCTAGACGTCTAGATAATAAAACTGAGGAGGCATATCCTTCATTAATGCAAATAAAAGTTGTTAAAATCTCCTCTCCGTTCATGCTGAGCAACTCACACTGAGCTGACCTCTTGGCTCACCAGTGGATCCTTGACAGCTGAGATCTGGACCCATGGCACTATGACGTTCAGAATAGTCTCTTATAAAAACAAACTTGATTCTACTCTTCATGTAATTCCCAAAGCTTTACAGAGTTGAATTGATTTGGTAATCATAAACAGGAAACACTAATCACCATGGCTGCTCCTGCAAGACATGAGCTAGATATTTCAGGTTTATAAGTTATTTTAAATTAGATGCAGTTTCGTAAATACTGTATCCTGCTGCTTTTTTTCCGTGGCATAAGAAAAGGCCTGCCATCCATCCTGTGACCTTCAAGATCCTTACAATCAGCACGGTGCCTTCTCCATGAACAAGCGTCCCACAGTTCATCGCTCTCCCAACAACTGCCTATCAACCCCCCCACCCCCTCCTCCCCTTTCTCTTGCCTCTCATACACACACACACATACACACACCCATACACAACCACATCTAAAGCATGTGAATCCTTCAGCAAGGTCAAGGTAAAAGTTGAAAGTCTTGCTATGTCAGCATATACTCTTTGCTAACGCTATTGTAACGGTTTATTAGATTAGCGCTGAGAATCCAGACCTAACTCAGCAGAAGCCATGGACACCCAGGCACATATGCTGACTACCAGTGGTTTACTGAATATGGATCTAAATATTCACCACAAGGTGCACAGCCTTTCATTTTTACACTTCTAGCTATCCAAACAGATCCATGTCTCAATGTAATTCTAGCTCATTACCGTGGAAAAATGGGTATGACTGCTATCTTGTACTGTACCGATCAAATATGTTTTGGCAAATCTTATTAAATACTGTATATTAATACTACCTAACAGTGGGGCAACACAATGCCATTGGATGTACCAGTTTAGTGTCCCAAATATGTGTACCTGTATTCAGATTTAAACCACAACTGAGTGTGACCTTTTGTTAATTATTTATTTCATATATTATGTACCCTATTGCTATGACCTTGTGCACACTGGATTGGGATCAGGAAGGTTAAACGATACTGTAGCACTGGCGGAATGATCTGTGAAGTTTGTTTTTGGCTCTGTCCACAGTTTTAACCCACTCATTTAATAACTCTACACCTAGTGTTGGTTGGTGTCAAAGTATTGCATTACTAGTATAATATAACTAGTATAGTAAAAACTTTATTGTAAGTGTTTCACCTCCTGATCCATATTTGTACAATATTTTTTGTCAGATTGAGGTCTGGGGATTGTGCAGGCCAGTCAAGGTATCCCAGTTTTTTCATCCCGCATGTCAAACAAGTCACACACACTTTCAGGCCTATGCCCTCTACATCCTGGAAGAAAGGAAGGAGTGTCACTATTACTGTACATTCTGCTTAGACAAAAAAAGGATAAAAGCACAAAAGGATGTTAACTGTTTACAATTTATTTCTTGACACTATCCCTGACATTATGCATGACACTATCCCTGTGCACAAAATGAAGTCTGTGAAAACATGTTTCGTCAAGGTTAGAGTGGAAGAAACTGAGTAGCCAGCACAAAGCCCTGACCTCAACCCCACTAAACAGCCTTTGGATGAATTGGAATGGTTAATATATGCCAAGCCTCCTCACCCAACATCAGTACCATACCTCAATAATGCTCTTGTGGCTGGTTTAGGACAAATCCCCTCAATCACAATTCAAAATCTAGTAAAAATCCTTTTTAAAAGGGGAAAATAACTTTCTTTGATATTCAGGTGTCAACATATTGTTGGCTATATTAATAATATTAATGCACCATAGATACATTTAAGGTAAAATTATCCAATCACTTAAATCACTTCAGGAGTTCTGAGATACAATTTACCTAGATGTTATACAACTCAATTTCTAAGACAAAAAAAAACAATGCATTACCTAAAATTACAGAACCTTTCCTAAATTATGTCTATAGACAATATTACAAAAACTGCATTTATATGCAAAAAGTCTTCTAGCGGCAATTCACCTCCCAACCTGTTCCCCTCTCCATCCACAATCAGTTTAATAAGCATCAACACCAATTAAAAAATTATACCCAATCAGGTCAAACGACACTAGAACAGTTAAGGTCACTGTACTTTAAAGCTCATCAAAGATTCATAAATATGACACACTTGCACATCACTGTTGAACAGAGGGAGATTCTCCATTTAATAATTCTATTTGAGGCTGACAGTGATCGAACACAGGAATCCAGCACGTCCTCTCCAATGATTCCCCTCTTCTTCAGTAATATGAAGCCTGTCACTAAGCTATCAACTGCTGCTCAGATCAACTTTTACATGTGAGGACAAAAAGATGTGACAGAGTCATGCCGGATTATACAGCACTGTCCCCGAGAACAGGTTAGGTCCACATTAAATAATGTTTTCCTTATTCTCAAATCCTGGGAATAGGATAAGTTCTAGTTCTATTTTATAAGTTCTATAAAATTTGTAAAATGTAACAAATACAATCTCAGACGAGTGATTTAAATTTATTACCATGCCATTATTTATATAACAAAAATTAAACCAAAAAGAAAAAAAAACATGTTGGCAATACTAATTTATTATAAAAACCTTTATTCTTCAAAACCTGCTGGATCTTGCTGGGCAGAGAATCAAAAACATGTCTGTGGTGTTCTGGTGTCACTTGTTCAGTCTATGCTTGATTGCCTCTTGAATATTATGTATTTTTATAATATCAGGAATTTGACATGTTTTTTGTTATAGACGTGGACAACCTGGCTTTCAGGCTTAAACTCATGCTTGTTTAGTGCACAGGGAGAACTATAATACATGGCATACTGTACTGTATGTTATCGTAATACTTTTGGCATAAGGTTTGAACTTGAAACCTTAATATGAAGTACAAAACCCTTACTACAAACATCAAAGCATTGGATGCTAAATCTTCCCAACTCCAAAAAGCCCCGGGAAAGCAGTTACTGCCAGTCATTTGGTCTCCCAGACAACCAGACCTTCTAACATCACATTAAAAAATATCCCAATAATTCCACCTGCTGCTATGTCTCAGGGTCGTCCCCATGGGAGAATGCAGCCTGCTCGGGCACGCTAAGCTTTTCTGCGGTATAGAGGTAATCTTAACGGACAATATATACTCCTGACCTCTGAAATGATCTCTATAACTACAATTATAAATCAGAAAATGATGTTAGTTTTAATGAAAAATTTGAGTGTGCCAGAAAAAAGGTGGAAACAAAACTGCTCTTTTGTTTGTTGTGGTGAAATACAGTACTGTAAAGTGAAATACAGTATAAATGAGTTCATCTGAGGACTTTTAATATCTGGTGTATTTTCTTTGACTGTAATTATTCTGATTGCAGATAACGATCATAACATAACGCATTTAAAATTCCAAAAGCCGGTCGTGTTTTTTTCCCCTTTTTCCCACAGATATGAATTTGCACTGGGAGCTTCTCGAAGTTGGTAGAAGAGGCCTGTTTGCCAATTAGGGTTAAAGCATTGACCCTGCAGTTACTGTATGCTTATGCGTTAGTCACACCAAAATGACGGTGATAGACATGTTGGTTTGGAACCCTGAATAACATTGTGGTAAATAATTTCACACATTTTTTCAGCTGCTGTGTGTAAATTTCAACACGTATGCAGATCACAAATTTACTGGATTTATTGCACTCCATTTACTCATGAGTTCAAAAGTTTTGTTAAAGCGATCCTGTAAATTGGAGACTATAGCAGTGACATGAATCTTATTAAATAATCTGTTTAATCAAAGTGTGGCATTAAGACTTTGGGACTTTGGCACAGTGTGGCATTAACACTGCAGTACTGACTTTAATTTAGGGGAAAGTATTAAAGGAGTACACTGCTTTGAATCATTATGGTGAACTATTGCCTTAATTCCCATCTAAAACACCTAATTTCCCTATAGTGGCAGCTCAGAGGGTTCGTAGTTTGAGCCCCAGCTCTACCAGGTTGCCATTGTTGGGCACTTGATCAAGGCCCTTGATCCTATCTGGTTCAGGGGCGCTGCATTACGGCTGACCCTGCACTCTGAACCCAGTTACGCTGGGATATGCGAAGAAAGAATTTCACTGCGCAGTAATGTATATGTGACAAATAACGGCTTAACTTGGTTTCCACACATCTGGCCAACTATCAACTGTGGCTACTGTAGTTGCACTGAACATTTTACTGTTATTTTAGCTTGCTACAACTGCATTGTTAATGCAGTAACACCAACTAGCTGGCCCGCATTTAAATACAACTGTCATGGTTAATCGGGGCTCCATCATGGCCCACTGTAATGGGGTCTGATACAGAAGAGCAACCCTTGGGCAATGGTCAGTTTCTCCCTATCAGGTCTTGTATGCATTTCCCTTTTTCCCTGTGTTTGCTATTTGTCAGCTACTAAGATAACTGTTCCTAATACACAGCGCATTTGATACTAAACTACTGCTATCTGTTGACAGATCAATCCAACTAGCAGGTTTATATCCTATACCACAGGCTAAAAACTAGAAACTCAAAACACATATGGCCAATTATGACTATGAAGAAGAGTGAAGAGCACAGAATGCTTCCTGAGACACCCTCGGGATGCATGAACAGCTGGATGTCACACCCAGAGTTTCTGCTCAAGAGCATGCTATCCATGTAAGCACTCACACAGTAAATCAACAGAACTTTGATCACCTGTTCATGCCTCGCAAAAGACACTAAGATCTAAACAGAAACATCATTACAATGGAGGTTTACCCCTATCTGCATTTTCCATGCTGTACAGGTTACTTTACTTTCCACTCAGGCTTAAGATGTGTGGGATACCACTGTGGCATACATTATCCATGTAATATTTACTGTTCCTGCTGTTTGAGACTGATGAATTGCAAGAATAATTACTAATTAGTATGTTCCTGGCTTCCCTATCATTTGCAAACTGCTAATAGTGTTCCAGGGGATGATTATTTTAGACCAACTAGTTTTATTGCAAACAATACCTCACATGAAGTTTAGGGATTTTAACTCGTAATCATCTAATCAGTAGTCCGAAGCCTTAGTTGCAGAGCCACCTCTAGTTCTAATAGCATTCTTGCCATTCAGGACCAATAACAGAAGGAGAAACAACCAGTGTCCGGTTCAGACTTTCACTGCTGAATAAGCGGGTGGGATGCCTGCAAATGAAGGAAAGAAAAGATAAATAGTGTCAATCAGAGCAGCGGTGGATGGCCTGTTAAACAGAGTCCGGATATAAAAAAGCTGTCTTTGTGAGCTCTCACTGGCTGTTCTGGGGCCTGACCTTTACCTGTAGGAATCCAGATGTCCTTCATTAGCCAGGAAGCGTAGTGCTCCGATAACATCCTGTTGTTCGGCTTCTGCAAGACTGACAGCTGGACAAAACCCCTGGCCGTCTGGAGAACTGGGCAAACAAACAGTGCCACAATGCCCATACAGTGCCATGGCTATGAACCCCTTTTATGGCTGGGACAGGCAGCCAGGCTAGGTCTTTGAAGTACTTGGTTTCTTCTTCTCCTTTTTGTGCTCATTTGTTATTTGATTTAAATACTGAATGCACTGTTTTGAAGAAAGGTTTTATTTATTGGATGCACTAAGGTATTGGCTCACATTGTTGGCGAGGAAAATATTCAAAAATGCCTTCATTTGCATTGAAGCGATTAGACCCGGGATAACAGAATGACTTCAATGTCGCTCGTTTGAAATGGATGAAAAGGTCCCCTCTCTTCAAAAAAATAGATGCGAGAGCTGAGACATTCACATGGAAAGAATTACAATAGCTCTTTCAATCAATCATCATCATTATGGTCTTAAAATTAATCACTTTTTTTGTACATGACTGCATCATTTTAAAAGACAGCATTTAAATTTGGATCCAATCATTTTATGTTTGCAGTGTTGTAGCTTTGGTTACATTACACAGCAAATAGTGTGGTATAGTATAAAAGAAGCATTAGTACGGAATGTCCAGCTTTAGCATGTCTCCTTTCTGTAGGAAACAATGAATTACATTTACAGCAAAATTAGGATTCATGAGCTGTGGCAAAGCCACGCCTCCGCAGTTCTTTGCACCACTGATCCCCGCTCACCTCTGCTCTCCTGATGTGCATGTCTCTGCCTCTAATTTCTGCAATAAATCTTTTCTTCCCATTCCCTCCTCCTTTAACACTTGCTTTCCCCCACAATCCTCTCCTGCACTGCCGAGTGCATGATTGCAGGAATCACATGCATGAAGAGGGCTGTGGGCATGACCATCCTCAAAACATGTTAACCTTGTGCAGCATCATAAAGTACATAAAAACTGATTTTCAACTTAGTTTTACAGCTTCGGGAACACTTTTGTGCCAGGCCCCCTTCGTGTTTTGCCATTTGCAAAACATTAAACAAATCATTTCTAATATCAGGAGATATGAGCATATAACCAGATCAAATTTGAATAAACTCTCTGAACACATCGCCTTGTTTGCCAATTTAGTGTAGCACAGCTGGAGTTAAATGTGAGCAGATTAACACAAATAAATAAATAAATAAATAAATAAAATAGAAAAAAATAAAGGCTTCACATCTTCAAACCCATTACATGTTATAGGCATCAATAATATTGATTGCACGTTAAGCTGTGGAAACAATCCATGCTATAAATGTGAGAGAGAAAAAAGAAAGGAATAAAAATATGCACTTAACCGAAAAAGATTTCAGACTGGAGCCTAAACTTGGCATTTTTTTAACAGCCGAAGGGTCACTAGAGTGGAGCATCACACCCACAAATAGACCCCTAATTGGCCTGTAGCCAATTAGTCAGTCAGATCTTTTCCAAATTACTCCAATTGATTACGCTGCTTACCTTTTCTCCCCGCTAGCCTGGACTTCATGTGATATACAAACTATGATTCACCAGGCCAATTAAATCTCCCCCAGACAGAAATCAATCGATGGTTAAAACTGTGTAGAGCCATTATTGACCTGAAACAGCACTACGCATCTATTAAACAAACCAATTTAATGAACAGATTAATATTGTGTTTATTTGCAATCTCAGGAATATATTAGGAAACTGTTTGTGTTAGACATTTGGTGCTATTTAATATTTAGACTCACAAAAGACCTTGATTAGTCTGATCAGCTGTTAGGTGAGGTTTTAGATTTACAGTACATATCTTATTTTGATTTTAGATTCTATCTATCTATCTATCTATCTATCTATCTATCTATCTATCTATCTATCTATCTAATATAATTCAAATATATCTAATTATTTATACCAAACTGTGCTGTGGTATATAGATCAGGTGAATATACACTAAACAACCATAACATTACAACGCAAAACATAACGCCCATTATTGTATAGGTCCCTCTTGCGCCATCAGGGCAGCTCTGCCCCTTGGGCCATGACTCCACAGGACCTCTGGGGGTGTGCGTTGGCGGTAGATTCTTTGGGTGGTGTTGGCTGTGGTGTGGAGCCTTGACTAATCAGACTTGTTTGTTCAGGCCATCTCATATGCTTCATTGGATTAGTATCTGGTGAATTTGTGGGCCAGGTCAGCAGTCTTGGGCCTGATGGGCCCTGTGTGCAGTGGTGCACAGGGTGCTCTGGTCCTTTTCTACTTTGGACAGCATTGACATTTGTCGGCAAGTTATGCTGCATTGGCTATTCTGTGGGATTGAACCAGATGGGCTAGTCTTTGCTCCCCAGAGGCATAAATGAGCCTTTAGGGCTCACGATCCTGTCACCAGTTTACTGGGATATAATTGATAACCAATGTTAATGCGTACATTTTTATGTGGTTTTAATGTTATGACTGACCGGTGACCAGTATAACCGATATCTATCCCATGGATTTTCCTCTGTTTTGAGCATTATTTAAACCAGCTTAGTTTAAGATTTAGGGAGTTATTGTTTAAAACCATCTTTGTTAGAAAAAAAACAGCTATTTTAAACTAATCATTACAGAGTGGTTTTTTTTTTTTGCTCTTCTGCAACCGCACAGATTTATCTTGCAAATCAATACTTATTTAAAAAAATGAAGAAAAAACAAAACAAGGCTATGTGACAAACCACACTATACATAAAACAGTACCACCAGAATTTCCTGACTGACATAAGAGTGCCATTAATAGCGTTCTCATGGTGTAGCATGTGGTTTGAAACACAACTCAAATATACACAACGTTCGACTTCTTACTACTCCATGTTTTTTTTTTTCTTTCTAATCTTACATTAATCTGGCCACACATCAGTAATAGGATTATTGTTGCCATCACATTCCTAATGTTTCTGCTCTAATCCATCAGCAAGGGTGTGCATGTATTTTGCAATTTTGTGCCCTATGGCTATGAGCTATCTAGTGGACTTCAGCTAGTGAAAAAAAAATGGAGAGAAAATAAACAAACATAGTGATGAACTCTGTATTCATGTAATCGAATCTGGCTTTTAACTAGAATTAGCCAGTAAGCTAGTTACAATCAGCTCCGTCGGAGTTGTTTTTCTCCTGACTCCATTGTATCATTTCTAACAAAAAAAAAAATTTTAATAAATAGCAATGGATCTCCTCCAGCTAGCTACTCATCATTTTTAAAGCTAGTACGCAGAACATTATTGATCTAGCAGCTCTGACCGAAATCAATTTCATTGTAAACATTCAGAGAGTGAACAAAGCGGGACCTTTAATTATAAATTGAATGCTGGCTTGTAACGTACTTTATCAGTTCCTAAGAATGCAGTTAAAAGCCACTTTAGCTACTACACTGATTTGCTGTTGGCCTTGGTGTTGAGGGCCTGTGGTGCTATTAACAGATGTCTGCTGGTAGGTGTGTTGATACCTGTCCAAAACATCCAGCTGGTGTGAGATTAATGCAATTTACACAGCTGTAGTATTTAGAATGGCAAGATCTTTGTGGATTCTTAAAGGCGCTCTGTGCTGGCCTGTGGTAATTTGTTTTTGGCAGGTTTGGGTAGGCAGGAGGTCTTTTTGTTTGTTCCCAAGCACAAATGAGAAGTGGGATTCTTAATAAGTGGTACCGCAGAGCTGAGGTGTTTTGTTAAAACTTCATCCGCCGAGCCTCTGTGTGTCTGCTGTTTTCTGCTCAGACGTAACAAGCGAACCTTGCCAACTGATTCAGCAGCACAAACCTACCCAAGTGAGACGTCTCATATCAGCCTTAAACTATTTTTGTCTCCTCCGTCCACATACACAGACAGAAACACACCAGCACAGACACACACAAAAGCACACACATGCACACTAACCCACACACTCCATCCTCTCCATCCCCCTTCCCATTATCTTGAAGCATGAAGCTTGATAAAAAGGCTGTTGTTTGGCAAGTGTGCAGAGAGTCTGCCAGCGCTCAATAGCTGGAGGCTCCCGTTTGATCATGTTTAGAGTGAGCTCCAAGGCCTGTGGCCTTCTGTTTTCAGTAAGAGCACACATCCTCCTGGACGTGCTTTGTGTGTCTGCTAAAGTGCCCGAGTTATCTGTGCGCGAGTGCATTTCTGAGGCTGGCTTACCTAGTGAGATGCTCCTCTCCTGTGTAATTTACTAAACCTGAATCAATCCCTCCAGCCACACTCGCTTGTGTGTTTGTGCCACAATTGCTCATTGTTTCCTTTCTTTGTTGTTTCCGAAACATACTTTTGACCGCCATATACACTTACTACCCATTTTAAGACGAACACCTATACACCTGCACACTCATGCAATTATCCAATCAGCCATCGTGACAGCAGAGCAAGGCACAAAATCAGGTAGATAAAGGTCAACTTCAGGTAAGGCTCATGCTGAAAATCAAGGAGGAAAAAAATAATCTCAGTCGATTTGACCATGGCATGGTTGTTGATGCCAGGAAGGATAGTTTGAGTATTTAAAAAAAAAAACAGCTGTTCTCTTGGGTTTTCACACACAAGAGCCTGTAGGGTTTATATAGAAAAATCCAATTTTTTTTTTTTTTTAATAAATCCAGTGGTATTTTTGTGGACAGACTGGTTGAAGCTAACTGGAAGGCTATGGTAAGTATAATAACCACTCTTTACAACTGTGTTCAGCAGAAAAGCATCTCTGAATGCACAAGATGCAAATCCCAGAAGCAGGTGGGCTACAAATGCAGACTAAAGCTACACATCTGCACATGACATGGAGTTTTTCTAATCTTGTCTACATTTGGTGTGCATGAACTGACTTTAGCTTCCAATTCCTGTTCATAACATGTCATTGCACTCTTGTATAAAAATCGCTGTACATAATCAGGACCTGGAGCAAATTAGTTTGGCCTTCTGCCATTGACATCTGGAATCATGTAGCCTCAATATGTTAGGAAAAAGACAGAATCCTCCCGGTATCAGGAATCTTATGCAGAGAAAACATAAAGATACAGAATCTACACCTTTTAATTTCCTCTTGGTTATGCCTGACAGCTTATCTCCGTCAGTAAAACATGGCTTTGAGCTCAATAATGAGTTTTAATCAAGCATAATAATAAAAATACAACTTGTACTCTATGCCACAAAGTGGACATAATTTGATAACATTCATTATTGGATAAACTGCCTGTGCAAATTGTGAAATTAATTGTTATTTCTTCCATAAAACTGTTTAACCAGATGAGATGTAAAAGCACATATGCTCATTAATTTTAAGTATTTTAATATGAGTCCCACTACCGAGCATTACAGTGTAATAATGCGAGCAACAATCTGTTTCTTCGCAATAGCAGGTAGCCATGTAAGTAACGATGTGCATTCAGTCATGCATATGATATAGCAAATGTTCAGTTCACCTCCAGACACAGGGCTTCATGCTTGCATTTGCATTAGTGTCAAGTCAGCATTTGTTGAAAAAGGAATGCTCAAGGGTAAGAAAAGAAACTTTCTTATTTAAATAAATAGTGTTTGTGTTTGATAAATAACGACTTAATCAGAGTGCATGTCGCAGTGGTTGGGAAAGGAGCTGACTGACCACCTAAGCATAAGGAGTGCAATTTTTTTATTTTATTTGTACAACATTTAGTTCAGACTGAGTAGTCTGATTGGACAAGAGTCATTCCACAAGTGGTGATAATGGAACATAACAGAACTAGAATGTCTATGTATCACATGTCTAAAAATCGTTATTTACACAAACCGTCAGTTTCCAGCATTGTTGAGAGTAGGTCGTAGGTCGGTATAGTCTGCAGTACATCAAGAAGATGTTAGAGCAGTTGCCTGCCAAAACACATAATAAAAACTTTTAGCAAGAAAACACATCAGCTAACGTTATGTTATCTAAAAAATCTCCTTACCTCCAAGTCATGCCAAGTAGTATCTGACCCGTCCGCGTTGCTCTGTTCACAGCTAAGGCAAGCTTGACAGCTAACTAGCTTCTAACAAAGGGCTGAATATGAAATCCCTCTTTAACTGCTGATCAAAGACACTACTTGGTGTGTGGAACAAGGATTTGTACACCCTACATAGTACACTAGCTTCAATGCGATTTTGGGATTCAACACCTGGAAACTCTAGAAGTTGGCTGATATTCTAAAGCAGAACAAATGAATACATAGAGGTAAATCTCTAAGGTTTTCTCAGGACTATGCACCACCTCCATGGTTCCATTTGTAGGAGGATATATGAATAATAATCTGTTGATAATAAATGATGTTGGTAAAAGTGTTGGAGGTAGTGCTGTTGTGCTAAATATCAGCACAGCTGTGATATCTTTGCAACTCGGGCTGCACCCTCACAGTGATATGGATTAACTTGGCAGCATAATTTTTGCACCATTGGGGACTCAAGTCATCTTTGGTGTGCAGAAATAAAATGAAATACTAAACTTATTCATCTAAATTTTACTTCAAATTAGCCAAATCAGAACCGTAAAGAATTTATTTATTGATCTTTAGTATCTGTTTTTATTTCTGTCTGGGTCAGAAATGTTGGAACACCACAGAGGCCACAGTCGCACACTTGTGCACGTTATCAATGCTGGAATAAAACTGCATTTTAAATGCATGACTTTAAACCTACAGTCACAATAAGAACATGAAAAATCTACAGCTCATGTTCAAACCGGGACAGGCATATCCTGGTGTGTCACCACAATTGTTATTATAGTTGTGATCATTGGGTCTATGAACATAATAGCACTGAGGATTAATAGCTGGGAAAATGTTTTAAACCGTTTTACAAGCACTACATTTACATAGTAATACAAAACCCCAAGTCTATTCCATAAGGCACAAAGACCACATTTATTCTCGATGGACTTTATTTCATGTAAATGCTGGATATGCAGATGCACTTATGCACAGACACACACGCACACACACACACACACACACTAATGCACTCTACTACACTGCTCTGTACTTGCTCCAGCTCCCAACACACACTCTCTCTCTCTCTCATTCACACACACACACACACACACACACACACAGCATCTGCTGGGACAGCTGGCTGCAGAAGCTCCCTGTGTCTGCACATCCACTGCAGGGATTAGTGCTCATCATGCAGTGTCCTCAGTGTGAACGCCCAAACTCCCCTCCCGCCTGTTCCCCCGTTTCCCCATGACCCCCAATGCTCCCCCTCCAAATCCCCTCTCCCATTAGCAGGCTGAAAAAGAGCCCACAGAAAAACAGGGCCAGCTTCTCGTCATGCTCCTGCATACATACAGATCAGCCAGACTAGCTAATGAACGCTAAATGGGATGGGATGTGCAACAATAAAGAGCCATTTCATATGCCACCTTGAGTGTCTCCGCTGAATAGATTCAGATGAGCCAGAGCAGATAATAAACACCAAATTGCATGAGATGTGCTGCAATAAAAACGCATTTCATGTGGCACCTTTCCACATCCTATCATTTACACTCTAATGCGCTTTTACTGCTTGTATCGTTTGCTGTATATTCTTATTAGCCGCTTTGTAAATAGCATTAAATGAAAATATTGGTTAAACCCATTTTGGTTGAGAAATCTAAAATCATTTAAAAACACATTTCACTTTCTTAACCACTTATTACTCCAGAAAATCTAAATTGTTTTTACCTAAACTGAAAAGAGAAATGTTTAACAATAGGTTAATCACCTAAATCCCAGCTTAGTGTTTGCTGCTTAAGTATTTATAATTGATTTTGTTTCTACATTTTGCAATGGCCTTATGGTTAATTTTTTGTGCAATCCCTCCACTATTCCCTGGTGAAATGTTCGGTGGACAATATCCTTCAGAAAGAACTGCAGTCAGAGCATATTCTTTTCATTTTTAATATTGACACTATTTAATGGTGTGCTGTGGGATATTCAAAATTTGGGATGCGGTACTAATGACCTAACCAAGTAATTGATCTCCAATTGAATTTTGTCCAGAGCTCCTTTCGATAGCTCTTGTATAATGTATAAGTATGTACTTAAGTATGTATGACATTCTGGGGTCTTTCACTGCAAAACTATGTAAAGCCATTCTGTTTTTGCACGATTTTGCAAAAGATGGAAAATATATTACAAACTGATAGGGAATATGTTTCTCTATCCATATTTTCTTTAAATGACAAAGAAGGGGATTAAAAGACACTAATATTAGGTCAAATATGTTTTCATCATATCACTGTGCTTTCTGTTGTGTTTTAAAAATTCTTATAAGCGCACTCACCAGAATTAATGTATCAACCTGTAGTTGGGTTTTGTGGCCATGTACATATGCAATTTAGTATTAATAAAGTGCTGGTTGAATTTTAATGTTGTAAAAAATGGCAAATTCATGTTGCATGTTCTCCACATATTTGGTGGGTTTCCCCCTGGTACTCCACTTTCCTGAAACAGTCCAAACACCTGCATATTAGGCTTATTGACATTCCCAAATTGCATACCCCATATTTATCCCAAATGCGTGTCCCAAATTTATGCCGTTCCCCAATTGCCCGTAGTGTATGAGTGTGTGTTTGTGCCCTGCGATGGTTTGGCACTCTGTCTAGGGTGTACCCCACCTCGTATCCTAAGGCTCCTGGGATGGTCACCAGGCCCCCTGCGACTCTGAATGCAGAATAGAGCGTTATGGACGATGGACAACAATGGACGGCAGACACATGTGTTGTGCTTTTGTAGTGAGTCATACTGGGAGCAAATTGGAATAAGGAAAATAGCTTTAGGTTTTGATGCACATAAACTTTTTTTGGAAAAAGCTATTGTAAACTACGAGAAACATTAATACAATACAAAGAGTTTAGCTTACAGTGTATCATTAGGACCAGTAACACTTCACTGGTTGACGTTAGTGCCTTATCATAGAAATCTATAACTGCAATAGCAGTAACAGACAGTAAACATCCTTTTTCCTACTCCAACATTCTGCAAAAGTAGAATAAAATCCATCAAATGTATTTAGTTCGCACACAGCAACTACTATTTTTCCCAGATAGAAGTTTTCTTCTACTGACAACAGAAAGAAGCGATGAGAGTCTTTTAGAACGCATCACATTGTGCTGTGAAATGTGGTTGTTCATCATCATGTTTTGCCAAATAAGTGTATGTTTAAACCTATTTGTGTCTAAAGCGAACCTTTGCCAGATTGAGTGAAAATGTTGTTGATCGTGTCTTGCAGTGAAACCCATCATTTGTACTGTAATCACAACTCTTTAATTGCACACAGATTGACTTCACTCACGTAATTATGTGATTTCTGCTGGTAATTGATGTCAGTGAGGCTAAAAACTCCGGCTAGGAAAAAAATTTCATTCCACTTTCATTTTAAATTTCAGTCGCAGGATGTTCTACTACAAAATATGGAACGGTTCAAGGGGGGTGAATACTTAAGCATAGAACTTATTATTCTGTTACTCAAGTTAAAGTACATTATTTATTCATTATTCAACCATTATAAATTATTCACTAATTACAATAAAATTCCCAACAGGTCCAACATGATTGAAGGGTTGAAAATGTTTTCTAATATTCTGGGGACAGTAAAATGATATAAAATATTACCAAAAGATAATGTTACCTTTATTTGGCAAGACAAGATGTTTATTTAAATATTATTTCGGCTGTTCCCGTTAAAGGGTTGCCACAGGACCATAAGGTCCGACCACAACTCTTACCCTGGACGCCCTTTCTGATGCAACCCTCCCATTTAATCCAGGCATGAGACTGGCACTGCATCCAGTGGCTGGGGTTTGAGCATTGCTGGGAACTGAACCCAGGCTTTCCACATGGCAGGTAGCAAACCTACCACTGAGCCACTAATGCCCTAGATCATTACAAAAGTCATCTCTTTTTATTAAAATGTCAATTATTTTAGGAGTATAACTTTATTCTTTGCACTGGGGGCTCACTGGTAGGCTTCCTGTCTGGCATGCATAAGGCTTGTGTCCAGCCAATGCCCTAACCCCGTCACAAGGGCTGCAGGGCATCCCTAATGCCAGTCCCTAGCCTGTCTTAAAAATTGTGTCCAAAAGAACATGGCGTGTAAAATCTGTGCCAAAAACAATATGTGGAGCTTTGCTTTAAATAAAAAAATCTGTCTGATGATTAATGGTTAAAACATGAGCACGTAGAACTTAGAACAAAACTGATGAATGAAGCTTCTACATGAAAACCATCATGTAGATATAATGAGACTATAAATAGATATGCAACTTTGGTGCAGAAGTGAACTGTAGCTCTGTAGAAACAGGATACAGTTTCAATCAATCACAAGGATGATGATCATCTTGGCACCACACAGAATAGAGAGTACTGTAAATGATCCATGCTCTTCTCAACATCTGGCTTTCAGCTACACCAGCACAATAAGCCTGTGAGCAAAAAGGCACCAGTTCAAGGGTTATGCTGGTAAAACAGGGCACTTTTTGTGTGTATATATGCAGATAATCCCGGAGACGTTTACTCTGCTAATCCAATATATATATGTATTCACATGATCACTTCCTAGAATAGTAAGATAGAGTATTTGTCTGATTTAACTGTGAGAAAATGTGGTTGATGATCACCCTCTTCTGGTGTGAGAGTAAAATATGAGAGCGCTGCCGCTGTGCTAAACGTTTATAGGAGTTTCATAGTTGGAGGGGTCAGCCAGGGGTATTTAAAAAAATACGCCAAACAAGTAATGCTAGCATTGCAGTCTGTGTGAAAGCTTCATTCAGGTGGTAAACATGGTTACATGGTTCATAATTTGCTCTTGAGCACTTCTCTACAAAATGTTTTAATGGCTGTAGAGTAAGCATTAAATCCACAGAGAGGTTGTGGTCGTATATTGTGTATTTGTGTGTGTGTATTTGTGTGTGTGTGTGTGTGTGTGTGTGTGTGTGTGTGTGTGTGTGTGTGCGCGTACAGTATGTGTGTGCAAGCCAGAGGGTTGTTACATGCCAAGAACTGAGAAAGTGATTAATGAACCCCATCTGAAGCTTTAATCATGGTAGAGGAGATCATTTAATTGTAATGAATAGACCTGCATAAACATCCCGGAGAAAGGACATGCATGAGGGCAGTAACACAACAATGTTAAAACTAGAAAATCTAAAAATGCTTATTCAACCTATACAGTTAAAACCTCATGCTGTTTATTGGATTTTAAAAGGTAAATTTCATCGTTTTAACTATGTGCCAAATGAATGCTATATAACCATAGGAAAAAGGGGGAAAAAAAACCCACAGGGGAAATACACTAGTGAGTAGAATAAGAGGACTCTTCTACTTTGCATGCATTCCTGTACGCTTGGTGTGCGTGCAGTCCCTTTTGGCACTCGCATACATCTCCCGCTTCTGACAATAAATCATCATAAATGCTTGATTTTCTGCCTTTCATTAAACTCCACCATTTATAAGTAATTAAGGTGGTCTCATAGGGCCGTTTTTTTTTTTTTTTACCCCCCAAGAGATCGAAGCCGTCGTTTACTCGCTGATGCCACAATCACAATGAAAAAAGAGAAAGAAACACAATCTGACTGCTGCATGTCTGCCAACAAACTCTCTGGTAATACAACACATTTTATGAACCAGTATAAAAGTGGAATGAGATCAAATGGACAATATCGGATATCAATCCTTGTAGACACATATGGGAACAATTTAGTGTAGACATTCCAACTAGCCACATGTTTGTGGACAGTGAGGAGAACTGGACATGGAGAATCCAGTGTAAACCCACACATCCATTTAAACCATATGCTTTAGATATCTTCTTAATAAGTCTCTCCTTTCTGCATGGAATCCTTTCCCCATGCTCGAGGACTCCTGTCTTCTTGCACATGTTCATGTGATAAAGGTCACTCCGACGCTACGGCTCACTTCTAGACCTTCTCTGTATTTTTTATTTTTCCTATTGGTCAGCTTTGTTATAAATTTAGCTGAATCTTGCCTGTGATATTGCGTAAAATAAAACAATATGGCCTCCAACACCTATGATGTATGTGTGCTCTTAGTGTGTGCTCAGAATTAAGATCACCTTTGTGTCAACCCTGTCTCTCCGCTCTCAATAAATAATTCACAACGTTACACTGTGCAAAATGCATAAACCTGCATATAAAAAAAAAAAAACTGACTCTAAGAGCAAATGAAAGCAAAGGAGTGTCTATGGACATAACATACAGCGCCTGTCACTCTGGAGTGCTTATTGAGAAGGAAAGGCATGTTTTCTACTAGAGTCAATCATGTGGCACCTGAGCCCTTCTGTGATTTCCCACCTCCTTATCTACACGTTATGGGGGCAGCTTCAAAGCTCTGAGCTGCCAGTCAAAATCTCATAAAATCTAAGTAGTTAAGAATGCAGAAAAGGTTTTAAAATGTTACACAGACATTGCCAAACAGTTAAAAGCATCCAAAGTGGCATTTAATGATATTCTAGGATGTGCCAGTCTGGTGAGTTTTAAGAATGCTTGAATGTGTGACGTGGTGCAATTATTATGCACGCTGCTCATCTAAGCCTCTCAAAGAACCTTCGTCAAACAGTGTGACTTCTGACTCGGGATGTTGAGGTACGCGTCATATAAGTGAAAATAAAAGCAGAAGAAACCAGCAATTTGTGTCAAATCACTTAGATCCATGTCGAGGCATTTGGCATCGCCTTCATCTTGCAACGGTTCTGACAGGCACAGCGAGTGTGCGTCATGTGTAAGGGATTACAGCATCTCACCAGGGAGCCCCCCTGCCATGCTCCGGGGGAAACACACAGCGACTCCATGCATTTTCTCCCTACACAGGATTGTGATTAATAACAGCAGCAGAACGGTGTGAAAACATGTCTTGCTCACGCAGAAGAAAAAGAAGAAGAAGAGTCTTTTTCCAATTTACTCACGCCTCTTTCTACGGATTACTTCTTCTTAATCAATAATGACATCATACTTTTTATCAATTATTTATCAGTAACGTTTAATGATGGGGAAGACAAGCAAAATCAAGTTACACTCTAAGGCCAAATGTTTGTGGACACCTGAAAAGTGGTTCTTACCGTTCTAAGCACTGTACTTACTTTGTTACTGTACTTAAGTAGAATTTTTTCATTTTCTTCCTTCAGTATTTGTATGAAAGAATCACCACATTTTACAACAAATCTCTGTACTTTCTACTCAACTACACTTGAACACATAACCACAGTGGTGTGGTATTTAAAGCTGTAATATTGCCACCTGCTGATTATTATATGTAATGCGTGATTTGTCTTCCCTCTGCAAAAACACTCAATCACATAGCAGGTGTCAATCAATCAGAATTATTCAGAAGCAGATCTGTTGGAAGGTGTTGGAAGGGAGAGAGAGAGAGAGAGAGAACATCTGTTTCTGCAAGGCCCAATTTTTCTCCTCGCCCTCATACTTTTTTTTTAAATGCAATGTTGAAGTGCTTTATATTGCATGTGTTTTGTGTTCTTTATTAATCTAGAATTAGCCTATAAGTGTTCTTATAAATAAAAATAAGTACCTTTTTTTTTGTTTATGATTAACCATGATTAAATATTCACATTTATTTTCCACTTTTGATCTTTTTTTCACCTCCATTTACTCTTTAAATGGTCAGCCTGGAGTAAGTTTGTTGTAATGTATAAGTGTATTTTAATATAAATTTATTATAATTATTATGATTATTATTGTGACAGTTGATTTAATGACAAGGGTGGGAAGGGATTGAATATACTCAGAGATGAATAGATTAAGGTGTGTCTGATAAAAAAATTTTGAGAAGGTAAGGTATATAATATTATGGAAATTATTCCTATATCCATAAAATAACCCCTCATTGTGCTTCTTGACTTTTTATGTGGTAACACTTCCTATAGTCTGTATCCAGACCAATATACATCCAAACAGCTCTTGTTAGCTGGAACCCTTTTGTTTAACCAGAAAATGCAAATGGTTTGACCAGGGAACCTGATCGAATGGTTTAAATGTGCTCTCTCTTAGCTGAGAAAAAACGTAGATCTTCAGACATCATGCCTGCGAGTGTGTTTGTTTGTCTCTCCGGGTTCAGAGACCACAAGAAGCAACAACTTTTGTTTTTTAATTAATATTACAACTTGATTCAGACAAAAACCCAACAGGGAACCACTGACTAAAAAAATAAATTCAAATCGAAATTCGAAATTTTATTTGTTACATACACAGTCATATACAGTATGTTATGCAGTAAAATGCTTAAACAACCTACAACCTTAAAAATAAAAGATTATTAAAAGTAAATAAATATAAATTAAAAAAAACATAAGAAAAATAAAAAAGGAACAGTGGTGGCTCAGTGTGTTAAGGCTCTGAGTTACGGAACGGAAGATCTGCGGTTCGAGCCCCAGCTCCGCCAGGTTGCCGCTGTTGGGCCCTTGAGCGAGGCCCTTAACCCTGTCTGCTCCAGGGGCGCTGTAAAAATGGCTGACCCTGCACTCTGACCCCTGTCTACCAACAAGAAGCTGGAATATGTGAAGAATTAAGCATTTCACTGTGTATGTAACAAATTGAATTTGAAAAAAATAAAAATAAAAATCCTTCCTTCACCACACTTTCTCTTTTCTCATTTAAAGTTAATAAGGCAAAAAAAAAGTATCTTGTTACCAAGAAGCAACAAAATGCAAAGCATAAAGACATTCTGGAGTAGAAAAACTGTAATAAATACCTATAAATTCCATTGACTATTACTAAGGATAACAATGGAAAAGCTCATTTTATTTAATTTTTAATTATTATTTTTCCTTCACAGAAAGAATCACAATTTCAAGGTGTTTTCTTCTGTTAAGTAACCACACTTTTATGTTTTTGTATTATTATATATTATGTGAAGTATCTTACAAGAAAGGGGAATGAGCTGTTACTATGGAAACTATGTATAAGACTAAGTATAATCCAATCAGCAATAAAACAATAGGATAGTGATTTTAGATGTTGTTTATTAGTCTCTGGAACCATACAGGGTCACAAACACTATTTGTAATACCATACTTACAATTGGTGTTTTGATGACAGATATCAGTCAAAATAACTTAGTATTGGTTTCCAGTGGTTGGCAAGCCATGATCCGCCCCCCCCAAGCCCCCCCAACCACCACCCCAGGCGCACATAAAATATAGAGCCACCGTTCTGTCATTTGTAATGTTGTACCAATATTCAACAAATATGTATACATTTCTGTTGCACAGAAATTATGTTGTACATGATGTTTTCTCCTTCTATTATACCCTAGTTGCAGTCACTTTGATTGTCTGTAAGGAATATTTTCTAGCTAAATATGGCTTTTACAATATGCAGTCTCATCTTTTCTTGTTTCTTTCAATTATAAAGTGAAAGTACTAAAATACATTTAGGTTAAATGTTCTTAGGTCTTATCAGTAAAATAGAGACACTGCAAGTGCAGAGCTTTTCCACAAAAAGAGCGCATCCCCAGTACAGTCAAATGAGAAGAAAATCCAGATAATAATGAACATAATTACCTGAATGACGCTTTAAGAATTGTAAGTCAGATTCCGATGACTGACTTCTATTCAAAGTGTAGTATTTAAAATACATTACATACATAGTCTATCAAAAGACTGTTATTTGCAGACAATGATTTTTTTTTTTTGTATTTTAACAGATGCAATATGTTCCTTTCAATGAAAAAGCAACATAATAGACCAACTGCTGAATAGATTCAAATCATAGCAAAGCTGCAGAAAAACACAAAGGGACTTGGGAAATGGAAATTTATAGCCTGCTGACTGGCATAACTGAAAACACAGCGTATTTCCATGGTAATATATTTGCTTCGTTATCTGCATGCTGCGTTATTTGAATTTTGGTCTGATGAGCCTGTTGGTTTTATTTTATTGATTTGAATTCATACATATTCATTAAGCACGGATATTTACTCTAATATGCAAATCAAGACAACCCTCGAGAAGATCAACATTCCTGGTTTTCAAATATGAGTAAACCCATGACAATTATCACAATAACCGGCATCGCATTCATATTCATTAGCTGGTCTCATCATGTGGAACAATATTGAGACAGTTTTCAGGCTTGCTTTAGGTGATTTTGTTTTCTAAACATAATGCTCGTCTGCAATAATTCAAGGATTTTATTAAGAAAAATGAAGGGAGTAATGAACATTTTGACAAACACTGAAAAACTTTTGCTGTATATTGCTGCAGTGAGAACTGCACATAAGTAATTTTAGACAGCTGTGTGTGTATATTTGGCTCTCTGGTGGTTTGTAAGTCTGTTTCACTTCAGCATGGTTGGTCTGGTTGTCCAGAAAAGAGCATGAAGTGAATTTATAAAAAATGAATAAATAAATCATAAATGACGAGTCGATATAATGTTGACTGACGTGAAGCAGAGTTGATGCTTGGAAGATGATAATTTTCCAAAAATAATGTATCTTATAGCACTTGTACATTTCAGTAGATTTACATAGGTTAACATATTTATGGAAAACACCTCATACTTTTTAACAATCTATAGTCCATTCAATACATTTTATTTAACAAGGTATATTTAACAAGGTAAATAAATGTCTGATCAACAATGACAGGTACAGATCTTTGATACTAGAAACTTTAAATAAACTTGTCATTATATGTGGACCGTCCACTATGTACGCTCCTGTGGATGAGTGACGTACTGTACCTGTGATTTGGATTACTGATGAACCTGCTGTTAGATAATTAATTAATACCTTCTGAACAATCAGAATTGAGAATCCAACAGTGTTGTGTTTTAAAACATTGCTGTAAATAATATTTAGTAGTCATATTGAATCAAAAATATGAAAATTACGTTAACCACTTTATTGATAAATAGAATGTGCTACAAACGTCCATGAGATGCTACGTGGTCAAATTTACAGGTCTTTACTTACACTGCCTATTTCATTTGGTTTTGTGTACACAGCCTCTGAGGTAACTGTTTGCACTTTAAATATGTACCTAGATATGAATGTGTATATTTGTATCCATCTGCATAACTAATCATGTGTGAACTTGATTATGCCTTTTAATAAATAGATTCTACAACAATGAGCGAAAACGGCAGTAAGTCATGTAGTTCACAATCAGATTACTGCTCACCTGTTCACGCTGCAGTTTTTATAAATGTACATACTTTTTAATCCAAAAGCAAAACTAAAAAAAGAAAGAAAAAAAAAACACAACAAAGGCAGTTGGAAAGGATAAGTATGAATAAATCTAAATATATAAATATTGTAAGGCAAAGACAATCCCATCATGTAGCATTACCCAAATGTATGCATTAGACATTTAACAATTAATACTCACGCACACACACACACACACACACACACACACAAACACACAATGATCAGCCGTAACATTAATACTAAATAGCATTAAAATATTATCATAATCAATTACACACTACCTGGCCAAAACAAATGGTCGCCATTTTAGAAGTGTCAAATTAATTGCAAAGAAAACAACTGAGGAGATTAAAAATGACTGGAACTGGGTTAAGAACCCTAAAACCTGGAATGATCATGCTGAACTGTCAACTTTGTTGAGGAAATATGGTTTGATAAAAACTTATGAATGAAGATTACTTAAACACTTAAAAAGCATATCTACAGTATGGTATGTTTAATAGTGAAAGTAAGAGCATTTCCATACACACACACACACACAATGTGGTGAGAACACACAGGATTGGGGCTAAACAGCTGTGTTGCCATAATCAAACCACTTGGACTTCGGAGCAAAGTGGTTTGTGGTTTGATGAGTCCAGATTGGTCCTATTCCAGAGTGATGGGTGCATCAGGATAAAAAAAGGAAGCAAAGTGACAAAGTGTCATGCATAGCGCTCATTGTACAAGCCTAGGTAGTGTTTTAATTAGAGTGGGTGACTTTTTTTGGCCAAGCAGTGTATACCAGTGGATATGTTTATGTATGAACAGGTTGCTAGCAAAATGAGAACTCATAATAGTCAATAATAGTATTTACTTCAAATTGTACTATGCACCAGAAAACTAGTAAACCTACAGCTACAGATTATGGACATTGCCAACACAATATGATTAATAGTATACTTGGACAGAAATCTATCTAATTTAGTCATTATTATGTATGTTGCTTATCAATCTACACTCCCAATGTGTAACCAAGCATCAAATATGCCTTTATCATCATGTTTCTTCCAAATACCATTATTGATGTCATTAACTGGGGCAACTATGTGAAAATGTGCTTTAGTGCTAAATGGCTCATGGAAGAGAAATACTTGAGAAGTAAAATATATACAAGAATAGATCATTTTTAAAGGGTAAAATATCAATTTTTTTATAGCATTTTTTTAGTGCTTTAATAATAGGCTAGGGTAAGTTCAGGTAAAAAAAATAGGCCTATGGCTATTCCTCAGAAATAAAAGAGTTATTCTTGTACTAAATAGACTGTAATTAAAAAAAAATACTCGCTTTCTGGGTGACAAACTTTATTTGTAGCGACCAAGATCTATGCTACTTGAATTTTAATTCAAGACACAATTGAAAAATCAAAGGATCTCTGTAAACCGCAGAAAAAACAACTGTTAATTGTAGCCCATGGCAATCATACTGGCACCCTGTTATTGAAAACAATGATGCATAATATTTCATTTAGGTTTATAACAGTTACTACATTATATTATATACATTGTTATTAGCATAATAAAGTTCCCATTTTACCAAATCAATTCAGATAATATGGGATAGAACTTTGAGATAGAGCTATTTGCCACGTCACTAAACTAACCAGGTTTACATGAGGTATTACTGAAAACACAACAAGCTGCTTCAGATTTCTGTTTGAAACTGGGTTTTAACTGCCATTGTTTGTGTGAATTATTAATGCATGCTGGATTTATACTGTGCAAGATGAGTTTTTTTTCAGTCCCCCTATTCTGAACCTGCTCTCATGAGTGCCCTCTATGCACCATTTGTTGAAGCTGTAAAGTGACTGAAACATTATGATTAATTAATAATTAAATTATTAGTATTAGTATAAATATGTTTCCTCCCCCAGTCCAAAGATGTGCAGGTTAGGCTAATTGGTGTGCCCAAATTGCCTGTAGTGTGTGAACGGGTGTGTGTGTGTATTCTGTGTAGATGGATTGGCACCCTGTCCAGGGTGTACCCTGCCTCGTGCCCTAAGCCTCCTGGGATAGGCTCCAGGTCCCCACGACCCCACGAGTGGTTATGTCAGTGTGATCTAGTGCATGCACTGTTTTGGTTAAAGCTTATTAGAGTTTTTAGGTACAGCTAGTTGATTCTAGATAGATGAGAATGTAATGTACTGTACTGTTACTCTCCCCCTTGAAACACAGGTGCAATGTCCAGAACATGGCTGTAAAATACCCTTTGTTGCACTGAATAGAGTAAATGACTTTTAGGGGCACAACAAAAAACAAACCAGGTTACTTACATCAAAAAAATGATGGGTTTCATGGACAAACTGGGTGAAGGTGCCATTGGGCCTTGTTATATTCCCTGATCAAGTGAATAACCTAAGGTTGGTTTTGTCTTTTAACATTCTAAGACATGGACATCATCAATGCACTTGTCATTGGCTAATTTAAGGAACTTAACCATTTAGACCCTGACAAAAGGTCATCACTATAGCTAGTAAGATATGAAGAACACCTGCTCATTCATCCAATTATCTAACCAGGCATTTGTGCATATTAAAAAAAGCAGAATGTTCTGTTGAAACTTCAGAATGGGAGAAATCTCTTAACTCCCCAGGTTTGCTTTCTAAAAAGGTCTCCTTTAAAGATAAACTAGCACCACTCTCATACCTGTCTCAACAATTTTATTTGGTGACAGAGAGTGGTGTGGCAACAGTCCACAAAGGTTTCTAGTGATTGCTTGTTGATTTTTACTTGGCAAGTGCTTTAAAAGCTTAAATACGAATCCCCTAAAGTCCAAAAAAGGTGTGATTTCTTTTTCGTTTGTTCAAGTTGTTTGTTTACCTTGTGGGAACAAATGATTATTCTGTGGGAACAATTTATCTTTTGTGCACAAGTTATTATCTTGTGGGAACAAGCCATTATCTTGTGTGTTCAAGTTAGCATCTTGTGCAGACAAAATTCACCTTTTAACCACAAAGTAAATTAACTAAAGTAAAAGTTCAGGTAAAGCAATAAAGGCTTTAATGCTAATTCAGAAGGCCAAATATACTTTGGAAATTCTTTTTTTTTAAAGCTTTAATGTAAATTATGTAAATGTAACTTCCTACCATATCTTTCCTGCAAAACCCTAGCATGCCTTTAGACTAATGCAAACAAAAAAAGGGAAAAAAAGAAAAACTTTACACACAAGATAGCGTCTTCCCACAAAATAATAACTTGTTGCCACAAGATTTATTTATTTTCCTAAAATACATCTTTTGGGAGTTTAGGGGCTCCGTACCTGAATGTCGCACACCACACAATCTCCTCTTTTTGTAACTGGCTCATTGCAACCATTGTTGCAAATCTTTGCAATATTGATAACATATGTATTGAACTTCCTATTGAAATGCAAAACTAAAACATTACACGTACATTCATTTTCTTACAGAGAAAAAAAATTAAGGATAAGTAGAGATGTTCATACAAACATACATTTAATTATTACACAGATATAAACTATTTAATTCTAGATAGATGAGACTTGTTGCACTGAATAGAATAAATGACTGTTAGGGGCACAACAAAAACAAATCAGGTTACTTACATCAAAAAATGATGGGTTTCATGGACAAACTGGGTGAAGGTGCCATGGCAGATAATTTACTGCGTGCCTTGTTATATTCTCTGATCAAGTGAATAACCTAAGGTTGGTTTTGTCTTTCAACTTTCTAAGACATGGACATCATCAATGCACTTGTCATTGGCTAATTTAAGAAACTTAACCATTTAGACCCTGACAAAAGGTTATTATTATAGCTAGTAAGATACGAAGAACACCTGCTCATTCATCCAATTATCTAATCAGGCATTTGTGCATATTAAAAATAAAAAATAAAAAGCAGATACAGGGTAACAACTTTACTTTATGTTCTGTTTAAACGTCAGGTGGGAAAGGTGATCTCTACGTCTGAAAGTTGTTGTGATTTTTGTTCTCAGATGGGCTGGTTTGAGATTAGTAGTTTCAGAAACCAATTCTCTTCTGGGCCTTTATAAACCCTGTAGGTTTTACTGAGCTGTTAAAGAAAATCAATCAAGTAAGTGGAAGATTTGCAGGTGGAAACACATTGTTGAATTAATTCGAAGGAGACCTTTGGCTCGATGGCCTACAACAACAGAAGACCACATCAGATTGATGGGCACAGACTGAACAGGTAAAGATTGGAAAAAGACCAAAGTATAATGCCAAAATATCATGAATGAATTTATACGTGGTAAATATGCTTCAAAAAATAGTTTTGAGCATTATTTTATACCTGTATTCTGTATTTTGAAATAAATATTAACACAATCTGCAGTGAGGAGACAGACAGTAACTTTTATTTTGTCAAGTGACACATATTAATTTATATGTATATACAGTACATGACACCTAATTTACATTATAAGAAAGCAATTCAAAACAAGCAATAACAAAATAAAAGAAATGGTCTTTCTTGCTCAATTGAAAAGTAAATGCTTTCTAGAAACACTAAACACTTGAATAATATTTGCATATTACACATGAGAAAATGCACTACCGTAGCGCACACCTATCCAGATAACTCGCACACAAATGGCTTTATTATGCAAAAAAAGAAATATGAAGTTGGCTGGCTGGTTATGATGGCGTTGTGCACTTTGGCACATCATTCTTCAGTTAAAAAACAAAAAAAGCAGACTTTTCTAAAATGGTTTAGTTCAACAACTAACATTTACATTCCTTGATTAAGGGACAATACACAGATTTTATTCCATGTTGTAACCCATGACATGAACTGATCTAGATCTACAGTCCCTTACAGTTTATACACGAAATGCTGAGACACAACCACATACACATTTTTGTTTAGTAAAGCGACTGCAGTGCAAGCTACTGTGACATGGGATTGAAAAAAAAAATATGACAGAAATCCATTTTCTTTCACACTGTACAACATTCATTCTTTAGCAGCTGAGCTAAAAGCGAAGGCTTATTCACAAGCCAACTGATCAGTACATAAAAAAAGAGCATCTGTGGGTGAAGTAGAGTTTACACAACCTGTTAGCATTCAGAGAAATGTGCTACTGCATATGGGTGCATTCTGCTACTATTCCTATATTAGTTTATATACACTAACATTCAGTGAGTAATGGTCAGGTGTGATGTTTGTTAATGGCTTTTACTGGTTTTATAACCAAACAGCGAGGCAAGTTATAGTGAAATATATTACAAGGTGCATGAGAAAAGAAAAATGTCAATTTATAACCTGTACACACAAATTTGTCAAGTTGTTCTGTCAAGTGTATGTGAAGTTTCAGATTTATTTATTTATTTTGTTCTAAAATACACACATCACAAAAACCATTTGAGAAATGAACCTGGCAATATTGTACAAGACCAACGGAAAGCAGAGGGCGCCCTCTCCTGTACATCACTATGTCTACACCTATGCTGCATGATTAAAGCATTTTTTTTTATTGATCATTTCTACTCCAGATCAGACCTCTCTAACCCAGTGAACTTGTACACAATCAGAAACATGACGTAGTCACTTTCTTAAAAAAGGAAAAAAAAGGAAGAAAAAAGAAGAAAATTACCACATAGTGGTGAGACCTCACATGTCTAAAAACAGAATTCCCATCCAGCAGGGAAATTAAACATAATATTCTATTAACACAACTTAAAATCCTTTTAAAAATCCTACCAAAACCAAAAATAAATTCCGACACTAATGCCCGTTTAAGCTAGTGAAATATCTAAGGGCTCTGTGCTGAGCCGGTTCCTTGTGGAAGACTATGATACAGTAATGCTATTTTAGAGTATATAAATAATCTGTTTAAATAATTTCAGTCAGAAAAAAAAAAATCAAAATGTGTAAATAATTAACTCATAATGCATTGATAAGGTCACATCAGCATGTGGTCAGTTATATACTGTACAGCAGAGATTTATAGTCTAGGGCTTACAGTATGTGATTATGCTAAATCTACACACTAAAGGTGCTTTTACACTTTTTTTAAAGGGGTTGACATGGATTGAATTGACTGAGAAGGTTGTTTACTATGATTTCATGAAAAAGAAAAATTCGAGAAAAAAAAAAAAAGTTATCAAATTATATTGTAAATGTAAATCTCCATATGATGGTTCATTAACTAGACAAATTTTTCCCCTAAAGTTTTTACCACATTTGTTGCTCTTAATTTGGAATCTGATCTATTGGGTGGTTTCTTGGCACCGAGTTATAATTGCCCCTTTTGGTGACCAAAAACGATGGCAGTGACCAATTTTTAAAAACAAAATGCTTTATAGTTAACTTTAACTAGGATTGAGTTTAAAAAAATAAAAATAAAGGCAGTGTAAAAAAGGTAGTGTGAAAGCATCCCAACTACACACGCACAGTGTGTTCTGTTAACGGAAAATATGCACACAATTTTAAAAGATCCATCCATTGTATTTAAAACAGACGTTTTCAATATTTAAAAACCTGTGCCAACAGCAGTGTTACAGTACATACAGCACATTAAATTAACTGTAGTTATGTTCCTCGGTGCTAGTATTAAATTCGGCATGTAGTTATACCTTTTTAAGTACTTTGTCTACAATGTGAGAATTTTGGTCCGATTTATAATGAGAGACATTGCATATGCTCGCTCACACGTTAAAAAAAAAAAAAAAAAACCATTGCTTGTCAATCAGTGATGAGATGCAATACTATCTATCTAGACCAAAGTGTCAAATAGTGTTAAGATTATGTAGTGTTGATGAAAAAATGATATCTGTACTATATTTCATTTGTTTTGAAATCCTGTCCTGATTGGACATTCATACAACTCATGACAGAAATGAAGGGAAGCCTGAGCTCATCAGAAGAGGCCAGGAGAAATGAAACGTGTGTTCCATGCTTGATTGAGATGTACAGCTGAAAGGTGGGGGACAAACTGGAGTGAACTGTGAATGACAGCCACTGTGGTGAGGATTCATTTTCTCACGGTGTCTGGGCTCCAGCTCTCTTAAATGTTCCCAGCAGGCTTTGCACACCCTTCTTGACACTGGAGCCCACCCTGCGAGCAACTGAGTCAGCAGGAGGGCCAGGCAGACACGAGATACTGCTGGGGGGCCTGGCATCCAGACACTTCTGATACCTTAGCTGGAACCACACACACAGATATAAAATGACAAATACTGTCATTTTTTGTACATATAGTGCAGCCTCAAAACATTTACACTGATTAACAGCACAAAATGTTGCACTTGGACATTTGCAAAGCAAAATAAAATAAGCATGATTTACTGAACGGCCTTAGAGTGAACTTCTTGTGAATGTTTTTGATTTTTAACCAAAATGTGTTTAGAGACATCTCTAATACATATAGTTAACAGAGTTGCCTAATATCAGTAGGTCATACATACAAACATATTTTATGTTTGCCAGGAAAAAACAGGGAAGAAAGTGGCCTTATATTGATGTGAAAGGAGAAGGGGGTGTTTCCAGATGGTGAATAAATACGGACAAACAACTGTCAATCATTCCAGTTTCATTTTCTTAATAAGCAATGACATACAGTTCTTTTCTGCACACACCAACATACTCATAAATGCAGATTTCATACATAAAAGAAATGTTTTACACCATTTGCTTTAAATTAAGCAGGTGATATTTAAATAGCTGGTAGTCACAGTTGACATAGTCAAAATCCATTTACCTGTTAACTTTTGTAATTATTTTGTTTTGTAATAAAGTTGTTAACAGCCTGTATAATAGGCATCGGTCATAGTTTAAAAACAAGATCTTTGTTGTCCCAGAATATAACAGTTGCTGATCTAACTTTAAATCACCTGAGGATTCTTTTTACTTACCATGCATGCAGCCTGCACGGCCTCGCTCAGACTGGCAGCGTTGGGGTCACACCAGAACATGTGACAGATGAAATCTCCAGGGCCTTCAGCCATGATGAAGGCGAAGGTGTGTACATCTTTCCCCACGCCCATGAATGACAGGAAGCGTACGCGGCACTCCGACAGAACCTCCTCAGTCTACATCCACACACAAGACAAACCACAATGTGCTACTTCAAACTATGGCAACATAAATGCTTTTTTCCCCCCCATACACAACAGACTTGATTGAGAAAATACCTAATATATTGTGTATGTGCGTGTAATTATACTCACGTCTGAAACAAGAATAGTGAGAGTAGCAGAGGCCACGTTCACAGTCACGGGACTCCAATCTGATTTTTCTCCAGAGGCAAGTGCAGTCTCCAAGGCAGAATTAACAATATCCATGCCTAAGTATAGAATATTATTATTATTTACAATTATTATTATATAATGCAAGTCATTAATCAAACTTAAATCACACTGTTGAACGTGTGTCCACTTTATGTGTGCATGCATTAGTACACCTATGGTCCACATTTAGTTTCTTTTATTTGGATTGGGGTGCTTAAATTCAGCCCTATAACCTTATTTGAAGTCCAGCCTTAAACATGTACTTACATGTAATTACATATAAGGTAACAAATTAAAAACACATCATCTCATATGCATAATTTCCTTAATTAATCTTAAAGTGTACATGCTAACAAATGGTGTCTTTAAGAAGGAAAACAAATCTATATTAGACAGAGGCCTTCTAGAACATAAGTTTGATGCTGTTTTCATAAAAACTTTGAGGCTACTCTGCAATTGAGTTTGAAACTACTTCTTCCTCCCTAAATCATTTTCCTAAATCTGCATTCCCGAGCAGAACAGGAAAACACCAGTGAAACATACAGCCCTTACAAGAGCAGCTTTTGGATTGACACAGTAACAGCTCTGAAGCTTCTAAATGTGAAAATTGTTCCTTACCTACTGGCTTTGCCACCACTACATTGCCAAGGTAGCGCACTTGGAAACGCTGAACCAGCTCATTCTTTGGTGCTGGGAACTCTGGGAAGTTAAAAATGTAGAGTTGAAATGTAGAAATAATTGAGTCCTTGAAATTAGACAGTCTGTGATGTTACAGCAGGGTAAGGCACAAAGACATGCAGGTACAGCTCAAGAGTTTCAGTAAATGTTAATTTTAAACATCACAATGAGAAAGAAAGGCTGGTCTGAACATTTCAGAAACTGCTGATCTTATGCGACTCTAGTCCCTAGTGTTGACTAGTAACTTAAAAATTAACTCTGCAATTGTGCTGAGCAAAAAAGCATCTGTGAATAAACAATGCATTATTCTTATTCAACGCAAACCTTGAAGCAGATGTGTAACAACAGTAGACCACATGAGGTTTCACTTCTGAGGCTATAATGGGTGCAGACACACTAAAACTAAGTAGTTGAAGATTACCTGGTCTGTTTTGTTATTTTCAGTTGTCCAGTTACAGGCCTTCTGGCACTTACAACCAATGCTTGATCAGAGATCGTGTCCACCCCCATCATCATGATATTTGATGTTAACGTTTACTGAAACTGCCTGAATATTCTTTATAATTTTGCAATGATGATACATACCCTGAACTGGGATATCCAGTAGCTTGGAAGAATCAGTGTTTAGTCGGTTTAGACTTGATTTTGAGGACTTCCTCTGTGCCATAATCTAAAACGTATGTTAAGATTAGATACAACCCAACAAAAAATGATTTTGATAAAATTATAAAATGCTCCTTTAAACAAATACTATGTTTCATATGGTCACTATTTTCTAGAGTTTATTTATTTATTAATTTATTAACAACACAGATCACTTTCCCCCCCATGAAATCTACAACATAACACAGTACTACTGTAATTCTATAGCAGAGAAATGCCAACCTTAGAGCAGATGTCATGCATGCTGGTGGCAATGTTCTTGGCAGGAGTGTCGCACCGGAACACGTGACACTTCAGAACATGGGTTAGCTTGTCTCGAGCCACGTAGGCAAAGTCCCTGTGGTGAAACAGTCAAAACTGTCATAACTCACATGCACAAAAATAAACGTACATTTCGGTTGAGAGGATTACGGAGATGGATGGATTTAAGATTTAAATAATGAGCAAATGAAATGAAGGGCACTACAATGTCATACTATTACTATTTCTAAGTATAATAAATCAGTGAAATATAATGCACACTATATCAGACTATAGAGAGAAATGTAATACAAATGAAACATTTATTTTGATTAAATCAACAGCACGTTACACTGTGAGTGAAAAATCCCACACAACAGTAAGCAGGTCATGAAAATGAGGCTGGTGAAGTGAAAAAATCAGCTGCAGCCATGACAACCACAAGTATGGAAAAAAAAGGCACAATAACAGCAATACACTACCTCTCCCTGAGTCCCAGAATGCAGCAGCATAGAGAGAAACCGAAACAAGTTTGAACAGCAAACAAATGAGGGAGGCACAACAAAAGTCCAGCTTAAACTAGCAAGTCAACTTGAGCTTAAATTAAATAAATCATGCTATCATTAACCCTTAGATCTATTAAAATGCATCTTTTTTTGCAACACCACTGAAAAGAGATATAGAATCTAAACTGGAGAAAAAAGTACTGTGCAAGAGAAGGTGAAGATTGGAAAATTTCAGAAATCCAACATAAGCTTCACTTAAGAATGTGTTAAATGTGCTACATGTAATTTCATACCATCACTGTAGGGTGGAAAGCTTGTACGTCCAAAACAATTATTTTCCAGGAAATAGAAATATAAAAATATTTTTTTAAAGGCCAAAAGTTTGAGGATCAAATGGACTTCTGAGAATAAGTCACAAACTCTTACAACTTTTCAGTGGTTAAATATTTATACAATCCACAAGCAGATATACTGTATGTAAAAGAGCGATGAATACCTATGATTTATGAGGAAAAAAAAAAAAAAATCAAACATGGGCATACAAGACTTCCATACTGTTTCTGATGCATTATGCACTTCATAAACACAAAAATTTCCATTAAATAATTTTTATTTTTTATTTTTTTGCATTAGCTCAGAGTGTGACCAAAAAACACTTTAACTTTAAAGGTTTTGATTAGAAAATGCCTTGCTGGATTACTGCTCCTTTAACAGAACTGAATTAAGTATTTAACCATATGTAGTTTTAGGTCTTAATTATTTACAAAAAAAAAGAAAAAAATGTTTAGTTGTATTTAAAATAGATTATGGTAAAAGCTAATACATAAAATAAATGAAGAGATTGTGTACTGAAAAAAAAAGTAGCATCACTATACCAAAATATTGTCTATGAAATATTAGTCTTAAGCTTTGCTTAAATAGTCATGAAAAAATTTTTAAGAACCTACAATGATCTATTTATAGGTTAAATATCTATGTTTTGGTCACCCTACTTCACTCTTGCTAGTCTTGGTTATTGTACTCACCTGCCGTTGTCCCTGCCGACGCCCCACACACGGATGCTGACGATAGGCTGTGAATGGAGAAGCGTCTGTCCCAGAGGATCGATCAGATTTAGCATCTCGTTCTCCAGCACCAGCAGCATGTCCTTACCCTGGAGAATACAGCACCAAGTTTCATTCGTTTACTTAACTCGAGTTTTCCTTGCGACATACACAAACATACACGTGAGTAAACACTTGTACACACGCACGCACACACCTCTCCCCAGATGCCGGCTGTGTCGTGCAGGTTGTGTTTGTGGTATGAGAGCTGCCTGATGCAGTTATTGACAGCAATGCTGCTTTTTCCAGGTGCCATCTCTTCCTCAGATATCTCGACCCAGCCCAGAGATCGCACAGCAAAACACTACAAAAGACACACAACAAAGAAGGAATTATAAATTTTGGCAGCACTGCATGCACAACAAAATAATCTTAAACTAAATTAAGATTTGCATAATAACTTGCAATCGACATAAATGGTTTGCTTAAGGGAAAAGTTTTCAGCTGATGTTCTTACCATCATTATTATTGTTTATTTTTTAAATCTACTTTATTAAGTAGCTTTCTTAAAGTTTTTAATTAACTATTTCAACAAACAAGTAGCAGAGCAGCGGAGATCAGACTAAATCCCATACCTTAGCCTCCCCATCAGTACTGTATGAACTTGGTTTCTCTTCTCCCTCTGACTGAGTACAACTGGAAAAAAACAAAGAAAACACATTTGTTTTAATGTTTTAACAGCAGGAATACATTACTACTATTTATTCATAGCACCACAGGTATGGTAACATATCTCCAAGTGCTTGGGAAAAAAAAAGAAGAACTAATACCCGAGATTGATGGAGGCATAGCGCAGAGTAGCCCCTTCAAATTCCTTCAGACTCTGATCAGAGGTTACATCCTCCTCCTGCAATATAAACAGCAGCAAAACATCTCATGCTTCAAAGTTGAACATTAAAACTATTGAGCAGTGGATAAATATGCAGTAGATAAACAGACAAGAGAACCACACCAAGATAAAATAAGGATCACTCTACCCACCTTCCACAAGTCATCATTGAATCTGTTTTGACGAGGAACACCAGTCCATGTAATCTAAAAGACCAAACATGCTCTTATACTTATACACGTTATACATATACACACACACACAGGGGTCGGCAACTTTAATACTCAAAGAGCCATTTGGACCCGTATCCCACAGGAAAAAAAAAAAAAAAAAAAACGTGAGCCACAAAATCTTTTTGACATCTATAATGAAGATAACACCGCATATATTATTTTTTAGCTTTATGCTATGTATATATATTGCACTCACTCATCTTCTATACGGCTTTATCCTGTATTCAGGGTCGCAGGGATCTGGAGCCTATCCCAGGAGGCTTAGGGCACGAGGTAGGGTACACCCTGGACAGGGTGCCAATTCATTGCAGGGCACACACACACACACCCATTCACACACTACGGGCAATTTGGGCACGCCATTTAGCCTAACCTGCATGTCTTTGCACTTTGGGAGGAAACAGGAGTACCCGGAGGAAACCCACCAAACAGAGAAAACAAAAACTTATTTCTGCATGCAACAAAAACCATTTTGAACTCCGAAAAAAAAAAAAGTCGCTAAGTTGAAGGCGAAATAATAGTCAGCAGTCAACCAAAAAAAATGGAGTTTAAAAAAATATCATTATCATTATTGTCAAATACATCATATTAATAATTTAAACTTTAATTAAATCAAGAAATCTTTAATATTATATTGACTAGTAATAATAAAGTAAATAAATCTCGGTACATCTTTAATTATTAATAATACAATGGAAGTGACCCCGAGAAGTACACTTCGGAATGGAACGCAGCTCCTGGGCTCTAAAAGCTTAATAAATCGAGTGCCGGCGGTTGTCAAACATCAGTGATTTTGATGCATATTTTGACAAAAAAAATTAAGCACGTTTTGTTTTTATGTTGCAAGATCACCATAATCTTTAAAATATAGAATTACATTTGAAAAAAACCCAAATTTAAAAATAAATTTTAATTAAATACGTATTACTTATTTTCCAAAGCCACAGGGAGCCGCAGCAGAGGGATAAAAGAGCCACATGCTGCTCCGGAGCCACATGTTGCCGACCCCTGGACTAGGGGATTAACATTGCTGTCCATTTAAACAGTACTGGGTCAGAATTAGGACTAAAACCTTTGGTGGAATCAAGGGAATATATGATATATAAAGTACAATATAAACAGTTGCTTGTACCTGTGGTTCCTCAGAGGGGGTAATTGCAGGGGAGGTGCTGGATGGTCTCTCCAGCACTGCGCCCTCTTCCATTGGGGAAGGTGGCTCCCACTGCGTGGTGCCTGTTGGAATGTGCCAATAGTAGGTGCCAGAAGTATCCCTCACACGCATCCAGCCGGCTGGCAGGTCAGTGTCTGTCTCGAATGCACTGCGGTCCCAGTAAGACTCTAACATCATACACAAAATTGGTTGAGAGACAGCAATTAAGAACTAAAGCACAAAAGAACTGTTACAAAGAAGGGTCGCCTTCAAAAAAGATAAAGCCTACTCAAGCAGTCTATGTTGGATCTGGATTAAGCTCATTTCTCAGCCAGAAGATGTAAATAAAAGCCTTAAATAAGATTAAAATATTGCACAAATATTCTACCAATGAGACTGCCTGTGGCTTGTTATAAACTCTAATATCTACTGATGTATCAATCAGTAACATCTTTAAAATTATATACAACAAATAGCAACCAAAAGACTGTAAAAACATGCATATACACCAAGTCTCCTACATAAGAACAAGTTCCATTCCGAAATCTTGTTTGTAAGCCCAATTTGTTCATAAGTCCAACAAACATTGCCTATGTACTAGAATACTAACACAAATAGCTTTACACAGTATATTACAATACAGTGCTCTATAGAATCGTGCCGAATGTTGAACGATTCATGTTAAAAGCACTTTTTTTTTTTTTTTTTTTTAAGAGTGCAATGTCCGCCATCCTTTTACCGCACACCATTCTCTCAATTATTTTCACTTTTGTCTACATCATTATAGCTTGCCACTTCTTAGCAGTACCACCTTCTTTTACGTTTGCTTCCAAACATCCTTGAAGAGGACGCATGCTGCACGGACATGACAATGTACGCTGGACATGTGATTTACATTTAGGCATTTGGCAGACGCTCTTATCCAGAGTGACTTACATTTATATCTCATTATACATTTGAGCAGTTGAGGGTTAAGGGCCTTGCTTAAGGGCCCAACAGTGGTTGTGGGGTTTGAACCTGGGATCTTCCGAACCGTAGTCCAATGCCTTAGTCAATGAGCTACCCCTGGATTTAACTTCTGGAGTATCTTCAAAAGTTTGTAATTTGAATGTTTATCGTGTTATTTTAAAAACCACCATTGCTTATGAAACCAAGCAAACTACATAAAACAAGCCAGAGAGAAAAAAGCCCCAGTTACCTGTATCTCCATCAGGAGTGCTGGTGGCTGTGCTCCCCTGAGACAGAGACATACAGCTGGAGTCCTCATCACTGGGAGCACCGTTCTTGCTAAACAGTAAACATCTATTCTTGCCCCCACCTTCACCACTGTTCCTCGACTCACTGCTGCTTTGTGCCTCAGAGGAATCCGTGTCTTTCTCTCCACCACTGGCGGGGAGGCTTTCTTCCTCATCATCCTCTTCCTCATCTTCCTCTTGCTTTTTGATCTTTGGAACCTCAGACGTATCGATCAATAGTGGTTCATTGGCAGTGTTCCTGATGTCTACATCGGAGCAGAGGACCTTCAGGTTCTTGTTGTTCTCCATGTCATGCTCCTGCTCTTCAAGTATGCGGTTCTGGTTTGGGTTCACTTCTGGACTCTCATTCTCATTTTCCGTCAGGTTAAGGTTCTGGTCCGGATTTCTATTGAGGTCCTGCTGCTGCTCTGCGACTTTGCGCAGCTGGTTCTGACCTTCCTTCATCCATTTGGCGTTGCTCCCAGAGATGGAGTGACCTTGCTCGTTTTCTTGATTTCTTGCCCGCTCTTCCTCGCGGTGAGACATGTCATCGTCACGACCACCCATGATTCCTGTGAGGAGCTGTGACGAGGTGGTGTTGGCGTAGATGTGGCGGCTCTTGGAAGAAGCAGATGTGCCTTTTGTTTTGCCCTTTAGACCAAGCTCTGTGTCTAGTAGAGCACTGTGTGGGCAGCGTAGATCAAGACTCAGTGAGGAGGGCACACATGTGTTGTCATTAACCAGGTCTGATGTGCTCGCCAAAGACATTGCACAGAACTGGATACCTCTGGAAAGGGTTGGTGAAAGAGTAATTAATTATTTTGAAAACTACCATGAAAAAAATATCCCCATAACTACATCATGATTTAATTGTGAATCTCATCTAAAAATTTCTACCCTTATTGAATTGAATAAAATTATGTTTTATCACTTAAGAAACATGTAAGGAAAATATATATGTAGAAGGAAAAACAATACTAGGAATGGTCTGTTAATTGAGAGAAGTGACTAGTGACTAATATACTTCTGGGTCATTCTACAACTGATAGACAAGCAGTTACAGTAAGATTTACACTCCTTACACTTGTTTAAATTTGAGCATAATTGGGGCGCTTTAACAAGTACTAGAGGTCTGGAAAAGGCGTCTTAATTTTACAGCTAAAATATAGCTTAGACCATACATTTTGTATGCTTGACTTTCTGTCTGTTTCACTCCTTTTTAAAACACGCCACTTCAGTAGGTATTCAGGGAAACTATCCTTTGATGCACTTTCCTAGCCAATAAAAAAGCATTTACCAGCAACTTCAAGGGAAAAAAAAAAAAAATTACACCTTTTAATACATTTATGTTTGGGCACAGGATAAAGCACTTCACACATTTTTTGTGGAAGTTCTAACCAGTATTATGACACAAAAAATAGATAACTGGGATTTTTCAGTAGCAAATACATTTTTGAACAGCGCCACTAAGAACTAAAGAAGGTTAACATTGGTGGTTACTCACTAACCTACCCACAAAACATATATACCAGAGATCCACATCTGTCCAGTTTTAAATTTCATATCACTAAACAGGTGAAATTCAGGATATCATGGTTAAATAATTTCATCCACACACAATTGAGCTACTGCCACTAGCAGCCAAGATAGCATTATTAGTCTTACAATGTGCCTAATTCAGCAAAACAAAATTAACAAACAGTAACTTATAATAGTAAAAATAACAAGTTTAGGATACATGCCTAAACTTTACTAATTCTGGCTCAGGAATAAACCGACTCGGAACTGTCCCTTGTTGAGGAAGCACTTGAAATGTTTAACTAAGACTAAGACACGACCAATCAAAAATAAGTTATCCCCTCTTACCGTAAGGCACAAGGCAGGCTGGGTCAGAAAATTACGTAGTACACAAACCAAACCTCAGTTATTTAAACAATAATTTTAAATGACAACGTACAAAATGTGTTGTAGACTGACAATAAGATTTATTAATTAACAAACACTGGGCTAAACGGCACTAAAAACACAATGTTCTTGTGCTCCTGTACTCTAAGCAAGTTAAGCACTGACAGATTCACAGGAGAAATTCTTGTAACCATCATAATCATAATGCCCTATCCAGGATTCCTAACCTAACAAATGCTTGCTATTGTTAGTCTTTCGGCTGCTCCCATCGGAGGGGTCGCCACACAGACTATCCGATCTGCACACAACTTGGCACGGTTTTTATACCGGATGCCCTCTCTGATGCAGCCCTCCCATTTTATCCGGGCTTGGGATTGGCATTGTATCCAGTGGCTGATGTTTGGGCATTGGGTTGGAACTGAACCCAGGCCTTCGGCATGGCAGACGAGAAACCTAGCACTGAGCCAAATGCTTGCTAACAGATAAAAATATATTTTATTTTATGTATTACTTTCTCCAGCAGTTCCAGGCCCCATACAACCCAGTACAGAATAAGTGGTATAGAAGATGAATGAATGAATTTCTCCTCCCATGTACCTTTTGAAGCTCAGTAAAGCACCTGAAACATACAAGTCGGTGTCAGTAAGCCAATGTCTGTTGGCTTAGTATCAGATACTTACTTCGAGCTTGAAAACTGGTATCATATCACTGACTTAAATCACTGCATACCTTTATAAGTGGTGTGTTAGTCCTAAGACATTTACCATAGATTTTTTAATGATATGATTTCTATTAGCTACTAACGATATCATAATTAGTGTCAAGACACTGTGCGTAACAGTTCCCAATTAAAATAAAAAACTTACTCTTGGTTTAGTTTGTTAGACACTTCGAGTGTCTTCATAAAAGGTCTGTACTTGAAAAGGTTGGCTGGAAAAAAAAAAGTTTGAGCATTGCACCTATTTATAGTGACACTAGTAAATGTAATGCCTTTTTACATTTACTGAACAAACCATTTATATAATCAACATTTCATTTATATAGTGAAGTGTCAGAATTAAGTTATGGCTCTGTTTATTAGATTAGATATTAATGTTAGTACTGGGCTTTAAATGACAGCAAACCTGGTTTATAACGAGGCCTTGTCATACATAAGTGATTCATTAAATGTTATACCGTGACTGATATCTTAATCTTTAATAATATTTAAATAATGGAGGTTTTTAGAACTGAATTCAGTTGTAACGCCAGTACAGCAGCATTTCCCGGCTTGGGTGTTTATCTGCAATATCACGAAGCACAGAGCTAGCGTGGGCCGTCCCGTTAGCTGCGCATTAGCCTAGCTGAGCTACCTTACCCAGCTAATATCGGTGTAACAAGCTGCACTAAAGTTAGAAATGTTGTGTCACACTAATATTAGGTGAAATCAGTTAAATAAACTAAATGAATTTATCTACTGTGTTTACTGTCATCGAGCTAATTCCCCACTTAGCCAACGCTAGCTAGTTCATCCTCCATGATCTTGACTGTGTTCATCTCGCTCCAACATAAACACACACTTCTGGCTAACTCTCGCTAGATACATTACAGCTTCAACCTAACGAATCCCAATAACAACAACGCCGGCTTACCTTCTATACGATTTTCTTCATCAATACCCACCATTTACAATGACTAAGTCCACAAAAAAAAGATCCTCACCCTTCACAATCACTGCTGCTCCGTTGTAGCGTATTCTATCGCTAGGATTCGACTCTCTTACCAAGAACCGATTCTTTATTTACGGTGCGTCTATAAAGAGGAATCGATTCGGAATCGAATCCCAGCGCCAAGAATCAGGATTTTGGATTCGACTTCACACTTAGCCACTAGCTAACGTATGCAACGTCACACATCCTACGTAACACACAGCGTCAGAGCAGCAGGTGGTGTAGGAGGTTAGAATGAACTACGTTTTACTATTTTTATTTTTATATTACCGCAGTTTTGCATTATCTTTATAAAACATGAGGTGTAATACAAAACACTGCACTCGGACCGTTATTTTATTGCTTTTTTATTGCTTTTCTGCATCAGTAATTCTTTGTAAATTCAGTATCACAAGGTGGCGCTGACAAGCTGAAAATAAATACAATAAACTGCATATAAAGTGCAAAGAGCATCCTTAAAATCCCACAGTAAAGATAATCTCATTACAGCTTATGACAATATAATACACACATTCATGTCCATAAGTATTCGGACAGCTAGTATGTCCCCCCGAATAGCCTTTACAACATTTAGTCAATTCAAAAACCCACTGGAGGAGGAAGGCATATTATTGTCAAAGTTAAACAAAGAGATGCGCAGAGTTAACCTCAAGATGCAAATAGAAAAAGAAAAACGTGCAAAAAGAAAGAACATATTATTAATTCATTCTTAATTCATCTTCTATACCGCATATGCTGTGTACACAATCGCAAGGGGTAATGGGGCCTAACGGGGGGAATGGAAACTAAGGGTACGAGGCGGGTACACCCTGGACAGGGTGTCAATCCACTACAACGCAATTTAGGAATGCCAGTTAACCTAATCTGCATGTCTTTGGACTGTGGAGAAAACCGGAGTACCCCACCAAGCATGCAAACTCCATTCACACATCGAACCCTCGACCCTGGAATGCAAGGCGACAGTGCTAACCACTATGCCATCACGTCACCTGACCAGATTAGACTTGGCTTAAAAAATATATATATAAATAAATAAATAAATAAATAAAAGCCTGGTCAGTACAGGACAAATTCTAAACTCTATAGAGCTATATGTTCTCCTCAGATTCGGTCAAATGCTGCAAAACAGACAGGACAGCTCTGTATGGTATAGATTATAATAACCAAAAATGTACCTCAAAAGCAACCCAGGACAAAGAAATAAAATATTATTTAAGGGCTGAGTCAGTCCAGCATAGCATGCTTTTCACTTACTGGAGATAAAACTGTAGGCAAAAAGACCCACAAATATGCTGCAACTGAAGACTTGACAAACATCTTAAGGAAGAAAGCTCAGCATTTGGTGTCGTCCATGGTGAAGTATTAAAAATAATCCCAGCATTTGTAATTATGTTAGTTTATAAACTTACTTTTGGGCTTCTGAAAATGGAGAGACTTTAAAAAAAAATAGCTGTAATCACCAAACAGTCTACCTAGAAATAAAGTTGTCTACATGAATGCTTCATTTTAAATCTATTATTTTGCCATCCTAACATCCCACAGAGGCAAAAATATTTTGTGTATTTATCTAACTTGTGTCATTATTTAAATACTTATGGATCTGGCTGCATATGACATTGTGTCAGTTATAATCACACATTTAACCCAATTTATTAATCCACATTGCCAGATCATTACACCTTTACTGCAATGTATAATTCATTATCACAATGCAATTTTTTTTTTTTTACAGTTTTAAACTGGGTCATTCCAGTGCATTGCCTTTTTGTCTTATTATTTATACTTATAAATATTTTTATCATTAACCACAACATAGGTATTTGAGTTACACTTATTCAACATATAGTTAATATACATTTAATTTTCTTATAAACAGTTATTTGAGCTTTGTTTCAAAGCTAATAGTTTAACCAAGTAAATGCTTATGCATTAATATCATTAGTAATAGTTTATACTTATATGCTTATCCTTTGAAATTATATTGATGTCTAAATTTATATGTAGAAATATATAAATTTTTATAACCAATCACAGCAATCCATTTTTGATGTTAACATCAGTCATGATTTCTTCAGTAATCTTCATCTTCATAATCCACTGATCCAATGACATTACTGTTGTCCATATCCACATAGTCCTAAGAATTACACAAACAGAAATGTTTAGTAATGCTATGTTTAGTGTGTTATTGTCCTGTCAACAGTTTATATGTACAACTGTACATATAGAAACAGTAGAAACAGTAGAAACAGAAATGTCTTCATACTGTAGCCTGGTAACTGAAGAGCACTTACCCGATCATGTTCCAGAGTGTTTCCCAGAACTCTACCAATATCCGTAAAGGAAGGTCTCATGGAGTAGGGCTCCTGCCAACAATCTCTCATCATTTGAAGCCTGCAGTAAACATTTATTCATATATTGGAAGTTTTCGTACCAGATTTTATACAAACTCTGTTATTACAAAAACCTCTCTCTCTATATATATATATACATATATTTATAATATTATGCAAAAGTCTTAGGCACCATTCATATCTTTTGTACAAAAATAATGTTACTGTATATATGGTTGTCATGTCTGCAAGTACAAAACCATTCAATAATTACACTGAAAAAAAAAAGAATAAATAAATAACATTACAAAAGAATATCTGCATGCCTGTAAATTAAGCAGCATTTTACTTAACAGACCAGTTTGCAGATGAAAACAAAAAAACCTAATATAGGCTCTTGGGTTTTGTATGAAAATAGAAAGGAGCGAGTGTGACAAAATTTACCAGAAGAATATTCTCCAGCACGCTCAGTAAAACCGCCCAGCTCCTTTTTATTTTCAGTTTTATTTATAAATCTGTATTTATAAATCTGTATCTAATGTTACTGATTATTTTCAAGCAAAGAGGTTTGATACCAAATATTGTCTGTGTTTATTCAATTACTGTACTGTTTAGAGCTCTTTGTAGATGTTTCTTTTATGTATAAATGGTACAGTACTGTAACAAGTGTTAGGTTTTACTGAGGGTGCTAGAATATGGGTCCTTGTGGCAACTTTGTCACACTTTATTTTTATGCAAAACCTTTTTTTTCCTTCTGAAAACTAAAGTTATGTTTGCAAACAGTACATGATAATGCCAGATTTATAAGCGAGAGTTCTGTTGGTGGAAACACCTTGTTGTAAGAGAATTCAAAGAAAAATAGTCAGATTGGTTTTGAGCTCCCTGGAAGGGGAGGATACAGTAACTCAGTGTTCTGTATTTTGGGATGCACACCACTTTTTGCACACCTCAGTTGTAAAGACTGCTTGTTTGAGTTGCTATAGACCTATACATATATATATATAATATATATATATATATATATATATATATATATATATATATTTTTTTTTTTTTTTTTTTTTTGTGTTTCACATCATTCTTTGTAAACTTTAAAAACTGTTTTGTGGAAAAAAACAAGGAGATCCGCAGTTATATATACTGTATGGAAATACTGATATAACTAAGATACAGCAATATAGATAGCTGAACAAATAAACAGACATTCTGTACAGTATGGGTGTTCCTGTTAAAGTGATCATTTAGGATAGGATAAATTGCTACAAAACATATAAAAGAAGGCTTTAAATATTCTGAAGGCAATGTTAATATGACTTCCCTTTAAAAGTGAAATATTTATGGGTGAATTATAATAATACATAATTTTCCATGTAAAAATTACATGTGCATTACATTGTGTTGGTTTCTTGACTACAAAACATTTAGGAAAGCCCCTAAACTAAAGGTTGTTTTCGACTGGTCCAGTGCACCACAGTTGGATAAGAAAGGATTTGGTAAAAGTTTGTTTTATCCTTAGACTTTACCAATGGAGTAGATGAACAAAAACTTTATTGACTGCATTAGTTACAAATCTGTAAAGCGCAAAAGAGGCATGCAGTTACAAGTACACAATGAACAACGAGGTGGTGTGATGTGGTTCGATGAACAGCTAGAGTTCCCTGATGTACACAGCAGTGAGAAATCAGACTGGACATACTTTCCTTAAATAGCACCAGAGTGGGCTTTTTATTTCTGAAGAGGCTGCTCTAAACAAGTGCATTTACCTTCTGGACTTGTTTTACCTGCCCACATTGCCAAGTGTGCTTCTGCAACAGGAAATATACTGTAATAAGAATAACTGTTGCACATTCTTGTGCTGTCCTAATGAGTTAACATGTTCTTCGGTTTCTTCCCACCTCCAAAAGCATGCCTGTTGGTGGACTGACTTTTCTAAAATCTTAAACAATAAAGGCGTTTTTTCATCGATAGCCACAACAATAATATTAGTTTTTGCTGATTTAAAAGAGTTTTCTGTTTCTTGAGAAACCCTACAACTGACATTTTTCCCCTGTCTAAGATTGTTGCAAGCATACAAATTAAGGTCTGAGGGTTGAGGTTGACAATGAACATCATGGAAACAATATAATCCACCCACAATTGATGGTAAAAATAAGGGGCTCATTATTTTTACCTTCTATTCCAGATTATTCTTATCTAAAATAAATCAGAAAGTCTAACCACAGCTACTCACACTTCTGGCCTGCACTTTTCAGGCTCTTGGGACCTCTGGCCAGCACATACATAACTCACAACCTCCTCTGGTGTTTTCAAGTCAGGGTATGGTACAGAGCCTAAAATATATTAATACAGGGATAAAATATCTGCATGCTGAGCTAGGCTCTTATATAAACGTCATATAAGTATTTAAAATCTCTATTCGTTCTACTTACCAAACGTTTGTATTTCCCAGATTACGATTCCAAAAGCCCAGACATCTCCTTTAAATCCGTACAAGTCATTTTTGAAATACTCTGGAGGGTACCATCTAAAGGGAACTCGCTTCTGTATGGAAACACAAGAGCTGAATATGAATAAGACACTGCACAGCAGTGTAGAACCCAATATGCTGAAGTAAACAAAAGAACTCATGTAAAAAATGAGAGCACCTTCGCGTCCTTAAAAGTCAAAAATTTGTATAATTTGATAAAACAAGTTGAGGTAAGTTAACTGGTTGTTTTTCTATGTTATGTTAGGTTAACCTCTTTGCTTAGTACTTAGTACTTAAACTCCAGTAGCTAATGTGGTCATGTAGTATATCAAATTCTAGCGAATTGGTAAATATTGGTTATTTATAGGATATTTTACTTCGAATTAATTTATTGGCAAACTAAGTAGCATTATTAATGCACCAGAATATTTAATACTTGAGTACACAAGTGGTGACTGTTGAGGCTCTGAGTTGCTGACTGGAGGGTCAGGGGTTCAAGGCGCCACCAGATTGTCACAGTTGGGCCCTTGGGCAAGGCCCTTAACCCTATGCCCATACAAATTACTCTAACGTCTCTGGTCCCAAAGACTAAAGACAACAAAGGAGAAGGGTTAAGTGTCAAGCTAGCACCCTGACCTGGTAAAAACCACTATTGATACTGAAACAATGGAACCCATCACCCGATGTGCTGAACAGGATGGGAGGGAGGGGGAAAAACACATTTAAAAGTAGATGTTTTTTTTACCTTGACTTGAGTATGTGTATTATTGATTATTTCTACTTTTCATTGAACATTGCATTAAGTGTAAATTTTCAGAACCACTAATTTCAGAAAACATGCACATTCATGAGGTTCACTCTAAATCACAAGGTATACAAATGAATGAAGGCAAATGCAAATGTCTAATATAACAGGAATAGCTGGGTATAGTTTTCAGCTATATAGGAATAAATGGAAATATAGGTGAAATTGGTTATAGACAAACAAAAGACATCAAAGTGCAAATACCAAGTTTAAACTCACCATTATGAATGGGTGTCTATAATTAGTAGTTTAAAGATTGTAAGTAGATATGGTGGCTTTGATCTTGCTCATTGGGTAATGTGGTCAAATACGGAAGATAACAGAAATGTGACAGTCACTTAGATCAGCATTTACAGTTCAGCTGGAATCTCTAATCAAAATGATTTGATTGAAGAAATAATGTGAGTACAGTTAGTGTTTCAAGTCTGAAAAAAGAAACTAACTTTCCTCTTTTGCGCACTCTAAGAACAAATCTTAGCTGGTTCAAAGATTTTTAAGAGTTCTCTGGCAGGTTAATGCCACATGGCATACTATTTTTGCCTCAAATGTGTTCTTGGGTTTAAGAATATGTGTATTAATATTTCTATTGGGTGTGCTACGAATAATATGACTAATTAAGTAAGTATTATATACAAAATGCTTATTTTTAACAGCTATCCATATTTATTTCCCAATATTCTATTTAAAAAAACTTGCCTCATGAACAAACACATTTTGAAATATTGTGACATTTGGAACAAAAACGTATAGAAATTTTTTCATCTCTACTAATTGCATCTCCATCATCCTTACATGCTTTTTTTATACTTCAAGCATGCATTTACAAATTAATCTAATGTAATCTTTATTTTTTCATATATAAAAAGAACATGCCCTAAACATGAGAAACATGATAAAAAAAGTCTTACGCTGTCCTTCTTCTTGCCGTTTCTGGAGTGCCTTTGTCCCCTCCTTATGTCTCTGGCCAATCCGAACTCGGCTACTTTTACTTCATGGGGAAACCTGTTCACCATGATGTTCCTCAGTGACAAGTTGCAATGCAAAATCTGATGATCACATACAGTAACAAGTCCGTGTATCACATTATAATACATCACGTGGCCTAAAGAAAATGCAGATGGAGCTCAAAAACAAGTACCATTTTGGAGTGCAGATGGTCCAAGGCCTTTGCTATGTGGTAAAGTGCAATAGTGAAGAGGTGCTGCAGTTCTTCATCTTTACACAGTCTTTCTTTATTCACCCTAAGGAAGGTGCGTAAGCTGCCAAGTTCTACATCTTCCATAATTAACATATAGGGCACTTTGACACACAGACAAACAAAATATCTGCAAATTATTTCAGAAAACTTAAATATTGTGAAGGAGCAGGTACTGCACATGAATTTGCATTGAACTGAACAGGAATAAACAATAATTTCAGAATAGTTAAAAAAAAAATAGTCTAAAAAAATGCTTTTGCTGGAATTCTTCAGCAAGAACTTTGCAGACATTTTCATACTTAACGAAAGAAAAACATTTAGTCATTTGATATTGTTAGAATAGAAATATTTATTTTATTGTGAAGATAAAAGTTTTTTTCTTATAATTTAATTAAAGAAAATCACACTTATAAAATCTAATCTTTTTTTATGCCATTAGTTAAAGAATAAGTAACATTTTGGAAAATTCGTTTGTAATTTCCTTGTAAATGTAATGTGCATGTAAAAAATTTATGAATGCAAAACATCCAGGAAAGATTATGATTTTTAAAACATCCCCAATGTGGGTTGAATAAAGGCATATCTTCTTCTTCTTATTATTTTTATTATTATTATTATTATTATTATTAACAACAACAACAACAACAACAAGAACAACAACAATAACAAGAAGAAGAAGAACAACAACAACAATAATAATAATAATAAGCTATGAACTATTATATATTTCTTTGTTTTAGACTCAAGACTTCACTAACACTACTCAGCTTTTTTTTTCATTGTCATCATCTGAAATCAGTAATGTATCAGAATCAATCCAAAACAACAACAGCTCTAAAGGAGGAAATCATATTTGCATCTTTTACTACTGATATATTAGGAAATGTTTAGTGTTCTTGTATTTCTTTAATTTATTTTTAAATACACTTTTGTCTGTAATTCCTGAATTTTAGGCCATCCTGATATGAGTTAAGAAAAATTAATTTTGATGGTTCTGATGCAACCAGAATTGCAGTTTGGATGTACAGGGTTTTGCAGGTATGACAGTTGAGAAGATGAGAAGAAAACTTGCATGGTACCTTCTGTGATGTCCCAGTCTATGAGCTGTAGCAAGTTCTTGTGTTTGTTTAAATTCTGCATGATCAAAACCTCCCTTTTGACCAGCTTGTATCTAGCAGCTAAACCACACAAAGAACAAAAACGCAATAAACCACAAGGTCTCACTTTAACCCAAGAAGTATTATAAAGGGTTAAAACCTTACCCTTTTTGTAGATCTTGCAAGTGAACATGGTGTGGCCTTTAATAGCACCATGAGTCATTTTAGCTTTATACAGCATACCTTCTCTTCCAGCTTTGATCAGCTGTTGCATAGTGATATCAGCTTTGTTAAATGAGGGACTCTGTCGAATATAGTTCTCGATTACTGACATTACATCAGAGAAAGCACTTTTTCATAGATAGTCTGATTCATATATGCAGAAAGATCTTACAGCTGACTTAATTTCAGAGGCCTTTTCTTCCAGCTGGACTGTAGTCATTCGCTCAGGCCTTGATCTTTGCTCTAAAGGTTCAGTTTCAGCAAATGCAAGGGACGTTGTCTGCTGCTGCATTTTCTCCAGAGTCCTAATTCTACGCCTTAAGTTCTGATACCTAGAGCAGTTCAATGCTATTAAGCTGTGTGCATCTCAGATTCAAAGAATTTCAAATTATACCAGTCTGTGTTGGTCATATCTCAAGAGTGAACTCACTTTTTCAACCATGTTATAGCCAGTATGACGATCAGAAATATTGAAGTATACACAGTTACAATTACACCGATCAGCAAGCCTTCTCCATCTGACAGTGAAAATGTAATAAATTATATTCTGCACAGAATAAAGTTACAATGCATGTTAATAATATTTTTTCACTCTGTCACCACCCAGTCCCATACGTAAACTTAAGTGGTTGGACACAATGCTGTAATGCCTTCTTATCCTCTCTTACCAGATGAATTTTCACATTTGTGAAAGTCTTTCTTTGGGCTGTAAATTGTTGTTGCATTGGCAGGTGTTATTGTTGTTGAGTAGTTTGATGCCATGCTTGTGTTCTGCCTGGATGGAAGGCTATACATCTGAAACAATAAAGAAAACTGTACAATTTCTATAATAACATATGACACACTATATGTCCAAAAGTATGTGGACAACTCACCATACTGTATACATACACTAAAAAAGCCATAACATTAAAACGCAACGCATTGTACCCAGTATTGTGTGGGTTCCCTTTGTGTGAGAGAGGACTAGAAAGGCTAGCCTTTTCTCCCAAAAATGCACAGAAGACCCTTGGGTGTTAGTGTTGGATGTTGTTGCCAGTGTCCTGGTATTTACTGTAATTAAAAGTCAAGGTTATTCAAATTACCTGCCAGTGGTGTTAGTGTTGAGGCAGATCTGTGGATTTTCAAAAGTATATGGACACCATTACCATCTTCATCTTATCCTTGTGTCAGTTTTCCCCAATCACACAATGGTCCACAATGTCTTGAAATGAAAGAACTCAAGTGTCCTGCCTGCACAGAGCTCTGACTTCAATCCCACTGAACACTTCGGGATAAACTGAAATGTTGATTGAGTTAAAGGCTTTCTCCAGTAACATCCAAGTTTGATCTCACTAATGCATCCTCACATCCATGCTCTAATATCTAGTGGAAAGGCTATTAAAGCAGCGAAAAGGATTTAAATCTGGAATAGGGTGTTCAAAGAGATACAGTGCCATGAAAAAGTATTTACTCGAGTAAAAACTCAGTTTTTTATATGATGATTTTAATTTATTATTGGAAAAAATCTCTCCAAACCTGCTTGGCCCTGTTTTTGGTAATTGCTCCCTAAACCTAAAAACTGGTTGTGCAACCCTTGGCGGAAAACTTTTCCAATCAAGAGTTTGGCGATCACTTTCACATCACTGTGGAGGAATTTTTGTCCCTCTCTTCTTTGCTGAATTGGTTTAAGCATTTGTTTGAGCATAAATGGCTTGTTTAATGTCCCGGTATCTCAATCGGATTTAAATGTGGACTTTGGCCAGACCACTACAAAACCTTAATTAATTAATACATTTAATTACTTTTTCACACACGGCCAGGAAGGTTTCCCTTATTAAATAAAATCATCTTTTAAAAACTGCATTTTGTATACACTCGAGTTATCTTGGTGTAATATTACAATTTGCTTGATGATCTCAATCATTTAATTGTAATATTAAAAATATTATAATAAATTATGATAAACACTATAATAAAATTTGTACTTTTGTATTTTTTTTTACGGTATTGTATATGGTTTTGATGGTCTGGTGTCCATAAATATTTGGCTCTAAAATGTTCATTAAATGGCATAGCCTATTTTGTATTCTGGTAATTATACGCAAGTAAGGATTTACTGGAAAGTTAATAAAAAATTCACCTAGCTGGTATTTGTTAGCATGAACAGTATCTTCTTCAGGAATGCATTAGAATTAGCAGTATGATTAGTAATAATAATGCAGAAAATAAACTATATAGTAACCCTGTCTAGAAATCCATACCAACAACTTAAAATCTAAAAACAGCTTAATGTACTGTACTGTACAGGTCTAATTTTCTGAATTATTTTTACTCTGCATGGAAAAATGCAAACGAGCAACCACATTCACACATTGCAGACATCGCTTTACATACTGGAACATATACATTTACACATTTCGGGTTTTTTCCTAAATTGCTTTCAGATTTTTATACAGGTTGAGTGGTCTTAAAGTCAGATGTAAATTTAACAATTTCAAATCAATACTGTGAATTTTAATGGCATGCAAAATATATATATTTTTTAAAGAAAAATTATGAAGTAAATAATAAAAGTCATAAAAATCAGTTATGGTAATGTGCTTTGTAAATGTTGATGCAATATGTTTTCACATCTAATCATTTTTAAGGGCGACGTTTTTAAACCTACTAGAGGGACACAACCTGTAGTAGCAGTTTAGTTCATTCACACCATCATAATGCATCAGGTAGTCTTCATATGCCGAATAGTCACAGCATCTACCATCAACAGAAAGCTAAGAGAATGAAGGTAATTGAATAATCTGCAGCTATAAATAGATAAAAAGGGAAAATCAACCTACCAGAGAAAGTTACCTCCAGCTTGTTACAATGCCCTGCCATCATTTATTTTTTACCTAGTTCCGTTTCACGGTGGTATCTTTTTCTTGGTTGAAAGAGGGGTGTTACTTTCTTTTTGTGATGTATGTCTGACTGCTGAGGTGCTCTGTGTGGAACATTTAACTCTGTTCAAACCATCAAACCTTCAAGACCCTCTGGGGTTGTGGTTTCCTGTCAAAGCACATACTTAACCATTTCAAATATCAAGCCTAGAAGGACTGAAGAAAACACGTTAGATACACATTAAAGCACTGACTTCAGTGTGCACGAGGAAAACAGGAAAGATGTGTGGCGTGGGAAGGCTTCTTTAATAATACAAAAAAAAAATAATAATAACCCAAGCTTATAATGACATTTAATAAATGTCAATGACGATTACAGCCATGGAAAAGGCACGGCCAGATTTGTGGTCTGTAAGATTAAAATATTTTATAATACGAGTATGAAGTACATTTAATGAATTTGGCAGACACCCCTATCTAGAGCAACTTACAATTTTATCTCATTTCACATCTGACCAGCTGAGGGTTGATTAAGTTTGGTGGTACTGGGGTTGGAAACTGGTCCAAACAGCAGTCCAACACTGCAACTTTTTTCCCCCTATATAATTCTCTGCTACACTAATGGACTCATCCCTGCACAAAAAACTCTTTCTTAAGGTAGCGAAGCTTCCTTTACGTCTGAAACCCTGACCTTCCAAAAATTTCTTTAATGGCCCAAAAGTGAGAGGAGCTTAAATAAATGAAACAATTCAACGGCTGAAATTTGTATAAATGTCTAAAAATAGATTTGATAATCTAATGATAGGAAATTTTAAGATGACTGTATATTAGACACAAGCTATTTATACATGCTAAGATGTTGCTTTTGCATTATAAAATTCAGATCAGAATTAGATAAGTTTAATTACATGTAGAATAGGTCTTCTCCATGCAGACATTCAAATAATCATCACAATGTACTTTTGCCTACTGCTGTATCCCCTTTACTTATGAACAATGCTTTAGTTCATACTAAATGTTTAATAATTCATATTCCGGTACACATACAGTATTAGAAACAAAAAGCTATATAAACATTGTTTATACGACGCCAGTGCAAATTATTAGATTTTGAACACAATATGTACAGTATTACAATAAAAAGTTTAGTGTAAATAAAAGGGGAAAGTCAAGAATAGACAAAATATTCATTAACTTGGGATGCATTTCTGGTAAGAAAATGAGAAGCGTGATCGCTTAACATTAAAGCTGGCAGAGCAAGGAACATCAAAACTGAAAAAATGCCCGACCATTCGTTTCAATGGGGGAAAAAAAAGGATGAAAAATGACAATAAAATGACAAGGGCCATTGCCACCGTTTGTACACCAGCACTACAGAAGATCTGAAGACCTCTATTAAAGTTACAGGAACATTAAAACGGGAAAATGCTCAAAAATTAGTTTAATAAAGAACGGGGGCGGGGGGGATGGGGGCGCCCCTACTAGTACAGCGGTGCTAATACGTCAAAAGCACTAGGAGAAGAAGCGGCGCACAGTATTTATTTAATAAAATAATGGAATAAAAATTAAAAAATAAAAATAACTAAAGAAGAACCATAATGTGATTGCTCGAGCATCATACCAGTTACTACCCACGTGCAGTTTAGCACTCAACATAACACACAAGACAGTTAAAGACACAGAACAAAGATTAACTGGTCTAGGGTTCAACATTTGGGTTATATTTAATACTATTTCAACAAGCTTTTCTAATCCAACGTCTTTATGTTAAATATGTCAAATAGTGGCACAATGTAATAAAAACAAAACAATACTAATATCTGTACTTGTTTAACTCACTGATCTCAGATTTCTCTGCAGAAAGAGTATTAGAGCACAGAGGTCCACAATGTAAAATGCTTCATATTTAGCAATAAACAGTTGACAAGTGGAAGTGTCCAAGTTTTCCTTTTTTTTTTTTTTGTAAGCTACAAATAAATAAAGTGCTCAGACGCTTCCTCTGTGGCATGCTAACAATTTACAAGTTTGTTATCCTGAGCAAAGACAACATTGACAACACAACGGCACACTGTACTATATGAACGATGCTGACCGAATCGGGTTGGCACAGAGAAAACAGTTAGAGTCACAGAAAATCATAATGGTTTTATCATATGCTACAATGACACATTGTAAACAAGCGTGGAATGACATTCAATATGTGCAACATCGCAGAAGTTAAACATATATAAAAAAAGTGCATATATTATTATCAACTTAAAATAAAATACGATTTCTAGAACCATCAAATCATTCTTTAAAAGAAACTGACAATGAACAAAATTACATAAAATAAAAAGAACAGGACGACACTAAAGATTTTTCTTTAAAAATATAAATCATAATTAAACAATACCATGATGCTGTTAAAATTTTAACAATAAATAGACTAGTACCAACTGCACACTAATGTAAATGACGTTATATCCTTGTCACGCATGTATCATACAGTATGTGACCGGCACTTACTAAACAATTCTGTTCACTAAAAAGAAAAAAGAAAAAAAAAATTACAATTTGACACAAATTTAAAAACAGTAAGCGAGACAATATGCCAAGAGGAGACATTTTCTTAATTTTGTCAGACAGTGCAAGCCAAAAAGAACTTGTACTACAGTACCACGGTTTGGCGAAAAGTCAAAGGAAGGAAAAAAGGAGAAAAAAAAGTTCTCAATCTGAGAGAGTGGATCATTGTGAGTGTTTCTCAAATACGGATGAGAGCGCAGGCATCACTGAAGAACACAGTACTTCTTGTAGTCCGTTTCAAAATCCTCGTCCATGCTGCTAGTGTCAGCCATCTTTTTCCCGTCGGTCTTTGGCATGAACAGAGAGTAATCCACTCCCTGTTGCTCGTAAAAAAGGATGTACGCTGAATCAGTGTCGATCTCCTCTGGATTCACCTCCTGCGGAACAGATTCACAATGAGGTCAATATATAATGAGATGCTTGTACATTCTGAGACTTGTGAGAATGCTTACCTTGCAGCTGCTGTCGTTGTAACAGTACCATTTATCATTGGGGTTTTTGGCATACGTGACATAATGACCTCCTCCAAGTATCCCTGAGTGACACTGCAAACACATGAATTCATCAGTCAGGATCTATAAGCAGTCCGCAAATAAATCAGAGTTCATTTGAGTCAAACCATAACTCTCATACACTGGACAAATCCTACATTCATGAGCTCCAGGAAATGGGTAGTGAATGCTCCAATTTGACTAGATAGTATAAGGAAATAATGAACGAATTAGCTAAGTAGTATAATAATACACATCATGGGAACAAACGAGTGTATTATCATGTAGCACATCATGTTTGCACACTGAAATCTTGGCTTTGAGAACCGTTGCTCATCTATCACAGCTACAAGCGTTTTTCCTCTTGATATATTAAACCAAAGTACAGAAGTATGCAAGAGAGTTATAGTATTCTTTGTACTTCATGTTACGTTAATCAGTTTTTTGCCCCAGAAGTGTTCATGTATCAGGAAGAATTTGATAAAGGTCAAGGTAATCTACCTAACAAAAACAAAAAAAAACTTCAGCCAAGTTAAATGTCAGCAAATAAAATTCAGAAGCTTGCAGTAAAGTTTCAGTACTAAAGGTGTGTTGCATCGTCATAAATCGCATTAGACCTAATTTTGTTTTGCAAATGTCAATGAGGAGTAGGGTTTCTTTTTTGGTTGTTGATCATAGTCTGCTAGCTGATTTAGAAAAAAAAAATGATATAGAATAGATCTCAGGTCACTGATTTGTCAACCCGTGTAATACAAGTGAAAAGTTTGGACAGCACTTCTACATTTTAGGACAATACTTGATTTTGTCAAAACTATGAAATAACACATATGACACTAGGTAATTATGTAACAACAGTATTGTTGAACAGTTTGGTGCAATTGCAAAATCCATCAAGCACCGTGATGAAACTGGCTCTCATGAAGACCATCCCAGGAAAGCAAGACTAAAACTTACCTTTGCTGCAAAGTTGAAGCTCATTTACAGTTACCAGCCTCAAAAATCACCAATTAACAGCACTTCAGATAAGAACCGTTATGAAAGCTTTACAGAGCATAAGTAGCAGACACATCTCAATATCAACCACTCAGAGAAGATGACTGCAGATTTTTGGTGCCTCTAGCATTGTTTTACAATGTAGAAAGAAAAAAACATGGAATTGAAAGCTGTGTCCAAACTTTTGGTATGCCATTTAGTTTGCAGCCCATGAAACTCACTATTACACTTCCTATTACAAATACGCCCACTAGTAACATGTTGAAGGGCACTTTATAAGTTGCTGAAATTATATTGATTAGTAATTTTGGATGCAGGACCGGTGTCAATGTAGAGACACTCACTGATATTGCATACAGGTCATAGATAGGCTCCAGACAGATCTTGTCCCTCTGATCCTGTGAGGCCTCCAGGTCTATGCTGTCCTCAGTGCAACCATTGCTTTCCAGTTCTGAAACTGACGTAGCATTGTCACAGTCTCTGATTGGCTCATCCCCGAGTGCCGAGTCCAGACCTGTAGCTTCATTTTCGTTCCGGTTTTCAGGCTTACTGTGCTCCAGTTCCACTGGACTTTCTCTGCCACTGTCCAGGCTCTCTCTGCTGAAAGACAGCTGCAAACCTAAATCCTGCTGGGGTGATCTCTTTTGCCCCTGCTTGATAAAGTCACTTTTAGGGCTGCTGATGGGGCTGCAGCCTCGACTGAGGGAGGATGACAACAACCTTCCAGAGCTCAGAAAATCTGTGGATCACACACAAAATACTATAAATCATCAATTCAAATCAAATGAATCTCCACCAGCAATTTCTTTTTTCAATTTCTGTATTCCCATGTAAATTAGTGAAGACATTGACATAGCTTACATAAATATAAAACAATAATAATTTTATTATTTACAAACACACTTGAGTTTTTAATACTAGCATTTTAAATGCTGCTGTGACTTTGGCGAAGAGAATGTTTTTCACAATAAAATAATTCCCCCTACACATTGGTCATAAAAACACATTTTGTAAAGTTTAAAAACCCCAAAAAAACAACGACTCTCACTGCTTTCATTCCCAGCCCAGCAGTATAACCCACGGGATTTGGTTTCATATGAATAAAAGCCACAACGCTTTACTGTAATGGCTGAAAGCTGACCTTTAACATTATTAACGTTGAGTGATGTGGGAGTTGAGGGTGAATCTCTAGAAACTGTTCCCTGCTCCTGTTCGGACAACTCCTCTGCCAAACCACCTCTCCTCTGGTCTACATCCCGTGGGGTCAAAAATGCTCTTGGGTCAAAGTTATCCCTGGGAAACCGCACAATCTTCTGAGACTTGATCCAGCGATTGTTGACAAACTGGAAACGCTTCAAATGCACAATCTGCACCATGGAAAACAACATATGCTACTATTCAAAGAGAAATGCACTAAAAATATATTGACTGCATTAACAATAAGATTGTAGTGCCTGGTGCTGTGAAAGAAGTGGCCTGTTAATACCAGAATAGGTGGAAGTCTCCAGATGTCCAGTTTCTTGGTGGCTATTCGATGAGTCTTGCACTTGGAGCAGTAGTAAAGCTCATTTTCACCCAGCTCCTCTTCCGTGGTGAAGGCTCTAAGGCAGCTGTCCAGACTGATTGGCTCAGCCTGAGCACGCCGACTCCGATCCACACTTACATGTTCCTCCACCAGCTAAATAATACCAAAATAGATAAAACAGCTACAGGTTATCGAGCAATACCTTATTTAAAATAGGTGATCTACATCAACATATGGGATAAGCTCTCTGGGGGCATTTAAATCCCACTTTATAAGTCTCAGTGGCCCTGCTCTGGATTGTTATTCATAGCTTACCCTCTCTTGGGATGTCTGATAGCGAAGGTGTAATGCAGTTGGGTCCCAATCAACAGCTATACAAGCATTGCCTACTATAGCTCTGTCATCATTGCACTCTATGATACACCCTCTGCAGAACCTAAGGAGAAAAGACAGTGACTTAATCTTTCAGATATGACGGCAAAATCTAACCACTAACATATGGTGAAGTTCATAGGATTCACTCTTACTTGTACCATGGACACCTGGCACAAGAGTTTCCATCTCCTTGCACAACACGCAGGGTAAAGGGGTAGTGGTAGCCTAGACTGTCATCGCTAACAAAAAAATATATTAAAACACACAAAACAGTAAAAGAGAGGTTATCAAATGCATGGTCCTGTTTTATGTCGTATATATAAGTAAGGGCAAAGAGCAAAATGTGTTTTCTTTCATATTTTTCATTACTTAATTTAATAAGGGTGTGATTTAGCACAAAGACTGCATCTGGGACTGTCTACTAAATGTAGAAAATGGTAAAGTCCTGTTTACTGTGTTGAATTTCTTTTTTAACTGCATGCTTTTACGTCATGTGTTATAAGCAGGGTTGCCAGATCTGCATAATGCTAATAACCCATTGTACAAGCACTAAAGCAAATGGTTCACTTGATACTTGTATAGGGTAATACAAGTAGGATTATACTATTACACATTTTGTCAAAAACAAAAATATCTACAAAAATGTATTTTTAAAAAATAACAAACGGTCAAAAGATTAAGAGATTCAGGCAACACGGTTGCCGCCGTCTGCCTACAGTAATGAGAAACATGCAAAATGCAGAATTGTACCTGGATTTGGGAAGTGAAATCCAAAATCACAGACTTAATCACAAGCAAAACTGACCACAGTTGTCCTACATTACTACACTGTTGTCCTTCTTTACTACACTGAAGGGAACATGGAATCACATTTTCCCTTTTACCATATATACTGTAGGTTGCACATAATTCACACAGGCATTCTGAGTAAAATGATAGATTGTGACCTAAAAAGGGACACAAACTGTTTAGCATATCTGGTCTTGAGTGTTATGTTTCTTATACCATGTGCAACAACACTTCCATTAAAACACAAGTCCTGACAAGCAAGAGAAACTTGCTTTCTGTCATATAGCTGTGGCACTGACCAGTCTTGTGCATGGTTGCTTGACTCTTGAGGGGGTAGGGGACTTGCTAATCGGGACACCTGTGTCCACACTGTGTTGTACAAGTCACGACCACGTGTGTCTGCTGTGCAGGGAACAATTAGTGGCATCCCAAACAGACTGGGTCGGTTTTTCTGAGATGACAAGAAGTATAACTCGGCTCGCATCTAGAGAAAAACAAAACGCACATTAGATAAGAAAACAAGCCTTAGTTTTTTAATCTGATCTCAAAAAGTACATGGATTGTGATATAGTTATAATTTTCTATTATTATAATAATCAAAGCAACTTTTAACATTTTAACAACTAGCTCTCACCATTTTCCGGTGGATGGCGATGATGTACCCAGTGAGAGGGCTGGCAGGGTGTAACATGATGTGGCCATTAGGGAGGCCGTTGGCAGGGCTGCCTTCTGTGCTACAGGGTACCAAAGTATTCGGCATGCCCTTAGGAATTATGTCAAGCCTCAGGGATGTGCCACTGCAGACTGCTTGGCTGGTTCCATTTGAAATTGTCAGGAGGTCCTCTATAAACAGAGTAAGCATTAATAAGTAGCATCTACCATTGAGCAACAAACTACAAATCCTACAGCCTAGTGAAAAACCCAGAAGTAATAAACTAATCAGCTGCTGTTTAAATCTATGACACTGTCTAATATAAAATGCTGACTTTATAGACTTTAAAACTGCCTGTGTGCTGTAAAAGCTAATGAGTATGACTGATCCAATTATATTTTATAGGGTTCATCGGTTCCCACCAGAGCCTGCTTCTTTTGGTGAGGAGTCTGGCGAAGGTGAAGTGGGCAGTGGGATTTCAAAAGCACATAGGAAGCCACTCGCAGCACGTCGCACTTTCTGATTATCTAATGGAAAATTCTGTAACAGAAACACTTAGTCATGGTGAGACATAAACAGCAGCACTTTCAGGAATTAGGAAGGTTGCAGAATTACAATTAGCACCTTAATACAAGACAAATGGATCTCCACCAGGAGGATTTGTTCTGGTTTCAGATGGCATGATTCACTTAGCAGACTCTTCAAGCCGGAGTATTTCTCATCCACGTTGAGCCTAAGCCCGTACCTCACTGGCGTTGAGCCATCGAGCCTTATAACTGCAAGGAGATACCCAAACACAAATCATATAAAGTAACACAAGCCTTGTTGAGTCAGCACATCAAACTTGTTTTATTTTGTTAAGGATCTTACAAGCTCACCTATGATCTCAAGATGCATGGAGTTGTCCATGGGCAGAGGAAGTGAGAGAAAGTTAAATGGGTCAAATCGAGCACTAACATGGCCACACGTTTTACACTTGACCTGAGACCTAAGCTGACCATGGAACAGGTCCACCACAATTGAGCGATTTCTTCTTAAATGATTTTCCCACGCCTGACAAGAAACAACAAAGATGGGATGTAAGATCACTACAAAGCACAATTTAAGTATACAGTGAAACCTCGGATTGCGAGTAACGCGGTTTGCCAGTGTTCTGAAAGACGAGCAAAGATTTTTAATAAATTTTGACTTGGAAAACGAACAAGTCTTGGTTTACGAGTACCGAGTATCATGTATCACGCATGTGCTTCTTGTTTTGACGCTGAGCGTCACGTGATCACAACTGAGCCAACGTCTCTCTTGCGCTGCGGAATTGTGGATAATCGTCTCTCCAGCTCTGTCTTAGTGCGTGTCTCTTACTGGTATAATCAACATCCGTGCACGCATGTGATGAATAAAGCAAAAGCAAGTCTCATTAGAGAGGTTAAAAATCCATTTTTTCTCTCCACTCAAGGCTCAGCCTGCTCTGTGTCTGTGGGCACGCGTCATTGGACACTGTGCCACACAACACACACAACACACACCCACCCCTCTTACTTTCGCCTTTACAGACATACACCGACACACACACACACACACACACTCTTTCTCTCTGCTCTACACAGAAACACAGTGCAAGTTATTTTGTTTTATTTTTACTTTACAGCAATGATTTAATTCGTGTGTCGCTCAATCGACTGTCATTAGAGAGATTTCCTGTTTATTTTTCTAATCAAACAGTGTTTCCGTTGTGTGCGCGTGTGTGAAAAAAGTGGGGGAAGGGTAACTGTGTAAGACAAGAAGGGGGAGAGTGGGAGCGGCTCCTTACTTTAGCTTCACACACACAGGCACACACAGGCACACACAAGCACAGTGCCTGCGCGCACACAACGGAAACAGTTATCTGTTTGGATTTATCTTAACTTTTTTAAAGGTAAAGTGCAGGTCAATTTGTTTTATTTTCACTTAATATTTTGTGCTAATTATTTTTATGTATTAATTTTTTGCTACTGTGAAACGAATAATTTGAGTTTCCATGATTTCTTATAGGAAAATTCAATTTGGTTTACAAATGTTTTGGAATACGAGCCCGCTTTTGGAACGAATTATGCTCGTTATCCAAGGATCCACTGTAATTATATTCTTAACATCAAGTAATTATGAGGGACCCATTATTCATCACAGTTGTGCTATAAAGTTTGCATACCTTGGGAGAATTTGTAAGATGTGTACCATTTTTTAAAGAAAACATGAGTGAGAAGGCAAAATACATTTATTTTATTTCTTATAGGTGCAAGGTTAAATGTAAGGCATAACAGAATGGCACAAACAAACATAACATGCCAATAAAAAAAAGAGAAAATAACCCCTGTTGAAATGTCTGCATACCATTAGTTCTTGATATCGTGTATCGCCCCTTTAGCATTAATGATGTTAAGGTCTTTAATTGTCTCTGGTGGTATAGCTGACATATGCCATAGACTATAAGCCTCAAGGTCTTGTAAATTCTTTCGTTATCTTGCATGAACTACATGCTTGAGATCTCTCTAAAGTGGCTTAAAGACATTGAGGTCAGGAGACTGAGATGACCACTACAGAACCTTCACCTTTTTCTGCTGTAGCCATAGGAGGGTCAACTTGGCCTTGTGTTTTGGATATTTGTCATGTTGTAATATCCAAGAGAGTCCCATGCACAGCTTTCTTACTGTAGAATGCAAATTGTCTGCCAGTATTTTCTGATAACATGCTGCATTCATCTTGCCATCAATTTTGACTTACTTACCTGTGCCACTGGAGCTCACACAGCCCCAAAACATTAGAGATTTAAAACCATCCATGCTTTACAGTGGGGATGGTGTAATTTTCACCCTTGGCCTTGTTGACTTCTCTCTAAAGCTAAAAGTTACATTTTGGTCTCATCACTTCAAATAACTCTGCTCCAAAAGCTGTGAGGCTTGTCTAGGTGGAATCTGGCGTACTGCAAGTGGGTTTTTTTTGTGCCATAGCCGCGGTAACTGCTTTAACCTGGCAACTTGACCATGAAGGTAATTTGTGTTCAAGTACAGTGGAACATCGCTATCACACTCGCGTGAGCGCATACTGATGGGATCACTACTGTAAAGTAAAACAACAACAAAAACAAATTAAACAGCTCCTCACCTTTGAAAACAGTCACGACAGAGAAGAGTTTGTGTGTTTATTTGGCAACCTGAGAGAAGGGGAGCTGTAAAGCCGAGACCTATCGTCTCCCCTGCTGGGTCTTAGTGCTTGCAGTGTTTTTAAGTGTGCGTGTTTGTGTCTGTGTAAGGCAGAGAGTGTGTGTGTGTTTGTTTGGCAACCTGAGAGAAGGGGCTGTAAACGCGAGCGAGCCCCCTTTCAGCCCCTCCGTTCTCTTAGGTTGCCAAACAAACACACAAACTCTTCTCTGTCGCGATTGTTTTCAAAGGTGAGGAGTTGTTTACTTTGTTTTTTTGTTGTTGTTGTTGTTTTACTTTACAGCAGAGATCCCGTTAGTATGCACTCACGCGAGTGTGACTAGGGATGTTCCTTGCTAATTTTTAAACGGTTTTAAAAACGGTCTATCTGTTAATGTGTGTGTGTGTGTGCGCGTGTGTGTGTGCGCACGCACATTTTACACACACACACACACACACCCTGCGTACACAAACGGAAACACTTATCTGTCAGGATTTATTTTTTACATTTTTTTAAGGTAAAGTACAGGTTAATTTGTTTTATTTTTACTTTATATTTTGTATTAATTATTTTTATGTATTTAGTTTTTTGGGCTGTAGAACGAATAATTAAAGTTTCCATTATTTCCTATGAGAAAATTAAATTTGGTTTACGAGTGTTTTGGAATACAAGCCCGCTTCCGGAACGAATTATGCTCGTAATCCGAGGTTCCACTGTACCTCCTAATTGTGCACTTTGAAACACCACCACCACTTTTTTTTTTTTTAACTAATCAGCCTGTATTTGTCTCGAAGTTGTTTGTCTGATTTCTTTGCATCCTGAACAATTCTTCTAGTGTCTGAAATCTTTCTTGGTCTACCTGACCTTGCTTAATTTAAACAGAACCTTTTATTTTTCACATTTTTATCAGAGTTTAAACAGTACAAACTGGCAAGTGCTAAGATCTTTTTATATCCTTTTCCTGCTTTATAAAGTTCAACTACCTTGTAACACTGGTCCACTGGCAGTCCTTTGTCTCTCCTGTGGTGCAGTATCCGGCCAAATTAGTGCATCACCTCATGAGCTGATAAACTTGTGTTTACTGTATAATGTGGCCAAGAGTTTAAGGATATGTTTTGATCAGGGTTGCTTGAATAATTCTCATAAAAAAAAAAAAATTAAATTAAATTAAAAAATCTATTGGAAACTACAATGCAACCTCGGATTGCGAGTAACCGGATTTGATTCCGCAAGACGAGCAAAATTTTTTTTCAATTGTGACTTGAAAAACGAGCAATCTTGTAATATGAGTGTCAAGTATCATGTAGTACACATGCGCTTCTTGTTTTGACACCAAACCTCATGTGATCACAACTGAGCCAATGGTTATTCTCTCTCTCGCTCTGCGGAATTGTGGGTAATCATTTCCACGATGTCTGATAACGCTAAATATTTAGCATTATCAGACATATTTTTTAAATTAATGGCAAAATGAATTCTTTCAAAATTTTCTTTAAAAAGGTATGCAAACTTTAAGCACCAACTGTATATACATCAATATAACACATTTTTGACACAAAAAAAAAACTTTCCATTGTGGAAAACTGTAACACTAACAGTGACAATCATTCTCATTCCATAAAGGGTAAACAAATGTCTTTATTTATTAGTTTAGTTTGTCAACCTAATGAAAGATTAGATAATTCATTTGGTAAATAACAACACGTGATTAAAGAAAAAGAAAAAAAAAAAAGCTTAGTGTGATTAGTGTGAAGCATCCACCCTAAAAGTCTGTGTAAATAATCTATTTTATGAATTAGCGATAATATATTAGAATTAATACAAAAATGTAACTAAATATACAGCCAGCACTATTGTCAGAGCCATACCGTTACAGAACATTAACACCTTCTGACATAACGATTATTAAAACATTAAAACCCACAGTTCAAATTGCTTTCACATCTACCCAAACCTGCCTACCATTTTTTAGCTATTCAATATAAAAAAATATATGTATATAAAAAAAAATAATTATTATTTATTGCTCACACTTTTTAGAGCTTTACTGGAAAGCAGTAAAATGTCTAACCTCTGATGCAACTTCCCAGTCAGGTCTGCCATCACTGTCCTTCAGCTCAACATAAGGTTTATCATGGACACGATTGAGATCTTCATGCAGGCCATCTAGCAGGAAAGCCAGCAGTTCTTGAGAATCTTGCTGCTGGAAGCCATCAAAACGTGGTGCGTACTTTGCTATGGTCCACTAAAAGTACAGAGAAGAATTAGATACTGTAAACATACTACATAAGATCATTATATTACATGCCAATCAACTGAATATTATCTAGTATACCCTTACAGATGACCAATAATTATTCATAACTGTAATAAATAAAACTCTTTAAAACACACTATACATCGCTGTGTGTTTCCAGAAGGTAATAAGAAGGTTAGTTTAGAGGTATACCCTGAGTTTTAGTGGAGCAATGCTTTTTTGAGCACCACTCCACAATTCCTGGATGAGATCACCGTAGCATTTTGCCATGTGTCCTCGCATACCAATAGGATTCGTTCTGCAAAGAGAGGGTAAAATGATCAGCAATTTACAGGCCCACAGGCTTCATACTTTGTATAGATTTTGTCAAATGATGTTAAATTAATTTGCATATTCATTTACATTTAATTATACAAACTTAGCTTTTAAGTTTTTTTGTTTGTTTAAAGGACCAATAAAAAAAAGAAAGAAACAAATCAATAAAGTCATTAGTAGCAGAATGGGGTTTTATGGAGTCAGTTCAATAAAAATGTTGGATATGAAATGAAACACGCAAGATGTGAGCATATGTTAATTTGAGGGGTTTGACAAAAGCATTGCATTAACCATTCAGGAATTACAACCATTTTCATACATAAACATTTTTTTTTGTTTTGTTTCCTCACTCAAAATACTTTCTCAGGCCTTTACTGCAGCTACCTACAGCTGCTGCTTATTTGTGGGTCTTACTGCCTTCAGTCTTGTCTTCAGTAAGTAAAAAGCATACTCTGTTTGGTTGAGATCAGGTGACTGACTTGGCCAGTGAAGAAAATCACATTTATTTGCCTTGAGAAATTCTTGGGTAGCTTTCACTGTATGTTTTGGGTCACTATCCATCTGCAATACAAAGCAGCAGTTCCTCAGCATTTGGCTAAATCTGAGCAGACAGTGTAGCCCCATACACTTTCAAATTCATCTCGCTACATCAGCAGTCATGTCATCAATAAACAACAGTGACCCAGTTCCTCTGACAGCCATACACATTAATGCCAATAATACAGCCTCCACCATGTTCGACAAATGATGCATTATGATTTTGATCATAAGCTGGTCCTTTCTTTCTCCACATTTTTCACTTCCCATCATTCTGGTACAAGTTCATTTTGGGTTTAGCAGTCCAAGGAATCTGGCAATTATTTTTTTTATCTGGCCTTTCTGTTTTTTAGACATGGTTTGCACCTTGTTTCTAAGCATCTGTATTTATTTACTAAAGCTCTCTCTTGACTAGATTTAGACAATGACAACCAAACTTCCTGAAGAGTGTTCTTGACTTGGCTAAAAGTTGTAAAAGGGTCCTTTTTCTGCAGTCATCCAATATAGTTGACTTCCATAGTTTTCCAGTTTTTTTTGCCAAAATGTATGGACTTAACTGCATGTATACTGCATTTTAAGTTTGCCATAAAATACAATATGAGGGTGTTTGACCATGCTAGTAAAATTATCTGGGTGTTTTATGCATTTTGTGTGGGGCACTCATATATAAATAAAAAAACCTTTTATCTGTCTTGACGGGAAGAAATGGGACAAGCCACAATGCAAAAGTGTGACAACCAGACAGGTACTCCCCTTTAGCAATCCAACAATTTTTTAAAAAGAGCAAAATACCTCACATGCACACACCTGTTTAGTTCATAAAGGTGAGACCCAGATGTAAAGTATTCTGTAAGAGGTTTAGTGTTGCTCACACACTGAATGCTGGAATTCATAAAACATGTGTTGCCGAGGTTACTGAGTCCTGTGGCCCCTTTCTCAGTGGGTACTGCAAAAAGAAACAGAAATGTGTACTCTCATACAAAAACATGAAGCCATGCAGAAGATCACTTTAATTCAATTGTCCTGGACCTTTGTGTCTGTTCATTCTGTTGCTGTTGGCTAAAAATGACATCTCCTCAGGCCAGCTCATGTCTTTGTTGCGAACTACAAAAACAAACAAACATGAGAATGCATATGTGGAAAATTTTAAACAATTATATTTATTAATAAATAATATACAATTATGCTAAATCACAGTTAGTAACCGTGAATAACTACCTTCAATAACCATGTACTGTTCATCTGGGATCTTTAATGCTTCCAGGGAATGATCCTCATCATCAAGAAGAGTCAAATAATTCTGTAGAATGGATGGCAATTACTTGAAGAGATCCTCGGTACAGAGTGTTTTGGACTTATCCAAGACAGGGAAATCAACATTCACAATAATTGTATTACTATTATATGTAATTCAATGGTTTTAAAATGTATAATAATAATAATAATAATAATAATAATATATAATATTATTATTATTATATTATTATTATTATTTCGTGAAAAGTGGGATGACATTAACTATGCAAGTTATTCTAAAGGGCTAAATTTCCTAACTAAAATGTACTGACAATTAATTATTTTCTGACATTACTAAAAAATATTCATAGATAAAAAATATAAAGCCATGAAATGAATTTATATAATTTTTTTCTTGGTTTAAAAAAATCTATATTTTTCATTATTCATTTAAAATGAAGAGTTTTGTAATTTTATCGTATTCCCAAGTTTGTGTGAGTGTTTGTGTGTCAGTTTGTTTCATAGACTCTTTACCTCATTCATGTAAAGCCACAGTCTCATATCCTCATCTTTAATCCGCAGCCTCTGAGACAGATACTCATGAATGTCCTTTATCGTTCCTACACGGCTGAAGCAGCCAGTGTATGCCAGCACTCGCTTTAAAGGGGTAGTGGGTGATGGCATGCTACCTACAAGACACATCAGGGGGTTATTATGCGTATAAAAAGAATCCATGGAAAGTAGAAAAAAACCTTATAATTTGACTAAGCCGAGTTGAAAGATAAGCATTTTATTACATCTAACTAACCACACATGACATGACTGGGATTAAAGCCTGCTGATTTGCAAATTACTTGTGACATTTATTAAGCAGATAAGGTAAGGGCTAATTTATCAGGTTCTGAATGTCTGTAATAAATCAAAAGAGTAGGCTACTGTGATGTACAGTCAAGTGAAAAATTTAACATTCACTCTGAATTCCTAAAACCTGAAAATGTAGCCCCCGTTGGGATCCATTTTTGTCATTGTGGCAAAAAAAAAAAAAATTACGAGATAACAATTCAAAACTTTTGAAGAATGATCCTCTGAGCATACCAGTTACCAGAAAGAGAAGAAAATGTTTCATTAATTTGTTTTTTTTCTTTCACTTTTACTTTTTAATAGACTGTTTTTTGTAACTTCAATAACTGCCTTGATTTTATATAGTTAACCCTGCTTTAGCACTTCACCAAAAAATAAAAATCGCTCCTAAAACAAGAAGCTAACAGTTAATTACAATGGCATGAGCAAACTTTTTTTTTGTACATGTAAGCTGTGTACTGTCCCTAAACTTCAGTATTAGCCTCATGTGCTCAGCCTTACCCATGTTCATCCAGCCGTTAGATTGTGGTGTGCGTGCGGGAGGCTGCTGCCTCAGGAAGAGCAGGTGTCTTGGAAAGAGTTCTAATTCTGCTTTCTCCATTTCCCTCGACCTAATCACCTGCACATTAGGGATACATAATCATATTATTTAAAGTCACTGCATTATTTTTTTAACTCTAAGGACACACCTCAGGACACACCTCAGGACAACACTTCATTGCAAACTTCCCATTCATGTTAAAACAGTCTCATTGGTCGCATTAATTTAAATCAATGTGACTAAGGACACAGAGCATGCTTATACCTGAATAAAAAAATCTGACAGAAAAAGCCTTTATGTCCCTTTTGGAATATTATGATATGAATTAAAACTATTGGTCTAAAAACTGTCTAAATAAATAAATGATTAAAGTGACTATAACATTGGTTAAAATTATGCAGCCCTAGCACAGTATAATAAAAATACCCAAAAATCTTTAAATGTATAAACAAGATTAGAAAATGGCACATTAATGCCGTGATGACTGATAGGAAAGACAGTACGTACTGGCCGGGGCAGGCTGAGGTTTGCTCCGTACCAGTGGTAAAGAGCTCTCCAGACTGGCTCAGGTACAACCTCAAAGTCTTGGCCCAGGTGCAGGTTGGGAGATCGTCTCAGTAGTGCCCCTTCCATTGTTAATGTGGGAGCCTGTTAGAAAGGATTAAAAAGACAATCATATCACAATTTAGCTACAGTATGAAACAAAAGAGAGTCAAATGAGAATTATTCTGCCTATAAGCATATGATGCATCTCTCCTCTATTTTGCTTAACAATCGCTGGCATGTGATTGTGTTTAATAGAACTGCCTACTTTGAGAGGCTCTGAGGTCACCAGTGGTTGGTTGTCTATGGCGCCTGGCCTGAGGGCTGTCACGTTCCCCTCGGCCCCTGGGAATGTCTGGCTGTCTACATCAGACGAATCAGTCTGTCGAGAGAAGCAGATATCTGTGGCAGTCGAGCTGGAATGAAGGAGACCTAAACAAGAAAGAAGGCAAGTCTGTGAAAGACTTCAACAACGGTAGCCAGAGGCCACACTGCTTTTTTTATGTGAATACTGACTGCCACTTGTCGTTTCTGATGCTTCAGAGGCACTAGAGATGTTGTCAGAGAACTTTTCTTCTGGAGAAGAGTGTGAGCTTGTTGTGCCCTCACCCTGACTCCCTTGTTCCATCCCTGCAGGTGAGGTAGGAGTTCTGCTGCTAGGAAATACTGTGGGTTGTTCCACCACTATCACTTTGTTGTTCTGTAAATAAAATAGCAAAATGAGCTGCCTTGTGTTAAGCTTTTAAAAGAACTCTCCTTTTTTATTAAACTAATCTCAATCCACTCAAGTCAACATTTTAAGTTTAATTTTTAAGTTTAGAATTAGATGGTTTCTTTACAAGTATACCTAACAGAAGCTAGGCTACATACAAAATTTCAATGGTTATAAAACTACATACACATGTATAAACTCAAACAGGTATTGTTAAGCTTACATATTTGACATAGTCCTTCCACTGCTGCCACCATTGTGTAGAAATAAGAAACCAGTAATCTCCAGGCTGAAGGCCATGCCGGCTTTCTCTCTCTAACCAGCCCCTGAACACAGAATGCAATCTAATGATTAGTGCGGTTTCTGGGGACAGAATAAGAATTTAAAAGTTGTATGAAATAAATAAAAACAAATTAGGTGTTTTATTAACCTGATGATCTGCCCTTCTTCCTCAGGAGTGGCAGGCCGCAGTCCAAGAACTATATGACACACCTAAAAGGAGTAACAGGGTGAATTGCAAGCTAATTGTAAACAGCTAATTTGATGTTAAATTATTGTACTTAATATTTAAAAAAAGAAAAATATTCTTTTACTTTTAAGGTTTTTTTTTTTTTTTTTGCTTCGTAATATTTTACTTTATTTAAAAAAAGTTAGACAATACATAAATAATTGTTTTTTGTACAACACTACTGCATTGCAGGCAGTTTCTGAGAATATCTACAGTATATATCAGGATGCACATTGCTTATTGTGTGCCTTCGAGCATTGCGATACAATATGTTTGTCATCCTGCCAACCACAATGCTTAGGTGTTCACTCGTACCTGAAATAAGAGGTTGAGGAACTCAGCAGCAAGTGCACTCTGAACGCTCCATATCTGATAGTCTTCGAGTGTCAGATGACCGTTCTATTTATAATGAGAGCAAAGAGAAGCTGCAACCTTACTCTTGGAAGGTTAGACATTTCATAGAAATATGCAACTAAACAGAAACTGGCAATATATACCTTGGTAGTGTCATGTACTTTGAGAATGTCTTCAACAATATTAGGCACACTTGACTGTAATTCCTGCAAAAGACCAATTAAATTAAACCAGAATCATAATTAATAAAATCCATTATTGAATAAACAAGTAAAAAAAAGGAAAAGCATGTCCTATCATATTTGACGAGTATGTCCAACATACAAGATCATTTTCTGTATCAACATATGCAAGATGACTCACAGGAATTGAGTCAGTACGATTGTCCCTCCAGACCTCCAGCAGCGCAACAACCATCTCGTGGATTTCTTCTCGACAAAGAACTCCGTCACGGTCCACATCAAATACTTTAAAACAAACTGATCCAAAACAAAAAAGTAGGCATTAGCTACATTAGTCTAGATGATACATCTTCATGTGCATTATACTACCATTATTATGTAATGCATTATAAAAATGTAACAAGCTCAATGTGCTGCAGAATAATACTGTGGGTCTACTTTTGAATCTATAACTAAAATGCATCAATGATGTAAAAGGATGTACACGTACATTTCTGTCTTTCGGCCAGAGGTCCTCTACAGCAGGCCGACAACCCACAGGAAATCTCTTTGAAATCTATGTGATTGTCTCTGTTTTCATCAAATGCATGAAACAAACCTAATAGAAAGATTGAAAATGCATAAGTCGCATTTACAGTTAAACTAATTCTTACAAACTTACCATGAGATTTTCATAAAATATAGATATTGATGAATAATATATTGATAAATAAAAGTGTCTGGTAGTGCATACCTTCACTGACAGATAGGTGGATAGGAGGGGATACCAGTGGGACAAATGTCTCCAAGTCAAAGCGTCCAGTTCTTGACTGTGCTTTTAATAACCAGTATCGTTTTTCAAGGTCGATGATATCTGACTCTTCCACTGCATCACATAAAACATCACAGTAATTTATCATTGGAGAAAGCTGAGAATAGTTATGGCATTAAGTGCATTTTTGCTCAGACTAGAGTGAGAAGTAGATGTAGACTATACTCATCAATACATATTAATTAATTGGGAGAAAGTATAACAGACAGTATTAGTTACTTCTGAACATTCTTGTGCTTTAAAGTTTTTGATGATAGGGATTCATCCGTAATAAATAAATAAATATATAATATATATATATTCATATTTATTTATTATTTACATATTATTTGAACAATTACATGGCTATGCAGAATGAAACACACTTACAGTGAGTGACCCCAGCCAGTGTCTGGTAGAAGGTGGGCGTGTCACTGTCATCAGTGAGAGTCACACACACCCCACTGGACAGCAGCCAGCGGGAGAAGGTAAAAGCATCCTTGTTTTGAAGCAGCCAGCTCTTAAACTTTTCATAATTTACCTTTTCAGCCTAAGAAAGATTAGATTGAAGAAATGGCAAACAGTTAATCAGTGCAACTTGTGAAAGTGTAATAACCAAAACAGCGATAAAGTCTATTTTTCCGCCAATTTAAGAAGATAGCCGACCTCTGCAAAGCACTTTCTCAGAGACGGATGAACTTCCCCATCCACAGCTTGTAGCATGGTTTCAATGTCCTCAAGTGTAGCATAGCTGCCTGATTCACTGGCAAATAAACTAAAGATGTCTGCAAGAGAGCAAAAAAAAAAACCTAATCTCTTTGTCTGTGGTCCTGCTGAGAATGTTCATCACGTCAAACATTTCAGAGTCTAAAAACAGCCTTCGAACTAGCTGTCAGAAAAGTCACTTACATCTCGCCTTTTCTTCATCACGTCCTCTTGTGAGCAGCACCAAGCCAACGATAAGGTTGTTAAAATGCAGGCCTTTTGATGTACCACCAAATGAACTATATATCACCTACAAGAAAAATAAAAGGTAAAAGATCATATTAGCTAAATAATAGGCATTAAACTCTTACATAAATATTTGCTCTGTGAATAGCTTCTTCTTCTTCTTCTTTGTCTTTCGGCTGTTCCCTTTCAGGGGTCGCCACAGCAAATCATCTGCCTCCATCTAACCCTATCCTCTGCATCCTCTTCTCCCAAACCAACTAACTTCATGTCCTCTCTCACTGCATCCATAAATCTCCTCTTTGGTCTTCCTCTAGACCTCCTGCCTGGCAGTTCCAACCTCAGCATCCTTCTACCGATATATTCACAATCTCTCCTCTGAACATGCCCAAACCACCTCAATCTGGCCTCTCTGACTTTATCTCCAAAACATCTAACGTGGGTTGTCCCTCTGATAAACTCATTCTTAATCCTATCCATCCTTGTCACTTCCAAAGAGAACCTCAACATCTTCAGCTCTGCTACCTCCAACTCTGCCTCCTGTCTTTTCTTCAGCGCCACTGTCTCTAAGCCGAAGAGCATCGCTGGTCTCACCACTGTCCTGTACACCTTTCCTTTCATTCTCGCTGATATTCTTTTATCGCACAACACACCTGACACTTTTCTCCACCCATTCCAACCTGCCTGTACCCGCCTCTTCACCTCCTTTTCACACTCTCCGTAGCTCTGGATTGTTGACCCTAAGTACTTAAAACCCTGCACCTTCTTTACCTCTGCTCCCTGTAGCCTCACCGATCCTCCTGGGTCCCTCTCATTTACACACATGTATTCCGTCTTGCTGCGGCTAACCTTCATTCCTCTGTGAATAGCTGATCACTTGTATTAGTATATTATTAACATTCAAATTTTTTCAAAATAAACCTCAAAAACATTCAACAAATGTATTCAAATAAAATTCAGAGCCTTGCCTGGTCACACCCTTAATCAGCTAAAAATATGGATTTGTAAAAAATAAAGTATAAATTATTCTAACTATAACTGTTAAAAGTATAAATTGAATGTAAGCTGCAGTGTATTTAATTACAGGAGTCAAGGAGAATCGTTATGCTACAATATTAGATTGAAAACACACCACGCATCTAATCTCTCCTAATTAATTTCAAATTGGTTCTTAACCTTGGTTCCATACAGGACAGCACAAGCCAGTGCTAATGAGACTTGAAAGCTTACACATGATTCATAACTCATAAAAAACTGAAAATACCAGTCTGCCTGTTTGAAAAAGAAGATTTTGTTTACTTATCAGTTAGCTGGCTCAAATGTTGCCAAAAAAAAAAGACAAACAGGAAGACGCGTATGTTTTTCTGCACTTTGTAGTCTGCATGCCCAGAAGGCAAAAAATGACAAAATCCCAAGATCCGACTTGCCGCTTGTGAGACAAGTTAAACGCAGCATTAGGAAAATTATTAAAACGCATGTTGGGTGCCAGGTCATGCTAAATTTTGAGAATTATAAACATTTTTAAAAAAATGAAAGAAAATGGTTCGCTATTTTGAATATTTAATATTTTTGCACCAATTCTAGGTCACAATATAATTGTGAGCAAATTTGTGATGTTATTTCCATGGAGAGTTTTTAAAACAAAAAAGAAAAATCGGTGGATTTGAACATGGATCACTGTTATACAAAAATATGTGGAATCCATGTTGGGACAAGCACACACTTAAGCTAACATTTAAGCTAAATCCAAAAGTGATGAAAATATTTCTATGATTCAAATGTACACTTAATACAAGTTATTGCAGAAAGTCTAAATTTTAATGAAAAAATAAAAAGTGGTCTTAGACTTCAAAACCATTGTGTAACATTTCTATGTAAAAACTAAGCATGGATCCTCTACAGGAAAAGGAAGTGGTCATGTGCCTCAGCTTCATAAGAACCGAGACTGATGTTCATTTGCAGCAACACAAATGAACATGATCAATATTGAAACTTGTGGGCACAAACAGGAGAGACTGAGAAATCATGCAAAGAGGTTACTTCACACTCAAGATTTTATATTTGCTATTAAGATTTTAACCTTGCTTATCATGTAGTTACATAGTGACTGTAGTCAAAAATCAGTAATAAAACATATTTTAAGAAGATTTAAAACCATATTATATGTTTAAAAATATAATTAGCAAAACATTTCTAAATAATGCATGTGGTATTCATGCTGTGTTTTTGACCTTAATATGATTTGGGCTTTTTTTGTGCTACTATTATTGTTGTTGTTTTATTGTTAGTATTATCAATGTTAACACTACTATTGTTAGTACTTTTAGTAGATCTATCTGATGCACTGTGACCAAAATTATTTGACTTCAGTTTTTCGTATTTGAGTTACCAGATTTTTTTTTGTGCAGACTTAATAAATTTTTTAATAATTCTAAATAACCATGCCTAGAGTTGAGAACAATTATTTTCATGCATCTTGGGTAAAACACAATTTTTAATATCCATACATTTAATGTTATTACACTTTTCCTGTGTTAATTAATCTCCTTTATTTCCTATAAAAGGTAATTTAAAGATCAAAACCTAGGAGATTTATTTTGTTAGGATTTGGTGCCATTGCCTTTTATTAGCTTGAACTTGAATCAATTAAGTGGGTTTAGGCTCCCACTAGTTTATCACACAATACTGGTGGAAGTCTAATACTTTACCATTGTTGACTTTAATTTATTTTGTAGCTTTGTTGTTATGCATGACATCATTGCTGTGATTAAGTCTTAAGTCTTTGGCTGATGAAATACTTGAATTCCTTCATCAGCTCCTTTGTTTGTTTCAGTGGAACCTGTTAGACCAAAAGGTTCTTTCATCTCTGAAAGTCTATTTGTATCTCTTTTATTATTTTTATTTAGATTTGCATAGATTTGTTTGTACAGATGGTTTTGTAGTTTAAAAATTGCTCTTAGGAACCAGACCTGTTGATATTCAGAATTTTATTTTCTGGGGGTTTTAGTCGAAACTAGATTGTCCAGTTGTATCAGGGGCAAAAAAGAAACTGACCTTGAAAACATCTCTAATGAGAAAAAAAGATCTCCTAATCGACTTGTCAAAAGAAATACGCAGAAACATGACATTTATGGAGTTGGAAAAACTGATAAATCTTTATCCTAGGTGTATGGAAACCTTTGGCCTCAACCATACTGTATATATTGCACAATAATACTAAAATATATAACTCAACAATAATAATAAAAAGAAACTGGCCTGGTTCAGTCTCAGTCATGTAATAACTTTACACTGCGTTACACTCAACCTTAAATAACATTTGCAGGCCACATGACCTCATGGCCACATGACCATGCACAAATCCGTTCAGTTCATCAGGTTCACACACACGGCACATGAGTTCACCTCTGCAGTCTACTAAACAAACTTTGTTTAATTAATCAAGCTTTAAATAAATAACAGACTCTGTTACATAAAAGAAATTAAACTGATTAATCTCAGGGTTTCACAATTAACCAGGTTAATTACAAAGGCTGGATCCATTGATCAGAAAAACACAGAATCTGCTGAGTGCAGTACAATTACACAAAATTTTCCATTTCATAAGATTAATTAAAAATAAATCCTGCAATTTTATATAACTCCTGGAAGCAAAGCTGGTTAAAATAACAGTGAATATATTTATAACTGTTAACAATGATGATTACAATTTAAGTTTGATTAATTAAAAATTAATAAATGAAAAAAAAAAATCAACTATCTGTGTGTGTGTGTGTGTGTGTGTGTGCGCGCGCACATGTATGCACGTATATGCAAGATCAAAATATTAGCACTATCATTTCATTACTTTGAAATCAGTATTAGAGTAAGTCAATAATAATGCACAAAAAAATATCTGGTACTGACAACACGGCATTAGGCAGACACCATGTGTCTACCCAAAGTTTATTATTTTCCACTAACAGTGTGAAGTGAAAGTTGGTGGACACCTAACCATCTTACTTATATGTGCTTTTTTTAACATCCTATTCCAGATTTAGTCCCTGTTGCTGTTACAATAACCCACACTCTTCTAGAAAAGATTGCCATAAAATTTTGAAGCAATGCTGTGGCGGTCTGTGCTCATTCAGCCACGCAAGAATTAGTGAATTCCAACCATTTGACCATCACAGCAATTTGTCCACGCAATTTAGTTTCCATTTTTTATTCCAACCATTTGACCATCACAGCAATTTGTCCATGCAATTTAGTTTCCATTTTTTATTATTAATAAATGGACATATAGTATTCTTTCTGTTTAGTTTGCTTTAACCAAAAGCAACTTGGTTCCTTTTATTGCTTTTGTTTTAGCAGCTATAAACAGTCACTTCTTTACAAGTCACTCTTTCTTTCCCCCTCTTTCTTCAGGTTAATAATGAAATCATCAGACCATCTATCTATTGAAGACTTTCCTGTTGGTGAGAAACTTAAATAAAAATAAAAAAAAACAGAAATGCTGTAAATTTTGGTAAACCTTATAGAGAATCTTGGAGACTTGTAATGACTGGATACTGTCTGAAGATAATACAGTGCTGTAATGAATTACCTAATTAATTAATCTTAATCTTGCCAAATTGGAATTATTGTTTTATAATAATAACTTATTTAATGTTTAAAAAAAAGTTAACTTTTGGTTTTCGAGGTGGTGAGGGGTGTTCCTGAGAAATCTCTCTGCTGCAAGATTATTATCATGTTTATTTAAAAATGCAATAAGAATTATATATATAAATATATATATATATATATATATATATATATATATATATATATATATACACATATATATACACTAATTAAACAGCGTCCTCAATTCCAAATTTTCTTTGTTAAATAATAAGTTTTTAATTACTGCAGGAAATTTAAGAGTAAAACAGATGCATGATGGATATAACAAGAGAAGAGAAGTCAGTCAAGCACTTCATATAAAGCACTTAGTTAAAAACAATCTTTTAAGTGAAAACCAACAATCACATGCTGGAACATGCAGAGGCGTGGCAGACATCTCTAACACAAAAATAGGTCATATTTTACCACCCTGAGCGGAAAGTATTCGCACCCCCTGCACATGTAAAGCACGCCTGCGATTCAGGCTGGTCTTACCTCAGAGATATTGAGTGGAACCATGTCCCCCAACACTTCCTTGAAGAAGCATTGCTGACTCATATAGCAAGACAGGCCACAGGTCCTCCTGAAAGCATCCCTCAGTCGCTTCAGCTCCACATCCGTGACTGGAAGATCAGGAATAAAGAAGTCAGAAAAATGTATCTCATGACAGTGCAAATATTTAATTTCAGTTTTTAGTATAAATAAATTTATTATTTCAATAATTTAATCGTTATAATGAAACACCTATTTTAACACCAGTGCTTAGAACGATGGTGTGCTAATTGAAGAATATGCTAACCATGGATTTAAGAGGATTTAGCCAGATGTCTACATATTAACAGAATCATTACAGTCTATGAACACACAAATATTCTAAGAAATGGCTTGAAAGGCATGATTTAATTCTGCCTGTTGACGCAGGTCCTTTTAAAATACTACGTCAGAATGGGAGCATGTTCAAGTGTTTGGCTGAATCACAAAACACCCGGCAGCTTTCGAGATATGCCACTCCATCACCAAATCTGAACAAACTCAACAGCAGACTAGAGAACCATTAAATATGAAGAAGAGCAGCATTTTTAACAGTGGAAGATTCCATAGTGCCACCTTAACGCAAACTGGTCAGCTTTACCTATAATGATATCCTAGACACAGGGATGCTGTTTGTTTTCACAACACCGTGTCATCACTGACAGGCAGATGACGCATCCGAGTTGTACATAAAACCACTCTAACTATTTTCCCGTTAAACCTGCACACGAGAAGATCAAGCAAAAGTTCACATTACAAGCCACACCAATCGGATATGCGTGGCATGACGATTCGGATTCATGATTGCAATTGATTTATTTGACTCATGGACACACCGTTGGACACAAGTCTTCGCTCACACCTTCTGGTTTAAAATGTCACACTTGTGTGACCATTTTCATGTCAAACAACAGATGCGATCAATGACATGCTTGGGATTAAACTCTGGAGGACGGCATGCAGCTAGTCGGCTGTATTTGTTTAGGTCCAGAAGAGGAAGAAAGCCAGACACCTCGATGTTGTTAACAACAAAACAGCAAGAAATGGCCCCCTGGAGGTGATGCATACTGTATATTTATTCATCTTCTATACCGCTTATCCTGTCTATCCCTGAAGACTTTGGGCATGAGTCGGGGTACATCCTGTACAAGGTGTCAATCCACTGCAGACTCACATACACATGGATGGTGGATCAGTGGTTTAGGGCTCCAAGTTACTGATCGGAAAGACGTGTTGCCACTGTTGGGTCCTTGAGTAAGGCCCCTTAACCCTGTCTGCTCCAAAAGTGACCCTATGCTCTGACCCCAGTCTACTAACGAGAAGCTGGGATATGCACAGAATAAAAAAATTCACAGTGCAATAATGTAGAGGTGATGATTAAACTTATTTAACACACACACACAATTCGGGAAGACCAATTAGCCTAATCTGCATGTCTTCCCCTCTACTGTGGGAGGAAACAGGAGTAACCCACCAAGCACGAAGAAAACATGCAAACTCCACGCACACAGACCCAGAGGCTGAAATGGACCATGGAGGGGCGAGGCCACAGTGCTTACCAGCTAAGTGCTACGCCACTGTGCCTCCATTATACACATTATATGTTATATACATATAACATACACATACTGTATACACATGTAACACACACACACACACACACACACACACAGATATGTTAGGAAGGTGTTAAATGAACAAACAAAAGATAAGTACAAGATGATTCATTATAGTTTAAACCATCCTCCTAGAAATGACAATCCTAATTGGAACTAAAAATAATTTCAACACTTTTTAAATTGTGATATATTTAAATAATTTTAGAACAATAACAATTTACTGTCTACATCACTAAGGGATTTATAAAAGGCTCTGAAACCCCCATTTTGATTTCAAGGACGATTTCAAAGACCAGTGCACAGTCCGGTGTTGTGTAAACTGCTTAGGAATTAGCCTGCTGGCTGTGGTTTTAAGATGGTTTCCGTGCAAAGGCACCAACATGTTTTACATGTTTCCACTTTAATGAAAACATTACAGTCTTATGGAGTTGCGCAATACTCCAAACTAGAAGCACAACACACAAACATAAGAGACGTGTGTACAAGTGCATGAACAAAATTGTGCAACTTGCTGGCTTACTGACAGAAATTAATTTGTTTGGTTTTATCCTGGTCGCTTCTGTGTGTAAACAGCTTTAGCATCTAGTTATTAAGCAGCTACATGACAGCTGTCTAGACTATTGTTATTGAACGTTATTCTAATCTGACACTCAAACGGAACAGTCTGCTTCTTCAGGCACACAAAGAAACAATGACAAAATGTTTAAGCTCAGTGTCAACACCGGTCTAAAGCTTGGTAAACACGGCTAGCATTGAGTTTGACAGATGCCTAGCGTGCTAATTTAGCCGCATGTGCTAATACTGTACATCTACATACAACAAACCGGAGCTAGTTAGCGTCGTTAGCTCTCCAGCTATCTGCACAAGCAGAAACTACACTACAGCTGCAACACCTCACCTCTTTTAACCGCCTCGTCGTAAGAAAGGAAACCAATCCTGGATTCTTTGGCCCCCATGATTTTGTCATTTCATATCAAAACAAAAAACATAACATAATTATTGATGTAGCGTTAGCTGTCTCTACCGCTGCATATCAGGGACTTATTCTTTTAGCTATCCCCGCGTGACGCGCGCCCAAGGCTCTGTCCCAACTAGCTCCGAATTACTACATGAGTGCACTACCGTGGCAGTAAAACAAGCGCACGCACTCCCTAGGTAGTGTGCACTATTTTTGAAGCAAATGTGCGATTTGGGATTCAGGCTAAAAAAAGATTCGCGTGAATCATTGGCAAACGATTCTTTAAAATGAATCGTAGAAACTGAATCATAAATCTGTCGCATTCGAGTCACCGCTATTTAATTAGCATGTCAAATAGCCCTCTGCTGTTGTTATAGTGAGCGTTCATGTGATACATGAGCTCAAATAACACTACTGTATATAAACCGCTTACAAAACCTGTTTGAGAATACTTAATGCATGCATATTCAAGCATTTTTCTTCTAAATATACAGTAATACATCCTGTGTATTGTCTACTGAGAGGTATTAAGTAATAATTATAAGATACAAAGCATTAGTTTAGAGGTATTAATTTAATTTGTGTTAAAATAAAACGTATTATTTAGAAGACATTAGGTCAAAAATGAACCACAATTTCAACAAATTAGGTTGTAAAAATAATAGGGGTACTGCACCATGATTTAAAGAGACCTAATCCTTATTATAAAATATTAAGACATAATTATGAGGTACAACTTGGAATTATGAGAAAGTCCCAATTACACTCTCACTCACTCATTGTCTGTACCAGTGTATCCTGTATGCAGGGTCACTGGAGGCCTGGAGCCTATCACAAGTGGTACATCCAAAACCGAGACCATCCATCACAGGACACACACACACACACACACACACAGGCACTCATTCACACACTACAGGCACACCAATTAGGCTAATTTGCATGTGGGAGTAAAAATCGGAGTACCCGAAAGAAACCCACTAAGCACAGGGAGAACAAGGAGAATGCTATTTTAAATTATAAGATCTAGTCATAATTTAATGATACTATCTTAAATTTTTGAGATACTAAGTCATAATTTTGAAATAACATGTCACCCTTTAAAAATACAATATCAATTACAAGAAACAAGATTCTTTAGGGAAAACCTCAATTTACCAACACTAAATATTAATTCATAATCAAGTCATACTACAAGAATTCATTATTGAAAATATCTTAAAATTATTACTCGGTATCTCCGTTTTAGGATCTTAATTCTCGTAATTGTTTCTTAGTATTTTGAAGTAGGTCAGTAGTTTGGTGACCTATTATGGTAAATATTGGCAAATACGTTTTTGATTTTTTTTCCCCACTGTGTCGGTCTCTCTGTTGTCTAAAATATTTGGGAATTTTTGTTTGTTTTTGTTTTCATTTAGATCAAATTATAGACTTGGCACAAGGAAGTACATTACTCGGTAAATCAACACAAAATATTCCAAGAAAAAATATTACTTTAGCTTTAATTTATTCCATGAGTCAGACAAAAATGAATTATGTGTTTAAAATTTAAAGTCTATTGTTGGTTTGTCCAAACATCCAAAAGTATTTAAAAAAAAAAAAAAACGTTCAGTCGAACTTGGTCATGAAATTTCCATCTCTATTTTTGGCTGTAACTTTAGTTAGTTGCTAGGACTGATGTTGTTTGTTTTATGATGAATTATCATTATCAGTTTTGATGATTATATACACTACCAGTCAGACGTTTGGACACGACTTCAAATTCCATTTCAAATTTTTATTTCTTTCTACACTGTAAAACGATGCTGAGAGCATCCAGAATATGCAATAATCTAATTTAACCAGTTGATATTGAGATGTACAGTATCTGCTACTTATGATCTGTAAAGCAGCTGACCTTCATGTTCTAAAATAACAGCTTATTGTTGTTGTTGTTGTTGTTGTTGTTACTTAATTACCTAATTGCACGTTTTATTTCATATTTGCCGAATCTCCAGTATTGTTTAAGAATGTGGAAAAATAAATCATGAAAAAAAAAAAAAAAAAAAAAGAATTAAAATGCGGGTACCAATTTTGACTGGTACTGTACATTTTGTGAAAAGCTGCTTGTCTGTCAAATCTGCCTGGGATATTTCACCACCACTCCAACAGAGGGCAACCTTCTCCAGGTTCTAGGACACATCTTTCATTGTCATGTTCATGCCCTGTTACCCATAATACTGTATACATTACCCCAAATGAACATTCTCTTTTTCTCATTTGTGCAAGTTCTGTTACATCTTGCCTTAAATTATTCCTTCTTTGGATTTCACTCTGGATTTTGGAAATACACTGCTTGATCATGTATCAGCCTCTCCCTGCACCTCAAACTGTTCTTTGCCCCTTTGGTTCTGCTTAGATTGATATGACTGTGTATGAACATGGAGTCTTCTTTGACAGAAAGGTTTGGATTGTAGATTATTAATAAACCCCTAGCTTATTTAAACTAGCAAACTTTGAAACCGTGTCTGTTACACATATTCAGTAGATTTATTATTTATTTATTTTTATTATAATGCTGGAAATTACAACCCATCATTATCAAAGTTGTTGAACTTTTGGAACTGTTAATGTATTTGATTTGTTAATTTGATTGGGTTCAGTCCAGTGATGAACTCATATGAGTAGGTCTATGATTAATATCAACTCATGAGATAATGACAATGGTAATGAAAATGTGTTGTTGGAAACTCCAAGGAAAAGTAATACGTTGCCAAAATATTACAAAATAAGCCTAATATTTGACTAGTTTGATTACAGTATCTATGAAATTATAATTGATTGTTCTTGAAATCTCTTGATTGTCTTAGAAATTAGTGGCATAATAACAGTGATGTAGGCCAAACTATAGTAATTCACACACACACATACACACACACACACACATACACACACACACACACACACACACACACACAGTCTATTCTACTCACTGGTTTAGTAAATATGATTTGTCCTGAGCGTAACATTATTATAAGCATCATTTCCAGTAAAGTTCTTTAATCTAAAGAGAGTAATGGTGAGTATACAGGGCTGCACCAAACGCAATGCAAACGTGGCCATAACTTTATTTATTACCTGACCCAGGGTGTTCAAATTGCACATGTCGGCAGAGTAACTCTATCTCTATGCAAAGATTCAGTGCTGGTTTCCCCTTCTTTCAACTTCCTTATCCATTTGTGCACATTGCTCTTGTCAATGGTGTCATATCAGTACATAATTTGTAGCACGGTGGGAGATCATCAACTGTGACAAAGGAGATTTTCAAAGAGGGTTCAAGAGATTGGTTCAATCATGGTGCACATGCATTGCTGATGATGAAGACAATGTTGAGTAGTACCTTTGTACAGAGGAAGATTTATTTTACCAGCCTGTGCCATTTGAATTAAAAAAATTATATATATTGCATTACTTTCAGTACAGCCCTCGTATTATAACGAATATTCATTATCATTTAAATGGTAGAAGTTCTGTCCTAAGTATAATTTTTTTTGTGGAAGATTGAACATACTATTGAATATAGGGTCACAACGACACTGGGGAGGTTTAAAGAGAAACAGAGCTCATTAGTGTGTTTACCATCACTGTGCATTAAATTGCTCGACTGTTTGACTTGGGAAACCAGATGGACAGGGACGCTTTGGCTCTGACTTGCCATCTAGTGGATGTTCCATTTAATCCTCCAGATGTACAAAAACTACGCAAACATGCATGTGAGCTGCTTAAACACATGAAAAAGCATGCATCAAGAATTATGCAAACAATTTAAAATAAAAAAAGCTGTTATGTTATATTTTAATGACTATTCTGTAAAAAAAACTGCCTGTTGTTCCATCTTATTCCTGTTTCCTGTGCTAAGATGGGTTAGTAGCTCTTGTATGCAAGCAGCTTGACAGTTGTGCTCAAGAGCAATTGTTTCTGTTTACAGTCTTAGTATATAATGATTAGTGTTTTACTGTTCTGCCAATTTCAGAACTCCTCATAAATATGATTAATGTTGGTTTTTGATAGGCAACATAAAATAATTTCATAAGCAGACTCTGTATTTTGAATCTAGGCTTGACTTCTGTGTGTGTGTGTGTGTGTGTGTGCATGTTTCTGAAGAAATTATTCAAAATCTTTTCAGTTATTGTATTAATTAAAAAAATCACAAGTATGTAAGTTTGAGCGTTTGGCCACTTACTTACTTATCGTCATTACCACTTAATCCTGTATTCAGGGTTGTGGAAACCTGGAGCCTATCCCAGGAGACATGGACAGGGCGCCAATCCAACCAAGACACACACACACTGCGGGCAATTTGGAAACGCCAATTAGCTTAACCTGCATATCTTTGGACTGTGGGAGGAAACCTGTGTACCTGGAGGAAACCCACCAAGCACGGGGAGAACATGAAAACTCCACACACACACAGACGGGAATCGAGCCTGGAGGTACAAGGTGACAGTGCAAACCACTACACCACCGCGGTGTGACAATAAAGTATGACAAAATAATAATGACAAAAAATATGTACATAAGTATTCAGACCATTTGTTCTGTACTATGTAGAAGCACGTTTGGCAGCAGTTATATAGTTTGAAATATTCATGGGTAAGAAACTATGCACATATGGATTTAGTCTGTTCTTACCGAAAGTTCCTTTCAAGCACAGTCAGGTCAGATGTAGAAGTTCTGTAAACTTTGAATCATCAGGAGTCTCTACACATATGCTGTAAGGTAAATAGTGGTTTCTGTCCACATAAAAGCAAAATACTTTACCTAGAGCTAGAACCCCGTGAATGAGTATTTATGGAAGCAGCATTTTTCTTTGAAGTACTTGCTGACTTTATTTTGACTTTGATTGCCAAAGAGAACATAAGTTTGTATTTCTAGCTTTTTTAGGAAAGCTAAAAGTTTTAGGTACAAAAATATCCTTATAGAATATCATTCACGTATTAACAGTATGCCTTTCCAGGAATCTGAAGAAGTTGGTCTCATATCTATCAAACGCTACTGAACTGAATTAAATTATATTGTATATTATTAAAGGTGGCACGGTGGAGTAGTGTTTAGCATAGTCGCTTTGCAGCTCCGGCGTCCGAGTTGGATTCCTGGCCAGGGTTGATTCCTGTCTCTGTGTGTATGGAGTTTGCATGTTCTCCCCGTGCTTGGTGGGTTTCCTGCAGGTATTCCGGTTTCCTCCCACAGTCCAAAGACCTGAAGATTAGGCTAAATGGCATTCTCAAATTGCCCGTTGTGTGTGAATAACTGTATGAGTGTGTGTGTATGTGTGTGTGCCCTATAATTAATTGGCACTCTGTCCAGAGTGTACCCTGCTTCATGCCTTCCATGTCTTCTGAGATGTGGCCGCCTGCGACTCTGAATACAGGATAAAGTAGTATAAACGAGAAGAACATGCAATCCTTGTGCACACAGACCCGAGACAGGAATCAAACCCAGACGCTGGAGGTGCTAACCACTACACCACCATGCTGCCACAGAAACAGTATTGTTAAATTTCAATTTATTGCCTTGTTAATAATTAAAACAATATTATATTGGGTCAAAGTCTGAGGTGTACTTAGTCTTAGTCAATGCCTATTCCTTGGTAGTTAATAGTAGATACTAAAATGCTAATTATGAACTGTTGATTGTTCCTGCTTAGCCCCTGTATAGTCTTTTATGACTTCCTTCACTCTTTCTTTTGCTATACCACTTATCCTTTTTATCCCAAAAAGCTCAGGGCACAAGGTAGGGGAAAGACGGGGAGCCAAACCATAGCAGGGCACAAAAGCACTGCAAATCCAGTGGTTGTATGCGACTATGAGACACCTACTGTACCACTGAGCCACTATAGGGGTGTTGAGAACCCAGAGGAAACCCAAACCCAAAAATCATGCAGACTCATGTATGAAGGTGAGATTTGAACCTCCATCCTTGGAAGTGCAAGGTGATAGTGGTAACTACTGAACCACCATCACCTATTTCTGAACTGTATTTTAAAGTGTTAGCACTGTCTCCTTGCACCTTCAGGGTCTGGGGTTGATTCCCAGCCAGGCTCGATTCCCGTGTCTGTGTGCATGAAGTTTTCATGTTCTCCCCATGCTTGGTGGGTTTCCTCTGGGTACTCTGGTTTTCTCCCACATTCTAAATACATGCAGATGAGACTAATTGGTGTTCCCAAATTGCCCGTAGTGTGTGTGTGAGTGTGCGTATATGTGTGTGCCCCACGGATTGGCACTCTGTCCAGGGTGTACCCCGCCTCATGCCCCCCGTGACCCTTAATACAGGAAAAAGAGTAAGATTGAGAAATTCCATAATAGCCTTAAATATTAAATCCATCATTTGGGCACAATCACATTCACATGTGAAGAACTGAAAATAAATAAGCAGCACTAGGTTTTTTTTTTGTTTATTATTTTTATTATTTTATTTATTTTGTCACATGCACATATCCTGATCTGATCACAGAACTGAAGTATGAGACGAGTGCTGGAACCCTGGCATGAGGAAGTCTGTGCACAGGTTTGTCATCATGGCCAGAAGCACATCGTGGAGATTACAGCAATAAATAAAGACAATGCTGAGGGAATGACAGGCTGAGTGGTGGGGAGCTCTCCAGGCTCATTTGCATGACTTTGTGTGGCCATCATTTCCACACTAATGTAATGCCAAGCAAATGAGCCTGGCGCAATATTGGCCAATTCATCGCCGCTCCACTGGCTCGACAACGCAGTCTATAAATCACAGAGGGAACACATGCTCTGTCTGACAGCTAAATCAACACGGAGTAATCACATCGCAGCAGCACCACACGCTCTGCACGAGGGATTAATAAGCTCTGTGTGTATGCATGTTAGAGTGCATCCTGAAGCTTTCAGACATATCTAAGATAACAGAGGCCATACATTTTAGATGAGGTGCTGTTTTGACACGTTGTGTGAACGGATAGGTTGATTATTAATATTATTATCATTACTGTGTGTTAGAAGCTTGCTGTGGTTGGACAGAATGGCCTTTGAATCCATGCAGTTCCTCTTCAAGCACACAAGGTGGCAGAGTTGACTGTGATTCGATACGTCACTGTCTAGTTCTGCATCAGGGAGAGCGGCTGAGCTCGCAGGAGCAGCACCTTTCCAAAAATAGTAGTTAAGGTGCGTCATAATGTTCTGTGTATTTTCAAGAAGTACAAACAGGTGAGTAATGGAAACATACATTTATTTAGTCATACATTTTCAGCAGCTGTTTTATCAAAGTCAGGCTCACAGGAGATCCAAATGCAATCCGAGGGACATTTGGCAGGAGGACGGGACTACACCCTGGATGGGATGTCAGTCCTTCACAGACCATTTATACCAATCAGCCATAACATTAACACCATCACCAGGTGAATAACATCATGGGCACCCAAGGATCATTTATACCTCTGGGAATCAAAGGCTGGCCTGTCTGGTCCGATCCCACAGAAAAGCCAATCAAGGTCGAATTGTAGAAAAAAGTCAGATTTGTCCACGATAGAAAGACCCCGGAGCACCCAGTGCACCAGAGTCCACTATGCACATTACCCATCAAGCAAAGAGCCCAAGGTACCACCCAGGCCTCCAAACTCCCCAGAGCACCTATGGGACGCACCGGACAAACATGACAACATGGACAAATCATGGACAAACATTTATAGAGTCCGTCCCCCCCGGACCCACACCATCCAAAGCATCCACTGCCAACTTTCTGGGCTAGACACCACAGCACATCCCTAGAGGTCTTATGGAGCCACGCCCAATAGGCCAGAATAGCCCTGATGGGCACCAGGGGAACCCAAAATCTAGGTGGGTTTAATGTTATGGCTGATCAGTGACTCATAAAGTATTGAACTGCAAAGCAACAATGCTTGATGTTTCTTGTTTTGTTTTAGTAAATGTTAAGAGTATATCTAAGACACATAATTCTTGGTTACATATGACCTAATTGGGTTTTTTAGGGGGTAAAAGAAAATCATGACTTGTACACAGTTGTACTGCTGTGATAGAAAAAAGAATAAAACAGTGTTGTGTTGTTATGGCCAGTGGTAGACTATGGCTCTGAGTTCCTGATTGGAAGGTTGGCGGTTCGAGTCCCAGCTGCACCAAGTTGCCGCCGCAGGGACGCTGAATCAGTGCTCCTTACAATCTGGGGTATACGAAGGAAAGAATTTCACTGCGCAGTAATGTATATATTATAAATAAAGGCTTGACTTATAATAATAAAATATCAAATTCATCTAAGCGTTGATTATTTTTCTATAACAGCTCATTGTTTTTTTGGGTTATTCCACATTGAATACATTCTTTACTTAACATTACAAACAACAGTTACCATTTTTAAAGCCCTAGGAGTATCACGACCATACAACAGTTACTTCACAGTGATCTAGAAAAAAAGTAATATAATGCTTTTCTTGTTATGAAAATAACATGTTGAAACCATAGGAGATTCCAGTAAGATTTCACAACAGCTTATGTCAGATGAAGGCCAAGACAGGCTGAGATGGTGACTGGAGCTCCTGTTTCAAAACAAGTGTTGCTGTGTAGAGTCAGGCCCCTTTGTAGTGAGAAGACCAGGTATAATAAACATTGCAGCAGATTTCATTACCTTCCTCAGACAGAGCTCATGAAAAATGCATGCATTAGTAGCTTGTGTTCTCACTTAGCACAGCCATACCGGCAAGAACAATGACTAAATTTCAGAAGAGCTGAACTACTTTAGAGCCACTCAGTGGGTCAACGGGGAAAAAAACACTCTGTGAATATGGATGACAGTTTACAAACCAAAGGACATTTTTTCAGGTCCTCGGTCTGGGTAGACCTTGTCCTTTTTTTCTGCCCAACTTGTACTGTTGTCCAGACAGAAATCTCAGACAGCTCATGTCATACTGTGTTGTGTGAAAGTCTGATTGCACGGACAAAAAGTTACTCAATGGGTTTGTGCTGGTGGAGCAGGAACATAGCCAGCATTGTAGTAATCTCTTTCCTCTGTGACGCATTCTTGCTTTCATTTCAACAAAACAGACTCACACTTGTGGCCAGCACAGATCTGTGTGTTGTATTTCGCCAGGGCGGATTGTGAAATTACACATCGCTTGACAGCGGAAAATGTGCTAGTGATTTTGTATGGTTTTGGCCTTTGGGTGTGTAAACAATTGTGAAAAACTGTTTAACTTAGCTGTCAGCATTTATAATGTAAATGAATACACGATCCCGACTACTTTTTATTCCTTCCAACAGTGTACATCATCGCATATCCTCCTTTCAGTCTGCGGCCTTCCTTCTTATTTTTATCTGCACCTGCTTTTATCTCCCTCACTCTCTCGAGTTCACAATCTGACCCTGTCTGGCCCTTCTGTTCCTCCTCTGCTCCTTCATCCGTCTTCTCTGTCCTTCGCTCATCCCTCTTTCCCCGTGCGGGCTGGCTAGACTAATCGGTATCGTCCCGTCTTCTCATCCATCAGGACTCCTCTCATTGTTTTGACGTCTAGTTAATTCTCTGCTCATGATTTATCAAATTCTTATTACCGCTCGCTGAAAGGCTCATTCATTGTGCCGATGTATGGTAATGATAGCCCCGCCGCGGCCAACCAAATCCCCAGCTAAGGCCCATCTTCTCTCCATTCCCTCCTCCCTCCTTCTGCATTATCTATTCTTTCTCTCTCTCTCTTTCTCTCTCTCACTCTCTTTCTCTTCTGTTGCTTGTTCTTTCTATCTTTTTCTTTCTTCTACGTCCTTCCATTTCACAGCATTGTATACTGGGATCGCTTTTCTCTGTAATTCATACTGACTTTTTTATCCTCTTATGACCACATTTAACATAAAGGCTTGGCTGCACCACAAAGATGTCAAACAGTTGCTCTGATGGCTTGGGAGGGAATCTAAAACAATTGACTCTGGTTGAGTTTAATCAGAAAGGAAGGCTGAAAGCAGGGCAGTGGTTCCAAATCAAATAAAGTGGATGAATATGGTGGTTGTTTAACAGTATTGTCTCAGGGGTTGGCTCGATTTCATTAAAGTTTCAAGCACATAAAATAAAATGAATGAAAGATCAAAAGGTTATTATAGTTTCCATCATTTTCACATGAGACAAACTAAACGACTCCTACTGGTACTTTAAAAAAAAGGAAAAAAAAACATGCCCTCACTTTTAAGCCTTTGTTTTAACTGTTTAATTGTTAATAAAAAAAGTAAAATAAAAAAAGCTAGGGTCAAATGTCTCGCATCCTCCCATCATACTCACGCTCCTTTATCCATTTCCTGTCGGTCGCTCCACAGCCAACCCCATGGGTGCCTCTATAATTTATATGCCTCTAATATTACATTACATTATCTCTGCACGTTTGATTCACATGGGTGCTAATATTGAGTGATGGCATGCCATGCTCCATGATGACAAGCGCAATGGGAATCATATGTGAGGTTCATGGGAAATGGGGTCATGTTCCAAATTCAGAGTCGGAAACTTTTTGACTCTAAGCGCATGTGTCACATACTGAGAAGATGTGCTTAAGTGGATTGGGAGTCATTTCTATATTGGTATTTTAAGGACATTATATATTTTATTTCTGCAACATGCGCTTTAATGTTGTTCCAGTTTCTTAATACGAGCAGGGTTAAGCGTGCCAGAAATCCTGTGGGCTTGTATTTTAGTGTAGAATTTGAATAAGATATAAAGAACCAGAGGACTTTATTGGTCATCAAACGTTACAAACCACGTGAACCACAGTCACTGTTGCATATAGTTGTTTTATACGACTTATCTGACATCTGTAAAATCATTAGATATTTATACATAGACACATATACATATACAGTAGACACATATACATAAACACATAGACACATATACTGTACATATGAAGTAGTTACCTTAGGCAGCACAGTGTCTCTCCGTGCTTGGTGGGTTTCCTCCAGGTACTCCGGTTTACTCCCAGTCCAAAGACACTCATATTAGGTTAACTTGTGTTAGGCTAATTGTGTGTGTGTCCTGTGATGGATTGGCATCCCATCCAGGATGTACTCCACCTCGTGCCCTATGACCCTGTATACAGGATAAGGCACTATAGACGAAGTGAGTGAGAGAGTAGCTACCCAATGGAAAGCACAACCCATCATGAGCAACTAACTGAGTGCTTATAGTTATTAGCCAATTTTCTTGGTAATTTAGACCACATGCAGTCAATTGGAATCCAAAAATTAATAATAAAAAAAAGGTTGTGATATAATATTGGAAATTTGGGGTGTGGAATGATATTACAAATTTAATTAGTTAGTTAGCTAGTTAGTACAAAGAGCTATTTTAATCCATTTCTTTGAAATATGACTCACGAGCAACGAGAGAGGATATGCACTTCTAATTATTCCAAACTTCCAGTGAATAATTTTTATATAAACAATCACAATCCTGTACCTGTTGATGTAAGCCAGTTAGCCAGAGGGAATGGCATGGAAAACGCAGTAGGTGAGGTGAGTAAGAGAAAGAGAAAGAAGGTTAAAAGGAATTAAAGAGAGCTAAATGGATTGCCGGCTGAAGATGACTGATAGCCTAATATGTGAAAGAGAGAGAGAGAGAGAGAGAGAGAGAGAGAGCAAATGATGCAGGTATCAGAGGGCAGTGAGTATCCAGGCCTCGGCTCGTGATGGACGTCTCTGTCAAGATGAGAGAAGGGGCGAGAGTGGAGTACAGATGAAGAAAAAAAGGGTGAGATGAACTGGAAAGCAGGGGGAAGGAGGGGGGGGGGAGGGAGATGAAGGGCAGAAATCTGAGAGGAGACAAAGAGACAAAGTGTAGAGCAGATAAAGAAGGGGAATGAGATAGAGCATGGGCTGACAGCAGAGTCAGTTCATCTTTACAAATAGCAAATGAGTGGAGCGGGAGTTATTAACAAAGTAAAAGATGGATGAAATGATGAGTGAGGAGGAGGAGGAGGAGGAGGAGAAGGGAGTGGGGGGTGATGAATGCCCCCTGAAGCAGATCTGGAATTCAATCATTTCAAAAAAGAAGAATGGGCCACAGTAGCGCAAAACATCAAGTGTGTGTGCATGTGTGTGTGTGTGTGTCAGTCTGTAAATTACCCACTGAGAGCAAGAAAAACATACACAGTATGTAGGAGTTTGGATAATCAAACAATTACAATATGATGTCTGCAAGCAACAGGTTTTGATTGATTCATTATTATTATTATTATTATTATTATTATTATTACATTTTTCACCATTTATTTCATGTTGGAGCATTCATTTAATAATAATCCTAACATACTGTTAAAAACTGTACTGAAAACATATCATAACTGAGAATAAAAGGCAGGGATTTTACACCTTAACATTAGTAACAGAAACAGTTTGTGTTCATTTATGTGGTCTTTTTATATTATGGATATAAAAAATATATTTTTATGGGCATTCAAGTCAAGCCGGGAATTCTGATGACATTTCTAGTGAATGAAAGCGTAAATCTGATTGACATTTAAACACAGTACGTTGATGAGACTCTCAGTAAAGCAATAAAACATTTGAACTGTGCAAACATTTAAAAAAAGGCCGTACTTCCGTGAATGCTGATCCTGGCCAAGGTGGCTGGGAGCCTACTGCAGTTATTCTCATGACCATACCCGATTCTTGAAAATCGACGCATAACTAGTCTCCAACTTACAGAAAAGACGCATCTATCTGTGGAAACTGCACACGTAATCATACAGGAACACCATTTGCACATTACAGGAACTCGTCTGGGAGTTATTGTCACATCGGCCATATAGTCCAGACCTCATTCTAAGCCATTTTCACATCTGGTCTAATAAAGGAGTTCCTGGGAGGCCAGCGTATCAGACATCACGCAACAGTTAAATCATGGTTCTGGCATACTGAGAAAAAATTTCACCTTAATGATATCCAAGTGTAAACCGTAGTTCCTGCAAACACTATATTTCTGGATTGTTTTAAGTTTACTGCACTGATTTCTTATTTATTATGGGTGTACTGTATATCATAAGGTACTTATTTATTTATGTGTTTGCATTGATCAAGTCAGGGATAGCTCAGCGGTTAAGGCTTTGAACTACGGGTTGGAAAGTCCCAGGTTTAAATCCTACAAGCACCGAGTTGTCCTTGTTGAGCCCTTGAGCAAGGCCCTCAACTCTCATCTGCCCAGAGGTATACTGCATTAAAATGTAAGTCATGCTGGATAAGGGCATCTGCCAAATGTATATTATTATTATTTGCAGCAGTCTGTATCCCTGCATGTGTGACATTTGGTTTGGTGGTTGTGTTGCTTATGTTAAGAGAAACTAAAAAGTTAACTTCCCTGGTTTTCCTGGGGGACAGGTGAGAGTTTCTGTGACACATTGTGAGAATAGCACATGGAAGGAGTTTATATACTGTCTTGCTGTTTGGCTCAATAAAATAAGTTGTTGCAAAATCAACTGTAGCCCGCTTATTACCTACAGGCGGAGAGAATGGAGAATATTAAAACAAGTCAGGAAAGTTGGGTTACACAAGCACCAGTGAAATGCTGGGATAAGTGCATTAGTGTAGCAGGGGCTTATATAGAGAAATAAAGTTTGTTTTTACTCTCATTACTGTGTTCTGTTATTCTGTACAATCAAAAATTGCCTTGAACGCCCCATATATACTGTATAAAGTATAATATACTTAATACTTGAACATCAATTAATACTGCTACTATAATAACACTACATAAAATTTAGTATCGCTGATAGTTTGTTAATGTTATTAATAATTATAAATGTAATATTAATAATATATAGTATTTTTAGTTGCGGTCCTTTTTTTCCTTTTCCCTTCCCATTACTCAACCCACATGAACCCACACAGCTCAGGCCATAATACCCCTCTTTAACTAAGCACCTTGACATGCCTGAAATTCAATATGCATTCATCCTTCACTTCCACCTTAGCTCACCTCTTGCCTTTACCTCTTCATCTCCTTTACCTTATTTTACACACACACACACACACACACACACACACACACACAAACATAAACACACGCTTTTACACGTGCTTGTTAAAGCAAGGGTTGACCAGTGACACATGATGCATGGTCGTGGAGGCAATGATCCTCTCCTCACAGGAAGGTGTCTGGCCGTGGAGATGTATGAGCAGAGGGCGCGCTGGGCAGGAGCATCACTCAGGTGCCATGCTAATGGAGAGGCCAGCAAGCACGCACACACACAAAGCCGGTGACAGATGGCTTGTCAGGGGTCCGCGTGGTTATTAGATAGCTGCAGTAATGCTTGACCTCCTTTGCTCTGATGCTTGTCCTTCAACCGCCCCTCAGGAACAGAGAAGCCTAAAGGAGACACGGAAGAAAATAGGAGCTATGACATCATGCTGCAGGGAAGTAAAGTAGGGAAGGTGCTTTGTTAAATTTCACGATTGGCACAGTATTTCAGATCATGTATCAAATTTTTGGTTGGTAAAAGACCCAACTGTTTAAATGGTTGTGTGATCTACAGTAATACAAAATACATAAAATATAAAAATCATAGATCATAGAATCTTTAATAAAAGATTTTGTTTACGATAACAATCAGTTTTTAAAAAATTTAATAGAAAGAAAAGTGGTTGAAAAAAAACATGAATGATTATTATCGGAGCTCACTTAAAACTTGATGAAGGAAGCATAAAGATTGGACTTTGGAGTAATGGGAAAAAGGTCGTGTGGTTTGATGAGTCTAGATTGAACCTATTCCAGAGTGATGGATGTGTCAGACTAAGTAGGGAAGCGCATGGAGTGATGCACCCATTATGTATAGTGTGCAGTGTCTAGACTCGTTATGTGGCAAAATAAAAAATTATGTCAGCCTACAACCTGAATTTACAGAATGACCAGGTTATCACATTTACGGATTTTCCTTACCTGACAGCACAGAATCATTTTCACACGTCCCTTTTCTGTCATCAATATAAGATCTTGGCCAAAAGATTGCACAACTAATTATTTCTGGTTAAAAATAAATGTGAAGAAATTGCCTAAGTTTGTCAAAACTTCCACGGCTTTGGCTTTTGGCATGTAGCATTGCATTAAAACACCAATAATGGAGACAAACTGTTTGTCCCTTAAAATCCATACAAATTGATGCATGGAATGAATTCTGGACATGATATACGACTAACACTCCTGTTAAAACATTTATTGAAGTATTGATCATTTAAACTTTAATTAATTCTGGGTTCTTTATTCATGTCTGTGTGTTCAGTCAAATCGAGATGGTTGATTGGTTCAAAATGTTATATAAGGTTTGATAAGATGTAAGGACACTAGAGGACAGCGTGACAGAAATGCTTCATAGTGCAATAATTGTATTCAGTATAGACCGCCTTATGGATATACAGCATTGAAGTTTACATGTGTGAGCATGTGTATGTGTGTGTGTGTGTGTGTGAGAGAGAGAGAGAGAGAGAGAGAGAGAGAGAGAGAGTCATGAGGTGTCAAGAGTAGCAGCACCAGCAGTGGTTGGGAGAAGAAGTGCCAAAGAAAGGCGAGGAAGGCATCTTTCACTTTCACGTCTTCAGGCTTTGGCCTGCCCCTGCCACCTAGCTGTCACACGGTGACGTGAGATTGACAGCTCGCCTAAGACCGGGGATCAGGTGTGTGTCAAACTTACATTTACACCCACATGCCCTTGAGATATTTGGGCGGATTAAAGTAAACGCAGGATTTTGGAAACAATAGCGTTAATCTCAGATGAAGGTGGAATAAAAAGAGAATGTCGAGTGACAACGTAATTATCAGACAAGAGTTTCTCATGACTCGTTTTGTAAGCTTGTTGACTTTTCTCACCATAACTGGTTTTAGAGGAAGGTAATTACCTTGATATGAGTTGTTAAAATAATTGTTCAGTTAGTCAGTGTTTGCTATTAAAGGTAGCAAAACTAAAAAGAGACAGCGAAACGCTTTCATAATGTCTAAGGGATTACGGATTGTATGTTCACTGAAGAATAAATAGGATAATGAAAAGCATCATTTCAACCAGGTACAAAGATACAGAGACAAACTGTCACGGGTGACAGGTGGGTTAAACGGATAAATGAATATGTTAAAGTTAAGTGTTTTGAGATCGAAGTCATGGCTGTGACATTCTTACCTCTTGGCAGTGATGTTATTTTAGGATGAGTGAGCTATAACAGCAAGTGACTTATATTTGACTCTAGAGAGAGAACACCTGTCCCCTGGAACAAGCTGTAAAAACACACAGTTTTGCTTTCCTTAAATAATAGTTTTTCCCATACTTTCACCACTGTTACTCTTCTCCGTTGGTGTTTTGTCATGCTGATACTGTTGTACGATGACAAAGTTGTTACAACATATGCATGAAGAAAATGGCACATGAATTTTACATTGTACATCATGTAGCCACATATACTGTAGGATATACATATATCCGATCTAAGGGGGAAAAATTTTTGTCTGTCTATATGACCCTGAATCAAAGCATTTCCGTGGTTACTTGTTAAAATTTTTTTTTATTTGTGTCAATTCAACCCGGTATTCTGAAAGTACTATAAAATTTTATTTTTAAATATTGACTTATGCCTTTAATATATTAAATCATAGCTATGCTTTTTAAAAAAAATAATCAACATGCTCCTTAAGAGGCCCTGTAAAAATAAAAAATGAATGAAAAGATGTAAGAAACAGAGTAATACCCAAAACCTGTATGAACCTTTTGATTTCAAAGTCCTTAACAACTTTTCTCATTTCTGTTCCCTGGTCTGGTAACGAGCCAGGGAGCTCTTTTGTGCTGATCTCTGGAAGGAGGAGAGAGAGAGAGAGAGAGTTAGAGATGGAGATTGAGTGAGAAAGGTGTCACTGTGAGAGGAAATTCAGGGCAGAGTGTGCCTGACAGCTGAGTACTATTAATCACAAAGTCACCTGGGAGCCAGATAGACAGGAGGAGGGGTGAAAAAGAACAGAGAGCGATAGAGAGAGAGAGAGAGAGAGAGAGCAAGGTGAGCATGAAAAAAGATGATCTCTCCTTTGTAGGGAGAAGACGAGTTCACAGTCTTATTCCAAACCACACTGAGACATTGATTTAACACACATTTCTCGTATGCGCCTCTTGCGACACACACTCACATTTGGACCAGGGTGAGTGAAAGACAGCAATGATGGATCACTGACAGTGGCTGGTCAGTGGCTGACCTCTTTATTCCTGACTGTCTGTCACAAAGTGTAATCTGTGTCTCAAAATTCCCGTGTGTGGGGGGAAAAAGGGAGTGTGTGCGTATACATTTGCACATGTACAGAGAAACTTTCAGGGCCTGAAAAGGGTAGCATTTATGGTCACACACTTGTGGCAGGCTGGTCTTGACCCGTGCGGTTAAAAGTCTGCAGGCAATTTGAAAGAGAGCACTGTATCATTATGGCCTTCCAATAAATCCATTACATGCCCCACTTTAGAAACAGAGCATGTACACTAAACTGTGGAGACACTTTGATTTGCCTCTCACCATAAACCAGAGCTATTGCTTTGAACAACCCAGATGTCATGAAGCAGTTGCTCAGCCTCCAGCGTCTAATCATAAAACTGAACTCGGCTCAATTACAGACGTAGTTGTGATTCGTTTTATGAGGAGTGAAGATGACATCAGGCCCAACCCTCAGGTTTATTGCCTTCAATGTTCGAACCTTTACAACGCCATGCCGTGAGATGTCGAGAGTGGTATAGGATCCTCTGTGTGTACTCAAGTTAAATTACTGTTACTTAAATAAAACTGAATTAGAAGTTAAAATGAGTACTTAGCAAGCGTGTGCACAAAAGCAGTAGAGCTGACAGTCATGAGAGTAAAGTCATTCAGGGAAACTAAATGGAGTCAAACCTTATTAGCATTTGTGCTACATTATCTCCTGTATGACTCCTGTCTGTGAGAATTTAGCTAGGTGCCAAAGCTAATGTTAGCTGTTAGCATCATAATAAACACACCCTAAGTATACTGCAGCGGATACTGTTGGTATCCCTAAGATTGATGTCCTTATTAATCTCAAGTAGCCGTGTTTGATTGTTGATAAACCAACATGAGGTCCCGCTTGCAAATCAGTCATGAGACACACAAATACATTCTTTAGAGTTTCATGTGTTCCTTTGTTTGTTGGTTTTGCCCTTGCTTGTTAAAATTAGTTTGACTTATTTCATAAGATCAGATTCTCGGTTTAGCACAATGGGGCAATGTTTAAATGATGACAGAACTGTGTCAAGCAGGATGTCATTACAGTAAGATTTAACAGATAAGAAAGTGGGAAATCATACACTTAACCATCATTAACTCACTCGACCAGTTTTAACCCATCTCAGGTGATGTTTTACAAAATTCCATCATGGGTATTTGCATAATTTTGCTGTTACATGAGAAAAAACTAATTTTTTTTGCATAGAGTTAGCATTAGCATCCATGCTAATAACCTGATGAAAAAAAAACGAGAACTTTTCTTCTGACGATTTTTCTTCTTTTTTACTTTCTTCTTCAGAAAATTTAGATGATGTAACTTCCCCTTGATTTTTTTTCCAGGTTACATGTCTACTGAATATTGATGCTGCATGCCATGAAAATGTCCCACTCGTCATCTGTATACAGGGTTGCAGGGGGCATAGAGCCTATCCCCGGACACGAGACGAGGTATACCCTGGACTTTTGGACGAAACTGGAGTACCCGAAGAACAAGCAAACTCATACAGAGGCGGGAATTGAACCTAGACGTACAAGGCAACAGTGCTAACCACTAAGCCACCGTGCCGCCTCCATGGAAATGTGTATTATCACTAACCTACAATAGAAAAACCTTACTGAGGAAAATGTTTCAATTGAGAAATGCTAAATAGATTCACACATTATCTGGACATTCATACACTTATCGAATCAGCCAATATTTAAGCAGGAGCTTATTGAGAAAAATGATGCAGATACAGGTCAAGAGCTTCAGTTAATGTCCACATCAAACAACAGGATGGGAAGAAGTGTGATCACTGTGATTTGAACCCTGCCAAGGTTGTTAAAGCCAGATGGGCTTTTTTTGGTATTTTAGAAACTGTGGATTTTCACACACAACAGTCTTCTATTGGTGTAAACACGAAAGGAATTTCACACACACAGCAAAATGGTGCGAAAACCATACAAAATGAGTGAGAGAAATGTCTGTGGGTGAAAACACCTTGTTGAAAAAACAGGACAGAGGAGAATGACCAGACTGGTTTAAGCTGACGGGAAGGATATAGTGATTCAAATAACCAGTTTAATCACACCCATGGTTAGCAGAAAAGCATCCTAGCATGCACAAAAATATCAGCATCAAGGTAGACGGGCTACAACAGCAGAACATCACGTTGGGTTCCACTCCTGTTATGGGAACAAACCTGAAAAAAAAATATTTTTTTCCAGTCTTGTACGAGTTCATAGTTGTAAAGAGTGTCTAAGTTGCTGTAAACTCAAACTCATCTAATCTTTCTCATCAAGAAGGTGTTTCAGCTTGCAACCCTCTCACACACAGGATAGTATTCGTTTTTCACATCATTCTGTGTTAGAGAATGTTGTGTGTGAAAATCCCATGGATCAGCGGTTTCTGAAATAATCAAAGCAGGCCACCTGGTGCCAACAACCATGCCACAGTTGGTACCATGCATATATGAATTTGAAATATGTGCCATATATTGTGTATGTATGAAATGGGTTCTTTTATATGTGGGATACATATGTAATATGTATTGCATATACAAACAAATATTGTTAACGCATGTACTGTATATACAGTAACACGGTGAGGTGATTGTTTGCTTTACATCTCAGGGAGCCCTCATGTTCGTGTTTCCTTCTGGCTCTCCCTTTAAGTTATGCTGTTATAGTTAGTCCTGCCGGAGTTCCTTGCTTGCACTCTGCACTAAATATACATTTACATTATACATTATGTGACTGTGACCATATCTAACTGTTACAGTATCTCTCCTCTTCTGCTCTTCCCTCTCCTGTTCCCCCCTTTCTCTTTCCTTCTCTTTCCTCTGTCGAGCTACACATGTCGTTCCTGAGCCGCCAGTGATCCAGACTCCTTCTGCCCTCCGGACCTGTCTGACCCATCCTGGTGCCCCGCTTCTGGTTGGAGATCTCGTCACACGGATGCCCTGTGCGTCTCTTTGGGATGCGTTTGGTGTCTGAGGACGGTTTCACTCTACCATGAATTATTTGTTGATATGTAATGTATGTTTTCCCTATAGTTACATATAACATTTATAATTGAGATCTTTTAGTGGGCATAAATACATTACCATATATAGAAATGAATATGATTCCGCAGGGCCCCTGGGAGTGTGCTTTGGTGTTTGGCACCAGGACGTTGGCAGCAAATGCTTTGAGTTGCAGGGTGGGGCCTCCATAGGCCTGACTTATTCCATAGGTGCTGGATCGGATTATTATCTGGAGAATTATGAGTCTGGAATGGCAGCCTTGGGCTCTTTCCCTCCTGGGCCCTGTGGGCGGCTGTGGTGCAGTGGGTCTTTCGGGCGTTTTTTTTCCGATTGCGGCCAGCATTGACTTTTTCAGGAATTTGTGCTGCTTTAGCTTTTCTTTGGGATCAGCCTGGATGGGCTGGCCCTTGTTTCCTGTGGGCATGGGTGCGCCTTAGGTTCCCATGATCCTGTCTTCAGTTTAGCAGTATATAATTGATAATCAATGTTATTGTGTTAATGTTATGTGGTGTCAGTGTTATGGCTGATCAGTATAGCGTAATGCATACTGTATATGAAAACGGTCCTCTGATATATGGACATATGTTCATTTATTACATTTCTGTATGGGAAGTCACTAAGATTATATTATCCCTCATTCTAGTGTTTGATTTAAACATAAACTTAAGCTCTAGACCGGTATTTGCATTTTTTTTTTTTATTCAATTTAATTTTATTTGTAAGGCACTTATAACAATGGACATTGTCACAAAGCTACTTTAGAGAAAAAAACATTCTGGATATGAATAAAAAAATGTATACATACTGGAGCACCAACAGCTTGTTCCTAATGAGCAATATGGAGGCTACGGTGCCAAGGACAATCTCGCTGCAACAACATGAGAGCAAAACCTTAATAAAAAAAAAAAGACTTGAAAAGGAACCCATCCTCATTTGGATGATAGCCAGTGTGCCGTTACCAACTCAGGGTCTGTGTGCATGGAGTTTGCCTGTCCTCCCCGTGCTTGGTGGGTTTCTTTTGGACACTCCGGTTTCCTTTCACAGTCCGAAGACATGTAGATTAGGTTAACTGGCGTTCCTAAATTGCCTGTAGTGTGTGTGTGTGTGTGTGTGTGTGTGTGTGTGTGTGCACTGCAATGGATTGGCACTGATGGTGTGCCTCTCCTTATGCCCTAAGTCTCCTGGGATAGGCTCCCCACCCTCCGTGACCCTGTATACAGAATAAAGCCGTATAGACAGCAGACATTGTGACTGTAGATAAATCCCTTCTTTGTGCTAAGGGTAAAAGTAGAATTGTTTAACAGGTAACTTCAAGTGCATTTTTTTGAGGTTACCAGCTGTTTACTGAGGGTGACAATCAGATGGTACAAAATTGTTATCTGCAGTTTCAGTAATAAAACTATTCGAGTGACTTCAGTCACAAGCCTTCACAGAAAAATGGCTGGCATCACCGCGGTCCAAAGCCATCTTCATGATTATTAAGTGGAACCGTCCTCAGTTATCACATCTTTAAGCAGATTTTATGTACTGTGCTATTGCCACATAATTGGCTATTAGTTAAATGCATGAATGTGTAAAGTGAATGTGAGTGTATTTCAAGGGGTAGGGTAGTTACATTTGGCTGTAGATGTATTAGTATTATCAATACTGATATGCATGCAAATCTCAGCAGATGAGCACTTTTGGGAATACTTAAACTGGCCTGTCTAACACCAACAACCATGCCAGGGTCAAAGTCACCGAGTTCACGTTTTGTCCCGTTCCAGCGGGAGAAGATTGATCAGCTGAATGAATAATTACTGTACACGAATCAGCTGTTGTACATGTATTCCTATTAAGGTGTCCAGGGTAAAATGGGAAAAACGTAGCATGATATAATGTTCAGTGTGCTTATATGCCATACCCCTAGCAATCATTGGAACTGACAGTTATTTTAAGTAAGAAAAGTGCAAAAATAGAGACAAGCCATTTTTAACTTGATACAGTGGGTGGTCTACATGTGTGCGAGTGTATGTGCAAATATGTGCATGCATGAGTGCATCGGAACAGCTTAAGTTAATTTTAACATTAACTCTACATTACAGTTGGTTCAGGCGTATTATTTCAACTGTCATCACTGCAATATTTTCCTTTCCGCAGCCCTCAGCTGTACAAACGTGGACCTGCGAAGAGAGCGGAGCTCACTGAAAAGCCCTTCCAACACATAATAACGGGTTTAGTTTCTCCTGCTCCTCGCCTTCATTAATTTCATCTGTGTGTCAACGGACCACACTCATATTCCGACCGCCTAATGGAAGAATAAGCATCTCGATGGCAGGAAGACAAGAAAAACTAAACACAGAGGATATTAAAGGTCATTGTAATTATGTAATCCCATCCTTCGGAGTTCAGCTTCTGACAAGCACATAAATCACCAGATGATTTTGTTGTAAAAGCAAAACCGCAGCCTCTGTGATCAGAGGGCGAATCTGGAAGGAAGTGATGAGTAGGATAATCCCGTCAAATAAATATGGCGCTATGTGGAAGAAGTGCTTTATATGTCTAGATAAGAATCTGGACGCACACACACACACACACACACACACACACACACATATGCACCTTTCTTTCTTTATAAGAATGCGGGGCGATCAATGTCCATATCTGTAAGTGGAGAATGATGAGGTTACACAGTGAAGCCAATTGTACCATGTCACTGTAATGAGGTTTGTAGCCTCTGAAACCGGCACACACACACACACACACACACACATTCACAGTAAGTGTGAGCGTGGCTGTTATGTGGAGATGCCAGTGAAGCGTGGGACAGCGTGACGGCCTTGCGACTGTCCCTTTGCCGCACTCGGCACACATTAGCCCCAATGACAACTAGCACTGATTTATGACTTCAATTCTCCCCAACACACACTCACTCTCTTTCTGCACGTGTGTACTCCCTGGAGTGATTGATTATCCTGTCTGTTCTGTCTGTGATATTTTTGAAATGTAATCTCTCTCTGTAACCTAAACCTCACTGTCCTCTCTCTCTCTCTAGCTCTCTCCCTCACACACACACAGACACACACACACACATACACACCTTCTCTTTTTCATCCTCCTCCTTCAGTTCCCGATTCCTTACATCTTCTCCCAGAATGAAATCTGAGGTTACTGGAGACGGAGGAAACAGAGAGTGGCTCACCGCAGACTCTCTCCGCACTGTATCTTCAACAAAGAAGCTTGAGACGTAAAAATATTAATCTAGCTTTGTATGATTAATTCATAAGGAAAATTACAAGCACATGAGCCGTTGCAATTAATTTTTCATTACTTAATCACTATAATATTCCCTCAACAGGAGAGTAGCCCTTCATCATTATGTGTGTCAAGAAGAAGCATGGCTGCATGAAATGAGGAGCAGGAAGTGCTTTAAAAGAAGACGAATGATCCAGCATGGAGGAATCATTAGCCTTGTACCCAATCCCCCCCCCCCCCCCCCCCGCATACAGAGTCTCATGCTGACGCACACTTCAAGACTTAGCTTTGCACTATCTCCCTATCTCTCTTTCTCGTTTTATTCTTTTTTTCCTCTCTCTCTCTCTTTCTCCCTCCAGTGCCACTGATGATGAATGGAAGGCCAGCGTTGCAGTGGGAGCTTGCAGCACTTAGAATAATGCCTGTTTAAGCACACTCCTCAATTACACCATGACTCTGCCCTACACAAAGGAGACAGCGGAGAAGTGGGTGTGCTCAGTGCTGCTAGGGATATTGCAGACTAGACTGCACCACTATATGTTGACGCCAAATGTATCCACTCACATCGAACAACAAGCCTCTTAACCCCGTAAAGTTATCTTAAAGCTGATTATCCGGTACAATGGATTAGGTCCATTTAGTAAGTATGGCGAAGCTGAACCAGGGAGATGTGTCATGAAACTGAGGATTTTACATTTGGGCCAACCAAGTCCTGGGAGTTTTTGGGGTAATAGGTCTTGAGAACACTTTTGTAAATTGTAGGTGCTAGAGCTGGTTTTTCATTCAGGGACCCAGGCAAACTGTAAATGTTCGATTAGCTTTAGCCAGCTTCGCTAGCTAGGTTGCTGCTGTTGGGCCCTTGTGCAAGGCCCTTAACCCTTACCTCATTTCCACTACACTGGTGCTGGTGCCAGGTGCCGGTTCTGGTGCTCGGCCGGTGCTGGACTGGGAACCCCAGAGAACCGGCCCGCATTTACACTAGACAGGAGCTCAGCGGGAGCTGCATGATAATACGTCACAGGCCACGCCCACTAAACAGAAACGACCATGGCCGGTGTCAGTTTACTGGTTATTCTCCAAACTAGTATGAAAATGTATTTCAGTATCCAAAAGCAGTTTATTCAGCGTGTTATAACCGCTGAAAGTCTTTCTTCAAGTCTGTCTTCTATCCGTGTAAAGCCTGCGACTATTAGTTCTTCTCTTATTTCCTCATACACTTTCCTATCACAAGAATCTCACGCAGGCGGTAGAAGCAGATAGCAGATAGTGCCGTCATCCAAGTGTGTTACGCCGTTCCCAATGGTGCGTGAGAGAGCAGTCCGAAAAAATGCAGTCAGTGGCGTCATGTGGTACAGAGGAAATACGTTATAGTCTTCGGCCCTCCTGACTAAATGGTCCTAGTAAGCCCTAATGTGGGAGCCCCCTAGTGACGGGGAGGAATTGGAAACGACTAAATTAGAGAGAAAAATCAGAAAAGATATGTGAAGAAAAAAGAATTTTTGTGATTAAATTTAACAGTAAAACTGTTGTAATATTTTCTTTTTCTACTTTTTTAAAAATATAACCTGCCTCTGCGCAGATTCTCCACGCTACTAATTCCTACCTGCATTATTAACAAGCTCTTCTCTGTCATACAATAACTGCCAAAAACGTTTCCCCATGACACATGAAGCCATCTTTTCAAACTGCTGCCCATGCTGCATCACAAGGCAGTGTAACACACTCAGAGGAAGACGCTATCTACAGTAGCCTCTTCTACATACAATAGTTCATAGAGCCCATTGTGACTAGTGTCTGTAGTGTGTATCAGTATTTTTATACTGTATGGGGTCACTGATGGCTGTGGCGTCAAACTTGCCATCATTTAACAATAAAGCTTTTGCAGTTGTGTCATTTATAATTAACATTTTGTCTGGCAATCATGTCTGCCACCGATAATACCACCAAGCATTATGTTGCCACAGATAATACCACCAAATTATGATGAATCACTGCCTAAGTTTACCGCCACGGATTATACTGAATACATGATGAGAGACCAGATAATGATGTATGTTGAGAAACTTCAGTCATTGGATACTACTGATTTTTGTCAATCTCCCGCTTTTCTTTTCAACTCAATCACATGACCACGCACTGGATTCATGATATAGTGTCACTTCCAGCTGTTTCATCAGGTAGGATTTAATATGATCTATCATTTGGTGAAGTAAAATCATTGTTAAAGTAGAAAATCAGTGTTATTTGCATTCTAGTATTAAATATCTCAGTCTATAACCTATTTTTCTCCCTACCTTGAAATACCTGTCACTCTGCTATCTGTGCTGTCTGACTGACTGACGAGTGACTGAGGTTGGTGTGTGTGTGCAGGCACAACGGTGTATTCAGCCGTATATCACATCTGGGGAGATACAAAAATGTAAAATTAAAAAAAAGTTTTAAAAAATCTACTTAATTTATGCTTTGAAGAAAAAATGATTTATGTTTAAAACACCTTGATCCTGTATACATGGTTACAGGGGGCCTGAAGCCCATGAGACCTAGGGCACTAGGCAGGGTATACCCTGACACACCAACACGCTCAGTCACACACTATGGGCAATTTGGAAACGCAAATTAACCTAATGTGCATGTTTTTGGACTGTGGGAGAAAACCAGCGTACCCAGAGGAAACCAAGCACGGGAAGAACACGCAAACACCATGCACACAGACCAGGAGAGGGAATCAAACCTTGAGGTGCGAGTCGGCAATGCTAACCACTACTCCGCCGTGCCACCTCCATGATAATGATGATCAATCATAGCAATCATAACTCAGGCAGCTCATGTATATTGGTTGTTGAATGATTTTAATTTACTGAACATTTTTTTCATGATTTCCTGAGATAAAATGAGGCAGCACTTGCACTGGATTAGTGGCTGTCTAAGGAGGACACGAAACTCGAGCAACTTCACACTCAGAATAAGGAGCTAAAAGCATTAAAATCCTACATCTCTGAATGATCCCTTTTTGTGCTATGTATAGTCACTGAAAGATTTGACATTGGCTCATGAAATATGTTCATAAAGCCAGAAGTACTTTATACTTCAAATTTCCTTCATGGTTATTATTTTAATGCTGTACATTAGGGAACTCCCATACCTTAATAAAAAACAGTTTGGCTAAAGTAGTGGAAATGTGCGCCAGTTCTTACAAAGGCTGACTGGTTCCCTGCACCACCACCATGTCTTTGGTGCTGATTTCCACTCATTAAATAAATACTCATTTCATCCACATAGTACATCATCACTCATTTAACTGAGGGCTAGCTGTGATTTGTTGCCATTTTCCAAAAAAGTTGCAACCTCTTTTACATGAAAGATTGTTCCCTCAATGTACTTATTTTAACTGGAAATTTTATTGCCGTACCAAGCCATCAACACTTTGAATTTGTGAAAATAAGGATGGAGGAGGGGGGGGGGGAGCCGGTGCAATGGGGTTAGGCAGGAGACTGGGTGTATATACCCAATATGGATCAGCCATTAAATCTCCTGACCTCCATTATGTCTCTGCAGTGTCTAGAGCTAAGTTATCAGACTGCACTCAGATGCATTCGCTCAGCATCCAGTATTTCTGCCACTGCTCCTCCATATGCAGTAGGCCACTCATTAAATCAAGGGCCATTATTTCAGCTTTATAGGAAAATCACTACCGGCAATTTGCTCACTCTCATAAAAAGCTAGTTCCAGGTAGTGCTTGTAGGAGTTCAGTCACGCGCCAGGCCATGCTTCATGGCTCGCTGTAAAGCTTCGGGCACGGCGACAGGAGCAATAACTTCTTTAACCACACACTTATTTAGGGGAAGAGATCTGGCCCTGAAATAGAGCCATGTCCGCTCGGAGTGACAAAGGACAAACAGTGTGAGACTCCATTTATGCATGTGGGAAACTTTGGAAAAGCCTGTAAATATCCTGAGCCTCTGGTAATAATGACAGGGTTTAATGAACTGGCAGTGTGTTCCTCTTTTACTTGCCTTTTATTGCTTTTGTCTTTTCGTCTTGTATTTACTACATCCAGATGTATCCAGAGGCAGCATCCATAGACTCTGACAGCAAACAAAAAATGTTGAACTTCTAAAATGGGAGTTTAAATAAGGACTTTAGCAAACCCAGGGCTTTTGCCTGATCAGTACCTTTGGCCGACTGAGGGCTTCTGTCTAACCTGGGGCTTCTGCACAACCAAGAGCATTGTCCATCTAGGGGTATCTGCCCAACATAGGGATTTGTCCAAACATAGGCTTCGGATGAAACAGGGAGTCAGTTCAAAGAGGTTCGGTTAATATGGTGTCTTTCTGCACAGGATTAGCTTTCATTAACTTACTGTTTTACACTTACTCTAATCAACAAATAGTTGCTTGCAAAATATCAGAGTCACTAGACCTGAGAGAAGTCTCTGACTAAATAGCTATGTCTAATTGCCTGGACAGGAGGGGGGAAAAGTGCCCCCCACCCCATCATACCCTCCACTTCACATAGACTTTCCAAACAAACCCAGGCTGTCAGCTTTATTGATAGGGTAATCTAAGACTGATTAATGACCCGATAATCAAGCGTAACCTGCTATAAATCAAGAGCTGATCAATAAGGCCTCTGCACCCCAGCTACACCGAGATCATTACCATGTCACTGTATATCTTCCATTAGCAACCAGTAAAGAGAGGGTGCATGTGGGGGGGGGGAGTCATCTTGTTTCAGTGTGTGATGGGAAGGAGCGATAAAGATTTCTTGTGCATGGCGGAGCAGACAGAAAGGAAGGGGAGAGGAGAGATAACGCTGTTTTAGACAGGTGGAGAGAAGTCAGCTTTATGTTGCTGTTATTTGTGCAATGTTTTCAAGAGTAACGCAGTTAAAAAACTGTAACACTGTGGTAATGAGATTTAACCTGGCTATACAGAGGTATGCGTGATGTTTTTAAACCAATAACATGGCAGACTGTTTACTAGGCATGTAAAACAATGCCACTATCTGCATCTACCTCTCATTCCTTTTTATTACAAATGAAAATCTCTATGCCCGCGGGAAATCACTGGAGAAAACCAGACATAGAAATGCCAACACTGTCAGCAGTTCCTCAACCTCAGCTATGCCATTCGTGTTAATAACTGGCCTCAACTACAGGTACTGCATGTGCAGGATTATTTTTATAAAACCACTCACACATTTATTATTATTATTTTTATCTGTACCTTTTTTTTTTCAGATTTTTCTCCCCAATTTATTCATATCCAATTCCCACCTGTCTTATTAGGGAGCACCCACATCAGTGACAGCTACCAACCAGGGCGGGCACAAGACTAACACATGTGTAGGCCACCTCACAGTTCTCTGGGTTTCAAATGTTATGACTTAACTCATACCAATACTAAAAGAAGCACACTTTGCATGGGAGGAGAATTGATGATGGGTCTACTAGATTATTTAATTTGGGATGTGTTCACAATACCTATAACTGCCGAATATGTAGCAGAGAGGCCTGGTTAGCTTATTATTTAGCTATGTTGCTAATGCTATATACCCCCTAACCAGTCCATATTACCATAAAGTTGACGCACATGTTGGAGCTCATAACAACCCTTGTTCCAATGCCTTGGTAGTAATTACAGTTTCCTGAAGTTCTCACCACCTTTAGCATTTATGTTTCTTGATGGAGAAACAAATCCTGAGGCTGTATCCACATGTATAACCATTCAGCAGATTCCTGTAACAGCAGGAAGTCCTCAAGCACGTCACTGCAGCAGGATTCGAAGCCCTAAACTAAACTAGGGCACTACACGTGCTTCCACCGAGGAACCTGAAGCTGCCAACCAGATCTTTTCAAACTGCTGCACATGCACCCATTAGGGACCAGTGTAGCACTTAGGTGATCTTATTGATGCCTGTAGCATCACCTGGGAATCGAAGTTACAATTGGCAGATGTAGGGGCTGGCACGTTTCTGTTGCACCACTCAGGAGCCCATTGCATTTTTTCTTACACATTTGCTTGGTTTTATTTCCCAATATAATGTAATATAATAAGCAAACAACCCAATTTCAACCTTTGTGATCCTGACTGTGTGGTTCATGGCAAGAAGATAGAATAAAGGCAAGTCATTGAATACGGTCTTGATTTGTACTTTGAGCTTCATATCTGGCTGCTCACTTGACAGTAGGGCTTTTTTTTTCATATCCTTCATTACACTCCCAGACGCTGCTTATCTTAACCAGATGCCCTTTGAAGAATTTTGGCAAGGTTTTGTTTATTTTGGTATTTTTTCATTTTGAATAATGCATTCATATGCATTTACCACTATGCAAACTGATACCCAGTATCGATATTATGCCAGCATCAGCAAAAATAAATAAATAAAAATGTGATTTAAATATCAGACTTATCATTTACATTTACAGAATTTGTCAGATGCCCTTATCTAGTATGATTTACAAGAGTGCTTTAAAGTCGTTATCAATAAATGCATCCTGATACAGTTTCTCTAGGTCACTGACTGAGAGTACTATATTCTGTTAGGAAAGTTTTTTTTTTTTTTGTAAGTTTATAATTCACACACTTAAAAATAGCTAGGTCTTAAAACTTTTCCACTATCTTGGTTGCCAGGACTAAAAAATGGTCCTCATTCCTGAATGTCACTACAGCTGTAATTTGACCATACTGTAGGTTCTGTAATCGCAGCCCTGCTGATATCCAGCATAATGGCAAGGTTGTGAGTTTGATATTGCTTTTATACCACTCTATGAACAATCATTTAATATAGAGAAACTGACTTGTCAGGCACAGTGATGTTCTTTCATCTGCTCCCATTAGGGGCCACCACAGCAGATCATCTGGTCCACACATTCTTTTTATTTATTTATTTATTTATTTTTATGACACAATCATCCCATTTTTTATCCAGGGGTTCCTGCAAACCCAGGCCCTGCACATGGCAAATGAAAAGCCCAACACTGAGTCATCAATGCCCATGATGATGTTTGTTGTTTAATTCAGTTCTGGCAAAGAAAAAGATTTCAAAGAGAAGCCACAGCAGGATAGAGCGTTGCATGTTGCCATGCTGGGAGCTGTGCTGACTGACTGACAGCCCAAAGTAAATGTGGTAATGGTTTCAATGGAACGAACTATTGCTAAATTTAAATTAACTCAAAGTGTCATAGCGTTTTTTTTTTTTTATAGAAAATTATATAGGCTCGTATCAGTGTCTGTATCAGATAAGTGGAGAGGTTTCAGTGTCTGTATCAAAATTTTGAAAAAAAAAAAGTTTATTGGTATTTTGTTTTCTGCAGATACTACTCTTCACCTACTCATACTTTTGTGATGTGTGCAAATGTTTGTCTGCATCTTCATGAATAATTGGACAAACACCGTCATATGTCCTCTACTATTTTTGGGCAGTCCTGCTCTTGCACACTCCGTCTCTTCCCTCTTTTCCTGCTCTCTGCTTCTTCACTATCTCTCTCTTTTTATAAATTGTTTTCTAATGTGCATCACTGGAGAATCACGGTAGAATGCAGCCTAAAACATTCATTTTTTTCTCTCCCTGCATAGACCCCCTACCCCCATAACCTTTTCCTTACCATGTCTTCTCATTTTTCTTCTCTTTCTTTCCTGCTTTTTTTCTCACTGCTCCCGTGAAATTCTGCTGACGAAGATGCAACCCCACCGAAAATGGAATCCAATTCACAAGAACTCAAAAATCAAATGAATACCCAAGTAAATCACAGAGGCTGTAATGAGAATCAGCCAAAGAGTTTACCCTGTAGCATTAACAAGGACTCTGCACAGCCCTTTATGATGTTAGCTAGTTTAAGTGTCAGTTGTCATCCTCAGGGGTGATAAGTTCTTTTGAACAATAAGGACATGTTTATAGTGTTGTGTCATAGCAAATTAATACGCTGTACAACCGATTTTCCTTTTTCGGTTCATGACCACTACTGCCTAATGAGTAAAACATTCAATCAAATCTCATTAAATATTTACGTCTGTCGCAAGTAAGCAGTGAGGAATAAGTCAGAGACAAGAAAAGGTGAGTGTAGGTTTTTTTGTCTCTGTGGAAAACCCCCGGACTCTATCTGTTCTTCATTATTAGTCGACATCTCTCTGGCTGTAAGACTCCCATCGTGGCAGAGTGCAGTTTTAACACAGACTGACTGTGAGCACTGAGGAAGATTAAACAGCAGCACAAAGAGACAGACAGTAAGAGAGAAAAATGGGCCTCGGATAAATGAAATGAACTGGGAGAGGGACAGAATTGGCCATTATACATGAAAGAAAGTCAGAAATGAAGAGAAAAGAGTGTGAGTAAAACAGAGTGAGGACAATTGTTGAATATTTCACTGTAAGTTGGGACTGAACAGGCCATTTTATTTTGTTGCTTATATAATAGGATACTACAGACGATATACTGTATCTTGCCTGGCCAAAAAAAAAGAAGAATTTTATTATTGGGCTGCATCAAGCAAAGAAAACAAATAAGGAGATTTGAAATATTGACACTGGGTTGAAAAAACCTTCAACACATTATCAAAACCTGGAATGATAGGGCTGAACCATCAATTTTATGGAAGAAATGGAAAAGTGGTTGTAAAGAAATAATGAATAAAGATCACTTGGTGAAGTTGCATGGTAAAAAAAAAAAAAAATCAGGTAAGAAGGGAAGTGTTGGGTAATGAAGCCATGCACCCATACTGGTTGCTAGTTGGTCAGGTCTAGGCTCAACAACTTATGTGGCAATAACATGAAGTAAGCTGATGACCTGAAGGTACTGAATGACAGGTTATTACATCAATGGAGTTTTTCTTTCCTGATGGCACAGGTATATTCCAGGACTCTGAAACTGTGAAAGAGTGGTCCGGGGTGCATGAGGAATCACATAAGATGGCCGCATTGTGTGTTGTAATAAAAGCTTCAAGTGATTAAATGAAGTCTTAGTGTGGTTGTTCCTATTTGGCCAAGCGGTGTAAAGCATATATCCATATACAGGTATGCAACACATGCTTACACATTTGCAACCTACACACTAATAGTTTTGTTATGGCGCCTTTCAAATTTTGAAGTAAGAAAACAAGCCAGGGATGCTAGGGAACTAGGTGCATGTCCCCATGACATATTTGCATGTTGTCCCCCAGCACCTTAACACCATGTGTTATTTATTTAAAATCTCTTAAACCTATTTTACTGTAGTTTGCAGCAAATACTCATGAAAATGCTTTCTAGAAATATAAGTTTAGCCCTGTTCTCAGGGTGGTGACTGTAATAAAATCACTAAAATAAAATAAAATAAAATAAAATAGAATAAAAGGCACTCTCAATATCATATATCTGTCTCATATATCTGTCATTCTGTATAGGTAAAACTTTCTAGTGGATTCAAACACTGGTTAATATAGAGTGTAAATTTTTCTTCTGAAACAATTGTTTGAGATAACTATCATTTCAATGCACATGATCTTGGTTTCTAGGTTTCCACGCAAGCGAGGTTTTCCATCAAGTCATAATTGCTGTTCCCAATACCCACTTATTATCTGCAGGCATCTATCTATATTCACAATACTGAAACTGTGGAAACATGGAGGTTAAAGATGAAGTTAACTTTATTCTCACGAAGGAAATTTTACTTGCAGACAGGAATTAAACGCACCACTAACAAGAACTTACAATCAATAAATAAAAACCTGCAAAGCTACAATAAAAACAAAATCAATTTATTATACAATGCAAGAGTACAGATCTTACTGTATTACTTAGACTTAATCTCTTGACAACAATAAGAACAAAAGAAAGTCTAACAAGTTGGGTTTTCTTTTTGGCATCCTGTAGCGATAGCCTGATGGGCAGAGAGACATGGGATAATGGCTAATAGCTAATGGCTAACTTATTAACCAAGGTGAGACAGCTCAACCAATGCACTATGCAATAAGTAAGAACAGATTTTTAAAAAAACTGATAAAACGAAGTGAGCTTTGGACACCTTAAAATAATTCATCTTTCTTAGGAAAAAAGAACAAAAGCTGCTTACAGATTAGATCTGTATTAGATCCAAAACAGAGCCTGTTATCAATTACACTGCCCACACAGTTATCACCAAATATGTCTTTTCTAGTTTTGTCTACATTAATACTTAAGTGAAACTTGTCACACCATGACATTAAGCTGATGGATTACTGAACATTTGTATTGTATGGATTACTGAAAGTATTACAAGCCAAGTCAGCAAGACATGATAGCTCAGGGGTATACAGTATGAGTGATTGAATGCAAAAACTTATCAAATATTATCCAAATAGCACAATCAAATATTGATTTGAGCAAAAGCATTTGCCTCCTGAGCAACACAGTTTTCCCATAATTAAATTTGGCCCAAAATAGGGCTTCTGCCCAACCAGTGTCTTCAACCTTCCATGACATTTGGCTTGATTGTTTCCCAGTATTGTAGTTCTGTTCTAACAACAGGATATATGTTGTAATTGTTAAGCAATGTAATTAATAAATCAGTATTATTCCATGTTAATTGAAAAGTCCATGTTTAACAAACAGATCATTATAGTGTAATTAATATATTTCATCTGTGTGTTTATGAATTTGAGAACAATGGAGTGCTAAAGATTAGTAGTGCACAGTTTTGACAGTTTTGTTTCATTCAACATTTTGATACATGAGACTAATGTTTGCACAGTGAAAACGCCTCCATAGTTTTAAATCCAAGTCGCAGCTGTGACCAGAGGGCTATATAAATGTAGAATCATCATAAGTACTTTTATAGGCAATAAAACAGCAAAGCATGAAACAACATAAATATCTTTTATTTAATTACTTATTTACTTATCAATGCTTTTTTTTTTTGCTGTTAACAAACTAAAATTTACTGACTGTATCATAGTTACCAGGCAATACAAAGATATAAAATCCCACAACATTGTTTTTCAAGCAACTAAACAAGTAATGGGTTTGACTTTACAATATGCCTTATCCTAACAAAACATCTACGTCTAATCTGCACCCGTGTCTAGTTTGTAATCACAGTTTATCAAGACCAGCTGTTTTTCTTGCCAAAACCCACACTAGAGTTAACACTTCAACCCAGATGGGACTATTTTTATAACATAGTTTATGTGGTGTGTTCCAGAGTTAGAGCTTATGGCTGGTTTGCCTTGTCTGAATGAAACTTTTAGGTAAAATTGTCTTTTTTAAATCATACATCTAACCACAACTCAAAATTCTGCTCAACTGCTGTATTTAAGTGGGGAACATGGGGCTTTGGTTGCGCAAGCCTAACACACACATAAGTATATTTCTGATCCGATACCCCCATTGCAGTAACTATAACTGCTCTGTGGCCTGACTGTGACCCCTTACATACAGACAAAGTTTGGGGAGGAACCTCACCGGGTATAGGGCTGTGGGTAGGGACAAGAAAGAATCTAACATTCCTCAGCTCTCCAGACACCCATCAGTGTAATGAGAGGGTGTGCGTTGTACAGTGTCTTTGCATAGTTTTTACATTCAACTGAATGTGGATGGTGGGTGGAGTCGAATCGAAAAGCTTAGATATAGCTTAGAGAATAGAGTCTGTTCAGGATTATGAGTTAATACCTGCTTTGTGAAAGAAGTGTTTGTTGCATTAGTCACTTTACAAAAGACAAAAAGCTCCTTTGTGTATTATTTATATTCGTTGACACTGTGATGGAGATTTTTTTCCCCTTCCTTTTAGACTTATGAGGAGCAAATGTATTTCCAGCTAGAATCGTAAAGAGAAAACGTGTATACACATCGACCAAGGCATTTTAAGATACCCTAAGGCCTAATCACGCTTGCATGAGACATTTTATTAGGTGTTTAAGTTGTATCAGCATTCATTTGCCAGTTTATCAGGAAATAATGCATGTGCACAATTACTGACCGTATCCCATGTCTCCTTTACCCCATTCATTTATGAATACAGATGACCGTACAGTATGTACTATTTACAGCAAAGCATTGTGGGTATCATTGCTATGAGTGCATTTTGCATCGGAGTGATTTTTAAAAAATGATTTATCCCCACTTTAGCAGACATTCTTGGTTAAAAGACTCACTACATCATTCTCCATATCTCTTTCATGTCCATAAATAGGCTAACATATTGAACTTTCACTTCTCAGGAAAAGAAACAAACCCATTAAATATGATGTCCAGAATGTAAAATGTCTGTGTTAACATTTTTTAAGGCACAGATCATTGATCAGTGGAAAATCCCAGATAACTTTCTTGTAAATTTCCTGTTATTAGATTATATCTGCATTATTTGATGCAAAAAATTAATATTATAATGATGTTCTTTTTATCCAGTTCCTAATCTAGACTTCATGCCTCTTCACGCATTTATAGAAAAAGCTTCAGAATGTGAATATTATTAGCATTGACAGAGACACTGATTCTCAGCAGCACTTTACTTGGAAAGATGCATTATGTTGTCAGGAAGTAATGTCCTGTATTTAGTACACACTCATAGGTGAGAATAGTTCACAAATTACATAAACTCCCATGAGTGTGAATGTGTAATTAGTTATCTGCACGTTACAAGATTTTTGTCTCAATTTCCCAATCACCGGCTAATTTTGAGATTCAACAACTACTTCCCCAGGCAGAATGACTTCTTTCTACATTGTACAAAGCGGCCAATCATTTATCATGAAGAATTCAGCGACAAAAACATCTGTGAGCAATTTCCAAGGCAATATTTTCAAATTTGATTGCTATTCCAGGAAGCCTTTTTGATTTCCCTTTGCAACTAGCTGCAAGTAAAGTGCTGTGAAACAGCCAATGAGAGCCAGAGAGGAAATCCATTTCATCTGCTGTCACATGCGGCAGATCCGGGAATCCGGTTGATTGTTTGTACTATATTTGTGCAGATAAAAAGAAGCGCAATAAATAATATTGCAGCTACAAGAATTACTCCAGCATGTCAAATGGTTCATAGGAACAATAGGCAACCTCTAGTCCGGAAAAAATTAAGCCAACGAGGAAGTGCCAAAATGTGCAGTTCCTCGAATGTCCACTGGGAGCTGGTTCCAAAAATGACACACACTCACTCGACGTATTTACCGCTTTATCCTGTATACAGGGTCATGAGGGGGCCTGGGGGCCAATCCCAGGATACTTAGGGCACAAGCAAGGTACACCCTGGATGGGGTGCCAATCCATCGCAGGGCAAACACATACACCTAGTCATTGTCGAATTTGAGAAATGCCAGTTATCCTAATATCTGCCATGCCCAGTTATCTGCATGTCTTTGGACTGTGGGAGGAAACCAGAGTAGCCGAAGGAAACCCACCAAAGGAGAACATGCAAACTCCATGCACACAGGCCCAAGGCGGGAATCAAACGCTCCACCCTTGAGGTGCAAGGCGACAGTGCTAACCACTATGCAAGTCATCTTTATTATAATTAATTATATTAGGCGTTGAAATTATTTATAATTAGGGACATGGCCAGTTTGTGTAATAGCTGCATTGCAGGTGTCAAACCGTTAACTGTCCTCGATTTATCACTTTATGCATCACTGCTCACCATCTTACTGTAATTGTTGTTGTTGACATGGGATGACATGTACGGAATGGATGACATAGTAATGGTAGCATATATTACTTATTGTTATTATCATGCTGCCCAAGAACAGTATAACGATATATATATTTATTTAGATTGTAGTTCCAGTTCTTTTTGCGGAACAGACAATCCTCATTGCCACGGTCTCCGAAGGTAACCAAAATTTCACCTTTTTTCACATTTTCTTATTTCCAAAAGCTCCTGCTTTTTTGTGAGAAAGTTGGACTTAGGGAGGATTTCTGTGAGAATCTCTTGAGGTGGAATATGATGTAGTGCGTGACCCTTGCCTAGGAACGATGGTGTAGTGAGCACATCTGTTCTCAAGTGATTATGTTGTGTAGTGTGAAAAGGTCAGTAAGTCTGAGGTTTTAAAAGTTGCATGGTGTGCACTTGGCACAATATACACTTTTGCAAAATATAAACCTTTGGGGCTATAAAATATAGGAGAGCTCTGCACTCCTCCACTGGAATATGTGTTTAAGTCGTCTGTAATGAGGAGGTAATAGTTGCACTCTATCATGCTCTCAGTGTGTTGAGATTGATCGGAGTGACTTAGGAATCATGTAGAGTGAGAGTTTATTAATGCTTGGCAGGTGGAGAACTAGTTACTGATTTGGCGTCAACAGAAAAAAAAAACACTCAGTTTGGTAGACACAAAAAATGTGACATGTTTTGTAACTTATATTTTATGAATTAGCTGCACAGTGGCACATTGTGAACTGGAATGGGGTGTGGGTTATTACTTAAAATGCCATTTAAACCAGCTAAATAAGTAAGTAAATATATGCGGGCCACATACAGTCTGGTCTGTCTCTACTGTGACTTCTTCATCACTCACAGAAAACACCTGAAATATGAGCACCACACTGTTTGTGTCTGTTTACATGGCAAAATATCTTACAGAGCTTTTATCCATTGCTGTCATGCTGTGTATCTGTAAATGCCAAAGCAATCAAACACTGGAATAGAGGCTTAGTGTTTGTGTTCTGCATGTGTGAGAACGGGAACGTATTTTTGTTTAGTCCTGATTTATTGACTGCCACCATCGTGCTTTTATTATTTTCCCAGCTATGACAGATTGTCTCACAGATTGAGTGTGTTCATAAATTTATGCGCCTGTGAATGGAGCGTGTGTGCGTCTGGTGAAGGGCGAGTGTCTGTATATCTGCACGTCTGCGGTTGGTAAAGTGTGCGTATACGTGTGCATGAGAGAAAGACACAGAATCTGTGCTCTAGGGAGTGCTGTTGAACAGGCACATTATTGCTAATGAATGCTAACAGGACCCAAACAGATGGCATTTAATTGCGTAAAATATGATGTGCGGGCACACAATAAGGCACCATCACTCTGTTTTACCACATATCGAGGATTTTAATTACGAACCTGACCCAGCTTTCACCCTACACACACACACACACACACACACACACACACGGACAAAGAGACAGTTAGTTTTTCTTCTTCTATTTAGAGTGTGTGTATATATATATATATATATATATATATATATATATATATATATATATATATATAGATAGATAGAAATAGATATATATAGATATATATTCTTGTATATTATCTACACATACATACTAATGTTATAATAACAAAGTCATAATGGTATATACCACTACCTACTGTACTTTACAAGAACATTATATACAGTTTATAATAAAACTGTAACGTTGGCTTGTCTTTACATTGCAGATATTTGCAAAAAAAAAATTACATACGTAAATGAGGTAATATATAGGATTTGTTTCATCGCAATCGGCCCATGGGAAGAGAAGATATGATACTTTCCTATTTTAAATTAAAAGTAAAAAAATTCTAGGTATATACTGTATATATTTATATATATACACACACAAGTCCATATTTATATTTAATTAATCTTGTATGATAGGTAGTATAGCTTTATTATTATAACATTATGACACTGTAGTTATACTGCAATAAGGAAATATGTAATAGTTAGAGCATCATTTAATGCTGGATATGTTTTTAGGCATAAATTATCTGTATTTCTATACAAACTGTCTACTAACAGTTAAATAAGTATATAATTATATCAGAAAGTGTTATATATTATTTTATTTATATATTTTTTATATATCTATATTTTATAGCTGAAACTCCAGCGTTACTTTCCTGCCATCCGTTTTCCAGACTATTAATTCCAGCAGCACACATAAATTTCTAAACCCCACCAAAATGTCCTCACAACAGGAATCTGTAGTAAAGCCTCTTAATTGCGCATCCACCAATGCTTAGTGAGAAGAAACTGTTTTGTGTAACCTCCCCCAAGGCGCAATCTGAATGGTTTGTCCCATTTATAGGCATGTCGTGTTGCGACGGCTTGGTGAGCGGATGGGCAGTAAAGGCAGCATGGCAGGATTACGATGTTTGATGGAGGAGCAGTTAGAGTCGTAAGGGGCAGATTTACACCCCGTTTACAGAAAAGGCCTCGTAAAGTGTAATTAGTGAGGGTCTAAACAGGAGATAGGGTTCCCAGTGATCTAATTAATCACCTCCAGATAGAATATGCCCCTCTTCAGCATATATATATATACACACACATTATCTTTATCTAGTATTTCTGTAGTGTTTAAATGTTTACAACAGGCAAGAGTTTTAACATTAATGGAAAAGGAAGTGACTTGAATCTTACATATAACTGAAGACTAAGGGCTGTTTTTGGGGCAGGCTATAAACAGCAATAAGAAGTGGTAACTTTCCGAACATTGACAATAGCTGTGTTTACATGGACACTGTTTCTTCAATCCTATTGAAATCATTCTGTTTAGAGTTTCCAACTTAACTGTTTACACGAATGCTGATCCAATAAGATGTGTATTTACATGCACAAAACATTTGATCAGAATAAAGAAATTTTGACATGTGCAATGTGGTTCTGCCTACTGTGAAATTTAATCTGTTGGAAATATAAGAGAAGAAGAAGAGGTATTTTTCTTTAACTTTGAGGTTAGACTTTTCATCTTTTCCAATAAATCCTTTCTTCTGGCTTCCGATTGGCTACAAGAATTCTTTCTGATCTGTGATTGGTTAGATGCTTTACTACGTATGAAATGGGGAGACAATCGGTGTCTCTTCCTCAATCAGAGACCCAGTGGATAAAAGCAAACACAGGTTGTTCTCACAGAATTTTCTGATCAAGAATGGAAGCGTATCATGTAACAAATCACCCAATATTAACCTTACGTCAGGCAATCACACGGAGAAAGAATATATTTACTCCAACAAGATGGAAATGATTGAGTGTAGTGTTTACATGGCTAATATTTACATATTGAACGTATTACCAAAGGTTAACACCACCCCTCCCATTCCGATTATGAATTCATTCCGATCAGGAACCATCGTATCAGATTATTCTAGTTATTAGTGGAATATAATGGTCCTTAAAATGGACCTATTGAATGCGAACCATATAAGGTTTGGAAATTGTTAACTAAAGTTCATTAAAAAATCTCTTAAAATTCTTTTAAAAATGCTTTCAAAAGGCGGAAAACTTGTGGCATTTCCACATGTTTGGGCCAGTAAAGGAGTTCCTGGGAGGCCAGCGTTTTAGATGGGAAGTATAATTCTATCATTGCTTTGGCGTACTGAGAAATCGTTCTACCTTAGTGGTATCCAAGCACTAGTAAAACGGTAGGATAAGTGCATTAATGTAGCAGTAGATCATATATAGAGAAATAAGGGCGGTTTTGTTCTCATAACTGTGTTTTGTTATTCTGCACAATCAAACGTCCTGGCTTGACTTGAACACCCATCGTACATTAGATATTTCATTGTCTCTGGTAACCAGGCAAACAGTACGGATCCAGTGAATAGAGATTAGGTCGAAAAACCCTGGAGTATTCCTTTAAGCTTCATCTTGGCAGTAACTAGTATATTCCTGCCCATTATTTTGACAGTTAAAGAGGAGGGATTCATCACCAAACACCCTCTCTGATAACATGAGACAGCAGTGTCTTTTGAAACTCTTGTCAGCTTATCTCCAGATGTCTCAAGAAGCCGTTCCCTCCTCAAACTGTCTGGAGACTTACTTTATGGCCTGACATTCTCCATTTAGCTGCTGCCTTTTTAACAAAACTATCAGGGTCGTGGTGAGGTCATACGAAAGTTGAGAAGGTCGTTCCTTATTATGCAAACCCCCACATGCTCTTGCCCTTTATGCTCTTCATTCAACCTCCCAAGAGTCCTCCTCTCCACCTCATTCCCTCAACACTGTTCTGTCTTTGCAGTCTCCCAGAACAGCCGAGGAAACAGATGCAAAGGCTCACTGCTGGCCCTCATCAATCTTTAAACTGGCACTTACAGTGTGTGTGTGTGTGTGTGTGTGTGTGTGTGTGTGTGTGTGTGTGTGTGTGTGTGTGCTTTGTAATGGGTGGGTGGGTGGGTTTATGTGTAAGTGTTAGCATTTATGAGTGCCTAATGGAATAAACTGAAGATGCAATAGTTACAGCAGATACATAAATAAACCGAGATAATTACAAGAACGCAGACGAAAACGGATTACGAGCTACGCTTTCTAAGAAAAAGAACTTTTTTTTTTTTTTAAAGCCTGATTACTTAAAACCCCAAGTTTTTCTTTTCCAAACAGGCCTCCTAACCTTCGGTTGTCCTGGAAATGCACAGACTACACGCAACCCAGCTTTAAAGTATGCCTTGACCTGGATTTACACTCACACTCTATCATCTCCTTCTCCAGCTGACACCATTAGTATTGCTGTTATCAACTTGCTGTTCCATTTTCATCACCGTTCCCCTCTCTCGGTCCAATTTCTTTCTTATTTCTTCCTTCCTCTTCTTACAGATTACAGCCATATATATATATATATATATATATTCAGAGCAGTCAACGTTCCTTCCTTGGCAGAAGAACGGATGGGAGCGATGGTGCTATGGATAAGGAGAAAGAAGGAAAGTGCGACTGGGGGAAAGTCAAGGACATGCGTGTGTGGAAAAAAAGGGAAGAAAAATGAGGCAGAGGCTGGGTCCGCTTAATATATTTTGGTTATTTATTTCTCTCCCTCCTCCCTCTTATGAGTTTCGCCCAGGAGTCTTGCTCAACTCAGCACTCTGTGTCCCGGAGGCCAGAGTCTATGCGTGTGTGTATGTGTATGTGTGTGAATTTGTGTGTGTGTGTGTGCTTGTGCAGTACAGAAAGAGAGAGCAGCTTTGTCATAACAGTCATCAGTAACTGTCGGGGGCCGATGCCGGGGGCTCAATTAACCCGCGTTCTCATTATCGTGGTGGCACCTCGCGCTTGAACGAGAGAGAGCGAGTGAGAGAGCGAGACCGAGAGAGAGAGTGAGAGAGGGATAGAAGGGGCCTGATTATTCCCCGGTGCAGTCGTAGCCAATTACGGCGCCCAAATGGAGGGGCATTAATCACGGCCTGAGTGTGGTGGCAAACTCACCGCTATCAGATTCCAGGAGCCTGCAAAACTAATATGTCACTGTCAGGAAGGGGGTGGGGGGGGTGGGGGGGCAGCTGGGAGGAGGTGGAGGAGGACCATTTAGAGGAACTGCATTAGCGATGCAGCTTCGCTGAACACCCCGGCAGGGTGATGTGTAGCAAGCCATCCCCAGCCGTCACACATTAGCTCCAAATGTTCCCACTCTCCTCCTTCTCTGCATGCACTCATCTTTTATTCTTCGAACACTCACTCCGTCCTACACCTTTGTCTGCTTTATTGGAGCTGACGTGCTGTGAGCGAGCACTGCCAGAAGTGGCACAGGATGTAGACAGGCGAGGGGAGAAGGGAATAGTGTAAATGAAAAGCAGCAACGAGAGAGAGAGAGAGAGAGAGAATTGTGAAGTGTGGCTTAACCTCCGGATGGGTGGCCACAGGTTCTCCCAAGCATCCTCAGAAACGCCTTTGTCTTTACTCGATGCGTTTTAACTGTAAACCTTTTTACCATCATGTCACTTTCAGCACAAATTTGCCAACTGAATGGGCTGTCGTATGGTTGTTATCTTTATCATACAGGTGGCCTGTTTCTCTGTCTCTTTCCAAGGATTAAGTTGGAACACAAAGGAAAGCCCTCATAAGCTTAAAAGCTTTTTAAACCTGCCTAAGATTTAACCTTTTATTCTATACATCAGCGCCCTTTGAATGACAGCCGCAGCTAAAAAAAAAAAAAAAAAAAAGTTAATTCAGTGTCATGCTCAAAGACCTCAACCACATACTAGGCTACTGTATACCCTGACTGTACGCGTTGAACTAATAAATAAATAAATAACATGTGCCGAGGCAGAAAAGGCGAAATAAATTACAGAGTAATGATATTAAAAGCACAAAGTCGTTAAGATGCCGACTTAAGACACGATAAATCCCGTCAGGGCTTCCAAGGCGCTGAGTAATTATGGCGGATTTATGGGCGGCATTACGTCAGCAGTAGAACAGTTCATTCCCCGTGCTCGCCGCCATATTTCGACCCGCTTTATTAGACGGCCTGACAGGAGGCTGTGAAAAATAGGGGGAAGTTTGTGGGCCGCAGCTTCGCCAGGCACTCCGTCTTTTGTCGTGTCATTCCCTCCCTCTCTTCCCCCGCAATGATGGATTAAGCTCTCGTCGCTGGTTCTCCCGAGTGAGGCGGCCTGGCCCGCTGGTGACACAGCCGAACAGCTTTATCTTCATCGGCACAAAGAGAGCACGGAGGAGAAGGAGGGAGGATGTGTGTGTGTTTGTTGGGGGGGGGGGGTGTTTGGGGGAAAGGGAAGGAGGAAGGAGGGCAGGTGTGTGAGGGATGTGCCATGCCAGGTAGAGGGGACAAAAGGGAAAATTTTGGACATCGGTATAATGTCAGATTAGCTTGCGCTGAGACAGATCAATCGACTGATCAAGCACCATTCAAATTCATCCTCCATGCTAGGATATTACACAGTGCTAAATATACTGCATGTGTACTGCTGTGCATTTAATAAAACCATCATACATCATTGTCCATTAGGCTGACAGCCTCAGAGAAAGAGGTTTTGGGTCAAAGGCAAACCTGTGCTTAAGAAGGGAGTGGAGAAAGAGGGAAGACATACTAATTAGCAGGGCTGTACGTGGTTTAGTTTGTTGCTATGCATGTTGTTATTGCCACACAACATAACAGCTGTAATTACAACCAGTGCAGCTATTATAAAAGTATAACCCTGTCGCTGGTGCTCATTTTACAACATACTGTATAATCACCGAACTCTAGAACAGATTCATGCAAAGTGCTTTATATGAATCTGCACTTTACCACCAAGATTAGGAAATAAGCTGTGTTATTAAAGGAAAAAAACACACCCTTGACCACGTGCTTATTAGTCGCAGTCATTAGCACATGATCTTCATCTTTCATCATTCATCCGAGTTGACCGTTTTATGTTTAGACATAATTGTTTTGACATGTTGCGGTATTTTCACTCACTTAACAGGTTCCTACATTACTTAAAATGCCGTTTGACTACCTGCCACAAGTGGCACTACTGGAATTTATCCTATCCTCCATCTGTACCGAATGAGACCAATGCAGCAGCTTTCGTCCTCCCAGTTCTCACCTCCTCATCTGTACAGTAGGATCCAAAGTTTCAACACGCATGCTTATACCACTGTATTTGTCATCTCATAGATTGCTAACTATCCAAGCTAAGACTCTGCTTCAACTCAGGATTGGCACTTCCTGTAATTATCCTATTTCTAACTCTTCCTATGTTAGCGTTCCCATTAGTGTGATGTTGAATGTCACTGAAAACTGGTGAGAAAAGTAGCTCAAGAACTAAAAGCAAAAAACGTTTATCATTCCCATTTATTCCCTATTCTTTAGATGGATGAAACGTTTCATCCTATTGTAAACACCATTGTAGCTGCATTAGTAATGTCTTCCTGTGACATCAACATGGCAGACAACCACTATAGGCATAGTAGGTGGAATAACAAAGATACTGCACCAAATTATCATCAAAGCAACTAAGCACATTACAAAATATTTGACCAGGATGGTGGAGTTTCCTTTTAAACAGACAGGAAGGAATGCTAGTAACTTTATATGTGTAAATATAAATCGGAAAATCACCTGCATACTAAATGCCGGGGGAAAAAAAGTGCAGTGTATTAGTGCCAGAGGCAGGGAAAGCTCAGTGGTTAAAACGTTGGACTATACGCCAGGAAGTCAAGAATTCAAACCCCAGCACCCCCAAGCTACCAACCTTCAACTGCTTAAATGTCCAATAATAGGACAAATGTAAGTTGCTCTGTATAAAGGCATCTGCCAAACATATACTGTATAAATACCAAATATCTGCCTATAAACACTGTGGCCTGGGTTATTTTAATCATTCTTGTGGATATCCACACACATGTTAATGTAGCAGTTTGGATACAAGTGAAATGGTTCAGTCTAATGTATTGTGATATCATCATAAGAAACAATGCCTATGCTAATACACAGGAATTGTTTAGTAGCCCAAGGCTTAGATATAAAATCTGCTTCTGCTATATTTGTCTGACATTTAATACAGAGCCATTTATAGCTCTCTAAACCACTGGCGGGAATAACACTGTATTACTTTTCAATCTGAATTGTGACATATTCAAGCAAAACGCAGGGAAAACCGTTAGACAAGTGAAACTGTAGCTGCAAAAACACTTCGGTACAATCAGTACAAACTGAAGAGAAACAAGAGAGCAAGGGGAAGTAAGGGCCCACCTGTCAAGGTGATTTTAATAAGCTGCGACACTTTTATTATCATTATTAATTAGCAGTTTTCAACCAGCGGAATGAGATCAATATGCTAGAGTGAAACGAATTTCAACAGGCCGTTCAGATCAATCAGAGCGAGGTTTTATCTACATAACTGCCACTGAGCTCGGCTCGTTAGAGCGCCATTAGGAGCTGCAGGAGAGCCCAGACTGGCGGCATTTTTAATTAGACAGACATAAAAGCAGCAGCCATTTTTCTTACGCTGCTCACTTCAAATCTCATTTGCAATTACTTTTTCTTTTCCTTTTGCCGTTTCCGCACATACAGGATCAGATGGAGGCTGCAGTGAGCCAGGAACACATAAATATACACACACACACACACACACACACACATTCTCACATTATATAAATGCATGTGTTTTAGCAAACAAACATGTACTTCTTACATCTCTGACTGAATGAAACGCGTACTTGCTCACACACATAGACTCGCGCTCTTACTAATCCTTCCCTCAGCCCTTAATCAGACAACCGTTTAAAATAGGATTAGGCTTTCACTAAAGCAATGGCATATTTCGAAGGAGGATGTGTTGCCCTTGTTCTAGAACTGAGATTCGCTTCAACATGTGGAGCTTCTACCTGGAGGAGATCCTTTGATTTTTGCCTTTCTAAAATTGCTAAGATGATTGATGACCAAAATCTTTTGTAAGACAAAAGACAACTCGTTTTGTGTTAGTCTTAATGATATTGCTGAAACTATTCTAAATTATCATACGTTTTTGCATATAATTAGGAATACTCAGAAATTATAGATGTATTTACTTTAAAAGGAATTACCAACTCTTTGGAAGGTGCAACACCAAATACCTGAAAGAAATATTGTATTTGTGGATGAAAAAGTTTGGTAACTTTGATGATAAATGGTAAATTGTCAGTTCTCGTTAAGAACAGTCTTAGCCCATTCTGTAATCGGTGTTTAGAAAAGCACAGCCCAAGCTTTGGTATCAGATTGCGCTGTGATCATATTTTATCCTTTATTGTTTAACATTTTCATTTCATTCTAAATTACTCTTGGTACCACCGGGTAATTGACAGCACCATGCATTAACTCGATCTTTAAAGCAGAACAGACAGATTGCATTGTAAATGTATGAGAGAGAAAGTGGCAGTGTCTAAGAGAAAAGGGGAGAAATCGAAGTAGAAGCACTCGTATGTAACGAAGCCTAACATATCCACTACATCATGCTGAAGAGGACCATCGGTCACCGGCCCTACTTTCTCTCTCTCTCTCTCTCTCTCTCTCTCTCTCCCTTATTCTCCCTCATTCTCCCTTGTCTCCATCTCCCCTGGCAGCAGAGGCACGTAGCAGGCAGCAGTTAATTCCTGTCTAATTTATTACGCTGCTGCAGCCGGCCCTGAAGGGCCATTAGCAACACACACTGACACAGCACACTGGCCTAGGTCGTAATTTATTGTCTTATTACAGCTCGGGAGCAGCATCAATTAATTATCCATTAAAGCGCCGCTGTCGCCAGGATTTATAGGGGCCGGAGCCGGGGCCTGCCGGGGGCGGATAGATTGCCTTTCAGGGTTGGGGATGAAGGGGGAAGAGCTAAAATTGGGCTAAAAATACAAAAGCTATAGTCGAGCAAGTGGAATTTGTGAACTCTTTTTCTGCTCAGCCAACAGAAAGGCAGAAATAATTAGTGAATCATAAGCACTGCTTACTATGCTGATGTCAGTGAGTCTTGTAACGCATCAGCCTTGTATGTACACTTTGTATGCTGTTTTTAAATTCTTAGCCTAGGTCACATTTTGACTGAAGATCTGTTTAAAGCCATGAAAGACTAATCTCACATGAAGTTGTGGCACTTCATGGGTTATCCAATAAACAAATCTAATTAATGTATATCTAAAAAAAAAACACTAAAGTATTTGTACCATGATCACTGATATGTGCCCATTTAACATCAATCAATCAGCCATAACTTTAAATTCATTAACATTAATCCACCTAGGTTGCTCTGGCTCTTCGGGGTGTGGGTGCATAAGACCATTGGGGCTGTGCTGTGGTGTCTGGCACCAGGACTTCAGTGTGAGACCCATTGGGTTGCCAAGGTGGAGTCTCTACGGACCAGACTTGTTTGTCTGGCACATTCCATGGACACTTGATCAGATTGGCATCTGAGGAATTTAAGGCCGGATCAACAATCTTGAACTGTGATGCACTGGGTGTTTTTATATCATTCTACCGTGGCAAGTGTTAACTTTTTTGGTGATACTGTATGCGCTGCATTGGTTTTTTTCTAGGAGGGTCCCCTGAGATGTAGATGGGCCTTCGGTGTCTGTGATCCTGTCATCAGTTTGTTGGTATAAAATTGGTTATCAATTCCCCTGGATGTGGTGTTAATGTGATGACTAATTGGTGTAAAGAGGTTAAGTCTTCTTAATGAGATTATTCTCACAAACAACACTAGCATTAACAGTTATTATCGCAGTAACAATGGTGGACAAGGTTAAAGTCTGATTTGAAACTTTTACCTTTGGTTTCATCTGAAGATAAAAAACAAAAGTTGAAAAAGTTTTAGATGAAACAAAAGGCTGAAAGCTAAAAGCTGTACTCAGTGGGAATGACATTACTAAAGAATGTCAGACAGTCTAGTAGAAATGCGATTGTGTACCACTCTGAAAACGCCCAATCTCATTTGATCTCAATTATAGCTAGTGTATAGATTCCTTCCAAAATGGCTGCTGTCTGACCGAGACAGTTCTGTAATGCTTCGCTTGGCTGCTCAATAGTTTTACTATTTCTACCTAAATTTACCATGGATACATATAGTCGATGATAGGTTTTGTGCCTCTATGATTTTTGTTTTTTTCTTAAATGAAGAAAGAAAATGCACCTTTTTTCAACTAAAACATTCACATATGGTAATTCTTAAACATAAAAGTATAATTAGGTGTTAGGAAATTTTGACCTTTTTAATAACATATAACTAAGGAAATATTTCACCATATGCTACATTTTACCGTATGTGTAAATTTTGCACGTACCATATACTGTGGTAAAGTATAGCCCACAGGAAAAATAACCAAATGCTGGATCATGTATTTGTTTTTGTAGCGTGCCCTGTTACACCTCACTGTGTGTCTTACGAAGGACAAAAGTGAGAAAGTTAAAATCCTAAAAAAATAAAAAAAATTAAATACAAGCATAAAATTAACAAATGGTATAGACTTTAATTTTAATTTCCACTACCAGTGCAGTGATTAATAACTGCAGTGCACACAGATGGTGATTAATCTCCCAGTTGACCTGCACACCACGGCTTCATGAGGAATAACCTCTGTGCTTTGAGAAGGGCACAAACCTATTCAGCGTCATTAATAACCCTGAATTATCCTTTGCCCATAAAGCACACACACACACACACATATTCGCACACAGCCTCGTCTCTGAGATCGGCTGGAAATATATTTGGAGCATTTCATCAAGAGCAATAAAAGGCTTGGCTAGTGAACCAACCTCCCCTAATGTGCTTCCTTCCCTGGAATACAACAGTGTGCATGTGTGTTTCTTTAAACAGAAACTCTCACACTTCTTCACATGCGTAAGTCACACGCACATACACACCTTAGTAATGTAAACAGCCAGGCTCGAACTGGGTCCAGTGCTTTGCCCTGGCTGCAGAGAAAGCAGGGCTGTTTTTGCCTCCTGACAGAAAGGATGGATTGCTTCCATTACTCTGTACAAGGAGCACATTCTGTGGTGATGAAGGCCTGGTAAATAATGGGGAGAAGGAGGGAGGAGGGCGCTAACAAGCCTGGGAATCCTCAGCTAATGGGATCGAGCCACAGCCTGGCAGTCGCCTCGCAAATCAAAGCTACTGCAAACGTACCTGTCAATCTTCAGGTGTGCTGATGGATTATGTACAACAGCACGCCCAGTGTTCAGCGAGGTGTGTCAGAGTGTGCGCAAATGTAGACCTGTTTATTTATTCCAGGCGTAGGTAGACGTACCTACAATGAGTTACCGAAGTAACTAAGCAGCTGCTGGGTAACAACAGCGGCCCCCCATGACACACCTGCAACAACATCCTCTGTGAATTTTGAATGGCTCTAACCCTGAACCGAACAGAATTTAACCCTCTTGTCAACCATGTTCCCTGACCCATATTAAAACTTGTCATCATTGTATCATACGTATCATCACTTGTAGTCAACAGTATGCGGGCCAACAGCATTGCGACCTTGATAGCGGGGTTAGACAGAGAGCGAGAGCAATTCTTGGAATTATTAAAAAAAAAAAATAATAAAACCCTGACTGCTAGAAAGTCTTTAACACCTCTTTTTTTTTTTCCTCCCTCGAGCCGCCTTAGGACAGGAAGTGGGAATAACTGCTTCCTGCTGGAGCACGTTTTAAATCCACGGCTGAGGGGAGCCAGGCCAAGCTCACTTTGGTTCCTCTGTTGCTCGGTTGCTCAGCTCTCAGCAGTCCTCGTGTGATCTGTGACGGAACGTTTCCACTCGCCTTTCATGTGTGATTTAGCATTTCCCAGGCTGAGTGATGGGATTAGCTTTCCTTCCGGACATTTCCGAAGCCTGTCCCCGCACTGCGCCAGAGGTAAAAGATGTCTGCCTGGAACAATAGTGCTGCGCGGGGCGGCTCTGTCGATAATGGAGATGAAAGAGAAGCGAAGCCGACACTCTCCTTGAACCAGGTTGTGGTGATGCCTGTAAAACACTGTATTCAAAGACGTCTCATTCCTTTACATGAAAAAAAAAAAAAAAAAGTTATGACACACTGCATTAGGGTGCCACATGAAAGCGTTTGGATTGCATAGAAGTCTTGTATATGGTTTTGTATTAATGACTGCACTGGAATAACTCTTCCTGTACTTTACTGAAGCCATTGTTTTAACTCTTCCATCTGGTTTTTCTATTTAGACTCGGTACACAGCACTTCAATGGCACATTTCTAAACCAAGCTTCACATCAATCCCCTCTCCCTACGGGGGACGCTGACTTGTCCTGGCTTGTCTGTTATTGCTCTGAGCACGAATGACAAGCATCTATAGAGACTGCACTTGACACTAGCGAAGATATTAAACCTTTCTGCCCTTCAGTCTTGGGATATTGTTGCAATCTGGAACTCTTGATTTTGTCATCGACATGTGGGTGGGCTTTCATAAATTCTTGTCTCGGATCTATGTAATATATCTCAACTAAAGCAATCTAACAGTGCGTCTCGTCTTTCTTCTCCCTCCGTCCTGACCTCCTCGTCATTATTTATCATCCCTCCGTTTCCTCATCCGCCTCCCTAGCCGCTTTTCCTCCCACTCTTTCCTTTCACTAAACAGGACGACTTTTTACGAAAGACGGGTGTGTGACAAGGCTTCATCGGAATACAATCTTCACCTTATCTCAGCCTTCGGCGACAGGGGGGAAAAAAAAAGGCAACGTGGCTTAACGACGATTGTAAATATGTCTTTAAAGTGTCTTTTGATGCTTAAAATAAGATGCTTGACCTTTAGCAGGACAACCCTCACAGGAACGACTGGGTTTAGACAACTGTTCAACATAAGACACTGATTATATACAGACTGCTGTTATTGTTTGAACAGGACTAGAGGACAAGTCTAACAAAAGCCTTGGCAGGGACAGGGGTGTCGAAACGGAGAGAGGGAGAGGCGGTCCATACCCCCCCGCCCCCATGTCACTTTTTCCCATAGTTGCTTCAGCAGGCTAGTCCATTTGGACAGGGCTGTGTCCATGAGAAAACGCTCACCTCGCACTCGCAGCCTCTCTCATCACCCGGGCGCATGGTTTTAATCACGTCTCAGTGATTTATTGAAACAGCAGAGCCGTGTCACCTCGCTTCCTTTCATTTCTCCGAGTGTTTGTGTTCCTCTGGGTGATAGATTTATCTCCGCACAACGTCAGCATGACTAATCAGCTCTCAAATACCACATGCAGATGTGCTGCTGAAAGACATCCCCCAGCAGCCTGCCACACTCTCCCTGTCCCTCTTCTCCCTCTCTCCTTTCTTTCTCTCGCTTCAGTGCTGTGCAGTTTTGTTGTTTTAAACATCCACTCTTTCATTGCCATTCAGTCTTTCTTTCATTCTTTCTTTCTAAAGGTTTCTAAGGAATACTGATATTGTTATAAGCACTGTTGAAAAAAACTTTAAATCATACTGGTTTTTATTTCAGTCTTTTCAAAGATAGTCTTTTTTTTTCTTTCCTTGTTGTGACTTGGGTAATTCAACTTTCCTTTTAATCCTCTTTTTCTTTTCCTTTTTCTCTTTCTATCGTTCTGTTTACGTTCATCTGTATTATTTATCTGTTCGCTTAAACATGTTTTCATTCTGTCATTCCTTCTTACATCTGTGTGTGTAATACCTTAACCCTGCTTGACAGATATGAGTTAAAACAGGTGTGTGTGTGAGAGAGAGCGAGAGAGAGAGAGAGAGTGTGTGTGTGTGTGAGTGAGTGAGTGCATGAATAAACTTTGTCCTTGTCGAAGAGTTGTGTGAAATCCTTGGCCCCTGTAGGCGAGGCAGTGTACTGACAGTTTGACAGGCCGCCCTGACTGACGGGTGATCTGTCCAAATTTCAGCCCTCATAAATCTACCTGTCAGAGAGGCTGACTTGAAAGGGCCCGAGCCCCTACGGCACAGCTTTAACACGACTACAGTGCTGATGGAATTCTGTAGGCTGGAGAATTATAGCTGTCACTGAAGAAGCCTACATCCCAGCTGAAGACTTGGCTGTCTTTCTTGTCTCTCAACTCTCACGTCTGCTTCTCCCTCACCCTGTCTCTCACGTCCTCCCTCTCTCCACTTAAATCTTTCTGTCAGTCAGTCTTTCTTCCCTCTCTCTCTCATGCTCTCTCTCAGGTCAGACACGCATCTGCACATCTTGTTCCATTTCTAAGTTTCTGCCTGCCAGTCAGGCTTCTTTAGGAGACTAAGAAACCACCACTATTATATCAATGTTAATGTCAGTCATTAGCTTGAAATATTGCACTCCGAGAAGGTTGTCTAGGGTGAATCTCTCATCCGAAGTGGATAATTTGCTTGTAATTTATTGGCGGTTTCACCTCAATAATGCAAACTTAAGGGCTGGGTAAAAGAAAAAAGTCAGCTTTCATCTTCTCTTGTCACAACAAGGAGAGGTGCGTGTTTCGTTCTCATTTTCTTCCTGTGTGAAACGGCATGAGAAACATTTGCATATTTCTACAACTGATCTTAAGTGTGGCCTGTCGCCAAGGTAAAGACTATTCCCTGAGTGGAATGTCTAATAAATATTAAGCATGTGTTTTCAGACACTGGCTGTGGCCAATCTGTTTGACAGCTCCATAAACAGCAGCAATTTGCCTCTGATCTGTTCCAGAGATGCTTCAAGTGGGAATATGCACAATGTTCAGGAATATATTTTGGCACACACACACACACACACACAAAAAAATCTTTAAACCCTTTTAAAATCGAAGCTTATTATTGAGTTAACTTTTCCTAACTATTAAGTGTTGTTCAGTATATCGTAATGTACTTTATTAAGGTTGTTTGCTCTTAGGGCCTGATTTAAGATTGCAGATAATGTCTTCTACTTTGCATGTGCAAGGAGATAAACTAAGCATGCAAAAATGTAGGTGTGCTGCAGGTGATTTACAAACAATATTTGTGTGAATTGCGTCATGTGCAAAGTAGGGGTAAAAACAATATGTAAATGCGGTTGTTGTTGCATGTGCTATTTGTTCTTGATAGCCGTGGCAAGTAAAATTGGAAGCCTAATTGTGTATCCAATAAAACGTTGATTTAAGGTTGAGCTGCTTTGAAAAACCATACAGAATAAAATATGAATGCAATACAAATGAGTGCATATTTTTTCTTAGGGAAAGAGTGAATGAAAACAATTTTAAGGCTCTGCGGTACATGTACAGTATCAGAGTTGAGAAAGTGCAGTGAAAGTCTTGGTTGTTTTAAAGTCATTTTAAAAAGGGTTTAATCATATTCAAGATATGGACAATTTAACTGAAAAACTGCAGGTCCATTTTGACTTTTATCTATTTTATTTAAGAAAAAGAAGCATTTTTAAAAGATGCATCTTACAAAATGTTAAAGAATATTTAGTTCATGTTGTTTTTTTAGTCACAAGAGTGTTAAAAAGCGCAAATTATTTTTGAAAAATGCTATAATTTTTTTGGCACAAAGGACAAATAAGCCCAAAGTTGTGTGTTTGGCAATGTTAATATGCACTTTAGCATCAATAATATGTTGGTTGAGCTTTAATATAAAACATCTAACTCATGCTTTTATTGTGTTTTTGTAGAAATTCATACTGGCATTAAATTGGAACAAGGAAGAAGGAAGTTTTTTTGCTGCACCCAAAACCTTTTTATGTACAAAGGTTATTGAAAATCATGAGAAACAATAAAAGAATACAAAAGGTTTGGTTTACAATGCATCATTGTCATCCTCTTCCAACAGCACATCATACAGTATACACCTTATACTGCAGGCATACAGCATCAAACGTCCATTCTATAATGCGAATCATCTAACCTCATGTACATCTCTATTCCCATAATTCAGAAATCCTTATGGAATGTAACAGTGACCTGCACGCATAAAGCAAACATGTGTCTCATGAGGGCTGTTGTGTTATCTTTCGAATATAATTCATCATGAGTATCATGGCTCCCCAATGCAGCAAAACCAGTAGAAATGACAGCTCAAAGCTACTAAAAGAGAAATATATTGCTTTTTTTTTTTTTTGGTGGTTGGTTTGTTTTAGACAGCCTTGTGGGCCAGGGGATAATATTTTCTGAAAATTAGGCTAGTAGACGTGTTCATATCATTTTGCAGTGTATTATATGCAAAAAAAAAAATATATATTCTTACCATTAAGAAACAGTGGAAAACAACTTATGCTAATAGGATACCTGCCTTTCAGTGGTATTGACTGTAAATCCCCGTTTTGGTCCTAAATGAAGAATTTTGCATTGGTTCCATCCTGTAAGTTTTATGCATTCATTTGCAATTCATTTATTAAGGCAAACATATAAAAGCAAACATAAACACATTTCAAACACCTAATCTTTGTTAGTGTTTCCTAGACATTAAAGTTAAACCAAGACTTTTGATTTGAGTAAAGTAAAAAAAAAAAAAGTACATTTATTTCTCTCTATAATTTCCTGCTACACTAATGCCCTTATCCCATCCCAGGGTTTCAGTAGTGCATGGATAGGAGAATATATATATGGAGGCATGATCAGACTGTCTGCTTCACTGGCCTCCCAGGAACCCCGTGAATGATCGTGTGTACAGTTCACACGGACAGATATGTCTCTTCTGCAAGTTGGCATAAAGTAATCTATGGAATCCCAAAGATCAGGAATTTCATTTTCTGTATGTTCATTGGAACACCTCGTCATCCTTCACAGACATACAGCCTTCTTTAAAACATTTGCACCATTTAAATGTGTTACTCCAGCTAAGTTTCTCATCACAGTACTGTGTTTAAAGTCTTCTATAAATGTCAAATGTTTTTTTTTTTCATGCCAGTATTCACAAGGAATTTCATCACAAGTCCCGCTTTGACTTGATATCCCCTTGTACATAAGCTTGTATGTTTTTTTGGTGAGTGTTGTCAATTAACATGTGTTTTACATATACAAATCTTTAGAAGATGGCCTTAGAAGATTCTCTTTGCATATCTTAGGATGCTTAGCTTTTAAAAGGGATTGTGCTCAAGGACAGAAAACCTTTATTGTTGTTGATTTAACTTTTTTATAAGAGCGTATTCATGAGAGTGAAGGGTGAGAGACTGGGCTAGAAAATGTTATCCGAAAGTGTGTACAGGAAATACTAAATTTAAGTTTCTCCACTAACAAAATAGCTTCTTCAATGGCAGCATTCAAAGAAATGTACAAACATTATAATGAGAACATTCTAAAAAAAACATCATTCCTCAACTGTCATAATGTTTACTTTAGGTAATATTACAGAGAAGCAAATATGTAGGTTGTTGAATGTCCTCTTAATGTGATTTCAGAATCTGCTTAACACTGGTATGTAAACGTCATAAACCTAAGTGTAACTAATAGAGAAAATATGTAGTTACAAGAGCGAGGAATGTGAAATGTCTGGAGCCGCCACCGGCATGAGGGTTAAGGACAATGTGAAGCCATGATGACTTTTTTTTTTTTTATAGTGGAGTATTTCTCACTCACTCATCTATACCGCTTTGTCCTGTATACAGGGTCCCAGGAGAAATAGAGCACAGGGCGGAGTACATCCTGGACAGGGTGCCAATACATAACAGGGCACACACACACATACACACACTTACACTCATTCACACACTACGGGCAATTTGGGAATGACAATCAGCCTAATATGCATGTCTTTGGACTGTGGGAGGAATACGGAGAACCCGGAGGAAACCCACCAAGCACAGGTCAGGTCATGCAAACTCCATGCACACAGACCCTGAAGCAGGAATCAAACACCGGGAGGCGCAAGGCGAACAACCGTGCAAGTCTCCGTGCCGCCCTATGGAGAATTTATTTTTATGCTTTTATTTAAAGGCAACATATTACATACAGTATAGGATCAGTCAGTTTTGATGTTTTGATATTTGAGCAGTTTTTTAAGCTGATAAAGAGAACAATCAGAACCTGATCAAATGTCAATGACATTTTAATATAACTATATGATAAATCCATAATAATAATTTTAAAAAATACAGAAATAAACGATCAAATTATCTGTAAATGTAAAAGCCTTACTGTCTCGACTGGGTTGAAATGAGAAATGGCTTTTACAATATGGTTGCATGTACATGAGTACAATACTTAACCATTCAATAACCTTTGAACCTCAGCTGAACTCTTGACTACCCCAAGGCTGTGTCTGCGCTAACAACCCAGCGCCTCTGATCACTCTCATTCTGCCCTAACCCTGACACTGCCCTCTCTGCTAACCCCAGGCCAAAGAAACACACACACACCTGGCTTTCATTAGAAAGTTTTTATTGAGGGTTGTAAGTAAGGGTCTCGGTTCACTATGTGAAAGAGCTAGAGCGAGAACGCTTCACCAATCAATTTAACTCCTTACACTCCTAGGACATGACTTCATCATGCGTACAACTTTTTGACTTTTTGTGACATAGTTACGCAATCATTTATAGCAGATAACAAATGGTCAGTTTTATGATGGATATATAAGTGATAAGTGATTCAACTCAAGCTGGAATAATTACTTCATAATGACCTTCTTGTGTTAATCAGTTGTAAACTAGTAAACTCGGCTGTAAACTTTTGACCCTACAGTCTGCCCGTGCTATGACCCCACTCCAAACTCACTCTGTCAGTCATTCCTCCTAAAACACACACACAGACACACTCACACACACACACACACAGACCATCAAAGTCCAGCTCCAGCTGAGCAGGTGAGACAACAAACAGTGATCTATTCTGGAAAGTGGCAGCTCATTGCTCGTTTCCCAGACCCACACACACACACACACACGCACACACACGCACACAATACACAAAAGTTGATTTCTAGCCTTAAGACTGTATAACACAACACTGCTTGTATGAACAGTACACTGTCGAAGGTTCATGCTGCTACAGGACGTCTATTCAGTGAGACTTTAAGACAAACAGGAAGTGTGTGTATACAAAAAAAAACCATGAGAAAGTTGTGTGTCTTCATTCAACACTGACCCTTTTACTACCCGCTCAACTGGTTCTGTTGTGGCACGAAAGTCATTAATCAAACATATGTGTGTGTGTGTGTGTGTGTGTGTGTTCTATTCTTGTCAGCTCTTTAATTTATGAACTTTCCCAACTCAGTGCCACAGGGTCTGCCTTCTCAGTGAACTTTGTAGGAATGCACCACACACACACACGTACACACACATAAGTACCTATTTTGACAAAACCCTCTTTCATATATTTCACTGACTGCAGGCAACCACTACAGCAGTCGAATCTTAAACTGAATTGGCATCCATGATATATTACTGATGACATGCACGTGTATTTGTGTGTGTGTGTGTGTGTGTGTGTGTGTGTGTGTGTGTGTGTGTGTGTGCGTGTGAAAGTAATCCAATTACCTACTTCACTCAAAGACAGGACGGTCGGTTTGTAGACTCAGACAACTCACTTACCTTAGAACAACATGCACACAACCTGGCTTCGCTCGACACATATGAATCGAATTAAACCCAACAACAATGACTTAACGCGCAGCGCAAACAGCGTGGAGGTGAGAAGGGATGAAAAGCTTGACTGAATGAGAGCCACTATGAGAAAGATCATGCTTATTTTTAAGGGTAGATACCATCAAATTGGGTTACAGAGTTATTGAATTTCATCATCAACTCAAGAGACATTAGAGTTCATGCATTTCATGTGTGGCGTTTTTTCAACTTTTGGGTTTGGGGTGCCTTCAATGTGCCATTTAATAGCTTTCGTAATATAAGGAAAGAAAAATATGTGAAGCATTTGTACTTGCAGTGATTTCGGTTACTGTTAATCCTACAAATACAGAAATGTCACACATATGAGTCTACAGTTGTGATGGCCCCCACTGAACCACATAGTACAATACAGATACTGTACATATAAAGAGGCTTTAATGGTGATTTTTTTTTTAGCTCTTAGAGAGACCAGCAGCAATAAAGGAAATGTAAGAATGAACAAAAGAATAAACAAAAGATAAATGCAGAACATATAGGTAGTGGTGCGTAGGCAGGTTTTGTCTGAAATAAGGAAATATTGCACAAATAATAATAATAATAATGATAATCAAGTCAAGTCGAGTAGGCTTTTATTGTCGTTTCAACAATATACAGTTCAGTACAAAATGAAATGGAACAACGTTCCACCAGGACCAAGGTGCTACATACAACCTAAATTTACAACATAAATTAACAAAAAACTAACTACCTAACTACTACTACTACTACTAATAATAATCATCATCATCATCATCGTCATCATACAATCCTGCGTGTAAAGTGTTTAGTGCATTAGCAGCAAATTGGGGAAGAAGGGGTGTGTAAACAGCTTAAAATTAAATAACGATTTCTGACTCTATTTCGTGTTGTGAGCGTGCAATTACACCACCGAGCCACAAGTTGGCGGTGAGGTTTCTGTGCTCTGCTGAGCCTTTTTAACACTTTCTGTTTTTTTTTTTTTTTTGTGTGTACTACAAACAGTGGTGAATAAAACTGAATGCGTCTTCCTGGAGTTGGAGGTAATAACTGTCGAACTTTTCATGACATTCGTACAACACAGCAAAGAGGGAAGACATTGGAGGAGATGGCGATTACGACTTTCATCTCAATTTAAAAATGAAAGCGTAGAAGCCAGTAATGCAATGCTACCAGGTGGACCAATCACAGTTGTTTGGTTCTGCGCACTAAGGCTGGTAGTTACACTTCAGGCTACATCACAGGCGAGACCTACAGAATAGACTTAACACAACTATATGAAAGTGCCTTGGATTTCCAGCCATGGTTGCATGTTTCTTTTTCAGTGTCATTCTTTATATGTCTGTTCTCCAGACTAGACATCTATTCAACGCTTTAACAAACATGGTGACTAAACTGTCACACCCACATAAAACTTGTTTACAATAGTGGTTAAATTACTTATTTTATAGATAAAATGATGGCCATTTATCCATACATTTTAAAAATAAAGTTTATGATTGTTGCTGAAATATTCCCAACTTGGGAGCAGCTTTCCCAGGATAAGGCCTGAATCCAACTCTTTGCTTCAACAGAATAAACCATTCTGTGGTATTAAAATGACTTGGAAGCCCCTCATAGTATCAAATTCATCTAACATCCTAAAGGCAGACTGTGTTTTTGGAATGTTTTTAAGGGTCATCATTCCATATAATTAAAATAATTAATCAATAAAATCATTCCATATGATGATTCACTCTTATGTATAAATCAAAATTAGCTGTAAGGTTGCTTAATTAAGGTGGATCTTTCACGCACGTGCAGTCTGCATTAAAACGATTGCACCATTTTATGTATTTATTGAGTCTCCTAGAATCTTATCACCGTACTGCACTTGTTTTACAAGTTCATTCATAAGAAATTTCATCACAAGTCCTGGTTTGACTTGAACGTGTCTTGACTCGTATAATTAAAGCATACATACTGCAACCTGACCTCATGAAAACGCTGGTCTTGTATGTATGAAATCAAATAATGTAACTGTATACGGTTTACCTTTATTCAGCACAATGAAACCACTATCAATATATTTCATAACATGTCACTCAAACTGAGTTGTCTGACACAATGTTGGCCAGCTGACATGTCTAAAGACACATGGAACTACTGCACATTGTAGTATAATTTGCATTGCAAAACATTTTTTAGTTCATAACACAAGCGTGAGAGCTTTTCGGCAGAAACCCAGGAAGTATGTAGCTGGAATAAGGTTGGAATAAAGTCATCGATTTGAAACACACCATCAGGTCAAAGTCACAGGGTTACTTCAATAAAATCATGTCAACATAATGTTTAAAGAACGATCCCAACACAATGTGCAAAATCAAGACATGCTCATATTGCAGATGCGATTTTTTTCCTTCCGGCTGTTTGCTAATTTAACAGTTTGGTACATTGAAATTGTCTAGTAGATTTAGACCTGGCACATGGTTTAAAGGTTAGCACTGTCGCCTTGCACCTCCAGGGTTGACTGTTTCATTCTCACCTTGGAGTTTCCATGTTCTCCCCGTGCTTGGTGGGATTCCTTCGGGTACTCTGGTTTCTTCCCGCAGTCCAAAGACATGCAGATTAGGCTAATTGGTGTTCCCAAATTGCCTGCAGTGTGTGAGTGAGTGGGTGTGGTGTGTACATGTGTGCCATATGATGGACTGGTGGCATCCTTTCCTGGATGTACCCCACCTTGTGCCCAAAGTTTCCTGGACTAGGCCCCAGGCTTCCTGCAACCCTGTTGGAGATGAGCAATATGGACGATGAATGAATGAATAATATCTTTTGTCTGAAAGTCATATTTTCAATGTTATGCTATGGTCATTTGTTCAAAATTATCCCAATGTCATGTAGTTACAGTTTAACTGTCAAATTAATTTGAACCCTCAAAAAACAACTAAATACCAACAGTCCATAATGCTACCAAAGTAAAAAGGCGACAATCAAACATTCCTGCTGGGTTTGTACTGCAGTTGCCACTTGTGCATTTGAAACATGTGTTCATGTAAAATGCATTTAAAGTTTGAAGACATGAACTGTATTTGTATTAGGGACATGCAAGTGGAGAGCCAAAAGATTCCCAAAGGCATTACAAAACATAGCAAAGCTGGTCTAGCTGCTCCTGTGCCAACTCATGCCATTTTCTATTCTACACTTGCACTGTGATGTCCTCGGTGTGGAAATCTTTTTCCACACATGCTCATCTTTGACCTGCGTGCATGTACAGTAAATCCATGATGATTTTTTTCCCCTTTATTTTGTCAATTGTTTTATTTTATTTTATTCTTATTTTATGCACCTCATCAACCGTTCTTTATAGTGATGATGGGAAGCAGTGTTTTAACAGCAAGAATTGTTATATTGACTTGGTTTAAGATCTGGTAACTGTGAAAAACACAGTACATAATGCGCATTATTTTCCTACTCATTAAGGCATCTTGGCCCTGGGGATGAGGCAGAGTAATCTAAGATGATCCCACTCATTTGAGGTTAGAGGTTTCCTAGGATAAAGGTGATCAGTCTGAAAAAACTTTGTGTTGATTAAGGGGTCAAGTGGAACAAACCATGCCCCCAAAATTCCTTCCATGCACCATTTCTTTTTCTAGTAATACACATAAATTAAAAAAAATTTAAGTACTTTAATGGGTTATTGGGTTTGTTAATGGGTTTTTCCTTTTAACCATTCCCTTATAAGGTCTCTGTATGTTCAAAAAAGCTAAAACCATTTGCCAATCTCTAGCCATCAGTCTCTGTCGTGCATTCCTCTTTTCCTCTTTTCCCTCTGAACTTCTGACCTCCCCACTGGTTTGACCACCAAAAGGACAGAAGGTAACTGGACGTCCTGTTTGGGCGGCCCTGCTCTGTGATTGACAGATGGCATGATCAGATGGAGGAGTGAGTCTGCACTAGTCTCCCACAGAGAACAGGCTCCTGCTAGCAGTGTTTCAGCTCCTCCCCGAGCTAATGTTCCCTGCTGGGTGACTTTACCATTCCAAAAGGTGGATAGGCGCTTCATTTGCACCAACACAACAACAACAAACAAGTCTTGTGAGTGATATACGGGCCGCTGTCATTGCCTGTTGCTATTGATTGGCACTTCAAAGCCAACATGCCCTTGTGACCCAGAAATAACTCAGCCTGCTAGCTGCCTGGTACATAATATAAAGAACGGGCATGTGTTTCTTTACAAGTAAACCATTTTGCTGTAATATTAAGTGATACACATCTCGCCGCTGAGAGGATGTACAAACATGACACGCTTGCGAACAAACCAGGGGGATATAAACCAAGGTGAGTAAGGAGGAAATGAGAGTGTGTGAGAAGTGTGAAAAGAAATCAGCAGGGGAGACGGGAATGTGTGTAGGGAGTATGAGAGCAAATCAGTGGCTTGTTCCCTTCAGATCTGCTCAAATTTACCATTTGAAGAGCGAAGAGTGAGTGGATCAGTGTGTGAAACTTCACCTCCACTGACAGTTCGTGCCCAGCCTCCAAGTCACCCATATCCCCTCCAGCTCATCTTTTTTCATCCGAGGATACGGTTTCAGCTGTTGCCTTTCAAACAGTCCGGGCTTGTGTACTCCCAGGCAGCTTAGGGAAGACTAGATGAAGAGCTAAGAGACGAGACGAGACAAGGGCTGTCAAAGCATGACTTTGTACCACTGAGACAGCAGACGATAAGCAGGTTCTGAATTAATTACGCTACAGGCCTCGTCACAAAATGGCTTGTAGCTTAGGGCCTCTCAGTCTGCCTGAAAGTGCTGACAGAGATGTGCGTCTCTCTTGCTTTTTTTTCTTCAGCGCTTCAAAGGTTATCATGGGGCTGGGAAAGAAGGAATCAGAGAAGTCAGTGGGATGAAATAGATTTGCGAGACTTTGATGAGGCAAGCGCATGCTGAAAGAGGCTTTCATAGAACAATCTCATCTTTGCTATCAGGCATCTTCTGTTTTTCTCGTGTTTGAAGATTTGTCAGAAAACACAAACTCATTAAGCAGCTTGCTAAATCTCAGAGGACTGATGTAAAGAAGTTTTTTTTGTAGACGCTATGTTTTCGTCTGTGCCTGTATGTATTGCTTCCCCACTCCAATAGGAGCTTGTACACCTGAGGCTTCAAAGACAAGGGACAAGGCGAGAGAAACAGGAGATGAGAGGACAAAGCCAATAAGTGAGATGTCATCTTTAATGTCAGCCACAGAGCATTTTCCTCTCCATTTCATTCGTCTGCTGTGTTCTCATACCGGTACTGTAACATTACCCTAGCTGCCCCAGGCAACAGTATGTCAGTTGGTATTGGCAGGAGTGACAGTGAGGAAGAATCCCATCGGTCAGGCAGATGAACAAGAAGGCAGAGCGAGTGATAGAGAGAGAGAGGGAGAGAGAGAGAATCACATCAGAGACTGCAGCTTGGCCAGGATTAGTCTTGACATGCTGTGTCCTGGGACTCCCTGCTCTAACCATCTCATTAGCCTCTATCTCAACACAAAACACTGCCCTCTGCTAAAGTGCCACTCTGTCTACTTTACTCAAAGCACAATCCATTTTCATTTGGATCGCCTCATGCTTCCCAATTGAATGGCTACACAACAAAGCAGCTATCAATTACTTGTGTAGTTTTGTTCTCAGTGTGCTGCTGAGTTTAAATCCAAACTGTCAGTAGGCCATTTCTGGAGTCCTGCATAAACCTAAAGAACTACTGACTACATGAAAAAGTTGTACTCGAGCTGGCAGCTGCCACAAAATTATGGTTGACAGCCCACTTTGGTTTTGTAAAACTCCCAAGTGTGCAGAACCACAGAACTGACTTCATCTGCAAAGGTCTGTGTTGTTTTATATATTTCCGAGCACCTAAAAGGAAAAACAGAGAAAGCGACAGAGAGTGAAAACTACAAGAAATTACACAAATGCACATATTTTCTTGGAAGCTTGTGACAGATGTTTAAACACAGCTGATAAATGAGCCCCATTTCTTATACTGGAAAGACCACGTATTTCACTCAAGCTTGTTTTGGCATATCAAATCTCCTGGCATGTTGATGCTCTGCCACCTGCTTACTTCCAAAGTAACCATTCATGTCAGAGTGGTGTGCTTTAGAACATGGAGTTCAGAAGTAGTTCTACCAAGTTGTGGCATTTTCATCATGGAACTGATGATACATAGAAATAATAAAGTCAAGGTAATTTACGGTAAGTACAAAACAAGATCCAAGATCTTTTCTATGCAGGTTCTACTTCATCATGGTAGGTCTGTATATCAAAATACTACTGTCTGCTGTCATCCAGAAAATTAAATGTTTCCCTTTAGGTCTGGTTCCTTTTGAGGTTTATTCCTTATCACATCATGTTTTTTTTTCTTTTTCCCTTGACACTGTCAACTCTGGCTTCCTCATTAGATCTCGTTTAGAAATCAAGTCAAATCATATTGCTGCCCCTGATTAGTGAACACTTATAGTGTAATAGTGACTTACAAATGTTTTGCTGTGCACAGTGTGTCACCCTTTTTCTACTCAATTAATAAACACGGATGATTATAGAAACCAAATTTTTTTATTTTTTTGGATTTGGACAATTTTCACCCAACGTTGTGTAAATAACATTATAATTCTATGCTAGCATGTGTGGTGTAAGAACTGATCTGTGAGGTGCTGCCCTCACCACTTATTAGAAAAATACACACTTATTAGTGCACATACAGTACTGTGCAAAGGTCTTGAGTCACCACTTATTTATATATATTTTGCATCTAAAGAAGTAGACTTTTGTGTATTGTTCATGTAGTTGTGAGAAATAGTTCTCCAAGCTTCATGAAGGACTTTTTTTGGCTCTCATTTTTGGCAAGGTTTTAGGTCTCATTTTCAGTCCGGCCCCTGTATGTGACCAGTTTCAGAGGAATGTTTTTGCTTGTTAAGCTACACTGTGACAGTATGATTCATTCAAGCGTAAAAAAACATCTAACTTAAGTCATGAACGAGTGAGAAACAGGTGCAGATGATGACAGATGATCAGGCCGGTGATTAGTATACGGGTGATGCTGAATGCGGAGTGGTTGGAACAGACGAAAGGGGAAATGAGGTTGCTGCTGAGAGTGTTACATAAACAACCAATTTTTACATTCAATCTTTAGGCACTTTAGTTAGTTTCCCATTGTTTTCCATTTCTTTGATTCCATCTACATATTTAATTTAATTTAATTTAACTTAATACGAAGAAATGAAGGGTGACTCATGGTTCTTTATGTGTATACTTCGAGACAAAATCTCATTTTCCATCCACAATTTGCGTTGTGATCATCCTCTAAGCTTTCATGGCAGTTGATCATTTAGCTTAGTTAACTGTTTTTATCGCAGAAGTGATGTTGAGGTTTTCAGTACCCACCAAGAGCCGCAATCGCATCGTTGACTCTAATCTGGTTAGAATAGCATGGTTAGTGGTGTTACTGGGTGAATGAATGGTATGGTAAATGTATACTAAAATTGCATTCTTTACCTGATAAAATGGCCACTTGACATTATGATAATTTATCTGAAGATGTTTTTTTTTAAGGTTATAAATTATGTCATCCACATTAAGACCTATTTCAATTAGAGCTTTATCCTCTATGCAGGCTTCCAGACGCTTCCTTGGCATGCTCAGTGCTGCCTAAGGCTGGACACTTGCCTTATAATTTTCTTCTAATGAGGAACATCACTCAAACATCATTTAAATGTAAGCAGCTCATTTATGGAGGTACATCTGAACCTCTGATCCACCAGTGCCTTCCCACGTATAGTGTTTCCTTGGGTTCTTTGTCTGTTTACAAGCCCCTCAGGATAAACTAAACTTCATGACTCTGCTACTCTCTCTTTCTTTCTCTTTTCTCATTCCTTCTGGCCCTGTAAGCTTCACATAGAAACAGATTGAAGACTAACCCTCAGTCTTTGATGGCTCATTTGGCCACATATGGCCCTGGGCGCTCCTATTCCACATGCCAAATATAATAACTTTTTTAGCCCCAACTATTTCATAATTTAACTAGGGCTTTTTTCACTGTCAGGGTCAGGGTTTGTAGACTCATAAACCTATTTGGAAGGTCACATGCTTTTGTGATTCAGTTGTACTCTAAAACTTCAGTCTGGCACCCCTGCCAACATGTGTCCTTTTATCCTTACTTCTAGACCCATTTCTGATGGCCTGTGGGGCTGTAACTACCTAATAAAGCAGCATACGATTTTGGTTAGAGGCGTCTTTAATACGCTGAAGTGTTAAATATTGTCATGACTCAAGCTTAGTAACTTTTCAGCAGCAACCAGTTAATATTTTTAAGACGGGTCCACGGCCAAGCACTGATTCACTTATATTAAGTGCCAGCATGACCACAGTGTGTGTTCAGAGGAATAACGTTATAAAGTCACAAACTTACATTACTCTGGGTTGTATTTTCTGTTCCACAAATAAGTTATGTTAATGAATAACACATGCCAGAATGTGCTGTAACATAAATATAATCAATATTGTGGGCTGCGTGAATTACTTTAGTAGTTAAGCTGAGTTTTGACTCTAAGAAAGCAATCTCTTTTCAAAAAGCTTCATTGTATCACTAAAAAAAATATTTTAGGAAGTGAAGACATACACTGATCAGCCATAACATTACAACGAAAAACATTATGCCATGTAGGTTCTCCTTGTGCTGCCAAGGCAACTCTGTCCCCTCGGGCATGACGCCACAGCACCTCTGGTCATGTGCTATGGCATCTGGCACCAGGATGTTGGCAGCAGTTTCCCTGGGTGCTACAGGATGCGGGTTGTGGCTTCCGTGGAGGCGCATCTCATGAGTGCTCAATCAGATATGGGGAGTTTGGAGGACAAATTGGCGACTTAAGGCTATTTACCTGCCAGCCCATGGTGCATTTAGTGCATCTATGATGGCCCACACTGACTTTTTTTTGGTGATTTGTGTTGCACTGATGTTTGAGACAGATCGGTCCGGATGGGCTGTCTTTTTATTTCTGTGGGCATGGGTGAACCTTGGGTGCCCATGATAACTGTATTGAGTAATATATTACATTAATGTATTAAATGAATGTATTAAATTAAGGAAATGTTACCTTTCATTATAAGTAATTTAACAATTATAAGACCATGAGGTTCAGTGTTTCCATCAGTTTATATTCATTTATTTTTTAAATCAGAAACGAAAAAAAAAACCTTCCTGTTTTCCATGCTCACGTTTAGTTACAATTCAAATAGAGATCCATATACTTAAATATACAGATTACAGCATTGTGTCTCTCTTAACACACACACACATCTCCTGCAAAAAATGTAATGCAATAAAGTCATTAAACATATGCTTTGCCATCAATCAAAACAGTAGCAGCTGTCTCCTTTGTGTTGGTTAGGAAGAATAGCATCACCGAGACCTAATCAAATCAGAGTAGATAGCAAGCCTTCACTTCCAATTGAGGCGTTTAAGTCTGACATGTTTCTCTACCTTTGATATCTGCGTCTCTAAATGACAGAGGGTGTCAGAGTGTCAGATTGTGTTCCCCCATATTAATGACAGAATTGATCGTGTGTGTGTATGTGTGCGCGTGTGTGTTGAAGTCTCCATGCCCTTTGGTTTATTTTGTGTTGTGCTTGAGCATTATGCATTGCCTTAATGGAAACTTTATGTAGATTAAATAAGTTATGTTGTTATATCCATATATCCGATAAAGGAATGTGGGAACCACAAAAGGCAACATTGAAAAAAAAATCTTTTTTGTTATGTAGACCATCATTCTGAATAACAATGTTGCACATCTTTAAAAGACATCAAAGAAGAAATAATGGAATGGAAATGTGCCATGTATAGGCAGACTATTACCTTTTTGTAAAATAAACAGCCACATCTCTTTTTTTTATCCTTATTATTTAAGCCATAATGTAAGCTAGTTCTTTAAATACATTGAAACTGGTTCATAGGAAACAGTGAACATTTCCACAAGCAGAACTCTTTTTTCAAACTCTCATCTCACCACGCCTGTGCTTCTGTCTGCATAGTTTGTGTATCAAGCTTTCACTTCCAGTTGAGGCTTTTAAATCTGACATGTTTCTCTCTCTCTTTGATATCCTACTTTTTAAATGACAGATAATGTCAGGACAAGATTGTGTTTTTCCTCAGTAACGGCTGACTGGATCATATGGTGGAAATTAGCTTGTGTCTATTTTGGTGTGGGCGGCGGTGCTCTTGTGAGTCTTTCTGACCCCTTAATATCGCATCACATGTCTGATCTTCTTCCTGCCTGCCGTCTGAACTCTCATCATGTGTTCTTTTGCCAATCTGTCACACTTAATCGCTCAAGAAAGAAAACATTAAAAAGGAAAGACTGTGACTGCTCCAGGAAAGATCGCAGAGACGGAGCAGTAGAAGAAAAAGTGATGAAAAGAGTAAAGGGGAGAAAAAAAATCACTGCTGTGCAGCATGTTTAAGCTCTGAATAGCTTTCACTCTTGACTGCAAGAGCATGAACAGAGAGCACGGGAAAAAGATAAGAGAACAATGCTGCTGCTGTTGTTGTTGTTTTTTTTTTTTTATCTGAAATAAATCACTGGCCACCCTCGCTTTGTCAGGCACTTTGGAGTGTGTAGGAACTTATAATGGATGGCTTGTAGGTCTGTTGCAAAAACAACACTCTTGAAACGCAACCACGAAAACTATTAGACAGCTCTTCTGGTCATAGATGTGGGAAAGCTTAGCAGCCCTTAAAGTTCTGCCATTCACATGATTCTCAGCATTTCATTATAACTTAAGCAAATAACTTTGGTGGTGTAAACATATAGACAGAATAGTGCCTACTAATGGCTTTAAGACATTCTTGTGTTGTGCAAATAAATTAATCACTAAGACTGCTTGATAATGGTTTGGTTTATTAGCAGTGTCTACTATTCAACATTTTCTTTATTTCCTCTCCTTATATAAGTACAGACATTAAATCTTTATTCAGTTTCCTCCAGCTTATACATTTGATTGGTATGCCTGATACATACACCAATCAGCCATAACGATAAAATCCCCCGCCTAAAGTTGTGTTCGTCCCTCTTGTGTCACTAAAACAAACTTTAAACCATCAAGGCATGGACTTCAAAATACCTCGGAAGGTTTGATGTGGTATTTAGCACCAAGGCATTAGCAGCACTAAGTTGTAAGTTGCAAGGTGGGGCTTCCATGGATCAGACTTGCTTGTCAAGCACAACTCAGAGATGCTCAATCAGATTGAAATCTGATTTGGAATTCTGGAGGCTGATTTGGAATTCGGAGGCCAAGCCAGTACCTTGAACTCTTTGTCATGTTCTTCAAACCATTCCTAAATGATTTTGCAGTGCAGTAGGGTGAATTATATTGCTGAAAGAGGCCACTTCCATCAGGGAATACTTAATCTGCAACAATGTTTTGGTAAGTGTATGTGACTTCATGCATGCCTTCTTTACACAGGGCATCCCGAAGCCATCTACATATTAGGGACTGCTATTTATGGGTCATTCAGTATATCCAGGTAGTCATCTGACCACAATTTGCGCACATAACGTTGCTGAACTTAGACCTGACCAGCTGACCAGTAAATAACTGCCCCAGGACACATCACACTGGAACAGGGTAAATCTGGACTCATCAGAGCACCAACATTTCCAATGTTCCATAGTCCATTGGCAGACGTCCTTATCTAGAGCAACTTACATTTTTATCTTATTATACATCTGAGTAGTTGAGGGTTAAGGGCCTTGCTCAAGAGCCCAACATGGGCAACTTGGTTGTGGTCAGGTTTAAACTTAGGAACTTCCGGACCATAGTCCAATGCTTTAACCACTGAGATACCCTTGTGCTATTATTTATGCTCCCTAGCAAATTGAAGTGCTTTTTTTCTGATTAGTTCTGACTCACTGATAAATGGTTTTCTTAAGGCTACACAACTGTTTAGTCTTTGTATAGATCATGTGGAAATGCTCTTACTTTCACTATTAACATCGCTGTGAGCTATTGTTGTTTATTTTACAATTTAATTTCACCAAACACTTGAGTCTATCTCCTTTCATTATCATTCTCTCTTTTTTTTTTTTCAAAACACAGTTTACTACTATACTTGACCGTTCTGTAACAGAGTAACATCTTTGCCACAACCACAGGAAATGTCTTCTAAATTGGTTGTTTAAGTAATAAGAAGGTACTTACTGCATCAGTTATGGTTAAATAACATCTTGCCAGATGATATGAAACATAAGCCTAGTTGACTCCAGGTGGTGACTTATTTTTTGGGGCTGGGCAGTGTAGTTAATCAATCTGTCTTAATCAAGAAATATAGGTAGGCCACATATCATTATAGTAAAATTATGTGGTAATTTGATTATTATATTTGATTTAGCCCATTTAGTATTTAAATTTAGTGGGGTTTTTTTATTACTTTGAAACATAAAAATCTGGAACATGCCCAAGAGATCCTACATCCTGAGCAAAATTACAGCCAGGATACTTTACAGCCAGTGTCAGTAAATCTTGGAGAGAGTAAGAAGCCAGTGCAGAGATTCATTTTTAAAAATGACTGCACAAAAAAACTTCAGGATAAAAAGTTATATATCAGAAAACTTTTTCACAGTGAAAAACATTTATCACTTTAGGGCGTTGAAGGTTCTGCATTTCAGACCCATGATAGGTAGTGGTTAGCACCGCGGCATCGCACTGTTTGTGGAGTTTGCATTTTCTCCCCATGCTTGGTGGGTTTCCTCCGGGTTTCCTCCCATAGTGCAGAGACATACAGGTTATTCTAGTTGATGCTTAAAAGTCGCAGTTTGTGTGGTTGTATGCCCTGCAATGAAATGGTAGCCCCTCCATGGTGTACCCCGCCTCGTGCCCCGAGTCCCCCGGGATAGGCTCAAGACCCCCACGACCTTGTACAGGATAAGTATAGAGAAGAAAAGTGAAGAGTGAGAGTGAGGTTCCTGATTTGAGATAAATAGAAGCAAACCAAAAAACTGACATGCATATTATTATTTTATATTATTAATTTGAGAAGTTGTTGCCAAACATTTATTAAATAAGGAAATATACACTACCGCTCAAAAATTTGGGATCACTTGCAGATTTCAGTGTTTTTGTTTAGTGATTTATTTTCAACATTCTACAACAATATGAGGGATTTCAAAACAATGAAATAACACATATGGAATTAGGTCATTATGTAACAACAAAAACAACAAGTCAGTTGTTATTTTAAGACACGGAGGTCAGCCTTTATGGAATAGTTCTTGCAAGAACAGTATTGTGTCAAGTGCATTTGCAAAACCCATCAATCACCATGATGAAACTGGCACTCATGAAGGCCGTACCAGGAAAGCAAGACCAAAACCTACCTCTACTGCAGAAAAGAGAACTCATTTAGAGATACCAGCCTCAGAACTCAATTTGGAACCATTATAAAGACTTTACAGATCATGAGTAGCAGATACATATCAACATTAGTTGTGCAAAGATATTAATGCGTATTTTGGACGCCTTCAGCGTTCAACGATATTATTGTGTATTTTGGACGCCTTCAGCGTTCAACGATATTATTGCGTATTTTGGATGCCTTCAGCCATGCTTTACAATGTAGAAAGAAATTCATTTGGGGGGTCAACTTTGAAAAATTTGATTAAGCTGGTCAAACTGGTGGCTTAATTGTCTATTACTGGTAATGTCGATGTTTTTGATGAATAAGACTTTTTTATCTTTTTTTTTATCAATAAGACATTTTCTGGAAAAAAAAAACCCCTAGAAGAAACTCTCAAGTTCTTTTTCTGTAGTATCACCAACTTAGGTTCTCTTTTGACTCTTTTTCTCTTGTCCTAGAGCAATTTTCCAAGCATCAGTTCATAAATATTAACAAAGACCACCATGTACATGTACATTGAAATAAGTAGTGGCAAGTGGCAAAACTCCCAAAACCAAAAGTATAACCAAAATGAGCATACCATGCCCTCCCTACTTATAACACAAACAAAGAGATTATTGCATCAGCTTTAGCTAACAGTTCTGGCATTTGCGATCTTTGAATAAAAACATGATTTCTAAAGGTGTGTTTGATGTGTTTTTTTTTTTTTTTTTTCAAAAAGTTACTAAACCACCATTAAGGATGTAAAATACATAACTAGTATTAGTTATTATGTTTATATGCAAATACGCATATATTTATGAACATGTGGTCAGAGGTTGCAAGTTTTTATTTTACGGTCAAGATTTTCTTAGACATTAAGGTGTTAGACAAACTTTGTTTAGCATTGCTGTTATTATCCTGTCATGGCCTTTATAAAAAACATGAAAGATTATAATTGCAAAACCCAAATGTTCATTTATTCTCTATGTCCCTTATCCTGTTTATGGTAGCAGGGGACCTGGAGCTTATTTTAGGGAGCTCAGGGCACATGGCAAGGGTTAGCATTGAATTGATCGGATGCCAACCCATCCAAGGGCAAAAAAAAGTGTGCCAGGAAAAACAAGCGCACAATGAAACTAATCACCCTACAAAAATAAATACACAATAACTGTACACGGATGATCAGATTAACTACAGAGGACAGAAATATTGCACATAAAGTAAAGCCACAATAGAGAGCAGCCTACCATGCCAAAATAATAATAATCTCTAATCGTACTTAATTGTATTGTAACTTTTTACCTACATTGCAGCTTAAGGTGCTTCACAAAAAATAAAGAGGCAATATGTGTCTTTCTCTTTCTTTTTTTCTCATTCTCATTCTCTATACCTCTTGTCTTGTACAGGGTCGGAAGAACCTGATGCCATTTTGTAAATGCCAATTAGCTTAATCAGGATTGGAGGAAACTAGACTACCTTGAGGAATCCCACCATGCCAGCATGCTGTCTAGATTAATATGTGCATTTATAGTATATAGGTTTAAATCTCATTGCCATTCTGTTTGCCTGTTCTTCTCATGATTAGTGGATTTTCCTTTGAATACTCTGGTTTGACTCACACAGTCCAAAGACATGCAGTCTATGTGGATTAGCATTTCCAAATTGTCCGTAATGTATGATTGGGTGTGTGAGTGTGCAGGCTTGTGCTCTACGGTGTACAAGCCCTAAGTTTCCTGGGACTGGATCCAGACCCCGGGTGACCCTACTTGGGAGAAGAAGTATAGAGAAGTTATTAATATAGTGATCATGGTAATTAAAAATTAAAACACACATCATTGCTTGCATTCAACAGTCATTATTTAGTGGCTGAATTGAAGAAAGCCTAATGTTTCTTCTAAAAATGATGACCTCAGTTAGTCAATATTATGCGTTTCTAGGTAATTATGCTTTGGTCTGAATAATACTTTGGGCCCATAATACAGAATAAACATACTTCTTTTTTTTTTTGACATCTGAACACTAATGTGAAAGCACAAAACGATTACAGAAGCTGTCAAAATATTTAAAAATCAACTTCATACGGGAGTAGTTTTGACTGGACTTGCATGTTAATATCCCCAGACTGACGCAGTAAAAATCCAAATAAGTCCTGTCACAGTCAGTAAGCTGTTTACATGGACACAGCATCCATCAGTAAATAACCGGAATGTTCTAAATATTTTAGAAATACAGAAGTCAGAGTTAAGCAAAGCAGTAAAACAAACAGCAAACAGAACAAAACATTAATATTTTTCAGAACAAATGTTTGAGGGTACATTTACTTTAAAAAATTAATGTGGGACAAAGTACAGTGTGGGAACTGCAGGTGTGTGTGCACGTGAGTGTGGGAATAAGTACATCTGGCTAATTGGAAAACAATCTGTGAAAAACTCATTCATAAGCATATGGAGAAATTCAACAGACATTATCGACATTAGAGTTAATGTGCAGATGAAAGGATATTCAGGCAAAAATACATTAAAGTGAAAGCAGGAATTTGTTTACATTTAAAAGAACCCAAATATAAAAGAAAGTAAACAAACATAACATAAACATAAACGAACCTAACTGTTTGTAGCTAATTAAATTATGTTAATTTAATGTTCTCATGTGTTTTTCAGACTCCAGCCAGGTAACTTGTCTGACTATTATACTCTTTTTTAACTTTGTGCAAAACAAATTTCCCACTTGTGGGACTAATAAAGGTTTATCTTATCTTATCTTATAATTATAAGTAAAATAATTTGGTGAATAATTTATTAAGAGAAAATTATAAGCCTGTATCAAGAAGAGGAGGGAAAGGGAGAATTTAAAAAGACGATTTATGAAATTACTAGAGCCACATTTATAACTTTCCAACACATTATTAAAACCTGGAAGGACATCGCTAATGTTGCAACTTCACGTAAAGTGAAAGTAAATGATAATAAACATAATGCATCACTTAAACGCTTTGTGAAGTTGCATTGTGAAAAATCAATAGTAGAAATCACAGCTATATTTAATAGTGAAAGTAAAAGCTTTTCCAAATACACAATGTGATGGGAACTCACAGGAGTAAGGCTAAACTGGTGTGTGGCCATAAGAAAACCACTTGTTAGTGAGACTAATCAAGATTGACCATAAAGATTGGACTGTTGAGCAATGTTAAAAAGTCATGTGATCTGATGACCACAGTTTGACCCTATTCCAGTGCTTCAGGGTAAGAAGGGAAGCACAAAGCAATGTACACATTATGTATAGTGCCCACTGTACAAGCCTCTGATGCGGAGTTATAATCTGGGGTCGATTTAGTTGGTCAGGTCTAGGCTCAGCAACGTTGTTTAGCAATAAAATGAAGTCAGCTGATGACCAGGATATCACATGCCCAAAATACCACATTGCCCAACAATACATACAATTCAACCCTTATATTAACCCTGATACTCAGATGCTGGCTTTGGGAGCCTGACCTTATGCAGGAAATTTAAATACTACATATTTTTGTAACGGTGGCATTTCACGCTTGTACAAAGAGATTTACTGGTGTGTCTTATGAAAACACTGCACAGTTGGGAACCCGCTTCAGGGTTTATAGCTCCAGGTCATCCATGTTACTCTTGTTTTCACAGATCTCTCTTGAAATGGAAACACAGCCGGAGTGGATAGTCCGACCTATTTCACATCTTCTCTCCAGTGTGTTTAGGAGGCTACTAGGTCATTTCAACTCTGAAAATATGCTCTATGCTGCTCATATTTCATATTCACTGCTCAATTCAGCGTACGATTTTAAACAGGCAGGCTGACCTTTTGAATAAATTTTTTTCTATCTTTCCTAAGTTGTCTTCAGGTGGCCCATATTTAAACACCGGGCTTTATCTTGTACTTTTAAAAGTTTGCTTTAATCAGCCTCCTCTTTCATCTGATGTTTGCAAAGTCAAAGAGAATTGCAGGCATTACTTGCAAAAAAAAAAAAAAAATCTATTCCCTTTCATTTAGTAGTCTTTTTAATAAACGAGGTGTGACCAATGTTGTGTCATGAGTAAATCCTGATGATAATATTTCTCGGCTATTGCATTTTAATGCCACAACTTTCCTTTGTGTAATCATAACTGGCTCACTAGTCATCCATAGCCAGAAAGTTCATATAAAAGCCAAAGCACATCCACATCCCCAGAGAAACATGCCTGCAGCAATTGACCATATTTATGTTTTCCATTATATTCAGAAAGATCCAAAGATCTGAGCTGATTTGGAATGCAGGAGGAAAGCCAGCACTAAGGGAACCATAAATCTCCCCTTTCAGCAGTTCATTTATGATATTTAGCCTGCACATATCATCATAACAACTTGAGACGTTCCGATAAAAGCGGCCAGTGCAGTTTCAAATCTGAGGGAAGGAAAATTGGACGTTTTCTTAACACACTCAGCACCAGCAAGTTTATTAACACACTCAGCACTTCCAAGCAAAGATTACATGTCTTTTGACAGGAAGGCTGAAGTTATGGAGACATTTAAGTATGCACACATGTGCTGTGACTGCTGTCTGTTAGTCCTAACTTATTGCCCCTGACAGCTCACATTAATATATCAAATTAAAGTGACAGTGATGCTGACAGGCTCAATTTGACCTCTGTCAAAGCATGCACACGTGTCCTCCTGGAGCTGTTACAGTTTCCTTCGGACGCACACACACACGTACACGCAAATGCACATGTGCATACAGTACATACCTACTTTCCTCAGAAAGACCGCAAAGCTCATGAATTCCACCCAGGCCAAGGCTAGGTCGCACTAAAAGTAGACATGGTTGCGTTCTTATGGACACAATTCTAACTCTGCTATGCATAAATCTGTATGAGCATGTGTACAGGTATAGGCTTTGATGTAAGTACTGACCTTTTAAAACATTGCATATTCTAGTACTCCACAATTTTACTGCTTTCTCTCTCTCTCTCTCTCTGAGCTCCTGTGGTGTCAGTTCAATGACTGCTTGCTGAGGAAATGTGTATTGAAGTCCAGGGGGTTTTGACTAACCTCTGAGACAAAGAACACTAATACCAGATGGCATTTTTTTTCTCTCTAAGAACCATGGAAATTCAGGCTACCACTAGATCCGCTCTTACCTCTGATCCTTCTTGACTCTGTCCATCGTTTCCCTCTGCTTCTACCAAGTGCATTTGTTCCACTTCATTTCAGCTTGCCTCATTCTCCAGCCACTCATCCTACCGTCTGTTGAAAATCAACCTGAACCAGTACAAAAACTCAAGGTTTCCAAAACCAATATATCTGCCACCATGATAATCCCGACAATCCTTACCTGCTGCTGCAGTTAGCTTTTCCTTCTTTTAACAGCCCCCTCTGCTATAATCTAAGGAAACAGTTCAGTGATTTTGGAAAACTTTGCCCTGACAAGCAACTTTTACAATCCCTACGGCATGTATACATCTACTATATGCCAGGACGGCTCTTTCAAAAGAGGGTAACAAAAAAGCAATACACTCTTTATTGCGCTGATTTGGGACTGATCCTGTCCCATATGTCACTTTGATGGATTGAGAAGCATTTTTTTCGTGCGCTCCTGTCCACAGAGGTGATCGATGGCCGGTGAGCTATTCACCAAACCAACTTCTTCTCACTGTGACCTGGGCCATCACATGCAATTTGTCAAATGAGACACTGGAGTTTGTTTGGGAGAGTGTGGGAGCAAAAATGGGTTCAGACAGGAATGAGTAGTGTAATTCAATCTGACCACAGCAGCGATGCCTTTGTTTACGAAGACAGAATCAGGAACGAGGCCCAAACCCACAGAGGGGAAGTAATTTTACATTACGGACAGGACAAATCTATATCTAAGAGTTGAATCATAGGGTTTTTGTAGCAGGGTTTAAACCAACACAAACTCTACATGAATCACTAAGCTGACATACCACCTACATAAGAAGAAAAACAGAGTCGACTACATTTCATTTCCACAGGTATTCATAATTTTGTGAGTAATGTTCCAGCAGCATGTGCAATGAGTTAACCCTTTTTCATGCTCAAAACCCTGACCAGCACAACATTTGTAAAAATTCTCACTGCAATTAAAAGGCGAGTATTGCTTCCTTCCATTGTACTTACAACCTGAAAAAACAACCTCTGACCAAGAGTTTTAAACCAGAGAGGTCACCCATACCAGAATTTCCACTCCAAAAAACTTGGGAAGGATTCACATAAGTTGCATTCGTTCTAAAAAAGACACTTGTAGACTGCTTTGACATTATACCCTCAGGCACAATCCCAAGCATGCTTAACCCCAAAGTGCAGTACGATTGCTCAATTTAAACACCATGCCCAGACACAGATCAGGAGAAGGCTAGTCATTGTACTGTCTACTCAGTACCCACGATTCAAATTATAAATGAAAAGCATTTGTGCCTAAACACAGATGTGAACCACTGCATGGACATAGCTGTTAAAATAGGAAATCAGGTGACATATTGAAAATATCATTAACATTAGGCATAGAACGAAGGTTGACTTCCTTGTAATCTTCTTCTCTTTGTATTTATTACACAGTATGATATAAAGTGAATAGCTGTGTTAAAGGTGTAAAACATGACTGACATTTACAGAAGCACACACTTCAAGCACAGTGTGGTGACGAGACTTTTAGCCGTAAAACATTTAAATAGGGTTAAAACAATCAATGTATAACTTATAATAGAAATAGGATATAAAATCATCCATGAATACCACTTGCAGATTACCGGAACACGTCTTGCCGTTATTGCCACATCTACCATACAGTCTCCAACCCATTTCAACATGTTCGGGCCATTAAAGGAGTTTCCGGGAGGCTAGATGTGAAGCAGGCAGTTCAGTCATGGCTCTGGTGTACTGAGAATACATTCTACCCTGATGGTATCCAAACACTAGTGAAATAACAAATTAAAGAAAAGAAATTAGGAACTAATTTCATTGGGAACATTGTGTTAGAGTAGCAGGGGATTATATAGAGAAATAAAAATATGCTCTTATTCTGCACATAAGTCCCGGTTTGACTTGAACACCCTTGTATTGTGTCGTGCAAGCAGTGGTAATAATATTTTTGTTTCCACGGTAGTCTGGGGGACCCTCGAGCTGTTCTGATTTAAACAGCTACAAAGCTATTTAATAGCAGATACAAATATTGTCAAATATTGCTTATGGTGCCGTCACAGTTGAAGTACATATTCTTATGACACTTGTCAAAGGAAACGATATGCAGTGCACACATTAGTCAGCTATGGACCTGATCTGACTTCTGAGCACAAAGGAATGTTTAGTCTTTTTCGCAGCAGCCATGTAGCTTCCTTTGCGTAATCTATTTATTGATCACATCAGAAGGGTGTATTTATGAGCGTGCACTCAAACTTTGAAGCCTATTGGCTCAGTCAGCAAGTGGGCAAAAGCGTGTGTTCAGCTCATGCTCACCCTGGTCTGTGTGGGTGTCAGCACCTCCCTGTCCCTGCTGTGAGGAAACACTTCACAGGACCTCCATCAAAAGCCAGGAGGAGAGAAGACATCAAAGCCTCCCCCTACACACACAGACACGCACGCAGTTCACCCCAACAGCTTCCACACATGCTACAACAACCCCGAGCCACCATCTGACAAGCGCCTCTGTAAACATCTCCTTCAGATCCTGCCAGCATGAGGGAGCCTCCCATTCAGTGCCATTGTACTTCTGCTTTGTTTATCAAAGTGCTGCCTGTGCTCCATCAAGCCACTGAGTTGTGGGTTTCTGAGATGAGCGGCAGAGAATTAGGAAGAAGGGTGGGCTGGGTGGAAGTTCTCCTCAATGTCCTCCGCCTCTGCACCCTACTCCTTTTGTCATTCCAGCCTCTCTCTCTCATTTCATCTCATTCCTTTGGCTTTGCCTTTTGTGTGCATTATCTAAGAGGTTCATCTCAAGGCTGTTTGAAATGAGCACGCACCAGTTTATGAGTGTGTGTATTTTTTAATTTCCTCCACTTTTCTCTGTTTTGACTAGCATGCAAAGAGATAAGGTCTGTGTATCATCCTTGCCGTGTTTCCTGTCTTCCCAAACGCAATATGTTCATCACAGTGGTGCAGCAGAAGTGCACTTGTTATTTTAAGCCGTCTTTGCTGGAGAGGAGACATGCACATGAGCCACTCTTTTCCTACTGACCCAAGGTCAGTCATGGTGGATTACTCCCAGCAGGAGAGGTTTAAAAGCTCTGAACTTTGTGTTGCTCTATGCCTGCATGCAGCAGAGGGAGGAACTGGCAGTTTAGCAGCTCTTCCCTCCTCTCATCCCCCCCACTTCAAAGCCACTTCACACTCAAGTGTTTCCTCGTGCACACAATGGCTCCTTTCAAGGTGTTTTCAGGTTCAAAAAGCTCTACTTTTTGTTTTTCCGTCGGCTTCCCTTCCCACTCACGGGTCCTCACCTCTTTTGTCACGTCTTGTCATTTCCCAGGCAGGCTTGTGGATGAAAAGGGAGGCGGCGTATTATGGAGATGATAGCTCATTAAAATAGCTTTCACTCCACAATAGACATTTTCAAAAGAGCAACGCATGCTGTAGTTAGAAATGGAGGCAAATCCACTTTAATGATAAAGCACCAGTGTACCAGGTATGCATGGCCATGCCAATGTTTGACGCAAGCAGAAATATAAGAGTTACAATTTGTAATTTCTTCAATCACCATAAAACATGGTAATTTCTACCATGGAACCCAAACGTACTATAAAGCCACAAACTAAGAAGTGTTTTTGTGTTTGAAGGTGGAGTGTCAGCCCTGCTAATTTTAATGCATGAAGAATAACCAAATAAGGTTTACGAAAATAAGAGCACCCATTACCCAACCCTTACCAATCGTCCTCATTGTTGCTCTTTCCTCTACTGCCCAAGCTGTGCTATACCTAAGCAGCCATGCCAAATTTGGTTACTCTTGTTGCCCAGGTACCATGCAAGTCAAGCAGAGACATACAAATGGAGCTGTAAAATAGTGCAACCCAGTAACTGAAGAAAAGCAGTTGTCACAAACCTACCCTTTCTGGCTCATATCCCTTCTTTACTGGCCAAAAATCTTCAATCAAAAGCTTAGAGTGTCTATATGCCAAATTTAATTTCTGATTCTTGGCAGAATCCAAAAAAGTTAAAGCACTTTTAATAATTTCACTATTTTTCACAATTGTTAATGATTCTTGTTTCATTACTCTTATACTTTTGATTATTATTTGGCTTAATCTTAGGTCTTTTACCCTAATCTAAACATCAGTCCCAATGGGTTGTTAATCACTTTGCAATGTGTAACATAGTTCTCTAGTACCCTTGTGCATAGCGTAGTAAGAAGTTTGATTTTCGTCTAGACATAGATGGATGTCTTTTTTATTTTATTTTATTTATGTTGTTGTCTGCTTTGCACTCAAACCTTTTTGTCCGCACTAAAGTAGTGGTGCACTTGGTTGAGTTTCACTATATGGGCAGACCTTAGGTAAATATCTTAAAGTATTCTTACAATTGTGGTTGACTGCAAAATCTTCCATTAAAACAATTTCACTCACTTTATCTTACTCATTCATTAGAGAAACACAGCAACATCTGATGAATGATACTTTTTTATTTCAGACTATTTTATTTGGAGTAGTATTTCATTGCTTGTACCTATCAAGTCACTTCCAGAAAACTTTTTGTGTTTTCATGACTACGGTTATTTGATGTGAAAATGACAAATACTCTTAAGTAGGATATGCATAACCAGTCCTGGATTTGTTGCTGACCTATGCCAAGCCACATTGTTCATTGGAGAAGCTCTATGGGAAGTATTTGTGTGTTCAAATCCCAAGACTGCCAAAGAACTATTGTTGGGAACTTGATCAAACCCATAACCCCAAAACTGTTCAGCTAGATGTTTGCATTGGAGTTTATTGAAGTTGCTTTGGATTAAATCTGGGCCACAGTGGCCCAGTGGTCAGTGGGAGATCACAAGTCCCAAGATTGGTAGATATACAAAATGGGTCAGTCCACAGCCAGTGGGATATCAGTAGTGGATATTTGGGTGGGTTCTTAGTTCCTACCGAATCACAAGTGCTCAGAAGTATTATCCTTCACATTTCACAATTTATTTCCTTTTATGCCTTTGAGTGTCGATAGAAGTAGGATACATCATCCAAGTAAAATTTTGAATACAATATGCAGTATATGCAGTACAGTTTAAAAGTCTTGAGCCACCCCTCATTTCTTCATATTTTGCTTCCTAAGAGCCTTCCTTTAAATTTTTTAAAAGATAATCTTAACGGTTTCCAGCCTTTCTGAAGGTTTTTCTCCCTCTTCAGTTTAGTAACTATACTGGACCAGTTCGTTAAACCACACAGTGACCAATGAATCATTCAAGCATAAAAAGCCATCTAACCTAAGGCATGAACCAGTTAGAAACAGGTGCAGATGAAGAGGGATGATCAGGCCGGTGAATAGTATACTCTTTGGTGCTGAGTGGTCAGAACAAACAAGAGGGGAAATGAGGTTGCTGCTGAGGTTGTTACATAAACAACCAATTTTAAATGGCACCTTTAGGCACTTTGCAGCAAAACATTTGCATATAAACCCAGACAGAAGAATCACTTCTAAGTACCAAGAACAGAGAAGGCAGCTAACGCCAGCAACCCTTTACAAAATGGTGCTTTTTAACCCTTTAAGGCTGTCCAATATTATTCCCTTATTCATCATGTTACTCAATAGAAACTATCAATTATTTACTGACTACAGTGAAACTAATAGCAGATCCAACTATCAGTAACATTCTACATTTACTGTTTACCAGCTGTAATTGACAGTCAGATCACTAACGCCAGAGGAACAAAGCCCTGTTATTGACACAGACTCAAAGCCAGTGAGTGGTGTTAAAAATGTAATAAAGGCACTGTCGCCTACAGCGTCCTCAGTTCGGCGGCGTCATTATCGGGTCGAGGTACCGACTTTGACCTGGAGCCATCAGCAGGAGAGCCAGCTAATCCCCCGCCCTGGGCCAACACAAAGAACAGTGGTGTCAGAGACAGCGAGGGCAGAGAGACATGAGAGGGAGACATGAGAGCTTTTAGAAAAGGAGATGAGAGAATGACAAAGACGGCTAGAGAAGTCTGAGATCCTGTCCCGGAGGGAGATACGAAAACGACAGTGATAATTATATCCACTTTAACCCTAGCCTGTCCTGTGATGGCCCTGAGGCCTTGAGTTCTTTTTTCTTTCTTACTATCTGAGACTGACTTTTATCTTCTGTGAGCTCTTTTGGTCATGGTAGGTTTTGTAAGTGCTTATGTCCTCCTTGTTGGTACAAATATCTTGTAGTATATTCCACGATGTTATTTTAGGAAAAAACAGATGGTTGTGACAAAGGATAGGATGTTTTGTGTGACTTTATGTGTGCTCCAGGATGTTTTAGGTTTGATGCATGCGTGTGTGTGTGTGTGTGTGTGTGTGTGTGTGTGTCTTTTTAAGCTCTGTCCAACTGGGTACTGTAAACCTCCTAATGTGTTCAATAAGGCCAGGTGTCGAAAGCCACAGCTCAGTAATGTGTGTGTTCTCTACTCAGTGGTCAAGGTGCTCTAACTGACACCTCCATTCATTACCATCTCAGGGGAGGACAGAAAGCGAGAGAGAGAGAGAGAGAGAAAGAGAGAGAGAGAGAGAGAGAGAGCAATTGTAAACAGATGGCAGAGCAGTTCCTGAGAAGCTGTGAGACACACAAAAGCCTGACACATTAGTTATGCATTCACAGAGCATTGTCTAAGTGAAGACAGACAGTCTGTGGGATTAACACACACAGATGAACACAGGCTTGTCTGACAAGTAACATCCAATATAAAACATCCATGTTATGTCAGCAGGCTTAGGTAGTTTGACTGACACTTCCGATTCGTGACTCTCCTGAATTACCACTAGAATATACTGAATGTATCATATTACTTTCTGGCCTCTGCCAAAGTCAAACCATGTTAATCTAAAGCTATTCGCTTATTTCTTCACCTTCATGACTACTTTATCTTGGGGGATCGGGAGACTTTTCCAAGAACACTGGATGAAAGGCAAAAATAGACTCAGCTTAAGACTATTTCCATTATGCGTTATGATAAATATGACCATTTGCTTCCAAAACTGTGAATATACAAGAAGCGTTAAAGTCAAACCGGGACATTTGATGAATGACTGCATTAAAACTTATTAAGATTTAAAGAAGACTTCAAACACATTATGGTGATGAGACTCTTAGCAGCAGTAAAACATTTAAATGAAACAAATGTAATTAAGAAACCCATACGTCTGTGAATGACGATCCTGGCCGAGGTGGCTCAGTGCCCACTGCAGCCATTCCTGTAAACATGCAGGGAATGGAACGTCTGATCCTTGAAAATTGATGCATAGCTTGTCGCCAACTTGCAGAAGAGACACATCTGTCACATCTGTGGGAACTGTACACACAATCATTCACAAACAATACTTGTACATAACAGGAACTCAGCTGGGAGTCATTGCCACATCCCTCATACAGCCCTGACTGCGCTCCAAGCCATTTTCATACATTTGGGTGAATTTTAGGGAGTTCCTGGGAAGCCAGGGTGTCAGATATGAAGCATGTAGTCATGTTGATCATGGTTCCAATGGACTGAGAAAAATTGTAGTAGGGGGTTATACAGAGAAATAAAGCTATTTTATTCACTCTCATTATTGTGTTTTATTATTCTGTACAACCAAAAGTCCTGGTTTGACTTGAACACTCCTTGTAAAAGTGCATGAATAGTATGTTTTCCTGTTTTTCCTGTTTCAACCCCCTAGGCTACACAGTATCTGATGTATTTTGTACACTTTTCTGGCCACAAGCTTCAGCATCTGGAATCTTATTTTGAAGACTGTGATTGAGCAAGTTTTTTTTTTTAGCAACATATAGTGACTGGATTACATGTTTTACATGTTCCTGCCATTAAAGTTATTCATTGGTATTCTTTGAAACAAATAGGCACAATTAAATTTTATTTGGCAATGGGCTAAAGGAGGAGGTGCGTGTGGGATGTCAGTCAAATTGCCTCTTCTGTGAAGGTAAGTGGTTATTGACCACTCTAGAGCTACAGCTCACAAGTCCACCATTTGTCTAAAATCACATCTGGCACTTCCAGATACAGTTTTTACACTAAATCTGTATATGGACAATAGTTCCAAACTCTGTATATCTGTACATTGGTTTTAATAGTTCTAAAGATAAAAATATTATTAAATAATTTTAAAATATGTTTCATATAAAAATATATAAGGAAATATATAAAGGAAAGATATAAAATTTAAAAAATCATTCAGTTTGATGTGTTGTGTCATCCTGGATCTTTTAAAATTTTTATACACTGCTCATATACACTGGAAGGGTTTTAGCCAGGAAAGTCAAATAGTATTTAAATAAAAATGAAATTTCTTTTTTATTGATTTCATTTTTTTATATTTTTTTTTTTATATAAATAGTTTATATAAATAGTTTATACAAACTAGAGAAGACCCTGATCATTTAAAAACTGACTTTCAAAATGATGTAACTGTAACTTATTTAGTGTATAAATAACATTTTTAAACATGCTGAGCTAGTTTTAGGGTTTAGCTCAGGTACAATCAGCATATCAGTGTGTCACGGTTGGCTAAAAAAACAATAAATTTACATATTTCAAAGTATGGACTTGGACAGTTTTGAGAAACACCACCACACAAACACAGCGACAAGCGAAATGCTTTATGATGTATTTGAACGAGACCAGAACGCTAAAATATGTATTGGCTGAGGTTGACCTCATCTATAAGAGTCATTCGTCTTGTGTCAGCATGTTGGGGTGCAGCGAGTGACATGTTGGGCACAGAAGTGTTGAAGTCAGCAGAGCGAGTGTTTACTGTGTTCTCGCCTCTGGCCGGCTTTAATCACACACTCTCTGCATTTAAAAAAAATATATATACAAGTTGTTCTTGCAAGTAAATTGCTTTCAAATCAGTTGTAATTACAATAATTGCAAGCTTTTTAATTAAATCTAATAGGACTAAACTGAATGGGACATTTCAAGGTGAAGCACAAAAATGCCATTTTTATGACTATGTGTTGAATGAAAGTGTGACAGTGACATGCCAAGCGATTATGAGTTGACATGATCATGTGACTTTTAGCAATATCATGTCAATTTGGCAGTGTATTTCTAAGGAGTGTAAAAATGTCAGTTGTAAAGCTTACTATTCTTTGTGTTGCTTTCCTTTTTTTTTTATCTCTTAAAAAAAACAGCATGCCCTGACAACAGTGTTCACACTCTGCACTACTTCCTCAGAGGGTGGAATCTGACTAAAACAAAACAGTCATGAGAGATGGCGATGTGGCAAGAAAAGGAAAGCAGAAGGCAAAAAAAATAAATAAATTATTCAACAGAAATCCTCTCATCCTCTGCGCCCCCCAATATCATCATCTCCCTTGCTGCCAAATCGTTTACAACAAATCCGGTTTGATACGACATCACAGGGTTTGCAAAAGTGAAGATAATCCTTGACATTTTCATCACCCGCCCCCTTCTTTTATTTAGTCTGTACTAGGTTTGCTCACTCTCTGTTTGCAGCCACTGTGACTTGATAAGATCTACCAGACAACAGTGGATCACACATGAAAAATGTTGAGCCTGTCCCTGCCGGGACACTGAGGTATCAGATCCATCTTACAGAGTGAAACCCGGGTGGCAGACACATATTGAAGACCTTATTTGATTTGTTCATCTCTGGTGCATTTAGCAGGAGCTGTTTTTATTTTACTCCCAGAGCCTCCATAGCTACACTGTCTGTCTTTTTGTCTGTCTGAAACAATACAAACAAATAGCTCTTTCTAAACTCCTTCATATATGAATAATCACATGAGTCACATGAAATTTTTAGACACTTTTTTTTTTTTTACATTTCTCCATCTGGATTCTTCATCTATATAGAGCATCTGTTTTTATACCTTATGTTTTATATGTATATGAATGTGAAATGTATGTGATTTTTCTTCATAAGGGAACAAGTGATACATGATATTCTAAATACTTTATCAATTTATTTAACAAGATATAACTAGTTTATATAAATTATGTATTTTGGTTGCATAGACCAAGGCTAAATATGAACCAATTTCAGATCCTCATAAGTTAATGTTTGTATGTCCTCAGTCTGATGCAAACCCTTTATTAAAAATCTGTCTGTTTTTTTTTATTAGTGACTGAATGAATAATTACCCACTCACTCTCACACTCATCCTCTCTATACCACTTAAACTGTACAGTGTTGCGGGAGGCCTGAAGCCTGTCCCAGGGGACTCAGGGAACTAGGCGGGATACACCCTGGACCAGGTGCCAATACACTCACTCATCTGTGGGACTTAAACCCTTAACCGTGGAGGTACAAGGCCACAGTGCTAACCACTATGCCACTGTGCCACCCTGAATGAACAATTAGGGTTTCTAGAAATATATGTTTGTATTACTGGCTTCTGTAACTGAAACCATGGCTCTTTACAACCATGGCGAGCAGAAAAGCATTTCAGAAAGCACAGCACTCTGAGCCTTGAGATGAATCAGCTACAAATGCAGAAAACAGGAATCTGTTATACTGGGCACTAAAACTGGCCATGCCAAGGTTTAAAAAAAAAAAAAGAAAAAAAAAAGGGTTCTTTCTATCATCAGCCATTGTTGTTGAACCCGTACCTAATTTAGCGTCAGATTCCTGTTCTCAGTTGACATGAGCATAACCTGATGTGGCCTTGTAATGTCCTAATACAGGCAGTGTAAAATTGTTCAAGATAACCAATTATGACTAAGTTAGCGTGTATAATCGAATGAAAGATGAGTAAAAGAGGAAGAATCTATCCTGGGTCTCAGGGGAGGGAGAGGGGAGGACAGCCTGACAGAAAGAAATGGAGAATTTGTTTGGATTTGCAAGGCACTGTGATTTATGCCTGGCAACTTTGATCTCCTAAAAAGGCTTGAAGATGTACACAACAATAAATCTTCTTGGCCCTGGCTAAAATAAATGATGTGCTGGTGGCAGGTTTCCAGAATAGATTTTAATTTTAATATCCACAGACACCCAGAGGCAGAGAGCAAGAGAAAGAATGAGAGGGGAAGAGGAGGAGGGTGCAAATGAGTAAATGCAGGGGAGGCATGAAAAGTAACCATATGCTTTTTAACAGTGAAGCTACACAAAACGAACAGAAAATAAAAAAAGAGTAGATGAGCATGGAATAAAACTGCTTAAGGGATTAGTAGATTTGATCAGAAACACAGCGGTACGTGTAAATGCACTGTTTGTATATGTGTGTTTCCCAAGTATGATGGTCATACTTGTAATTCTATGCATTTCAGCCCCCTCGGTACACCAGGGGGACAGCCAAAGAAAAGCATTCTTTAATCAGCAAACAAATTTGCCCAGGCAAACACAACTTTAGCTTAACTATGTCCCCATCTGTTACTTCAGCAGTGCCTCATTCATCAACTTTGAGGGATGTGAGTGATCAAAGTGACAACCATGACAAATGACTGCCATTAAAGTTTTCTTTTAGGCCTTGTGCAGTTCTAAAACAAACATCCCACTCAAATATCCAGACGACTTCTTCGTCCATGCATGTATGTGTGCATATACGTGTTTGTGTGTGGACGTGGACCGTCAGGCTCGGCTGTTTTCTCTCCAAGCCTCTGCCTCTGGGCCGAGCTGTCAGTAAGGAATTCCCTCCAGCTGCCGGCCTGAAATGGATGGCCATCACCCAACCACGGTTTTGGTTTTAATAGCAGTAAGCACAAACACTATAAATTTACGGCCGCAAGAGAGAGTTTTTGAATAGACGCTGGACACGGCCAGCACTATAATTTGTCTCTCTCGCTGCATCCGCCCGTCTCTGCGCTGGGGCAGCTGGTTGTACTCAGCGGCGTGGGCTGACATGCTACTTTGAAAGTGCAATCACTGCATTTATACAGCAGGGAGGACTCATAAATGTGTCCTGTGGTGGAATATACAACGCCATATTTCACTCCCCTTTCTCTGTTTAAGCCAGGTGAGTTATGGCCGTTGAGATGTGGAGCCATTAAAGGTGATATGATGTATGTTCTGCCTTGTTCTGAGAGCCATTCGTCAAGCCAGACAATAACCAAAATGGCTCCTATTCCTGGCCCTTCACTTTTTCCAACCTCGCTCTCCCGACCCATAGCTCAGCATGTCAGAGTTATTAATGACAGCTCGCTGTTATAACCTTCCGAAACAAAATAACTCAGGAAAGCCTGGGTTCATCCATTCTCTGGCTTATATAACTTTATCCAAATGTAGGCCATGGTTAGGTCTATAAACACACCTTAAGATCATTTATTGCATAAAGAATCTGTTTATTTTCAATCTAACACACAACACAGAACTAGTGTCACGGCTACATATAGGACACCTTGCCAGAAAGTGCAGAGGGACAATGGAGAAAATTTAGGAATTGCATAATTAGAACTACACACATGCATCTAGGAGATTAATTTAGCATTTCAACAAGGTTTGATGATATGCCAGGCCCTTTACAGGGTGGGACACATTCATTGGGGGAATGATTGTCCTAGTTCAGCAGAAGCTGAGGTCAATCGAGGAAATTTTTCATAGGTGCTAGAGCAGCTCAGTGACTTTGAATAATGCTCAACATGACAAAGTAATGCTTGTTCAGGTGAAAAACGACTTCTGCCGCCTTTCTGGGCCAAGCATAATCACATTCTGGGAAGCGGCGTTCAAGGCATTTTCTAAAATATCGTGCTGGTTCATATTCATATATTCATAGGGAGGAAATTAATTAGGGCCCAGACAGTTCAATCTAACTTCTCAAGTACAGCGATATGTCCTTATAAATGAGGGCAGTGATTTAAGAGGAACTTCTAGAGAAGGTTACAAATAATCTTTACCTTTTTGCTGTATAACATTTACAAAATGACAGTGGGGTACTATTTATTTTTTAGAAGACTTTTCTGTCAGATTTCAAAATGATTTAATGATTTTAAGTGGAGTATGTCTGTAATTCCAATTAACACACAATATTTAAATTTTTAATGATTAGGTTCATGTGATTCTTTAATTAAGGAGATTGAAATGAAAGATTATATTAAACTAAACTTGTAATTTTGTGTGAAATTTGTACAAATTATGATTCTTTTGTAATAATTTATGATTACATTAGAGATTTTTCTTTTGTTTTTTTTAACAATTTACTTTGCCCCGTCAGCACATATCCTTTAGCAACTGGTGGAGCTAGCAACTGAAGTTAGCAACTGAAATTAGCAGCAGTAAAAAATGTTTTATCTCTTAATAGGACTATGTAGCCAAAATGTGAGATATACATTGGATGTGTTGGTCAGTCCTGAGAAACTTCTGACCACTGTGTAGGGTGTACCATCCCTTGTAGTGCCCTTGATTAAGGATTAGAGAGGGATTTGGGATTAAGCCTGAAAGCTAGTTAGCTTTTTAGTTTGTGCTACCCATGAACAAAACAACATGGACAGTTTAGAGGCAATTTGGAACAACTTAGAAGCAATTACTAAGAAGACGGTGTTGTTTAGGATGACATAACATTATCAGATGTGTTTTCTTGCTGAAAGTGCTTATGTGAGTGGGTTTAAATTAAGCGATATTACACGAAGTTAAGTATTGTTGTGCGGGATATTATCACCGCTGTGATGCCATCAATACTAGAGCTGTGCCCTCGTGTCTGTGACCACATTACAGTCATGCTGATATTCAGCACATCAGAACTTGAGTGTTGAATAGCTTATATACAACAATTTCCCAAACCATTTATTATTAACAGATTATGCTTTCTTTTCTTTATTTATCCAGTCATTTTGCTTGTCCAACACACATCATTCTGTGACTGGCGGAACTAAATACCTGAACTTGGCAACGGTGGTGACAGTAAGTGACCGTACAGTTACTCTAATTAACACGGGTGAAAGTAGTTTTAAAGTATTACGGGTACTATGTAGCCAAAAGGTGAGGAAAATAAGCCATAGAGGGGAATATTTTAAGATAAAAATAAATATTTGTAACTATTATTTAACTTCAACAAGTGTAAACTCAATTCTATATTAAGTTGACGTTAATATTTTTCCTGTACTGTAAGTTAGTTAACTTTCATTATTAAGGGATGAGAATATTGCATTTAAAACTACAATTTTAATTATGGAGCTGTGATATTATAGGATATTAATCAAAATTTTATGAAATAGGTATCAACTACTACCTGATTTTTATAACCATAACACTAATGTTCATAAGTTTTTATAAGAGCTCCACTGAGTCATAGTGCAGTTTTACTTGCATAAGGAATATATAAAACCTTAAAGCATTTCATAGTGGATTCTCTGGGGAAACCAGATCTACAGAGTATCAGAAAGGGTACCCGGTATAAGCCATTAGCTAGGAACTCTTTACTTTATGAAGAAACCATGAATATTTTTTTCCAGGAATGCATCTGTTCAAATCCTAGTCTGCTTCTTCATGGAAACATTTTCTGATTCATTTCATCCATTCCACACTTGAGAAGCTCCAGCCCAAGTTTTCTTTCTGTTATGTAATTTGCCAACCTGTAGCTGTCAGATGTCAAGTCTGAGATGAATTATGAAGGCGGAACCTCATAACAATGATTTTGTTTGATGTGACAGGCCAGATAAAAATTGATTTACTTACACAATTATGGACTTTTAATTGGAGGCCTACAGCCGTCTTTACTTCAAAGCTCGTCAGCCAACGCCCGCCCTTCTCACTCATGTGCTAACTGACAGGTCCTGAGTGTCGCAATCCTTCCTCTTCTCCCAGAGTATCCATACCCATACTGTCTTAGGTCAGGGACACCATAGGTTGGGCATAAACCCTACCCAGAAATCAAGCTGCTGAGCTGGATTCACACAACACCTGTTGAAAGGCATTGGCTTTAACTCAGATGCTTTTTGTTTCATGCTTTGGCGCTATAAAAGTAGACAGATGCACTCAAAGACAGACATCTCTGGGTCCAGTTTCCTAGTCTCTGTGCAGAGGTGCACTTGACAAACTGTCGGCAGAACCCATATGGCACACTATGCGGAGGTTAAAATTGTGCTTAGTGCTAACAGATGGAGAGTGTGATGACACACTGACTGTGATGACACCCCGACTCCACTGCAGCATGTTCAAGACTCCAAATGGTACGGAGGGGCTGCTACGCACATGTATAACTAATTTCTATAGTAGATTTGTTCCCGAATGAAGATTGAAGGATAATAAAATGTGCAAAAATATGATGTGGACAGATAATAATGAAATAAAATGAGACAATGTCATCTGAGACATTCAAGGAAAATATAGCATGATCATCTGTAGAAATGCACTAATATATCAAAAAAGGCCAACTCTGCCCCTTAAAAAGAAGACAAAAATGAAAAGGAATCATACACTAATGGTGGTCATGCTCTCCAGTCCAGTGATTTTTATTGAATGGAAAAAGTCAATTTTACATTTAAGTATAGCCATAGCAAGCCTATATCTTAGCAAGATATAGGGAACATTGCCAATGTAGCAAAAAAAAAGTGCATATTACAAGTAATCTACTTGTTCTTAGCGATTATGTAAGATATTACATAAATTCCATTTTCCTTTTTCCATGCATGGAAGGTTAGGACATTATATTCAATTTTAGATTCCCTTAATTCTCTATTGACTTCTCCATTATAGCAGCTAATTTAGTGGGATTGATAAATGACAGGCACTGACTGAGCTTTAAGGGATTGTGAAGGTCAAGTGAGTTTTATGGATCTGCTGAGTATAAATGAGGGTTTCTAAATCAAAGACAGTTGGTCTTTAATTTCATTGTGCCTTTAAGCCATCAGTGATGATGGATATCTACACATCTCTCAACAACCACCATGCACTGACAACAGAGTGGATGAACAGGGAGTTATGCATCCTGTCTAAGGTTCTTATGACGTATCACAGCACGAGATGTCATGTTGTTTAACACGTGGCTTCAAACCTAAATTAACTGAATGTGTAACAAACAGCCAACTGGAAACTGTTTAAAATGGTGTCCAATCATGAAATCTGGAACAGGTCCACCTTCAAGCGTGACTGTTCAGTATGTTCTGTGAGAGTTCACTAAGACAGAATTGGAAAGTACAGCCACATCTGGCTTTGCTTTCCCTCAAAATCACGTAAGGATCAATAGTAATAGATTGTTCCAACACTGCCACCGCAGCGGAGGCTCAGAGAGAGTCAGAGACATTTGTTTTGTGCCCCAGGGTCCAGCAGTTGCCATCAATTTCCTTGTACCTTAACCGTTCCTAAAGAACTACTATGGATCCCTCGATCACTATAATGAGAACAGTGTTCCTACAGCAGAACATGACTGAGAGCTCGTATCAATCCGGATGATCAATGATACTTCAACGTGATTTCACCGGCTAAGGCAAAATGAAGTCATGATCCATATGGATTGGAATATAAACACATGGAACATATAAACATAGATAGATATCATAGCGGCATAGGAATCCAGCATTTTTTTTGTTGATTTTTATTGTTAACTTTTGAGTTTTTCCTCCAATCCTTACAAATCAACAGTTTGACTTAATATTAGCCTATTGCTTGGAGCACACTAGAGGTTAATTGGCAGTTTGATTATTACTAGAGGTGTACCATTTTTCTGCTTTTTTTTTCTAGTTTATCTTATAGGGTCTGGTATGAAAAATGCAATATTAATCTATTTGATCTACTCATGGCTGCCAGCCATAATTTTAAAATGAAAATATTAACCATAGTTTAGGTAGTGTAGTGTAGTGTAGAGATGTGGGTACTGACTTCTTTGATGTCATGTGTGAAAGATTCATATCCAGTGAACATAACGCTAAACTGCCATCCAGCATGTGTGTATTGATCTGCCGCCTCATTTGTTCTCAGGATCATTGATTTGTGAGCATCCTCTGAAAGTGTCATGTTTTATTTTTGGGAAAATACTCCAGAAGATCCAATGAATAAAAATCTATGGAAGAATCTGCCATTCTATTTGGATTCACTTGGATCAGTGAAGATGGATCTGTAAAAATGTTACTTTATCAATATTGTTTTATAATTTTCCAGGTGTAAGATCCAGCTGAAAAAAAACACACACATACATACATATATATATATATATATATATATATATATATATATATATATATATATATGCACATATATACACAGTAAGACTGTGGTGTGTCCTGAGAGGTGTTGTGTATAGTAAAACGTACTGTGGTGAAGCTTGTTAAGAGACAGTAAGGGCTCCATCGCAAATCAGCTACGGGTGAGGCGATAACCACCCTTGATGTCAGATGAAATTTCACACAACACAGCTCACACAATCAGATCTCTGCTCTGATGACTGGCGTATGCCAGCCAAATACATTCCCCACCCACTTGTACTGATAACCTGAACATAAGCAACACAATGCAGGTCTTTGTGTGTATGTCTGTGTGTCTTTTTCTGCATCCATGAGTTTGCCAAGTATGTTTTCATTTACTATGAATTATTGTACAACCTTCATTTATGTGTCATCATGTCTACATCTTGTCTGTGTCTGGGTGTGAAAGCAAACACAGTGGCATTAAGGCGATCTTGTTGTTTTAAATATTTAAGCGTTGATGTCATTATTGTGATGACAGATGAAGGAGTGGAGAGGAGGTGGACTGAAATCTAGAGCTAAGAGCTGATAAGTCCAACGCATACATGACTGGCAGTGTGGAGAGATTAAGCATAGCCAGGTGTGGGAAGATGAAAATAAACAGGATTTTCAGAAGCTATTAAGATGCCGGATATCTCTCTCTCTCTCTCTCTCTCTCTCTTTGTTTCTGTGTGTGTGTATGTGTGTGTGTGTGTATGCATGCTTGCCTACATTTTTCCCCCCTGCAAAAAAATCTGTAAAGACCTTAAACACGGTTTAACAAAATTACACCAAACCTTATTAAATTATGCCTCTTTATTTGACTATATAAAACGTGGTTGGTGATTGTAGCTGTCTTGGTTTGTTGAGAGGATTTGATGAAAATCCTAAGCAAATTAAATTTTGTTGGCAGGAATATGAGGAGGGTTCACATGAGAATACTCTCTGTGCCTTTAATTTCCAATTTATATTGGCATTTGGGGATTTTTTTGACATGTTAAGAGCACGCAAATAGAACGATTTCTATGTATTATTATGGATTAGTGAAATATTTTTCACACAGTCTTTTTTTGAGTTTGGATGAAAAACAGAGGTCTTGGAACCATTTCATTGGACAATAATAAATAAATGAAGTGAAATAAGGAAGTAAGAGCAGATATGCACTGTATGTCTTTTAGATGCTTTCAATATTCGGGAGTTATTTTAAAAGAATTAAAAACATGTCACTTCCATGTGCGTTCAGCAGCATATTCAACTGATGAAGTTCTCGATAATGTTGCCATGTATATTTGTCTACAGTATTATTACAGTATTTACTTTTTGAACCAATCTTTATTATTATTTCACTCTCTTGTTATTATTATGTGAGCTTTTCTCAGGGATTTAGTACAGATCATTTTTCTTTAACAGTCTTGTTCTGCTCACAGCAGCTCATTTATTTAAAGAACAGCCACCAAAGTGGCATTAAAGTGCCTCTGTGTGGGTATAATGGCCATCAGGTCCACTTATCCATCCACAAGATTTATTGACCTCACAACTGGGGACCTGTTTGACCACCGTCCACAACAGGAAACGGCAATCAGTCATTAACATGGTGACACATCTGTTGACGAGCAACTTCAAGGCGACCCATGAAACATCCCAAAGCAATTCCCTATTGTTTCTACCACACCCCCTCTCAGGCCCTTTCTCTTGCCGACCATTCGACTTTCCTCCCTCCTGCTGTCTTTTTATTCTCTCTTTCTTTTTCTCTCACCCCGGTCTCCTCCTCTCAGCTTGTTTCTCAAACTTTTCAACCCAACTGCACCGCCTTCACTCATCTGGATGACTGGATTGAAAACAACCCTAGTCGTAAATTATCCCTTTTTTCTTGTTTTTCTGTAAACAGTAACTAAAAATGGCAAGGGGTATGTGAAAAGAGATAAAGAAACATTTAATAAGTGTGAAAGAAGAATGAACATGTTCAGAAATAATAGATTGAGCATTCCATAGATTTGGTGGATCAGTGTTTCACTAGAGCAGTTTATATCTGAGGTCATGACCCCATGGAGGTCGTACTCTGGTAACATTCCCGCTGCGAATAAAGATTAAAAGCACAAACAATGTTGTGTCATGGAGAGAATGGTGAAGAGATTATAAATGGAAACTGTCTTTGCCATACAAAGTCAATCACATTTTGCCTTCAATCACAATCACTTTTCAGTCAATCACAAAAGTTAACAATTTTAAGATTAGGGTTAGGGAAGTACTTGCTGTCCAGGTTCTGCATTTATTAGTTTGATATTTCTTTTTTTTTTTTATATGTTCTGAAATTCAACAGAAATTTCAGAACATATTCAGAAATTCCTATCTTGTTCTTTAACATTATTTTGGATTATTTTATTTTTTGACTAGCTCAGTGGTTCTCAAAGTTGGGTCTAAGGGGGCCAAACCAGGTCTGTGATTTTTTTAAGTGGATGAAATAACAACCCATCATTATTATTTCCATGTTTTAAGCTTTTATATTAATATAATTTGGCCATATAAAACTGGCCACTTTAATTGAGCAGATTAAATCTAGACTTCATTTATAAGTAGGCTTAAACACTGATCAGCCATAATATCCACCACTAATAACACCACTGCCGTACACCAGGAACAACAATGATCACGAACTATACACCAGCAAACTGGAGAATCATAGACATCCAAGGCTTACTTATGCCACTGTGGACCTGTCTTGTACAATTCTACAAAAAAGCCAAAGCAGCACAATTTGCCAGAAAAAAAGTTAATGTTGGCCACAATAGAAGGCACCAGAACCAACAATGAACCTCAGCCAGCTGTGCATGTAATCTTGCAGAAAAAGAGCCCAAGGCCACCAACCCAGCCCACTTTATTACCCAGGGCACCCAAAGGATCCACAGTCAATGTCCTGGTGCCAGACACCAAAACATACCCCTGAAAGCCCGGCAATGCCACACCCAGAGGGTCCAGAGCTGACCCGGCAGCACAAGAATACCCAAAATGTGGTTTTAATGTTAAATGTTTTAATGTTATAGCTAACATTAAAAAAATATTTGATGCATCTAAATAATGTTTATTTACTAAACCTATTTATGAACTAAATATCTACTGAGGTACTGAAGTGTTTTTACAATTAAATGGATCCCTTGCTACAAAATGTTTGGGAACGCCTTGTCAAAGTATGTCATGTATGTCATAAGTATGTTAATGATCAGCAACATTGTAGAAACACACACACACAAACTAGAGAGACATGCTAGCCATCTGTGTCTGATCCGAAGAAAAGCAGTATAACAGTAAACACATTAGGGTGCATGCACTTCAGTGCAACCTAACCCCTGACCTTTCTGCTTGAGACTGTTGCCCGGCCAATCTTCTTATCACTTCACTGACCTAGGCTAACCTCATAGGGAGTCTGCAATGTCTGACAGGTCAGACATCAGTGTAGCGCCCCGAACACTACTGTCAAACATTATCTCATGTTCGTTAATTATCACTTAAAAGCAAATAATCTATGTTTCAACATCTACAAACAGCAAAGTAATATCATATAATAAAAACCAAAAATGTAAAAAAAAGTACACTAAAACATAAATTGGGTGATTTGACCAAGAATGAATAATCTTTGTCCCAGAAAATTAGAAAGAGAACTCCATCACGTCTACTTGCTGAATGGAGCTTATGCTCATGTGATACAGAATGGATCAGATGAGATGGCTAAAGGATTCAAAGCCTCTCCGGCTGTGACTATTTCAGGCTGCCACTAATAGCACTTGTCAGGCATAATTTTTAAGCTCTTTAACCAATTCATTGTGTAATTAGGTTAACAAAATTAGCTCATTGCCAAAGCAGTAAGGAGCAGCAATGCAATAAAGTTATTAACATTCCAGTTTTACAGACAGAACTATAGAGTCCTTCTTGTTTCATTACTGGATTTCTTTCAGTGCACAATTGATTCCAGAGGGCACTAGCAAATTACATTTAATTTACTTTAACAGAAATGTATAGAGCTAAAATAGGAGGCATGTTGAAGCATTGTTGTTTATAATTAAACCCTGATTTAAAAAATTGTCTGAAACAAAAGATTTTATATATATATATATATATATATATAAATGTATGGATATAGCTTCCAAAGCATTTGGCTGCATTTTACTGCTCTGGCTCTTTTTCTAAATTGGTTCTTTTGGCTCAAACTTATAGATCTATGATATAACAAATTGCTAGTCTCCAGTGTTGGTTTTAGATTTATAGCCTAATTTAAGTGTCGGCTTGGAGAGATATCCCCTTTGCAGAGGATTTGTGTAGGATTTTTTTCCCCTGAATCGTGCGCCCTCTGTCTCTGTCTCTCCTCCGCTACCTCAGCTACATCATTATTGCTGCTCTGTGGATCCTAAAGCAGGTAGGATCTCATTTATCAGGCACAAGTGCGCGGAGAGGCTGATCTATAATGGCATTTGAAGAGCCTTGCTGTCACTCTCGTGCCATAATGAACATGGATATGACAAAAGACCGATAGGTGGGGCGATAGCCGAGAGCTCCGCCCCGTTTAGCCCCTCCCCCGAGCTCATTAGCGATGCAGCGTGCTCTGATTGGTCGGCGGCTCGCGGACTTGGATGGTCCTCCTCGCGTTTCGTTTACTTGAATTACACAAGACGGAACAGGAGCGCGTCGGAGAGCTGAGGATCGCAGAACTGAGCGCATCGTGTGCTGTGGGGTTGTTTTTTTTCGGTTCTTGTTGCTGTTTCTTTCCGTGACTCTGAGTTGTGGATTTGGTTGTGATTTTCCGACTAACAGTCTTAAATAGCATCAAGTCAACCACTGTCTCGAAAAAAAATAGTTTTTTTTTTTATTATTTTGCGGTGTGGATGATCTGCTGCTTGTCGGAGCGGAACTATGAACGGCTTTGGAGTAAACATTCACCTGTAAAAGCGCTGCGTGTAGAAAAATCAGTCTCTCGGACATTTGTGCTGTGGATTATTTAAAAGGAAAGAAAGAAAAGGTGCGCCATGGGCGTAAAAGCCAGCCAGTGAGTTTGTACTGTATGAAGATGTTGTGTTGTGTGTGATCGTTCCCGCAGCGCTCCTCGGCTCAGCCTCGCACCCAATGCACCACACTCTGAGTGGATCTAGAGTTTCCGCTTTATACAGCCCGACCTCCGACAGTCAGCACGGTAGCTTCACTTTCAGAAAGCTCGCTGGAATTAAGGACACGTCCACCGCTTTGTTAAAGCCCTCGGATCCTATCCGTCAGGCCAAGCGTCTCCCCATTAAAGTAGTGAAGATGCTGACCACGCACTCGGGCCACTTGCTCCACCCGGAGTACCTGCAGCCCCTGACATCTGCCCCCGTCAGCATCGAGGTATGATCCATAGCTATACTACACTACATTATGCACTGTACTAGACACGGACGGCGTTAATCATTTTATTATAATTTAAAGGCTTGTATTTACTGCGTAAATATGTTTCATTCCATTATTCTCTGTCGTACGCACTACCTCACTCACTTCTTTCCAGACTATATAGTCTAGTATATCCTCCATTAGTCACTTCGCTGTGCAGTATCCATTTGTCATTTACAGTCTTCAGATTATATGACATAAGTATAAGCCTAAAATTAGACTAAAAAAACTTTTAGTAAAAAATGTGCAAAATAGCATAACCCGACACTCAAAAGCATCATTAACTGCATTACGTTTTGTATTAATACAGTCGTAAAATACACCTGAACAATAATAAAAATGTTTCAACTATATTTGTTTATTATTATTATTATTATTATTATTATTATTATTGTTAGTAGTAGTAGTTATTAGAATTATTATTTTAGCCTATAATTGATTTTGTGGTGCTAAAATGTTTTTCTGTATAGTGTATATATAAACTATATTTTTCCTTTATTACAATTCACTTATTTTACTATTAGAATAGCTAGATTATGTATTTATCTAACATATTAAGATTATGTATGTAGCTGTTTTATTTTATTATATTTATTTATTTATTTTTCATTTAGGAGCAATTAAAATAACTCGTACATCTTTCAAATAAAATCCTTACACAAGTACACAGGCATAATTACTGCCGGCATAATTATGAAAGTAAATAAGTAAATATTTGTCTTTATATATCTTTTTGCTTTACATTATCGTAACCAATGTACTGCGCATCATGTTAAAATTAAGATAATCATACATATAATTATTATTATGATTATTATTATATATTTTTTTATTATTCATTGCCTTTCACTAAAATTATTATTATTATTTTTTTTTATCACAGCTGGATGCTAAAAAGAGTCCACTGGCCCTCTTGGCTCAGACTTGTTCTCAGATAGGTAAACCAGATCCTCCATCCTCATCCAAACTGGCCTCCATTACATCTAGCGGACTGGGTGAAAAAGAAGGCTCATCTCGCTCTTCTTCCTCATCCCTGAAACTTGCAGACCAGCGGCCTTCGTCAGATGACAAGTCCAGTTTCAAGCCTTACTCTAAAACAGGCTCAGACAGCCAGAGGGATGGGAGTATGAGCAACAGCAGCAGTAACAAGCCCGGCTTTTGTCTTCCTGTGGGTGGAGGTAGTGGTGGAAGTAACACACCGAGCTGTCAGCCACACCATACACGTACTGTTTCTCCAAGTTCCAGAGTGGGTTCACCTTCACAGACGCAAGCTCACAGACACGCTCTTTCACCTAGCACCCTGCGATCCAGTGGACACTCACAGACTGCAAATGGGGATTCAAAACACATAGAAGTGGTACTCTCTGACAGTGGCAGCAACCCGAAAAAGGAGGCAGAGTCAAGTAAGCCCGGTCTGGACAGTCCCCAGCTGGCCAACTCTAGCCATGCCAGAGCAAGTGCCAACTCCAGTAGCTCAAGCTCTGAAAGCAGCCCCATTAATGAGGGCAAATCGGACCCACAACCATCTCAGCCTGGAGGACTTGGGCCTGTTTCTATTTCCCCCTTCAAATCTAGTCACCCTGTCTTCCCCCTTCCATCATCCAGCATGGGCTACCATGGTTCTATAGTGGGCACCTATGCTGGCTATCCTGGTCAGTTTGTTCATGGCTTAGACCCCACCAAGTCCAGCCTTGGAAGTGCTGGCGTAGGGGTTGCAGGCAAACATCCTAGCTCAAGCCCACTGACTGGTGCATCCCCACCTTCATTTATGCAGAGTTTGTGTCGGGACCCGTACTGTTTAAGCTACCCAAATGCACCTCACCTGGGTGGCAACTGTGGCACGTGTGTTCACGACCCCTCATCTTCCCTAAAATCTGGCTTCCCCTTGGTTTACCCCCCTCAACCTCCATTGCACTCACTCCACCAGAGCTCATTGTCTTCCAGCATCACACCATCACTGTCTCATCCACTATACACATATGGCTTCATGCTGCCCAATGAACCTCTACCACATGCGTGCAATTGGGTCTCAGCCAGTGGGCCATGCGATAAGCGCTTTGCCACCTCCGAAGAGCTATTAGCCCACCTGCGAACACACACCTCACTGCCAGGCGTAGATGGAAAGCTACTTTCCACTTACCCTTCATCCTCCTCTTCATGTCACCTCCATCTGCCTCCCCAGAGTAGTCCAGCCTCTCTTCCTGCTTCCTTCTCACTTAGGGCACCGCCGAGTTTGGGCTTGGCTCGATACCATCCTTACAGTAAAATGCCACTGCCCACAGCACCAACACTTCCCATACACTCTTTACCAACCTCCGCACCCTATTACTCTCACTATGCCCTCTACAGTCAGAGACTGGGATCTGCCTCAGCCCTTGGCTACCAGTGAAATGGACTCCATTGCTTCAGAGTTCTAGAGCCAGAACAAGCAGCGCACTTGCATGATGACTGCTAGGACATCCTGCTTGGGATTTCACTCCGTCTCCAGTTTCCTAAAAATGGGAAAAGGAAAGTGAATTGAACATAAAAGGTGGACAAAAAAGCAATCCGTGGACTCCCTAACAGATAAAAGTATGGGTGTTCCAGGGTGCATGCAAGCTTGAGACTGTGAGACTGAAGCGCCAATGCAGTTTTCGAACAGAATTGTATTTATTTTTTAACAAGCGCTTGGCTTTTACCAGTTTATAATCCAAAACAGTTTACTTTCAAAAAATACCAAGTTCATCTATTCATTTCACTCAATTTAACTGTTCTTCTTTGTACACACTATGCTGCAAATCTTAAGCTTCAGACGTTTTCTTTCCTTTCATAAATCTGTCCTGTCTGACTCTGCCGGTTTATTGTGTCTGTTCGGTATGAATGTGCATGTCCTTCTAGCCTTTCTAAATGCTTATTTTTTATTTTCAACAGCTTACCAATAAATGACTTAAAGAGCTGTAATATTTTTTGTAAAGTGTTGAAATTACTAGGCTGGTTAAGGTGCCACTTCAATGAAAAAACATGAAAAAAAATATGATGGCAGAGCTGTCCAACTTTGGAGTTATAATTTTGTTAAATAAATCAAATGGTTATATTTAAACTCCATGCTTTTGTATTTTTTTTTCATTCCTCTTTCACAGTCATATTTATCCTGTCTGTGACCAATCTTCTATGTTAAAAATGCTCTACAGTGTATTTGCTATTTATATTTTCTATACTGTTTATTTTTATAAATAAGTAGTATATCTAGGACGATGGTATTTTTTATTTTGTTTTAGCATTACTAGAAGCCACAGTAAAATCTTATCAGCTGTATGTTAGATGGGTCTAGACCTATCTTTTCAAGGCAGGTCTCTGAAGACCATATCAGGAAGTGCGATATCTATCAACTTACGTGAGCGTATTTTCCCTTTGCCCTGGATTATCTAGTTCTGCCTCATGTCATGACGCCCTGATTAAATGGTCTAGTTAGAACAAGGTTAAAAAAACATGGATCTGAATCAAAAACAGGTAATAAAAATACATATACAAATTTCATCACACATCAATTTCCTAGAATTTTCTTTTTAAGATCTAAACTAATCAAGCTAACTGCCTATCATTAAGCTTTTTTTATGCGACAATACTTACAGGTCTGTAATTAAAATTTCACTTGTCTGTTACACCCTATGCTTTTGTATTTGAATACAAAGTTACAAGTATGGTACACTGTCTTACTGCAGGCCACGCAACTGATTTCTGCTTCTTTATGCTGGAGTGTGTCATCAGAATATTTTAGGTGTGGTACAGTTAACAGCCTTTATGTTTGTTCGTAATTATTACAGCAAATACTACAATCCCTCCTCTGTTGTCTTTTTGTCCAGTACCAAGTTTTTCCCTTTCATGTTGCTTAATATAACAGCGCATGTCAACTGACATATCTGCAACTGAGTTATAGTTATGCAAACATTTGCCTTAGAGGTTATTGTTCCCAATGTACTTTTACAGTATCTGTTCTTACACGCTATTTTTCGCTTCCCATTCTTTCGTGAGTGTAATAATTAATCCTCCAGGAGTGCCATGCTGCGGACATTTCAATTAAATTTAATTACACTGAGTCATTTTCGCTACTATGAATCACACTTTTGTAATTAACAGATTAACTTTGCGGTGTAAGCCGCCTGTATTCCCTAAGGAAAGCCGCCTGGCCTTTCAGGTTTTAAAGAGGAGCTGTAGACGTTTCTGCCCAGGCATGTTTGTGTGTTTTAGGTCCTTTTTCATCATCTGAAAAATAATCTGTGCTTTTAACTGCCTGCACGGGTCAGGTCTGCTGTGCAGCCTGTAATAGTGGAGTATAGTGAGGGTAAAATAAGAAATGATGGTGGTGTCTGAGGCCACCACTGGGCAGATGACAGACGAGGGCTAGTGATTAATGAGGCCTTTGGCGTGACTCTTCCATCACCCTGCAAGTCTTCGGCATTTCTTAGACTCAGCCGAGATTCAACTAGTGAATCTTATCGGTTTGACTGGTCCCTGGTCCCAGGTCCCATGTCGTCTTTGATAAGAGAAGGAAAGGTTTAAAATTGTTCCACTGATTCTGTTACGCTGGTTTTTAGACAACATTATCCCACTGCCATGGCTGACGTTGGCAGTTTGATTGGCAACAATATTATTACATAGCCTTGTAAAGAACCACAACAGGGCCTGTCAGGTCAGTATCTGTATATCATCACTCACACATACTGGCAGCAAGCTTGCAAGGTTACAGTGCCTGGGCCCCTCAAGGCTCAGAATCTGGTTACAGTCTTATCCAGACTGATCTGGGACCACTCTGGGAGGTGCTGCTTACTTAATGCAATCGACTGCGAAGCATCCAACACCGATCCTGCCTCAGTAAAGGCATCATATCAGTTTTAGCCAGGTAACCTGAGATGTCGCCTAAGCTCATTTTTCCTTGACATTCTGCAAATCTCTGTTTGTGATGCTGAGTGAAGGAACAGATCCACTTGGCTGAACATGAGTGGACATATTTGCCAGGCAAGCAGGTCACTTTACTCACCACAAGTGATCGGCCTGTCAAGCGAACTAACATACCACAGTGACATCTCAAAAAAAAAAAAAAAAAAAAAGGTCAAGGCATATCCACTGTACTACACATATCATTATAATTGTTGCTGTTAGCTTACTTATTCTTCTAACCTTCTGTGGCTTGGGTGTATGTCATTCATTCCAGGCTTTCATTTAGGTAAAAGTGAACTCACAAAACAAATCTGAGCTAACATGACGTGTCCATTGATGACTGTCAGTCCTAAATGAATAAAAGGTGTGGTAGATGAAATTTCCAGAGCAGAGGTCTGCTCTCGAGGGAAAGATGAATGGTGGCGCCATTTTCCATTTTGCTGTAGCTCGTCCATCACATTGTCATCTGATCCATCTTCCCTTTCTTCCTCTTTCGCTTCTCATCAATCACTCTGTCCATCTCTCTTTCCTCCCCAGCTCCCAGCAATGGCAGGAATCAACACCCACACTCTATTTCTGTCAACCCTGCTGCTCATACTGTGGAGATATATCACTGCATGCCCAGGGCAGAGACACAAGATGGACTACTTTGTCTCTGTGGAGCCTTACAGTGTTATTAGTTACTGGTAAAAGCCCTGCATGGACACATATTCGTAAACAGAGATGGGTTAAACTCATAAACACCCAGAGTCACGAGGTTCCTATACATTTATTGGTTATGAGTCCTTCTCCCATGATAAGCGTAAAATGGGAAATGACGGTGGTGTCTCAGGGTAGAAGACTGACAGCAACTAATGATTAATGATGACTGAGTTGGAGTCACTGTTTCATTAGGCTGCAAGTGTTCATCATTTCTTTTGCTCAACTGAGATCTGGACACAACACTTTTTAGATCTGGGAACACCCTTTAGCCTCATATGATTCTTTTTTAACCCGCTGGATGGATCACACCGAAATTTGACAATATATGAAATCCTGGTGGCAACACAGCTTTGAAGAAGAGCAGATCAAGGTCAGAGTGTTGGTTATGACATTTACTCCATGCCCTCATTAAAACTGATCAAACAAATCCTTTCCGACCATCTAAGTCTATAATGGTATTTTTGCAGTAAAGTGCCCTAATGCCAAAGTAAATTACAATGCCCCGTACATGTTGGCGTAAAAAAGCAGCTTCTTCCACAATTCTCCCATTCCCCTCCAGCGGTCTTCTGACACGCAACAAAACATACAGGCTTGGCCTCGACGGCCTACAAAAGGGCAATGGCAATTATGGCCAACCGCTAATGTGCACAGCCCCAGCTGGTTTAGATCTGCCTGCACTCGGAGGGAACGCTGCTGACTTGTCAGCTTGTATGCGTCACGCGCAAGACTTTCGTGGAGAAACGTGCTTTGGCAGCGTCACGGCTAACCGACTGGGCCTTGATTCGTCTCGCAGTCTCGTTCGAACATTCCTCATGGTATATTTGGCCTTTTTTTTCATGGACGTAACTGAGCCCAGATGCTTGTGCTGACCCGAATCAGCGCCGCTCCCTTTGGTTTGGAGGTTGTTCTTCAATCAAATTGTTCGCAGCACGTATGCTTGTGTTTTTTGGAGGAAGTACGGGCAATGATTTCATTGTATTTTTCCTGTCTAATGAGTGACTGCATTAGTGACACAGCAGTGAGTAATAACAGTTATACCAGGTGACAACTTGTGTGGATGAGAGAAATAAAATAATCCTTTTAAATATTAGGTGAGATTTGTTAAAAAACACAAGATGACATAATTACAATGTTAGTAACTTTTTAATTTTTTTTAAAACAATGACTAATCATAGGTTTGCATATATCAATGTTTACTCTGCTGTCAGCAGTTATTAGAATGATATGAATGGTCTGACTTGCTCTCTCTCTTTTTCGCTCACTCTCTCTCTTGCTCTCCCCCTTTCTCTGTAGCCTTTTGGTAAGAAAAGAGCTCCTTTCAGAGGAAAAAAAGATGGCAGGAGTAATGCAAAGAGAGGAAGCAGACGTGATTCTCCAAATACAGTCATTAAAGGGGAAATGTGTTTTTCAAACTGTCAAGATGATTAATGACTGAGTGCGAAGCAGCACAAATGCTCTTGTTTAGTCTGACTGGCAGACACGATCCTGTCCATTGATTTATGGCAGGCCCTGTGTGTGTGGCACTGCTGTGGTTTGAACAGCAGGAAGGTGGGGTCTTAGCACACTGCGGTAAAATAACAGAATAGAACCGAGCCCGAGAGCAGGAGAGAGAGAAAGAGAGAGAGAGAGAGAGAGAGAGAGAGTAAACTGCATTGTGTTTGCTTTTGCCCTTGGTGAAATTGCAGCTCATTAAACAAGAAAATACAAAATTGCTCTGTCAGTTCATGTGCCACAGTAAATCAGCTTCAGTTTTAAGTAATTTAGTTAATGTCCATACATGCTTGCACAATTTAGTAGATATTCATCTTTTCTTTTAACATCTGTAAGTGGTGTCACATTTCATCAACTCAGTCCACACATCATGCATAAGGGACTATACTTCATTTTTTTTCTTGTAATCCACATAGATTAGCCCTACAAATATACCAATATTAACACTTGAACCTAAAAAAAAAAAACCTTACATCACCATCGTTTTCTTCTCTCTCAGGTTGCTCCAGCCTTTTGACCTCATACTCTGCACAAATGAAGGTGTCTGATTCAATCAGCTTGTGGAAAAGCTTGCAGTAGGGGAGCTTGCTGCAAGGGAGGAAAAAGGAAAAGAAAAATAAATAGGAATTACACTCACTTTTCATGTTACGATTTGTCGTCAAAGACTTTTATTTACAAATCCTTGCATTCTTTCCTGCCCTCCTGACTCCACATGATCTATTAACATGCTTTGCAAGATTCACGAGAATAATTATGGCTGTTAAGTTACAGTGGTAGAACTTCATCAAACAACCACAACATTGTTTGTCAAATGTGAAGTCGTTCATGTCAGAGATTTAATATATTTAAAAAAAAACTGAATATGATTTTGGATGACAAAAACAACAACCTTACTGACAGGAAAAAGGGAAACCCAAACCTCTAAGCTATGTAAGGACACCAAACAGGGAGATTTATTCTTTGGAGAAGAGAAGAAGCCATATTTCACATGACAACTGAGGACCTACTGGTCTGAAATAGGCTTTTGAAACCCTCCTAGGACTTGCAGTCTATTTCTTATTTCTTTATCCTGCTCATGAGGACTTTCTCAAAATACAAAGAACTCTCTATAGCTTCCAGTTTAAACCCAATTCCCAGGCCCTGTAAATCTGGAAATCAAGTGAAAACCAGGCAGAGCTCATCTGGAACAAGTTACATATAGAAGACAAGCGGAGAAATTAAGGAAGATAAATGAAAGGAGAAAGAGAATGGTTATGCTTAGTTTCTTAGAAATGCACCAGAAATTTGGATTCCTGTTTTTTTATTTTTCATGTGTGTATTAAGTTTGCAGCCTGAGGCAGGACCAAAAACAGAATAAATGGGATTTGAGCTGATCACTCAGTGGATGGATGGCTAACTGGATGGATGATGTCAGAGACTGAACAGACAGCTGATGCAGATGGATTGATGACTGAATGAAAGAGTGAATGGTCGTCAAAAGAATGAGCAAAAGAAGGAAAGCAGGAGCAACAGAAGCTTGTGGGATATGCACCTCCCGTGCCAGCAGTGTGGCCCAGCTGTATGCACAGGGGGGCTACAGTCCCTGCTTCAACATGTCAGAGGCCGTGATTAATGACCTGGAGGCCTTGCTCTTTCCCCCCTTAACCTCCCCAAAAACACCCACCTATATGCACCCACCTCAGCAGTCCCACTGCACTACTCCCCATCAGCCTAATGCACACAGGCAGATTGACATGACATGAAAGCCCTTAGTGCTCCTGGCAAAACACATACATACACAGAGCAAGCATTTACGTCCTTAGTGACATTTAAGATAATTAACCAACAATATTAAACAGAATGTAATATTCCATAAACCATTTCGAAATATATCCTCATCTAAAAAAGAAAGAAAGAAAAAAACAGCAAGTTCGTTTGATGACTTGTTTTAGGTAGGCCTGTGTGTGCAATGTGTGTGTGTGTGTGTGCGCGTGCGTGTGTGTTTGCTCTAGCTTCAGATGTGCTGAGCGAGAGGAACGAGAAAAGGCGCCTGCATGTGCGCTAGTTCCCAGCCTGTCAGAGGGCTGTCGGCCTGTGATTTATGGCCACGAGACTCCAACCTGTCTTCACTGCCAGTTCAGTATTGTTACAACTGACAGCTAATGAGGCTAGACATGCTTTCAAGCCGAGCACTTAACAGAGCCTCAATCTCCTCCAGTCACGGGTCCATTATGTTCTCTCTCTCTTTCTCTCTCTGTCTGAGCTCTGCTATCCTCAGAGGAGGCGATGCCACTGAATGCCGAACCAAGGAGCAGCCCTGCATCGTCAAGGTTCTGATTTGCTGAAAGAAGATTTAAAAAAAGAGAAGCTCTGAGCATCCGTAGACAAGTTGAAAAAAATGGATTAAAAATCTAAAAAAAATCCTGATTATTTTATTCAACTGGAAGATGAAAATCTCTAAACTTTTTTAAATAATGTGTCAGCTGTGTACCAAGTTTTAACAGCTCAGCCTGTGTTTTGGCAGCTGGTAGCTGGTCAGAACAAGCTGGATATTTCAGCAATGCAATCACTTTGTGACTCTGAAAGGAGCAAAGCAGAAATACAATCTGGGGTGATACGTCAGAATAGATTCGGCTGATCGTACATTACGAGTGAATTTGCACTGCTTAGCAAATGGCAAGCTGGAGTTTATTTTTGCTTTTCTTTTCTTTTTAACGGTTGTACCTACAACCTAGGTTGTATGTGTCACTTTTGTTATTCACATTTCATGTCTCAATTAGTAAAGGGGAAGCAAAAAGAAACTCTCCTTTCAGCAAAAATGTCACCTTTCCATTGGGCCTGTGTGAATTTATGCTTAATTCTAAGGTTAGGATATGGTCTTATTATGGAAACGTCAGTCTATATGTTATATAACAGTGTTCTGGGCTGCTAGAAGAGTTTTTATTCTCTCTCTTTCTCTTTCTCTCTCACTCACTTTCTTTCTCTATAATCACTATCAGAGGCACTGGCAACTCTCCCACCTTTAACCCCAGTTCCTTGTCAGCCATGATTAATGGCAGCTCGGCCCAGTGCAGCTTGCGTTGCCGCTTTCAGCATTGTTCCCTGGACACATAATGAACTCTGACAGGACTTTTCTTCTCCCCTTACTTTCCTTTTCTTTCACACTTTCACGGGCTTGTTACAGAATGTACGCTGGCAACAGCGACACCTCCACCGGAGGCTCTGTGAGATTCAACAGTAATTAGAACTGAAAAAGTGAATGTTACCTAAATGTTATGGAAATGCTCTGAAAATGTTTAACACACATTCGGACATACTGCTCAGGCAGTCAAAGTTAAATGCTAAAGTTTAGCACGGTGCTTGCGGTGCTTTTCTCTCGCAATTCTCTGCAAGCTTGGTGTCTTTTGAGTTTGACTTTTCAGTCTGTATTTACACCCAATGTGTATACTAATTTATTTATATATTGTCCCTGCCCCATTTTAGTCAGGAGACTAGCATTAAGTTGTTTAAAATGTCAGCACTGGTGTTGTGACGCTAAACACGGTTCATCTCTGAGGGCGTGTTGTCTACACAGCGCCACAGTTTAATCTCTGGCGCTCTCTGTTGGCCAACAATTGGTAGTACAACCTAAAAATTGTCCCACAATTTGAATTTCTTAAACCTCTTTAATGCTTCAGTACTAAAACAAAATTTTGTTAAAGGTTTTCTAGCAGAATCACACCAAAGTCTGGATGTTGCAACCATCAGCTGCACACATCAGAAAGAAAACCTAATTTTGCATGCAGTGAATTCATCCTATTATAGTTAAATAAATAAATCAAAGGTTTAGAACTCATCGACTTAAGGTGTCAGAGGTAAGATGCAGTTTTTGAAATGAAGTCACAGATAGTTAGGAGATTTCAGCACTTATGGTCAGGAACATGTGATCCCCGTACTTCAGTGGGCCCACTCACTCACCATCTATATGGTTTTTCCCCTATATTCAGGGTCATGGGGGGCCAGGAGCCTATCCCAGGAAGAGTGCCAATCTATCACAGGGCACACACACATACACTCACTCACACACACAAACTATGGGCAATTTGGGAATTCTAGTGAGCCTAACCTGCAGGTATTTGGACTGTGGGAGGAAACAGGAGTACCCGAAGGTAATCCACCAAGCACAGGGAGAACATGCAAACTTCATGCACATAGAAACGGAAATCAAGTCTGGCTGAGAACCGAACCCGGACCCTGGAGGTGCAAGGCGACAGTGCTGACTACTACCACCATGCCACCTGTCAGTGGGCCACGAAATCTATATCACATTTTAAATTTGGAATTTCAAAAAATTTTCTCGAAAACTTTTTTTAAGGCCAAGATTGTGTTTTTTTTAGGTTTACATATCTTTCACCTTTTTGTACGATAACCTTTAACAAGGGGATTCAGATCTGTAAAATAAAACTAAATTTAAAATCAATTGTCATTTACTTTAACAGACCTATAATCAAGGTTTACATGAATGCACTTTGCAAAGCCTTCTTGAAAGTCAGCTCTCGTTGCTTCTTTAGTTTATAACACAAAATGTTTTATGATACAAAGCAGGGTGTCCAAACGTATTTGGACACCTTTGATTGTCTAGAATATATTCGTATGCTTTGACATTATCATTTCCCTTCATTGGTACTAAAATGCCCAAACCTGTTTGATCATCACAGTGCCTCTGTGAATAAAGTGAGGTACATAGAGATTTGGTATGGAAGTGTTCAAGTGGTCTGTACAGAGCATTGACCTTAAACAAACTGAACACTTTTTGAAAAGACTGTATGGTAGACTTGACCTTGCTAAAGCTCATGTGTCTCAATTAGCACAAATTCCAACAGCAAATTCTCGTAAAAAGACTTCACCAAGAAGTGAAGGCGATTATATAAACTCCATATTAATACCATGTTTTTAAAATAATATGTTCAACAAGCACATCCTGGTAACAGGGTGAGGTGTCTACATGCTTTTGTCTTGTATATACAGTGCACTTGGAAAGGATTCACGGCGCTTTACTTTTTAAATATTTTGTTGTTACAGCTTATTCCGAAATGGATTAAATTTATTCTTTTCCTCAAAAAACACTCGCCACAACAGCTTCAAAAAACAAGTTAGTTATCCAGATGCACTCCCAGGTATTTATACTCGGAGACCATGTCCACTGTCTTTCCCTGGACAGATACAGGAGTCACAGGGGTTCCACTTTTCCTAAAGTCGACCACCAGCTCCTTCGTTTTCTTGATGTTGAGAGATCAATAACAACTTTTCAAACAGGCAATGCAAACCATTGGATTCAGTGGTGTAAAGCATGCCACGACTGGTCTCTGGAGCAGTGGAGATGTGTTGACGAATCACACTTCACTGTCTGGAAATCTGATGAAGAGGCTGGGACTGGCAGTCCTGAGGGCAACCTGATAGAACACCTTTGGGATTAATTAGAGCAGAGACTGTGAGCTAGACCTCCTTGTCCAACATTGTCGACTTCACAAATGCAATTCTGGACAAATGGTCAAAAATTCCAATAAACACACTCCTGAACTTTGTGGAAAGCCATCCCAGAAACGTTGAAGCTGTTATAGCTGCAAAGGGTGGGCCAACATCATATTGAACCCTAAGGATTAAGAATTGGATGTTACTCAAAGTCATATGCATTTGAAGGTGGGCAAGTGAATACTTTTGGCAAAATATTATATGTTCTTGAGTGGCCCAGCCATTTGAACATCTCTGTGGATCTCACACTCAAAAAAAGACTTGAGGCTGTAATTGGTGCACAAGGTGCTTCAACAAAATATTAAGCAAAGGCCGTAAATACTTATGTACATGTGATTTTTTTCACTTTTTTATTTTAAATAAATTTGCAAAGATTTCAAACAAGCTTATTTCATGTTGTCATTATGGGGTATTGTTTGTAGATTTTTAAGGAAAATAATTTATTGAATCAATTTTGAAATAAAGCTGTAATATAATGTAGCAAAATGTGGAAAAAGTAAAAATCTATGAATACTTTCCAGAGGCACCCTAGTGTAGGTATAAGAGCAAACAAAACAAGAAACTGAAGTTTAAGCAGTCTGTAAGTAACTATTTATTTTAGCGCCCAATTTGCGTAATTTGTGATTGTCCATGCAGCTTTATGCAAAACATATCTAAGTGAAAGTGTCCATGCAGATTCTGAGGAATCAACACTGGCTTCCTTTAAAGCCATTTAGCCAATTCCATAGATAACTCTAAAGACTTGTAATAAACTTAAGAACGTTTAGGACAAGTACAGACGTGTTGTAGGCTGACCTTGAAACTGCCAATAGTGTTTGATCAGGTGTGTGTGTACTTGTGCTCTGCGATGGCTTGACACCTCATCCAGAGTGTACAGGACCACGCCTTGTGCCTTAAGTTACCTGGGACAGGCACTTGGCCCCACATGATAAGCGGTATAGAGAATGGGTGAGGGAAAATCCATGGGAACTACTATTTTAAACATAGGTCCGTAATGATTTGTATTTTGTCAGCAAACAAGCAATGACTGAGCTACCTAAGTGGCTAAATGCTCTCTACATAAGATCAGCAGACAGTGAGGACTGGTATGTATATTTTACCTGATATTCTGATATTCATCGCCTCTGATCTGTGTTTGGTGAGTTTACTCTGTGTGCTCCGGTTTCCTCCCACAGTCCAAAGACATGCGGATTTGGATAATTGCATTCTCAAATTCCCCGTAGTGTGTAAATATACTATGTCAGTGAGTATATGAGTGTGTGCGTTAATGCCGAGGGATTGGAACCCTGTTCAGGGTGTACCCACCTCATGGCTTAAGTCTCCGGAAATAAATGGGATAAAATGGTATACAGGATAAGTGAGTGTAGAGTGAGTGAGTGATTATATTGTTTGCAAACAAGCAGACAAAAGACATTGTCGCTGACAGGGCACTGGTGGCTCAGTGGTAGGTGTTTGCCTGGCATGCGGAAGGCCCGGGTTTGATTCCCAGCCAGTGCCCAAACCTCAGCCACTGGATGCAGTGCCGGTCCCAAGCCCAGATAAAATGGGAGGGCTGCGTCAGGAAGGGCATCCGCCGTAAATCCTGTGCCAAGTTGTAGTGCAGACTGGGTATTCCGCTGTGGCTGCTCTCTTGCTGGGAGCAGCCGAAAGACCAACAACAAAAGACATTGCCTCTCAGGCATCTGCTATGATTTATTGTGGTACTTCACTAAAGGTACAAAGATGTTTAACTAAGTGGCTGAATGCTCTCTATTTAAGATCAGCAGACAGTATATCTATTTGAGGGCTGGGTATTTATAGTTTACCTATTATACCTCAGATCTGTGTGTGTGTGTGTGTGTGTGTGTGTGTGTGTGTGTGTGTGTGTGTATGTGTGAAGTTTGCATGTTCTTCCCATGCTTGGTGGGTTTCTTCCAGGTACTCCAGTTTCCTCTCACTGTTCAAAGACATGCAGAGCAGATTACTTTTTTAAATTGCCGTTCCCCAATTGCTGTTGTGTGTGAAAGAGTGTGTGTGCCTTATGATGGATTGGCACACTGTCCAGAGTAAACCCTGCCTCGTGCCTGGGCACAGAATCCAGGCTTCTCATAACCCTGTCCAAGAAAATGGAAGGAAGGAATGCTTAGTTGGCGGCACAGGGGTGTAGTAGTTAGCACTGCCTCTCTGAACCTTCCAGGTTTGATTCCCGTCTCAGGTCTGTGCACCTTCCCGAGCTTGGTTGGTTTCCTCCAGGTACTCGGGTTTCCTCCCACAGTCCAAAGACATGCAGATTAGGCTAACTGGTGTTCCCAAATTGCCTGTAATATGTCAATGAGTGTGTTTATGTGTGTGCCCTGCAATAAACTGGCACTCCGCTAAGGGGTGTACCCCAACATAAGTGCCTTAAGTCTCCTAAGATAGGCTTCAGGCCTGCCGTGACCCTGTACACAAGTGGAAAAAGTGGTATATGTGATGAGTGACAGCAAAACCATGGTATTGATGCTAAAAAATTTGTCTCACCTAAGTGAAAAAGTGAATTTTCAGGTAAGGTCATACAACACCTTTTCTCATAATATTTAATGATTCTTATCTCCTGATAAAATAACTCAATTTAAATCACAGGTAATGAGTGTCCCATCTGCATATTCAACAACAGTTCATTATATTAATAAAAACAGTATTGTTTTTCTAAATCCAGTAAAGCTTAAAATCTCTTTAAAACTATTTGTTTTGCAGCGTTGCAGAGATATAAATGTATAAAATATAAATATTACAAAAATTTGCATATACATTTATATTTTATCAGATAAAAAGAAACACATTTGCTAAATAATTGTATAAAAAATAATTTGCTTAATTGTCATTCAGATGAAACTTGGCAAATTTAGATTTCACATGAAAAAACATAAATCTGAAAAAGTGTACTATTCTAATATGCAACATTGTTAAGATATTGTAACATGAATTTGACATGGTTACAGACACTACAGATTTTGTGCTTTTTAAGCTTTTACCAAAAACCAGTTTAAGTAACAATTTTACAGGGCTGATAACCGGTCATTTTTGGGAGCACATAAAATCATCTCTCCAAAACAGCTAAAGTTAGCAAATTAAAATGTTTAGGGAAGCAAGATTCCATGTTGCATAAACTTCACTGGTAGCTCATACTAGTAGTATATGTATAACACAAAAAAATAAAAATGAAATCTGCACCAATATGTACTGTGTTTTGGCCGTGACTGAGTGAATGCTTTGTTTCACCAGGTGGCGTAGTAGTTCTGACACAATTTTGGATGCATTCCTGTTCTCGGCCGCAGGGGGCGACATTGCAGTCTTCACTTTCTCTAGATAGGACCTCCTTCCTAAGTCTAACACCAGTGTTTTGTATGGAGAATTCTCAGAGCTGTGTTTGTTGGTGTGCGGCGGCTCTTCGGGGGAGTGTATGTGTGTATATCTATGTGTGTGTGATTGTAATCCTGAGTGTGTGTGTGCAGTAACCCTGCGCCATGGTACTGATGATCGAGCAGACAGATCGGACTTTCACGCCGCTCTCATCGCCTGATGGAGGAAAAACCACCGGGAGGATCGAGAAGAAAGATCTGCGCGTACAGGCTAAGTAAGTCCGTGTGTTGTCGTCTTTTCCCATCCGGAGGTTTCTCATCCATTTTGGTGGGAAAGTGCTGAACTTTTCTTGGACTGAACCAGAACCAGATGTTCTCTGGAGAAGACCTCGAGCTCACTAAGAGCGACTTGGTTTACATGAGTGTAGTTTATTCGCGCGTTTGTTTGTTTTTATTTCACCACGAACCGCCTTTTAGGGTCACAAGGCCTGCTTTAATGTCTCCGAAATGTACAAAGTAACACGTCTGCTCCTTCAAACAATCCCCAAAGTCACCGGTGTCCTCCGTGTGCCATTTTGTTTCCCTTGCAAATTCGCCTCCCTCGCTTAGTTTGCTTTACAACTTTGCAGCTGCTTTCGTTAACAAATCAACTCTTGGCTATAATTACATCAGTGACTCGACTGCTGAAGCCCAGAGCCTGAAATATAATTCGGGGGTTTTGTACTTAAATATTAAACAAAAAAGTCCAGCTGAGTAACAAAGTTTAGCCGTTTAAACTGGACATCAGACTCATTTCAGTCCATTGTGTTCCAGTCTTTATAATGTTCTCTCTCTCCATCTCAAGATCCAGTGAAATTATTTTTTTTTATTATTCATTTTTTTATTTATATATTTTATTTGATTTTTTATATTTATTTATTTATAATGCTCTCTCTCCGTCTCCTGTGAAATGAATTGTTTTTCTTTATTTAATTTATTATTTATTTTATTATTTTTATTATTATTTATTTATTTATAATGCGCCCTCTCTTCATCTCAAGATCCTGTGAAATGATTTTTTAAAATTTAATTTTATTTATTTTTTTTTTTATTTATTTATAATGCTCTCGCTCCATCTCAGGATCCTGTGAAATGATTTTTTTTTGTCTTTTTATTTAATTATTTAAAAAAAAATCATTGCATTTTTATATGCAGCCCCGAATCCGAAATTGCTGAGGAAAAACTAAAGAAGGGTGGAAAGTCTGCGGTCGACCTTCACTTGGCCCTTGATCCAGAGTCTGATGTGTCTGACACCAGGAGGAGGTCTCCCATCCTGAGGTAAGACTCGGCACCATGTCTCTATATATGCGCTAAGGATGTAGTGATACAGGCTTAATACTAGGAGTGACTACCACTCTAACGTTTAACTGATCGCCATACCTTGTATACGTTAGGACAAAAAGTTGCCTTGGATCATGGTGCAGGACATAACACACCACTCACTCAAGTCTTTCAAATTCTAATCGTCTACTCATCGTCTATACCATTTTATCTTGTAATCAGGGTCGCGTAAGTCCCTGGCGCCTATTCCAAGAGACTTAGGGCATGAGACCAGCTTGGACATGGTGCTAATCCATCATAGAGCGCAAAACACACACACATTCACAAGCTATGTGCAATTTCGGAATGCCACTTAGCCTAATCTGAATGTCTTTGTACTGTTGGAGGAAACCCACCAAGCATGGGGAGAACATGCGAACTCCATGCACACAGACCCCGATGCGGGAATCGAATCCAGAGCCTGGAGGTGCAATTTGACAGTGCTAACCACTAAGCCCATAACATGGCATTGTAGGCAAGGTTTTTTTCTTTCTCACCGGGCAAGTAAAGAAAAGAAGTGTGTTATTATGGAAAAAAATGTCCCTGTCAGAATTAAATGTGCTTGTAACAGGTCTCATACAGGTTAAGCAATTTCCATCTGAGATCAATATAGTGAATCATAAATAATTTGGCACTAATCACAAAATGACCAAAGTGTTTGCTTGACAGAAACATCCTACGTTATTACTTCTGCTACCATCGAGTCTTCAGGAAAGACGCTTTTGCTCTTTACAGTTTCTCTTTCCCATGGCAATGGAAATATAATTTTTTTTCTTTTAAATATATATATTTTTTTGTCGTATTAGCTTAACAAGGCGAAGAAAAAGAAAGTAAGACCATGAGCGACTGACTAGTTGTAGCTGCGGTAGATTTTTTTGGTAGCAGGAAATTTGTTTCTCAATATTCCTCCAACATTTAATACCGCTTTAAAAGGAATTAAATTACTAAGAGCAATAATATACAGGATGTGAGTGTTATTGGAAATAATCAACTTCAGAGTGTCAACAAATCACACATCAGTTATTTCCCCTCACGGTAGGACTTGCAAGGTCCTACAAGAAAAGCTTTCCTATTGTTACAACACGTATTGCTCTAATAAAGAGTGAATAAGAGAGTGACTAGACCAGTCTTTTCTGCATTGACAGAATTCATGCAGCAATGTACATTTAAAAAAAATCTCAGTCAAGTTTGGATGTGGACTTCATCCACAACACCATGGGGTCATTTCATCCAGATAAATAACCATAGATAACATTGTCAGTATAAAAGAATACTCTGAGGAGTGTTAATGTTAATGAAGGCGTAGAACCAGTTGTCATTTAAAGTAGACTTTAAGGTCAGTACAGTGAAGGATAATCTTAGCTGAAGTAAAATATATTTAATGTAAATGATGTAGACATACAAAGTAGGCCGTAAATCTGTGAATGTGTGGCGCAGGGACCCACTGCAGTCGTTCCTGTTGACAATCGGAGAAAGGAATGCCTGATCCTTGAAAATCAACAGATGACTTGTTTACCAGCTTGCGGAAGAGACGCATCTCGTCTGTGGGAAATGTAAACGTAGTCATTCTTGAACACCACTTGCACATTACAGGAGATCACCTGGGAGTTACTGTACAGTCCTGACCTTGTCGTAAGCCATTTCCATAAAGCAGGCAGTCTGATCACAGCTCTGGTGTGCTCAGAAATTTTTCTGCTTTGATGGTTTCCCAGCACTAGTGAAACACTGGGATAAGTGCATTAGTGTAGCAGGGGATTATTAAAAAAATAATAAATAAAGGTTGTTTTTACTCTGCACAATCAAATACTTTTGTTGTTATTCTGCACAATCAAAAGTCCCGGTTTGACTTGAACGCAACTCGTGATTGGTAGCCTGTTAATCTATAATTTATTTTTATTTGTTTTTGCAATGTTTGTCCTATACAGATGTCATTTGTCATATTATTTGGGAAAGTCTATTAGGTTGTGATTGCTAACTTGGTGCGGAACAAAAAAATTGGCGTGTACTGTACAGTATGTCATTATGTTACATTACCACATCTGCAACTCAACCCGAACTACAATTAGGGCTAAAACCCTTTTTCTTTGCCTTCGAACAATTTTTTTCACCACTTAATACCTCCATTATAATACCTCCATACTTTTTATTCTGAGAATGATAATCAGGAATGTTCAGTACTTTAAGCCTACTGTAATACATTATTTTATCCTGTGAGATGATTTGACTTCTAATCTGAAGTGCCGGTAAAATGACAGTCTTGATGCATCATGCACAGCTCACCTAATTTAGCCTGCTCTTGTGTGTGTTTGCGTCAGTGTTTGTTTGCAGACCTCACCGCTGTGCAAACACACGGTTATGCATAAGTGCACAAGCGTGCCAGTGAGGTTTTTTTGTCGTTTTGCGAAGACTTCAAAGGCTTCCACAGGTCCTGGCTCTATGGCCTGCTGTTTTAACTATAAATTAAAATGACTTCTTTTATCCCTGAAGTGTTTTGTGCATTCATGTCTTTTTAAATGTGTTGACAACTTGTGTTACAAAAAAGATCTTCACCATTCATTACTGGGGTATAAAAAAAATGCAACTGCAACACTTGATGATATCGTGATTGTCTTTCCATCAAAAGCCACAAAAAAAAAGAACATGTCGTTTTATGATGTGAGGAAAGTGTTGTTGTTTGTCTTTCGGTTTTTCCGTCACAGGGTCACCACAACAGGCTATCTGAACTGCACACCTACTTGGCACAGGGTTTATGTTAAAAAATTCCCTTCCTGACATAACCCTCCCCTTTTATCCAGGCTTGGGCCTAGCACTGCATTCTCTGGGAATCGATCCTGGACCTACTACATGATTGGCCTGACACCCACCAGTGAGCCACCTTAGACTTGGAAAAAAAACGGCCTAGAAAAATTAGTTTTGTTAGCAACATGCTAGCTAATGTTACCCAGAATGCTAATAGGAAAAGAAAGCAAAACTACCGTAACATCAGTTGAGGAAACAAAATTAGAAATGTTAACACTCCCAAATAGTTTTATAGGTGTGAAATTTCAAGGAAACTATAATTAACGGCTGCGATCATTAACACCACCCTTGACTTCTGTCGAAATTAACTGCAAGTTGCCCTACAAGTTGTCTTGTAAGACTTTACCGTAATCAGCCCATATCACACAACATTTATGGCTTCCTCTGGAAATTTTATCTGGGAATTTATTTTTCTTACAATAAACATGCTGAAAAGCTTCTGACTCAGTGCAACGGCCACCATATAACCATCCACAATCCACAACCCTTTTTGTTGCACTTCAAATGTAGGAGGAAGGACTTTATAATGATGTTTTTGCTCATCATGTCAAACTTTTTTTGTTAACACTTTGTTCTATGGTTTTATTTCCTTTGAAGGATTAAGCTGGCTGATCATTCTTCATTCCCACTCACTCCTACAGACTCGGAGTCAAAACTTGAGAGGAAGAAAGCACAGTACAGTCAGGTATTGAAACACTGAAAGACACTTAGGATGTGATGAACACTGGGACAAAATGTTAGTCTTTGTCTCTTTGTGAGAGCCTGGAAAGCAAATCATAGGTTTATTTTAATCTGCTTGTTTCAGTCGTTTCCATAGTAACAGTAACTAACCCATTGGGAGTTATGTATGAATCTTTATTAATATTTTTTTAAGAAGTTGCCATTTAACAAGGTTAAATGTACCTGATATGATAAAGTTACTGATATGGAAAAAGTTTCTTCAGGGGATCAGCTTTATAAACCTCGTTACATAACATTACACACCTCCAGTTATGTTAAATTTTTTTCATTAATAATTTTTTTTTCTTCTAGTTCTCCAAAGCAAACGCACAGTACCATAAGCTCTTTAAAGAAATAAGCAATGATGAGATCCTCAAACAAAGTAAGTCAACACTGCGTTCAAACAAGATTCAGTAGATTACTTTTCCTTTTTCTTTATCTGTCCGAGTATATATTTTTTTCAACCATTACAAACTTATCAGTCCTGTGTGCTGAAAGCAATTCTTTACTTTGTTTTATCTTATCTAATGTCTGTTTCTGTCCTTAGGTTATACTTGTGCTCTCCAGAAGGACATTCTTTATCAGGGAAAGCTTTTTGTCTCTGATAACTGGATTTGTTTCCATTCCAAAGTGTTTGGCAGAGATACCAAGGTACTGAAATCACAAGTTTATACAGTGGGTGCTGGGCTTTCACAGGTCATTTTGTTAAGACCAAAGGAGAGATTTATTAACATAATTGTCCTTTTTTCTTTTTTTTTTGATACAGATCACAATCCCAGTTCTCTCTATCACGCTTATAAAGAAGACAAAAACTGCCCTTTTGGTGCCGAATGCGCTTGTAATCACAACTTCAACTGAAAGGGTAAGTGGATTATTTGAGATCTGTTACTATTTTAGATATATCACATGTTGTCGGAATAATCTTTACTCGCATTTCATTGTATCTCGTTTAGCATCTGTTTGTCTCCTTCCTGTCTCGGGACACTACGTACAAATTCCTTCTCTCAGTATGCACTCATTTACATGTAAGTAAAGGTTTCTCTGCAATATATTACCAAAGCTCTCGTATGGGATAAAATGAAACATGACACGGTTTCTTCTTTTTTATTTTTTAGACAGAGAATGCAGGCGGAACGCCGGTCACATCGTCAGCAGAGAACAGCTTCCGAATGGACTGCCCTTCTTCGCTTCCTCTGGTTAGTGCTGATTTGCCTGTGGGTTTTTTATTTATTTTTTTTTTTTTCCATTTCCATCCCACACATATTTTTGTCATGCAACTCTGTGAACATCCCTTGAGGGGGAAAAAAAGTCACCACATGGTCATTGTGTCAAAAGGCTAAGAGATTTATGTGACATGTACATAAACAGTTTGTGTGTGTGTTTGTAGGACTTCTCCGCGGACTTTTCAGACCTTGATGGAGTAGTTCGCCAGAGAAGGCAGGACATGCTGGACAGTAGCAGTTCAGGCTCCCAGACGCCAGATTATGAAAAGATGGATGGTGTGTATCTCCAGTTCACACTTCACACACGCTCTGTGTTCGTTTCGGAGCAGACCTACTGTAGGCCGTCACTCTAATACCTTTCCTATATTATTAAGACACGTCCCATGTTAATCGTTGTAAAACATAAGAGTGAGACTAGTACTAACAGGGCTGAAATTGTGGGATTAAAATTTATATTGTGAAGCCTTCGGTAGAACAAGGTGCTGTTAATAAGACAGGTTGAATATTGATGAGACTAGGGAAATGGTTATGGCTATGGCTATGAATTCCACAAAGGAAGATTTGACCTAATGGCGCTGGTCGTTAAAGAGTCAGTTTCCTGGAAAGACTTGAGCAACACCAGTAAAATTACTTACAATTCTATCAAAAAGATACTATGACTTACTTTAGTTAGGTCAAAGTTCAGATACATGTACTGCACCCTTTTATTTTTATTTTTATTATATTTATATTACCACAAGCCGCTGCAAAGCTTATTTTCTTGACACTTTATTCATAAAATACATAAAACACATGTACAAATTAACCTGAAAAATGCAAGGATCTAATCTAATTGGACAGTTTACATAATTTCTTTTTTTTTTTTAACATCAGTGCTGAGCTTTTAGTTTGCTCTCCATGGAGATGATGATAAAACATCACACTTTAAATCAAATACCTTATAAATTAAAAAATAGTGATAAGGACCTTTTTTTTTTCTTTACGTGAATTTGTCGTAAATGGAACCTCACACTCTCACTCATTCTCGACACCGTGTGGAGCCTAGTCAGTGCACAAGGCAGGGTACACCTTGGATGGGTGCCTTTAGCTTTTAAGAAAGGCTAGGTTAACAAGTAACAGTTATTTCTTAGTGGCCAACATGGCATCCTTAAGCCGTTTTAACTTTTATGTTGATAAATATTGAGGATGTCATAAGTGAGGTAATGCTCTTACATAAATACTCACCGACTACTTAATTAGATACACATTGCTAGTACTGGGTTAGATCCACTTTTGCTTTCAGAATTTCACTTTTTTAATACTTCATGGCATAGATTCAACAATGTGCCAGAAATGCTTCTTTAGAGATTTTGGTTTATATTGAAATGATGTCATCACACAGTTGCACATCCACGAGGAAAGTCCCTCGTCCTCCCCCACATCCCAAAGGTATTCTATTGGACTGAGATCTGGTGACAGTGGAGTACCGTGAACTCTTATGTTCTGCAAACAAGTTCGAGATTATTTTAGCTTTGTGAAATAGTGCATTATCCTTCTGGACATTACTTCTACCTGACCATCCTCTTTAAACCGTAGAGATGGTTGTACATGAAAATCCCAGTACGTCAGCAGTTTAGGAATTACTTTGACTTGACTGTCTGGCACCAGCAAGCATGTCACATTCAAATTCAGTGACTTCACCTTGGTTTGAACTTGCATTAAGTTGCTGCCATGTGATTGGCTGATTGGATATTTGTGTTTAATGAAGTGACCAGTGAGTGCATTTCACATACTTATTTTTGTCCCATCAACAATGTGGGATGCAAACACTTGGGAAATGCCAGATATTTCCATTTCCTCTCTTCTGATTGGTTTTTAAAGTGCACTTCCCCAAAGGAGGCATTTGGAGGCTGTTTAAAAAAAAAAGTGAAAAGAAGTAAAACAAGCATGCCAGTATGCATGATCTGAGATGTATTTCAGCTTGAACAATAACAGATAAAATTTGGAGAATTTAAAGTCACGCGACCTTTTTAGTAATGTTGCGTTAAGTAATGTTAAAGTCTGGTAAGTATGTATATAACTGGTTTCTTAAAAGCACAGATGAAAGATTGCTGACTATTACTATCTAGTTTGCTTGAGTCTAGTGTGTTTATATTTAAAAGCCTTAATGATTTCAACAATTTAACAATTAAGAAATTTGGCATGAATGAATAGATAAGTAAATAACTTCAGTAGGCTAACCAAGCCTAAAACACAATAGTACCTTAAAATAACATCTGACACTACATATAGTCCAAACAAACTATTGATGCAGAACTGCAGTCAACAAAATTTGATGTGGTTAAACAGGTATGACTTTATATAACAGGTTTTTCTTCCATGGTGTGGCTCTTTGATTGTTGACCTGTCCTTGATTACATCAGTGTATTCATCAGATCTCAACACAAAAGAGGGTGTAACAATAAGGCTATAGAAGGCAGAGGTGTTGATTTTAAGGTTTGTGGAGGTGTCCATCAGTAAACGTTTGATGTAGGAAGATACCACCGCCATCAAATAAAAAATAATAAATAAAAAAAATTCGATGTAAGATGGCGAAAGCATTTTGCAGTTAAAAACAGGTGGTGAGTGTGCTGATCTCATGCATGATAATGAAAACATCAACTGCCCAGTTCCGTCTGTCACCACTTTTTAATTAAATGGTTTGCCAGATCTGTCAGTGACAATCCAACAGAATGTAAAAACTAGCATCCTGGAAACGATCCAGAAATCAAATGAAAGCTGAAGCCCATTTCACACGGAAATCATGCCATAAAGGTGATAAGACACACACCCCTTATATTTTCTAATTTCTAACCCACAAATTCGTTGCTGAGCCACCTCAGTATTTGCTTTCAACCAGTGCTTAGCTTTCCAGGCTTGGAATAGGCGTGGCATTTACCACAATATCATTTTATATGATCCGATGTACAGTGGTGTGAAAAACTATTTGCCCCCTTCCTGATTTCTTATTCTTTTGCATGTTTGTCACACAAAATGTTTCTGATCATCAAACACATTTAACTATTAGTCAAAGATAACACAAGTAAACACAAAATGCAGTTTATAAATGATGGTTTTTATTATTTAGGGAAAAAAAAATTCAAACCTACATGGCCCTGTGTGAAAAAGTAATTGCACCCCTGAACCTAATAACTGGTTGGGCCACCCTTAGCAGCAATAACTGCAATCAAGCGGTTGCGATAACTTGCAACCAGTCTTTTACAGCGCTCTGGAGGAATTTTGGCCCACTCATCTTTGCAGAATTGTTGTAATTCAGCTTTATTTGAGGGTTTTCTAGCATGAACCACCTTTATAAGGTCATGCCACAACATCTATTCAATTCAATTCAATTTTATTTATATAGCGCTTTTAACAATGGTCATTGTCCCAAAGCAGCTTCACAAAAAAAAAAAATTAAAGATTTTTTTTTTTTTTAGAAAAGAAAAGAAAATATTTGGAAGTGTGTATGTGTGAGAAAAATGTGTCTAGATAATAATGAAATGAATGAATGATGAATGAAATGTCTCTGATGAGCAAGCCAAGGGTGACGGCGACAGTGGCAAGGAAAAACTCCCTGAGATGGCAATAGGAAGAAACCTTGGGAGGAACCAGACTCAACAGGGAACCCATCCTCATCTGGGTGATAACAGATAGAAATAACATCAAGTGTGTTGTGCAGGTGAAAGTTCAATATATCAGAAGTTGTGTAGATTCAGTTCAGCAGTAAGTGCAGAGGGCAGATGGGGTCAGGATCACTGGAAGCACAGGAGCAGGATGTGTAGCTCCAGCCATCATAAAGCAGAATCTAGCTGGAGCAGGTCCTTTTCAAGATGCCTTAGAAACCTCGCAGGGTTGGCCTTTGTCTACTGAAGCTGGCACAATCTCCAGATGTCTCAGGATGGGTAGAAAAATACAGAAAAGATGGAGAGAATTAGCGTAGTTGCCATTCAGGATAGGTGTACTGGAGTATGAGGTTATGGGATGAGTTACGCGTATGCCAGATTAAAGAGATGCGTCTTGAGCCTACTTTTGAATCAATAAAATTCAGGTCAGGACTTTGACTAGGCCACTCCAAAGTCTTCATTTTGTTTTTCTTCAGCCATTCAGAGGTGGATTTGCTGGTGTGTTTTGGGTCATTGTCCTGCTGCAGCACCCAAGATCGCTTTAGCTTGAGTTGACGAACAGATGGCCGGACATTCTCCTTCAGGATTTTTTGGTAGACAGTAGAATTCATGGTTCCATCTATCACAGCAAGCCTTCCAGGTCCTGAAGCAGTAAAACAACCCCAGACCATCACACTACCACCACCATATTTTACTGTTGGTATGATGTTCTTTTTCTGAAATGCTGTCTTACTTTTAGCGCAGATGTAACGGGACACACCCCTTCCAAAAAGTTCAACTTTTGTCCCGTCGGTCCACAAGGTATTTTCCCAAAAGTCTTGGCAATCATTGAGATGTTTTTTAGCAAAATTGAGACGAGCCTTAATGTTCTTTTTGCTTAAAAGTGGTTTGCGCCTTGGAAATCTGCCATGCAGGCCGTTTTTGCCCAGTCTCTTTCTTATGGTGGAGTCGTGAACACTGACCTTAATTGAGGCAAGTGAGGCCTGCAGTTCTTTAGATGTTGTCCTGGGGTCTTTTGTGGCCTCTCGGATGAGTTGTCTCTGCACTCTTGGGGTAATTTCGGTCGGCCGGCCACTCCTGGGAAGGTTCACCACTGTTCCATGTTTTTGCCATTTGTGGATAATGGCTCTCACTGTGGTTCGCTGGAGTCCCAAAGCTTTAGAAATGGCTTTATAACCTTTACCAGACTGATAGATCTCAATTACTTTTGTTCTCATTTGTTCCTGAATTTCTTTGGATCTTGGCATGATGTCTAGCTTTTGGTGTCAGGTAGCTCCTATTTAAGTGCTTTCTTGATTAAGAACAGGTGTGGCAGTAATCAGGCCTGGGGGTGACTACAGAAATTGAACTCAGGTGTGATAAACCACAGTTAAGTTATTTTTTAACAACGTGGGCAATCACTTTTTCACACAGGGCCATGTAGATTTGGAGTTTTTTTTCTCCCTTAATAACGTAAACCTTCATTTAAAAACTGCATTTTGTGTTCAATTATGTTATCTTTGACTAATAGTTAATGGTTTTTGATGAGCAGAAACATTTAAGTGTGACAAACATGCAAAAGAATAAGAAATCAGGAAGGGGGCAAATAGTTTTTCACACCACTGTATATCATCTTTTTTTGCAACGTGTAACACGTGTATCAGAAATGCCGCACATACTATCACTTTCAAAATAACTAGGCTGGGTGAAATTAATGTTGAGGTGCTAGTCATTAATGTAGGTGCTAGACAGTAATGTTGAGTGCACATTTACATCAATTAAATTAAATTTTATTTATATAGCGCTTTTAACAATGGTCATTGTCTCAAAGCAGCTTCACAAAATTTATAAAGAAAATTTATGGAAGTGTGTATGTGTGAGGAAAAATGTGTCTAGATAATAATAAGATTGTCCCTGATGAGCAAGCCGAGGGTGAAGGCGACAGTGGCAAGGAAAAACTCCCTGAGATGGCAATAGAAAGAAACCTTGAGAGGAACCAGACTCAACAGGAAAGCCATCATCATTTGGGTTCGGATAGAAATTATGTAAACTCATTTACATTTTTTTTTTAACGATTTTTTTTTTTTTACATTTTATGTTATGCAGTTGAAAGAATTACAAGAAGAACACACCAAATGTAGCATTGTCCTCTGGTATGCCGTCTACCAAATTCACTGTCATTTCCCCGATGAGGCGTTTAATTGAGCTCTGTGATTGGCTCATATTTCGGAGCTCTGGCAACCTAACCAGTCTAAACAAAGTGGAATTCTTGTAATCAGTCATAACATGGAGAGTGAAATTTCAGAGATTTTTAATTTTATTTTGTGCATCTTGCTACATCTCTTAATGTAGATTAAACGCAAGTCAACAATGACCCCTAATTCCACCTCTGTTGCTTCCGTACAGAAAGTTCTGAACAGTGCAGAATCGACTGTGTGAACGGGGCATGAGACATCTCGCAGCAATTCCTGATTTAATCGGTCAGCCTCTTGGTCAGTTTAAAGCAATATGATCACTGTCAGAGGCAAGTTGTTGCACAGTATTTAAAGAAAAAAAATGAAACTGGTGGCTTGTTTTGTTTTTGTTTATTTTTGAGTTTGTCATGGATGCCTCCAGCATGTGGTACCAGTGTGGTGGAACGTATGTAAACTTGTATTTAGCATGAATCTTTTGCAAAGCAATTCACTTCATGGTAGTCAGTCAGTCAATATATCATAAATCATAAAAGCAAATATTCTGTATTGTTTATTTTAGAGAACGTTGCATTCAAAAATTTTGCATTTTTATGGCATGGTGGTGGTAGTGTGGTCTGCACTGTAACTTCGAGGGTTTGATTTCAGACTTAAGTTTGTGTGTGTGCAGTTTGCATGTTGTCCCAGTGCTTGGTGGATTTCCTCTGAGTGCTCCGGTTTCCTCTCACAGTCCAAAGACATGCAGATTAGGCTAATTGCTGTTTCCAAATTGCCTGTTGTTTGTGTGTGTGCTTGTATGCTCTGCGATGGACTGGCACTCCATCCACGGTGTACTACGTCCCGAGTCTTCTTGGATAGGCTCCAGGCTTATGAAAAAAGCATTGTAACTTGATTGATATATATATATATATATATATATATATATATATATATATATATATATATATATATATATATATAATATTGTAGAAGAACAACATTTTCTGTTTCCTGAGCATTTTATCTCTCTTTGTTAAACATGGTAAAGGTTCTGCTGAACAGTACTACAGGGTTGTTTTATCTCTGCTCTCATCACCTGCATAGTGATGTGAATGAAGGCAGTTGCGAGAAAACAATGGAAATTGTCACCGTTAACAAAAAAAAAAAAAAAGAGTAATACTCTTTCATAGACAAGATTTTATCGCGGCTTTATCAGTGTCTGTGTGTTGATATAAAACAGAGAGCTGTTCATTTATGTTTCGTGTTCATTTAGATTTGGTGCATTTGAATATTTTTTATTTAGGCTCATCAAGGCTAATGACTCTCTAAACACCACCATTCATGCTTCATCATGTTTCAATGATATCATTTAAAAAAATTCCAAGTAAATAACTGACAAAGCGAAACCAACATCAGATTTACTACATGGACGTTCTTCTCTTCTTGGCTGTAGAGTTTCCCCCCCTCGCTGATAACTTCTTAGATGTGATGAAGAACGGAGAGATGGCAGTCCATGCTGACATTCACCTGCAGTCCACCAGTGCCAAGCAACACAATGGTGTGTGAAGTGCTTCTACACCCAAAATTCACTTTTCATTTCCAATTTCATTTACTTTGTAGTTCTGTAACATGATGAGTGTTGTATCTAAGCTCACAAACTACTTCATGGTCTTTAGCCTCAAATCAGGGTTAACTGTTCTGTTAGAAACAAACAAAATTGAAACAAATGGCAACACATTTTAATAATGAACGAGGATGAAGTGTGTGATACATTTTATTCCTAGTTATGTCTTTAGGTTCCGTGTATCTATACAAGGAACAAATGGTTGAATTTCTGTAGGATTTCTATGGAATTATCTTTGTAACCGTAAAGATGAAAGATTAATAAAATGTAAAAATATCACAACAGGGTTAAGGTCATTGCAAGGTCAAAAATCTGAAAGTTTTTCCTTCCATAGCTTTAGTTAATCTTCAGCATCAAGAGCAATGACTCCTGCATGTATATTTATTTATTGAGGTTTAATCATTCGTGACAGCACACTGAAATAATTTTCTCACATATGCCAGTTAAGAAGCTGAAGGCAGAGCGCAGGGTCGGCCAGCATACAGCACTTCTGGAGCAGATGGGGTGTTAGGGCTCATCAGTGGTAGCTTGGCGGTGCTCGGGCTTGAACCAACAAACCTTTGGATTAGTAACCCAGAGCCTTAACTGTTTGAGCCCCTTTATTAAAGAACAACACACACTTTTAACCTGTTAAGATCTGAATCCAGATAGGGTTATATGGGGAAAACGGACAAGATTACTTCCTGTTATCTTTTTTTTTCTAACAGGAACTAAACAGCTATTACCTCACCAATTTGTCTTTTATTACACGATGTTAATAATGGAGAAATATGCAGCTTGGCATGTTGGAGAAACCTCAAAGCAATTCAACTTGAAGAAAAATTTCTGTGTGAAACACTGGAGACTCCTTACAAATTGCTAAAGAAACTGTGGCTCTGAGAACATCATGCTATAGAAGCGATGATGTTTTAGAAGAAAGCGCATGAATATTAAACAGAGCTTTTGATTGTCAAATCTGCTGTTAGAGACCACTTTCTAACCAATTATGTTAAAGCATTTATCATTATATTTTCGTTATTTTAAATAAGGATAGTACATGTTGTTTAGTAGAAGTGAATTATTCCAGTTATACAAGTCGATAACTGATCCTTGCCTGCTGATGGGTAAACAGTTCTTTGATGTTGGTGTGTCAGACCAAGGTTCAGACATAGGGTCAGGGTAACCTCTTGTTTATGTTCACATAAACTGCCGTAGGTAATATGTGGTATTTAGAGAGTAACTTGTAGGGTATTTCAATTGTGTGTCACTTCTTCGTATTTTTTTTTTTTCTATGTTTAATGTAGTCTTCAATAGTTCTCCAATAGTTGGCTCTTATTTTCAATCCAGTCCTTGTACCTGATTAGTTTTAAAGGAATGTTTTTGGTTTGATTGACACGTTGACCTATGAATCATTCAAGTATAAAAAAATCATCCAGCTTGAGGCATGAATCAGTGAGAAACAGGTGCAGATGATGATTAGTATACTGGTGATGCTGAATGCTGAGTGGTTGGAACAGACGAGAGGGGAAATGAGGTTGCTGCTGAGGTTCTTGCATAAATAATAAAAAAAAAAAGTTTTAATTAATTTACGGTAGAACAATAGTCTATAGATAGAGAGAGATCGGTCTCTATTTATTTATTAATAGTAATGATTAGAAGATAACTTTCTTGAAGTTTTGATAATACGCAATAATCACTCACTGTAAATGTATACCTTCACAGGTCCGATTAAGGTCACAACTGATGCCAACCAGCAGGAGAAGCTTCTTCCCCCAATGTCTCTTAACACTCTTCTACTCGTCTATCTATTTTTGTGAGTAATTGTTTTGTTCCATGTAATGAACGTACCGTAATACGTCTGACCTGCTCAGCTGCTTTTGCATGTCGAAACAAGTTTTGTTTTATTGTTTTATTTTCAGAACGTTTACCGTTCGAGTTTGTCATTTGTTTTTTAAAAAACTAATTCTGGGTGTTGTGTTTGGGCAGGGTGTGTGTTCTCGTGATGTCTTCCTGTTACATGGCTTTCAAGATCCTGGCTCTCGAGCAGCGGCTGAATTCGCTCGGCCCATCGGGAGATTATTCACACGAGTAAGTGAGTCGGTAATTTCGTATGACCCTCTTCCCACAACCCTCTCCCCTAATAACTGTATCGCGAAGTAGAATTGCTGGATAGAACAATACAGGTGTGAATCTACAGGCTGGGGTTTAAAGAGATCAGCAACATTCTCGCCCATGTTTGTGGATTACTAATAACGACCACAGGTCGTGCTGTTGTTTTTTGTTTGCAAAAAAAAAAAAAATTCAAGGATCCATTTTAAGTCATCGTTAACAACAAATAATTTTGTTCAGCTAGCTAATGTACACCATTTAGCCCTCATTGTGCATTATTTGGACTTATTATTCATACTGTAGCATCAACAAGGGAACAATCAGACAATGCACGGAAAAGACCCAGCATGTCACTTCTAAATATACTTGTTGTTTTTTCCAAACGGTGTTTCTGTTAAAGCTGATCTTAATTCTAATACACTACACTCTTTGTAACAGTGTTCTGGACTTGTCCCAGTGCAGACTTCCTTTCATTGTTACTTTCATTTTACTTTAAAACAACCTGAAACTTTTTTTTCCCCTTCATATAGAAACGCACTTTATTATCAGTCTCAATCAGCATCCAGCTCGGAGATCTATGGCGAGCTGTCCACAAACCTGTTTAAGTTAGAAAAGGTGAGTGAACTATTTGGTTTAGTTGTAAAGTTGAATAACATCAGGGTTGAGTTTTCCTGCTAGATCATTTACAGTCTTGTTTCTCTGTTGATCAACAATGGTAAGACGAACCAGTTTATTTTCTTTTGTGTTCAATAATCTTGCGGTGAAAAGGAGGTAGGGTTTCAGACACTTAGCAAAGGTGTGTTTGTCAATTGGAGTTTTTTCTTTTTCTTCTTCCTGCTATTTATAATCGAACTTTCAATGAAATAACCTTAATGATAAGAAAAACATCTGTGGGTGTCTATGTATTGTAGTTGAAGCTGTAACATCTGGTTAGACTTTTAAAGCAAAGTATCTGGTATAGGTGTTTAGAACATAAAGAGACCTTTTAAGACTTGTGATGGCATCAAGGACTTTGGCATATTTCCAAAATCATTATTGGAAATGATAATTGGAAATGATTATTTAGTAAGGACTAAAAACATGACTGACTGTAATGTTATTGACGAATAATTATGGGTGAGGTGGTGTAATGTGTTACCAGCCTCATTATAGTCTAAATATATGTTGTGTAACAACTTAATGACTGTATTGAGAAGCGTATATATACATATACACACATACATACATATACATACAAAAAAGTATGCACACCTAAGGAAAAGTAAAATACTATGATATATATTATATTAATATCATATATATCAATATATAATGCATGTATACTTTTTTTGGCTGTGTGTGTGTACAGTATATACTGTACAGTCTAAGGTTTTTGGGTCACAGCTTTGGAAGCACACATTTGTAAAGGATGTCTTGTTCCACTAAATCATCACAATTTTCATTTGTTTGAACAAAGAGAAACGATGCAACGCTGCTTCTGGGCATAAAGGCTTCATTCAGACATGTTAAAGTGAACAAATCCTCCACAGAGCGCTTACTTCAACCCCAATGAAGACTTTGAACTGACATGAATTGGGAAAACCATAAATACCCAGAAAAGTGGAAGTTGTACTAAAAGAAGAATAAATATAGAACAGGATGTTTTTTTTAAAGCTCCTTAATCTGTTTATGATAAACCGTGAGAAATAGAAAACTGTTCTATAATGGTGGTTTTCTATAGTAACTGCCTGATTCACACAAACACATCAACATAAACTTAAAACGTAAGATTCAATTAAAGCCAATGTTATTGTCAGAGCTGTCGTAATTTAACCAAATAAATCAACACAATCTGGCCTAACAGATTTGAAAATGTTTCAAAAAATAGTTTCAAAAACTGATAAATGTCGGTTATTCTTCAGTTTTTGCCTCAGTTTCTCATTGACCTTTGTGCTGTTCTTTCATTCACAGATTCAGAAGAACCTGCGGAAGCTGCTTGAAGGGAGCTGAGTGTCCTGTTTTTTTTTTTTTGTTTTTTTTAAAAAAAAAAAGCTCCAAAGACTTAATGAAGAAGACATTTATCTGTGCAATAGCCACACCACAAAGCCTTTCTCTCTACTCAGGATTGGACCCTTTTTTTAAATAAAAAAAATCATTATGGCATTTTAAGCGAGGCCAATGGAGAGGGAGGAAATAAGCTTTATATTTTAGTACTGTAGAATTGAAAAGCTTTAAGCTAGTAAAAATAAATGAGTCCCAAGGACTCGGGTTTTGTATGTTTAACATTTCAGAAATAAAATCGGATTACTAAAGAAATGTACCTTTTGGACGATTTGTTGTAATTTAGATTGTCAATAAAATATTTATAGTTTGTGTCCGTGTACACTGGTGGGTAATATCTGAAATTTAAAGCTACCGAATTTGAGACGTTACCAGCAACGTCAAACCAAATACCAAGGGCTAATGTGTTTTCTTTGAAACGTGTGAAGCCACCACATCTGCTGCTAAAACTACGTCACCGGACAGCTGAATACACACTTTTGCATGCATGAGCTTACTGACACACCTGCCATTGTGACGGGAGAAACGACCTGCATCTGCACGCCCAGTGAACATCTTTTAGAACAGCTGTAGTGCTTATTGTTAATATTATGTATAAAAAAATTAAGATGCCCTAATGTGTTAATGTTAATTTTTAGCAATTGTGTTAAGCCCGCTTTTACACACGATAGGGCTTTTCAAACTTCTGCCAAGGGATCCCTAAAAAAATTTCACTGCTTCATCAGATTTACATTGTAGACATTGTTTATTCAATTCTATTCAAAGATTAGGCTCATTAGTCGATGTATATGTGTTTAATAAGATTTTGGCAGTTAATGGAAGCCATGAATATTATTTTTCATGAAAGAACATTTATAAATTAATATTAGTTGACAAATACTTTAACTGTGGGTTTAGAGGCTTGAACCCAGCATTGTGTACATGTATAGTGTACATATAACTTGTTGAATTTTCATGAAAAATACATTGAGTATTTCTGCTTAGTTTTCAAACTAGCTTAGTTATAGAAAAACTAATGATTAAACATTATAATGTACAGTGATGTTCAAAATAATAGCTGTGTGTTGAAAAAAAGTGAGTAAAGCTTCATATCCATATAATAACTTTTAATGTAAATCACATAAATGCATCGGACACTTTGCACATTCTATTCTGAATCACAACATGAAGAAAAATGTGCTAAATGTATTATTAGTTTAATGTAAGTGAAGTAAAACAAATATTAAAGTGTTTGAAAAAAATTGCAGTGTGGAGTTCAATTAGAGAGGTAAATTATTCTGTGAAAAACAGGTGTTAAACAAGTTTCCCTTATTTAAGGATGAATGCAGAAAAGGTTGTTCTGTGCATTTCTTTCTGAAAATCAGAGTAAAAAGGTTGTCCAGACATTGTTCAGAAGAACAGCGTACTTTGATTTAAAAGTTCATTATAGATGGAATAAAACAGAAAAAGTAGTGCATAAAATGATAGGCTGCTCTGCTTAAAATGGAGACCAAAACCAGAAAGATGTGGAAGAAAATGGAAAACTACCATTGGAATGGAACGAAGAATAACAAAATAGACTCAAAGAACATCTAAAGTTACCTGTTAATACTATTACTATTAGAAGACGGCGATGTGAAGCCAAGCTATCAGCAAGAAGCCCCCGCAAAGTCCCATTGTTGAAAAAAAGACACATGCTGGAGAGGTTACAGTTCGCCAAAGAACACATTGACTGGCCTGAAGAGAAATGGTGCAATATTTTGTAGACTGATAAGAGCAAGATTATTCTTTTTGGGTCTAGAGGCCGCAGACAGTTTGTCAGACGACCCCTAAACACTGAATTCAAGCCACAGTACACTGTGAAGACAGTAAAGCATGGAGGTACAGGTATCATGATATGGGGATGCTTATCGTACTATGGTGTTGGGCCTATTTATCATATTTAGGGATCATGGATCAATTTGAGTACACCAGAATACTTAAAGAGGTCATGTTGCCATATGCCGAAAAGGAAATGCCCTAGAAATGGGTGTTTCAACAAAACAACGACCCCGTACACACCAGCGAGAAAAAAGCATAAAAAATGATGGCTGTATGTTCTCGTCAAAAGAGCTGGCAACAAAAGTGAATACACTGCACTATGATTCAGGAGGTCACAGGTTCAAAGCCGACAAACACCAAGTTGTCCCTGTTGGTCCCTTGAGCAAGGCCCTTAACCCTCAACTGCTCAGCTGTATAATGAAATAGTCGCTCTAAAAGCCTAAATATAAATGTAATGCTATAAAAACTGCACATTGACTAATCTAAAAAATATCTAATTGTCATTTCTATACTATTCTCGCTTGAGAACATATAATAAAGTGGTTGCGGAAATGTGAGGGGTGTTTCCACTTTTGTGAGATACTGAAGCTTTCATACATATTCCATTGACTAAACTCTGATTTAGGAGTTTCTGTAGTAAATCCAGGTTCGTCCCTCTGCGTGTTACTAGTCCACCACAGGCCAGTGGCTAGTCCTATCCAACCACAGGCAGGAAAATCAGGCGCTCCAAGCACCCAGCTGTAACAGGGCTAACACTAGTCAGTGTCTATTGCACATTTCTTAGCAGCAGTAACTATTTCTTAGCAGTGTCACCCCCTGCTGGATTGACTGTGTTAATAAATAACGTTAAAATTTAGTTCTGTGCGAAAATAGACCTAGCAGATTTCATATTAAAAACAGCAATTTTAGCCTTAATACACGTAAAACTAAATTAAGCTCTATACTCCCACTCTAGTTCATTAAACACCTTTAGTTTTAATTACAGTGTGCAATGTTGTGTACAGATCGTGTGTAAAAATGATTCCTCCCAAATGATTGTCCCTGAACCACACTAACATTTTGTTTCGTGGAATATACCTGTGCAATTGATGTGATACCCTGGTCCTTCAGTACATTCAGATCATCAGGTGACTCCATTTTATTGCCACATGATGTTGCTAACCAACTGAAGCAATCCCAGATCATACCACTTTCTCCAGAGGCTTGTACACTGGGCACTTCGCTCTGGAAATAGGATCAATCTGAACTCATCAGATCAGACGACCATTTGCCACTGATCCAAAGTCCAGTTATAGCAAATTTACCCCCTTTTTCCCCCCTGATTAACCTCTTTAAAAAAATTGGTTTCCTTACGGCCACAGAACTCTTTAGTCCGGCTCCAGCAGGTTTTTTTTTTTTTTTACGGTGCAACTTCACCAAACGTTTGTGATCTCCATTTAGAGGTCTTTATTTATTTACCTTTTCCCCAACCACATTTCTTTCACAAAATGTTTTAAGGGTTTTAATAATATGTTGGGCAGCTCCTCAAGCAATCTCCTTAGTCCAATTATTTGACACTTTTCTTTTCGTGGCCAAGCAATGTACAATCCATTCAGAAAAAAAAGTCAGCTTAAAATAAAACAGAAATGTACAAAGAACATAAGACTTGATTTTCCTTCAAAAATAAAGGCATGATTTATTTGTACAAAGCATCTCAATGTTACTTTGATAGGGATGAACATTAAAAGCCACACTAAGAAACCAACAAGTGCTTTTTAAACCCCTAAAGTTTTTCTATCATTCTAGAACTGTTTTTTTCCCAGACTACCTCAAATGTCATTAACAAATTCAAGCTATAAACAAATAAACTTGACTATTAAACCTAATGACTTAGAAAGAGAGACTGACTGCTAATTCACATTTAAGTGTGATATTCTGGAATCAAACCTGTGTTAATTAATGTACTGTATGCTTAATTGTGTACTTCTTTTTTCCAAGTAACAGTATTGGTTACAGTTCACTCAAACTTGATTCCCTGTGCCAGTGGGAGGTCCTTGCTATAGTTGATGGTGCTGTGCAAAAGGGAAAAAAATATCTTTATTATGCAAACAATTTCAAGCTTAGGTCAGCCTTAAAGACAATACTGTATGTAAGCAATTTCTAAAACTAATAAAAGTTCTTGTTACATGGCTAGGGAATGTTTGTGTGCACATACCATGTGGACCTCCTCATATACTGCTTCCATGAGTCACTGCCTGACTCGCGTCCACCTCCTGTGTGCTTTTCGCCTCCTGTACGCACAAAACCACACGCTCATCAGTTGTTCCTCACAGCAGCTTCTGGTAGCATTATAAAAAGAAATCTGTACCCACCGAAGGCTCCTCCAATCTCTGCACCACTGGTTGGAATGTTGACATTCACAATACCACAGTCTGAGCCTTTAGGTCTGTGGGAAAGAAAATCCCTCTCAGTCTCCAAAAACTACTTGAACGTTATGTTAAACATTAGAGTTCAAATATGTATCGACTTCACATACCCTAGCCAGCGGAACACTCTGCCCATGTCTTTTGTAAAGATGCTGCTGGAGAGACCCTGCTTGACTTCATTATTCCAGGTGAATGCCTCTTCTTCTGTCTAAAAGAAAATAAAAAAAATTGTGAAACATAAAAAAAAACATGTGCTTGCAGCAAAAAGAAGGTTAACCATCATACCTTGAATTTGATCACATACAGAATAGGCACAAAGGTCTCCGTTTGAACGATGGGGGCATCGTGTGCCAGACCAGTGAAGATAGTAGGTTCCACGTAATTACCAGGGCGATCCATGACCTGACCGGCAAACAGAGGTGAAATTCAGTTTTGCAAAAGATTTCCAAAGTAAAAGTGCACGCACCCACACACAGCATATCTACAAAAAATATGTTTTCTATACTTGTTTACATGTATTAGATACAATCTATGGTGCAGAACTGTACCTTTCCACCACAAACCAGAGTGCCGCCCTGCTTCTTGGCCTGCTCTATGGCTCCTAGGTACTGGTCCACAGCTTGCTTGGTGTGCAGAGGACCATACAGAGTGCTAGCTGTTGAGAAATGGCAAAAAAAAAATGCATTCGGTTTATAAGAAGCTATTTTTTATGGTGCATTAACAAAAACTGCATGAATATAGCCAGGTCCATCAATTTTACACCAAAGATAAGCTTTTTGGCATTTGGCTTCTGTACAACACCAGACTGATTCTGAAATGAAACACTGAGATCGAAATCGAGACTTTTAACTTTAATTTGAGGGATTCGATAAAAATGTGGCATGACTCTTTTCATTGTAACACGATGAAACTTAAAGGCGTATTAATTTTTAGAGCCTTCTGTTGCTCTGAACGAAGACATGATGAGAACACTGTTGAACCACTGCCCTCCCCTCAACTGTCCTCACCCTCTCTCTGCTAAATCTATGTATGTCTTGTAAGGTGCCTTTTAACCCAAATCATGTCACATCAGCCTGGCTGATGGGTTATGGCAAAAAAGTTCTTCCCAGATTACATCGCAGAGTAATACTGTGAATTACGGGGACATTTGTGATCATATTATTTAATAAAAGGTGTAAAACAATTTATTTTTTTATCCATCCATCCACCTACCTACCGACCTACCCACTAGAGATGGGTGAGGGGGAAAATAGATCTAAATGAATAAAATTCTGAATTACGAGTTTGTATCTGAGGTGGTGAAACTGTGCCGTTTCCTCTATAGTCCCACATATGGCACGATCTAAAATGTTCACACATTGGCAGGCAGCACAGCATCCTGTGTGGTAGGAGCAAAATTTACAGCAAATGACATTCTGGAGATACTATACATAGTGCTCAGTTCAAAAAGTAGTATTGTTTGCTTAATGGAATTTAAAAAATTTGTTTTAAAATGGTTCGAAATTTTTTAAGTTTTAAAATTGTAAGAGAATCGAAATATATATATATATATATATATATATATATATATATATATATATATAAAATCATGAAACCTAGGTGCCGTTTCGATAAGCATCATGATAATATGTTATGTTGGGCCCAGTCATTCTTATCACTCCCTACCTACCTACCCACCTACCTACGTCCCTCCGCACCCATTTATTTACTTGTTTTTGTGCCAAACTAGCAGAAGGATTTCACGCGTCTGTGCTTAAATTAACTTACGGTCCCAGGGGTCGCCAATACGGATTTGCTTGTAGGCTTTGGTTAACCTCTCCACAACCTTGTCATGAACACTTTCATGCAGCATCTAGTGAACGAGGCAGGGGAAAAAAAAAGAGACACTAATAACTAAAGCATGGTTCATTTGATTAAATAAAAAATGAATAAATAGAACTGCTTTGTTTTAATTTAGCTGTAACTGTTTCTTTCTACCAGTCATATGTTTTAATTGAAATGTTATGTTTTTCACAAAGTATGGCTTAAAATATTATGTTTTTGTCTAATGTAAAGCAGGGGTGTACAATCAAATCTTTAAAAGACCAGAGTAGCTGTAGATTTTCATTCCAACTATTGAGGAGGCACATGTGATTGTAATGAAATAACATTAAAAAAATAATAATAAAATTGCAACTCGAGCAGTAATCCGGATGTAGATTTAGATAAGCACGCCATCAATGGCGACAGGCAACTTATAAACTGTATAAAGCCGATCTACTTCAAGGTGATAAGAGATAATAATGTGATTATGAATTATTACTCTTCTATAAATGTATTTTATACATTTATAAACCTAAAATTCAGACAGTGCTGTAAAATGTGTTGAGTATATAGTGAATAAGAGTCCTGAAATGAGCACTGTAAAGTCTTTATGATTACAGAAGTAGTTGCTGTTTAGCATTTCATCTTTACCTTCAAGTGAGTGTCTCCTGATTGGTTGAAATGAAAATAATTTGTGACGCTGGTAGAGAACACCGTACATCCCAAATGTGGACTCTTATCTCAATATCATAACATTTCCTACATTCCCGTTAGCAAATCTATGTTTTTTGCCACTATAATGCTACTCACCAGTCTTCTGGTAGTGGTACAGCGCTGCCCTGCAGTTCCCACCGAGGCAAAGAGAGCTGAGGGCACTACCAGGTTAAGGTCAGCGTCCTCGAACACTAACAGCAACAATAAAACATGCTTAATCAGTCTACAGTACCAACTACACAAGTAGCAGTGCCTGATTCAAACCTCTTGATCATCAACTTACCAATGATGGCATTGTTCCCTCCCAGCTCAAGCAGCTGTCGGCCTAAAAAGAAAAACAGATAACAGACGTCGTAAATTTGAGACACAGCTGTGTACATACTATGCAGTATCATATAGGCAGAATGAAACAGAGCACTCACCAAACCGCTCCTGCACCATCAGAGCTACCTGTTTGCCCACGTGAGTGCTGCCTGTGAAAGACACGAGGTCGACCCGCTCATCTTTAGCAAGGGCCGTGCTACAAAAAGGAACAAGGCATCAAAGTGTCATTTGTAGGACTGACAAGGATTTGTGTGACGATGTGTCAACAAGCGTTGATTATCAATAAAGACAGTAGTTTGCGTGACTTGTTTGTGCTTTACACATGCATTTGCAGCATGAGCCCTAAAAACAAGACAAAATAGTTTACATTTGCATATCTAAAACCGCTGCATGTCAAACCTGAACCGTTTTTTTTTTTTTTTTTTTTAAATCACGTCCATAAATCTTTAAACTTGTCTATGTGTTAAAGCTACGAAAGCTGACGGTGTGTCTAGTGTTATAAGTGACTGTGCACTTACCCAATGTCAGCTCCACCACACGTCATAGAACAGATAGCACCAGGAAGGTTGTTCTGCTCCAAGACCTCAGCAACAATTCTGAATGCAAGCACACACACACACACACAATCATGGTGGGACATGAACTCTGACAGTTTTCTGGCTGTTCATTGCAATGCAAAGCTGTACTGGTAAACTACTGCTCACACACACACACTTACTTTGTCACTGCTACACTAGTCAGAGGTGTGGTCGGGGCTCCTTTCCTGCCCAAAAAAAAAGGAATCATGTTTAACAGCCAAGTTTTGTGAGCACCATGATCCAACCGTACATGCCACTTTACTTCATATGTTATCTTTCTAAAAATATACAAATTAATTAGTGGAGTCTCACCAGAGGCAGACGTTGCCACAGATTAGAGCAATAGCATTGTTCCACCCGTACACTGCTACAGGGAAGTTGAAGGCTGTAATGATGCCCACTAGACCCACGGGGTTCCACTGCTCAATCAGGGCATGGCCTGGCCCTAAAAACACAATGCAATGCAAAAGAGTTACAGAAAGACCTTCCTTGAATACAAATGCCCATCCTGATTCTAATGTGAAACCATCAGACGCTTCTCTAGAAACGATGCAAATGATGGCTTGGGAGAAAAGCTGAGACAAATTATTGGCCCTGTATTTATTTCCTTAAAAATGTATGTCATCAAAAAACCTTCTATATCCAACATCAGGTGATTATACGCAACATAAGTCTGGTCACGCAAAAAATAAAGCTCTAGAAGCATGTTGTGACGAATGATCTCAAATCAAAGCAACAGCATCAAGACCTTTTATAACAGAAAAAGGTGAATTGGTCAACTATTATCAGTTAGTTCAACCAAAAACCTTTTTAATGTCTTACTTTCACCTCTCTCAACCTTTCAGACACAGTGACTACTAAAAAACTGAATCACTGCCTTCACTCATACTGATGTGACATACTTTCAGAGGGCAGAACTGGACCACCAATCATACGGGAGAGTCCGACAGCGTAGTCACACACATCGACATACTCCTGCACCTCGCCGACCCCCTCCACGTAGATCTTTCCCATCTCCAGAGACACCTGATGATACATACAACAGATATCCCACACAGCAGCTCACATATATCCTTTAATTTAAATTGAATAAGGGTTTTTTTTATCCATGTGTACCAAGCTGCCAAGAACTTTGATCTTTTTTCTCAGAGCGTCTCCAATCTGTCTTACAATCTCGCCTCTTTTTGGAGCAGGGATCTGTTGAGAGAGTCAACAAAGCAAAAAGAAGACCAAGTCAGGAACAAAACATGACACAAGCTGTTAACAGAAAAATAATCTGTTATTGACATTAAGTAATGTGCTCTTAAACCTGTTTAATATTAAACTTAAGATTATGCAAAGCATAGATCGTATGACTCCGTTGGAACGTGCCTCCGTTGGAAGTGAATTATTGTTAGAGATGCTGGTGTAGAAATTAAATTAAAAGCAAGGCTTTAAGCCAAACAATGAATGTATCTTTACTAAGTGTTTGTGAGTGGAGGGATGGAGAAAAGGGACTTGTGTAGGCCCCAATCGAATCCTCATAGCCCCAAAAATGTGGGGGGTTATGAGGACTTTGGGGTTGCAAAGTTGAGGTAGATATGGCTGTCGATTCAGACTCAGAGAATAGAAATTTTGGAAAAGGTGCAAGTCCTGGGGAAGAGGACTGGTGGGCTGACCTGCATTAAATGCCAAAGTTTTGGCAGATACAATAAATGCAATAACAATAGTAATTAACAAGTATGTGTAACCATCAATTTATTACTTACGTCTGCCCAAACTTTCCAGGCTTCCCGTGCCTTCTGTACAGTTTCTTCATATTCAGCCAGGGTAGCCTGATTACAAACAAAGATCAGAATGTATGATATTACCGTACACATTTACCTATTTACACATTATCACAAAGTATAAAGGCTGATTTATGCTTCTGTGTCAAGTTACATTTTCAGAGAGGTGCACCTCTGCAGAAATGTAACTACATATCAGGCAACGAAAAAAACGTGACAACTGCACTTCCAGCTTTCTCTACACTTCCATTTTTAATTGAGTTTAAAGTCATATTAACAATCTCCTCAGTGTAGACTTGATGCAGTAGCATAAATATGGCTTAAGACTCACACATGAAGCTCTTTTTCAAAATTAGGGATCAGCTTTCTGGGGTTCTGGAGTTCTAGGAAATGGAATATGATAAGTGTAGAAGTAGAGTTACCTGTCTGACTCTGGCGATGGGCTCATTGTTGGCGGGACAGTATGATGTGACCACCTAGGACCATAGGGTAATAACAACTACATGTAAAACTACAACAACAAATCACATTAAAAACAGGACTGCACAATTTAAACTAGAGCTATGCTATTAAATATGCGATTGTTGATCAATTGATTCATTAAATGAATTTTTTGAGGGATTTAAAATCAATTTACACTTTAAAAATTATGAAGGTCAACTTGCAAACATTAAATGGTCTAAAATTCCTCAAAAAAATATACCACAGCTTTTTTTAAAAAATTGAATCAATTAAAAAATACACTTGCATTTTCTTCAAAGTAAATGCAAAACCTTAGGTTTTATGCGCTACTGTAATTGAAACACAGCCCGTCATTGATGTAACTGCATGCCATGTCCAGTAGATAAATCTATGCCATGTCCTACCCATAAATTTATGCTGCATAGTTTGTGTTTTATTGCACATTTAATTTTATTTGCATGGTTAATTTAACAGTCGACTAATAGATTTAACATTGAATCAACATGTCAAGAGCTACTGTTGTTAAAAGGATGGGGATTCTATTTTAATAATATAATAACATTAAAAACAACATAAGTGCTACCATTATGTTAGACAGATAAAACTGTAATACACTTTATGCAGCAACACAGTGGCTTAGTGGTTTAGCACTGTTGCCTTGTGCCTCCAGGTTCGATTTCCGCCTCTGCATGTTTGCATGTTCCCCCCGTGCTTAGTGGGTTTTAGGCTATTTGCCGTTCCCAAATTGCCATAGAAACGATGGATATGTCCCCAGAGAGGGGAGTATCCATAGTCTGATGTGCCGGATGACACATGGATAGACCCAATACCACACCTTATATTGTTTACAGCACTAGGATCATTTAAAGCGAGAGATTGGAAATAATGAGAAAGTAGCACTGACTGATATAACTATAGATTTTTTCACTACCAGTAGAAAATCCTAGCAGGGTAGGGAAAATTATAGAACCCTCCAAGTAAGGAATTCACAAACGAGGTCCAGGCTGCATGGAAGGGTCAGACAGGGGATAATTAGTACATTGACACAGTGACATAACTGTCTAAACACATCCACTTGATCAATCTGTGATGACTTTGCATGGTTTGCAACTCATCACATTAGTAATCCCCCCCCTATTGTTTGTAAACAGTTTGATCTGTTGTGATTTTGTTGTGACTCACCACACCCCCTGAAACTCTGGCAGCTAATGACACGCCTTCTCTCACATGTCATATAAGAAGAGTATGAAATGTGCAGAAGTAAAAGCTCCTCAAAAAAAGTATCCAAGATGGCACTAAACACATTTATATAATATGATATGTTCAGAGAGTGTCAAAAACCTTTTAGGGTATTTTAGAGATGTCAAGCTGCAAAAAGTTTAAAAAACAATGATTGTGCAATGCAGTGCAATTGTAGATGTAGATCACTAGTATAATGCAATTTAGCACTGAATTACTGACACACACTGCTAGATTTAACACACCAGTACAGTGCACACATTCACACCTGAGACATTAGATTGATTGATGGATGGATTAATAATGTCAGTTCATGTTGTTGGTGCTAGGAGCTTCACTTCTGCTGTGCTGTCACATTACAAAGAATGATGCAACAGCTGCAGAGCAAATATAACTGTAAGCCTAGGGCTTGCAAAACAATGATTAATTCAGGTTAAAGCAGTAATAAAGACTGCCAGGCCTGAATGGGGCCTCTGTGCACACAGTCTCTCTGACACACACATACAGTATATTTAGCTCTTGTCTCCTGTCCTGATCTGTCTGCTCTTCCCCTTACCTCTCCTTTACCTCCCCATGTTCCGTTATAAACGCCGTCGTTTTCCTCGCTCAGACCCAGTTCTTTCAGCCAGGAATACTTCGGCTGATTGATAAGAAGTGTAGACATGGCTGCAGTCTGCCGGAGCGTCAGAGACCAAAGTTTTTTGCGAAGTGCAATGTGGCGGACGGCAGTAAAGGCCAGGGTGCGCTGCATGGCTGGAGCAATTACACACTAATGCGCATGTGCGGAACTAAAAGCCAGGCACGCGCGCCGCGTGACTGAGACCTAGGTTGCCAGATAGATCGAATTACTCTTATTCTTTGACTTCATCTACTATTGTCACTCCCACCTCCTGCATTGTGACAAAAAACCGTAAACCTCCCGCTTATTTTACTTTCTTCCTTTATTAAAAAAAAGGTCATAGTTTTAAAAGATATCACAGGTGGTTTCACGATTTTGTATCTTGGTGGAAGTTAAACTTGCAGCTTGGTCCATCTTATCATATAAACAAATGTTGGTGTTTCAGATATATTTCGTTAATTTTTCGTATTACTGGTTTAACACCAGCTACGAATTTCCAATGCGAAAATTATGGATCTGGCAACACCGACCTCTGTACCATCATTGGTCCAAACCGCACTCTCCCACTTAATAAACCAGTTTAGAGAAAATGAAAAAATAAAAATATATATATATATTTTTTTAAACAACTATCTTAATTTGATTAAGTTAAATGAAGTTTCTCTTATAATAACCACATATTCTGGTACAGAAGAATACTAAAGCTTTTTGTGCGGTTATATGTACATAAGCCTTCGTTCTCCATACGACGGTGTGAAGCAGAGTGGCGCAGCGGAAGCGTGCTGGGCCCATAACCCAGAGGTCGATGGATCGAAACCATCCTCTGCTAACTTTTTTTTTTTTTCCGCTTTTTTATTTTTTTAAAAAAAATTTCAGTTATCGAGATGTATATTAAATTAATTTAAGTGACACTGGAGAACTTAGTAATAATAACAATGGCTAAGTTGGATTGTAATTTCCCGTCTAATAGGTTTACTGTATTATATAAATTATTTTTCTCATTCATAAATACTGTGTTACCAATTATGCTGTAAAATTACAAATTTCGGTTTCTTTTTTTAAACATTTGTGTTTTTTGTATGTAGAAAACCACTTCTATTCGTAAGATTAATATGCAGTAACAGGTTTTATTTAAGTTTTATTCAATAAGCAAAGGATTCCAGCAGGTGGCGGTAATGCACGTATAAGTCGCCTGCTAACCGTCTAAAGCTACAAAAAAGAAGAAGAAGAAGTCGTTGCTCTTCAACTTCCGTCGAACTTCCGGGGTGGAGAAATGGCGGTTCACAACAACAGAGACACAATGGAGAGTCTGGAGGATGGAGAAATAAGTGGCTCTGATTCGGAGCCAGAAATGCACTCAGGTGGCCGGCGGCAGGTAATAATATAAAGTTAAACGCGCACATACCTCTCAGAGACAGTGCTTTAGTGGTGTGTTTGGAGAATTGTTACCTTGTTTTGTAACGTTAGCTAACCGGTTAACTCACTTAAGCAACTAAGCTAGCTAACTAACGGTTCTAGCTAAGTGATGTGTCCTCTCGCGTCGTTATCCGGTTAACTTAGTACTCTAGGAAGTGCATATGAGATTGTTTTAGAAACAAACCTGTCTAGGTTAAATCATGATGATGAAGATGATGAGCCGGATCCACTGATCTCATAAACTCGTGTGATTATGTAAAAAAAAAAATATTATTTTACCACTAAAAGTTTATTAATAAATTCTACATTCAGAGTGTAAGTAAATTTTGACTTAACCCCGTATAAACTCCAGGATAGTGTTGCTTTTTACATTAAAAGGCTGTTGTAATTCTTCTGTAGATGCCTTCTGCAGGACCGTTTTCAACACAGCACTTTCAGAGCAGAGATCGTCCTCAAGCTGCTTCATCCGTCACCAGCTACCGCAGCTCCATCGCAACCGAATCCAGTGGCAGCGACTCAGAGGAAGAGGCTGCACTATGGAGGCGAAAGCGTCAGAAGTGCAACAATGTTCCTCCACCTGTACTTCCCACGTCTTTTGGGGGTTCCGGACGCAAAGTGAATAACATCTGGGGCTCTGTGGTGCAGGAGCAAAACCAGGAGGCTGTCGCGGCTGAGCTCGGCATCATGGGAATGGAGGCAGGTGTCACTATGGACAGCCGGCAGTGTGAGACCTATAACTATTTACTGGCACGTAAGCTGATGGAAAAGGAGAGGCAAGAGGAGGAGCAGGGCATGGAGACCGTGCTGGACAAGCAACTAGAGGAATACATGCAGCATGGAGGACAGGAAGAGAACTGTGATGGCCATTTGAAGAGGAAGCGGTCAGTCAAGGAACGACTAGGTTCTAAAGCTGAGATGGACATTACAGGACGATATGAGATCACAGAGGACGACCCTGAAGATAAAGTGATCGATGAAATAGCGCATAGGTAAGGAGACACCTTAGTTAATTTTCCATAATTTTGAACTATTTCCAAAGCTATTTTTCACAAACAGTGCTTATTTAAATACAGTATACTCGTCTGCCGAGCTGTATTGTGTAATGACCATTTTCTCTAATCTTTATTAAAAAGGTTGAAGGAGCCAAAGAAGGAGTTAATAGAGCGTGTTGTGAAAGTGATCGGCACAAAGAAAGCGATAGAGCTTCTGTCGGAAACAGCAACGATCGAACAAAATGGAGGTCTTTACACAGTGGTAAGAGTACCCACAGTTATTCGTTTATTTATTATTATTTTTATTATTACTTTGACTTGTTGTTTAGCAGCAGGGGTAAATTAGAGATAGGGGCGTATTTATTCAGTTATGTATCATTCTTTACAATTCTTTGGTGTGGCAATTTACTTAATGACACTAACAGGATATATATTTAAATGCATTTTTTAAAATTTATATATGTTTGCATTTCAAATGGAAAAAATTTGCAGTTCCTTTATTATTCTACAGGTATCACTCTAAACTATTCACACAGTGCCGCATCCTGTTTATAATTCTTTGGCCATGTTTGTTTAGAAGTGTAACATTAGATCAGTCTTCTTCTTTGTCTTTCGGCTGTTTCCTTTCAGGGGTCGCCACAGCAAATCATTTGCCTCCATCTAACCCTATCCTCTGCATCCTCTTCTCCCAAACCAACTAACTTCATGTCCTCTCTCACTGCATCCATAAATCTCCTCTTTGGTCTTCCTCTAGACCTCCTGCCTGGCAGTTCCAACCTCAGCATCCTTCTACCAATATACTCACGATCTCTCCTCTGAACATGTCCAAACCACCTCAATCTGGCCTCTCTGACTTTATCTCCAAAACATGTAACATGGGTTGTCCCTCTGATGAACTCATTCTTGATCCTATCCATCCTTGTCACTCCCAAAGGGAACCTCAACATCTTCAGCTCTGCTACCTCCAACTCTGCCTCCTGTCTTTTCTTGTAACATTAGATCAGTATGTTTATAAAATCCTGACACTTACAGAATTGAAATGCAAATTGGATCGGCACCTAGGTATTGATATTATTCCATCCCTAGTAGATTAATTCGTATTGTGTAATTAACCATTTTTATGATGCATATTAATTCTAAAATATTTTGTGAATTTATTGCGTGACAATACACTTTTATACTTTGTTTTGAAAGTATTCTGATTCTAATAATGTTTTTCCTGAGTAATTTTCCCCCATTTTCCCACTGAGCAGCGCTGCTGAGCTTGATTCTTTTTGCTTGACATTGTTTAAAATATTGATGGATAGCTCCAAAGAGTATGTTTATATGAGTTTTGTTTGCATAGGATGGCAGTAGAAGGCGGACGCCTGGAGGAGTTTATCTGAACTTGCTGAAAAACACTCCTAGTATTACTCATGATCAAGTCAAGGTAAGAATGATGATTCACATATATAGCATTATTATGTTTTATGCATGAACTAAAGTAAACAGACTAAGTCTTTAGAGAGTCTCTTATTCTCCACATTGTTGTTTTCTTAAGGCGTAACTTGCTTCAGGTTGGCATTCCTTTATCATACACGTAATTTCTCATTTCTTTTATCCTGGTGCATTTTAGAGCATACTGGCCTTAGGGGTGGGCGATATACCGGTAGACACGGTTAACCAGTAGAAATTTGTCAACCAATAGAGATTTTGGTCTATCGTCTTAATCGCGGTTGAGATCATGTGACGTTGCATGTTACGTAACCCTGCAAAATACACATTCACTTCAAACAACATAAAGTGGGGCGAAACTGTGGCACCCGATTAAGCCGGCGTGGGCAAACCAAATATCCAGACCCGGTGGATCGCACAGCGTGGACCAACTTGAGCAGCGCTGCTCGAATCACAAACCTGCGCGACGCTGATAGAAATAAACCAAGACGACCATCAAATTACATTTTACCCCACTGGGATGTGCACGTACAAACCAGGCATGGCAAGGTGGAAACAATATTAAACAGTCCTGACATTTTAAATAAATAATTTATAAATTAAAAACAGTGGGTCGCGCAGGTTTGTGATACGAGCGGCGCTGCTCAAGTTGGTCCGTGCTGCGCGAATAAACCAGATCATCTCTGCGCTATCCAGATAGTCGCGCTGTGCTGTCCACTGGGCCGCGCAGATATTTGGTTTAATCGGGTGCTACGGTTTCGTCCCTCTTTTGATGTGTTTGGCTTCACATACACTTTGACAAAAGAAGAAGACGGTGCAGCATCAGTGAGTTTGCTTACATTTGATAAAAAAGGTGCATCGTCTGTGGTGTGGAATTGGTTTTGGTATATAAAAAGTGATAAGAATAAGATGAATGTGATTTGCAAGGTACGCAAGTGCACTGTTTTAACAAGTCAAACCGTCAAACCTTTTCTATCATCTGAAATCCAAGCATCCAAACGAATATGGGCAAAGTAAAAAAAAAAAAAGCGGCAAACCTCAGCAATTCACAGTTTAAATAAAATTACATTATGTAAAACAGTTTCTTTGTGTTTGAATTTTTATTTATGCATTTTCATATACAAATTGCTACATTGTGATATATATGGTTATCGAGGTAGAAAATTGCTTCTACCGTAATAGAAGATTTTGGTTATATCGCCCACCCCTAACTGGCCTGTAATGCTGTTGATCCACTTTATAATACTCTTTCAGATGTTATGTTTCACAATTATATGTGCTTTATGTGCTAAAGGTAGCTGAAATGCTAATTAATCACTTTCATAGACTTACTATTGCACCAAATTAACAAAGCATTAGTAGAGGCTTACACTCACTGGATAAAGGCTTTTGATGAATTAAGAGCAACAGACAGGACAGTTACTGATGTCGTTTGGCAGAGTCTCATAATTTGACAGTCTTAATACACAAAAACATTTTTTTATGTAAAATTTAGCTACTTTTTGGCCATGACGATCTTATCTTAGAGCAAATAAACTGAAAAAAAGGTGCACTTAATTTTTGTAGACACGCGCAGTGTGTGGGTGCAGACAGTGTTTCCAGGATGTATTAAGCTTTCTATTTCTATTAAGAGATGTATTGGGAGAAATAAAAGGGAGTCACAGAATAGATTCATCAGTCTGTACATCACAAATAATAGTCTTGCTTTTAAAGAAACATTTTCTGTCCTAGAAAATATTCTATGAAGAGAACCAGAAAGAGTATAACAACAAGAAGGCAAACAAGAAAGCAGCCAAGCAGCGGCAAAAGTACTTAACCGCCAAGAAGATGAAGCAAGCGATCGGGACTTTGGACCTGCAGGAGCATGATGACGTTTCTCGAGAAACATTTGCCAGTGACACTAATGAAGCGTTGGAGTCTCTGGAGGACGGGGGTGAAGACCAGTCTGAGTCTGCACTGGGAACCGAGGACACTCCTGTAGTCTATGCCTCTAATGACCTGGAGGTCTTCTGATGCTGCTGGTTGTATTCCTGACTGACGGTGTAGACAGTGACTGGACAGTTCACTGTCACCATGTGCAGTGATTGTGGACTAAGCAGATTCAATCATATTCACTATTATGTGTGATAGATACGGTCGTTTGTTTTCCCCTGTTTCCTTGCCCGTCTCTCGTGCGAGGCTGGACATGGCAAGTTCTGCACCGCATAAAGATGATTGTGTGCATGTGCGATAACAAGCTCAGAAATGTTAGACTGCTTTCACACAAGGTGTTTGTTGTTAAAGATGGACAGAAAAACAAAGAGATTATGTCGAACAAATGTTAGTTTTATATTGAAGTTAATTAAAATAAATTCTATAGTCAGAGCGTGGATCATTTTAAATTATACAAAAATCGTAAATAAATAATAAAAAAATAAAATAAAAAAAATCAACATGGACAATAGTGGTAGGATAAAAAAAAAAAAAGTTGTGCTGAGTGTGAGAGAATATGTGGTGCTTAATGACATCACCAAGTAGAAATCTTTTTTTGTTTCAGTGTTACCAGAGGTAGAAGACATTTTAAATTGTTTGGCATCGGTTTGTCACTGAAGACCATGTCCTCTATGCTGTCTCCCTCCCTCTGTCATTTCCAACACCTAGTGTGAAAGCAGCCTTTTTCATGACGCCTGTGATTAATAAGAGCTTTTATGCTGTATATTGTTAGCCAAGTACAACAATGCACTTTTGCTTGCCGAGTAATTTCTTAATTCTTTTTGTATTAAATAGCTGTCTAGTTAAGTTCACTCCCTACTGCAAATATATTACTAAGAATATGCTTAATGGCACTTGTATAAGTATTGACCAGTTGCTTTTATGCTTAATCCAAAGCAATGCTCTGAACATCTGGTACAATCTGGTAGTAATGATGCTTCGTTATGTTGCACTTGTTCTGCCTGCTGTTAGTGAGCTACGGTGTTAAATTTGTATTTGTGAAAAATGAAAGCGTATTCAGATACACTAAGCTCATCCTATCAAATGAGTGTTTTGATTAAAGGGTTATGTTTGCTAATGAATCCTTGAGTGCTAATATTTTAAAATAAAGTTTTATTTAGAATCTATTTTTCGAAATTCCCTGATGAATCAATTTCTCATTATTTAAAATTTGTTAATATAATATTTTTAGGAGTTTGATCATGTTGTCCATATTTAGAGTGAAGAGGCCTGTCTGTACCCCCCGAATATTCTTCCATTGTCTACTGTCACGACATATGCTATCCTATAACTAGTGTACCTCAGCGAAACAGTTGAGAGTTTCCTGTCTTTTGTGTTAAAGCGCTGACTCAGTTGACCCACAGCGCTCTCTCTCTCTCTTTCACTGAAAACTGAAAGGTCCATTTAAAGCTCAGGGCTGAAGATGACGATTCATCTAAGTATAGCCCAGTAACTGTTTTTCTTTTCCCCCTCTCTATTGCATCATTGTTAATCACAAAACTATGTCTGTGCAATTTAGCATGAAAAGGAAATAGCTAAATTATGGTGAGATATGACGCTGCCTTAAAAAGTATGTTTTATACAGCAAGTGTGGTATGATTACTGTAACGTCTGTGGGATGAGACAGAACCTCTTTACCACTGGAGTAGCGCCAAAAGAGCTGCACAGGCTCAACTCTGTAAAGTTGTCATGGTGATGCAGTCCAAATTCTGATGAGTTGTTATGTCAGATACTTTGGCATATAAATTATACCACAGTTATAGAAGCCCAAGGCAGTTGGTGCAAAAACACATTTAAAGATGTCAGGGAAGAACGCCGTTGAGAGTAACACCCAGGAATAAAGGGAGCAAACTGTATATTTTTTTTTCTTGTAATTTAGGTGGTATGAGCTATAGATATGTTATGCGTGTATATTTAATCTTTTTAAATTATATAAGGTGCATAATGTAATTTAACATTGATGCACCTTTAAAACTTAAATCTAGATGCTAGGAAGGACGTTCCAAGTCAAACTTTGACTTTTGATTTTTCAGAATAACAGTTATGAGAGTTAAAAACTATCTTCTCTGTATAATCCCCTGCTACTTTTCCTAGCATTTCACTAGTGCCTGGATACAATTAACGTAGAACATGTTGTCAGGATGCTGAAGCTCTGATGGGACAGGCCTCCCAGGAACTACTTCAAGTGTCCAAACACTGTCAGTGGAAATGCCTTGGAGATCAGGACTGAACGGGGGATGTGGCAATATCTCCCAGTCGAGTTCCTGTAATGTGCAAGTGGTGTGAATGACTGTGTGTACAGTTCACACAGACAGATGTGTCTCTTCCACGAACTGGCAATAAGTTATTCATCGATTTCCTAGCATCAGGCGTTCCTCTCACTGAATATTCACGGGAATAAATCCAGTGGGTTCAGAATCACTCAGCCAGGATTGTCTTCTGTAAATGTTAGGCGCTTTTCCCAGTTTGACTTGAAAGCACCTCGTAATCAAACAGGTGCAGTACCTTTATTTCTAAGAGTATGAAAGGGTATTAAATTCATTATAGTAACTTCCCAGTTTTAGTATTAATCAGCTAATTGTGAATTCTTTCTTATGCCTTTGTGTTCCTCTGATTATTGTTTTTTCTTTCAAAAACATGCTGTTGGATTAGTGACGAAACCAGTGGGTATGAGGATGTGCTGTGATGACTTGGCATCATGTTCAGGGTGTATCCCTCCCTGCCTTTCAGTCAGTTCTATGCACTTTGGATCCACAGAGTCCCTGATTTGTATAAAGCAGTTACTGAAGATGTAAGAAAGAATCAATGAATGTTCAATTTCTTATCCTCGCCTAATTTTTATGATTTGGATTAATGTTTGGGATTAGAAATGAATCATCATGGCACTTCACATTTTGGGTAAATGAGCCTTCCCCAGTACTCCAGCTGAGGTGTGATTGCTAACAGCGCATGTTGATGTACAGTAGGTTGTAGAGGGTAATTTAGAGCCGATACAATGTTTTTTGGGAGGAAAAAAAATCTAGCCATTTATTAATTTCTGCATGTGTGACCATAAGTAATCTGATCTGTACTTGGATTAAAAGATCAAATTTTAATAATACTGTACATTGATTGTTTATTAACACATTTGTACAAAGACAACCATTACAGACACACATTCACATTTAAAATCAGCAGATAAAATGACACGAATCTACAGCAAAATAACAAACAGGCAGTTACTGTAACTAAATAACCGGTTCCTGACGTTTTAAATTAAGTCTTCTTCTAACTATGATTGCATGAAAACCTTTACTCCCGTCAGGACCGTAAGGTAGTCGCAGGACTCCAGGTGGTGCTGTGTCTCCATTTAGAGCCCGTTTGTCACCCGGCTGACAGTGTTTGTTTTGGTTTGCGCACACCTTGTGTTTCTCTCGCAGCTCTGAACTTGTGTCCAGACAGCCCCAGGCCTTTGAGGCTAAGAGGGGGGATATGGAAGGGCCTGGCATGGGTGCACGGACACATCTGGGGCTGGACCGCGGACTACTTGTAGGGCTGCCACATACTTGGCTGGACAAAAGGCGAGGGATGCTCAGAGGTGATGAGGAGGCGAACTCTGATTCAGAGGAGCTGCATGCTGATGAGTCATCGCCACAGTTCTGAAGCTTTAACATGCGCTGGTTTAGGATGGAGATCCCCTTACCGTTACTTTTGTCCTCCAAACCTGCATCTGCAGCTTTCTTCTTGGAAGCTTTCCCCACCAGGAGTACCTTGATGCCACTTTCCGATTGTGACAGGTGATGGTAAGCACGTCCTGCTCCTTCCAGATCTTCATATTCCACTAGTACGCTCTCCTGTGTGAACAACTCTGGGTATCTGTAGCTGTATTTCTGAAGCTCAGGTGGAAGTTCCCTGCCAGGCCGGTTGACCCGAGCCATGGTTATGGTGCCAAATGGTTCCAGAATTGCGATAGCAGTCTCCATGGTGCTTTTGGGAGGTGTGGATGTGTCATGTGCCATATCCTCTGACGGCTTTGGTTCTGTGACGTTCCAGACCAGCAGCTGTCTGCTCGGTACCTGGAAGAGGATAGATTCTGGCACCGGCTTCATTCTCCGCACTTTATTTCCCTCTTCATTTACCTCTAATGTAGACGAATGCCGGAGGGCGTGGGCTGTGACTCGCCAGTCTTTTGTAAACTGCTTCATCTGGAATCATAGTGAAAAGAGAGTTATACTTTTACCTAAGTATTCCAAGAAATCATGCAAAAAAAAAAAAAAAAGAAAGCCAAGGTGGAACTTTTAACTATAATGCCATAAGAGAAAGTTAAAAATCATAGGCTTACCTTTTTAAAAGAAGTCAACAACTTGATATTGACGTAACCCATCTTATTTCTTCTGACATGCTTTAAAAGGAAAGCATCTTTAACCAAATTCTCATCAGAAAGGTAATATTCAATCTGAGAGACCATCTTTTGTATCAGATCAGCATCTGGAGCTATCCAGTCATCAAGGTCTATATCTTCATCGTTTTGATTCGACACACAGAACTGTCTGAGGAGGGCAAAACGAACAGGGTCTACTTTTTAATACACAAAACAAATTGATGCTTCATAAGCAAAAAATGTCGAAACAAGTCATAGTATAAAACAACAATAGAGCTTACTTTTTATTGCTAGTGCTGTCCATCTTGTACTCAGCTTCGATGTTTCAGTGCAGCTGGCAGCCGTACTCTTCAAATGTGCTTGTCGGTGTGAAAATGTTTAATGACAGTCGTCAGATCCTGAGTGGTCTTGTCTGCCCTCGATACTCATCTTCACTGTTATAAATCTGCTGAAAACACCCACACAGCTGAGTCTGTCATGCAGCATCGAACCAATCAATAGCGTTTACCAGAACAGTGCTGTAAACTGGTATTACCATTTCAGGACACTTCCACGCACTGACATCACAAAAGGAGACCAAAAAAAAAGTTAGACAAAGTGATTGTGCTAAAAATAGCTGTATTATGTGGTTATGTTATCATATGTGGGATTTGGGTTGAAAATGAGCTAATCGCTGCTCTATATATAATCTCATCTGGTATTATTTTTAATTTGACATGTTTTAGTCTAATATTCTGAACAACTGATGTTCTGTTTCCAATTTGAGGTATAAAGTGTGTATTTAATGATTACAGCATACCCAGAATTCTACATGAATAAACAATAAAGTGCCCTCAGCAAAGTCTCTAATCAGTCTCTAAATCAAAGTCCTTGTAGTTTATTGCATCAAAAGAGAATAAACCTATGGACTGTTTAGAGTCTTCGACTATTCCAAAGAGTTTAAAAATTACTTCTGGGTAATATATCCTGGGTGGGTGTGTGAGATTGTCATTTGTTTCAAATCATATACTTTTATACAGTTCTGAATATTTTCCATACACACATTTTACAACTGTTTAGGTTGTCTTACACTAACCTGAATCTGAAATATCATGCACCACACTCACATTATTTGTGGTGTCACGTGTTTTGCTTTTTTTTCTCCAAAGCTGTAGGTCTGGGCTGTTCGAATCCTGTTCAAATGCCCAGTTTGGAGATTTTCTTCTGCGTCAACTCGAAATCTGTTAATTGCTAGGCACTGTGTGTGTGTGTGTGTGTGTGTGTGTGTGTGTGTGTAAGTGTGTGTGCGCGTGTTACAAACTGCGCTGAAAGCTGGCCCTTTTTGTACAGCCCTGCTCTAGGTGTTAACTATCTTATGCAGTTGGCATTAAGTAGAGGATGTATCATAATCAAACCAACCACTTGTAAAGGAACTATAATGTTATACAGTATGTATGCTGTGGTGCCAGCTTGCTTTGTACTGTATAATCTGGTTAATATTATATATCTGGGCCCATCAGCAAAACGTAATAACTTTACCAACAAATACAATGAAAGAAATGACAATACCTACTTTTTAAAATTATATTGAATATTTAGTCATTTCCACAAAGGTACTTCCCCTGACTACTTTGTAACGGTCGAGTAAAAAGAGGAAGTGAAGGAAAAGCAATGTAAATTAGCTTTAAACTGTTGTTTCATTTTTCCTCCATATTTAATAAATTAAACAAAACAAGTACTACTTTTCATGGTACAAAGTCGCCTTTTGTAATCTACTTAGTCTTATTTGGAGTATATTGAATGAACTGCAGGCGGCACGGTGGTGTAGTGGTTGGCACTTTCACCTTGCACCTCTAGAATCCGGGTTCGATTCCTGGCCAGGCTCAATTACCATCTCTGTGTGCATGGAGTTTACATGTTCACCCCTCGGTCCCACAGTCCAAAGACATGTAGGTTAGGTTAATTGGTGTTTCCAAATTGCCTGTAGTGTGTGCCCTGTGATTGGCACCCTGGACAGGGTGTACCCCGCCTCATGTCCTAAGTTTCCTGGGATAGACTCTGTGACCCTGAATACAGAATAAAGTGGTATGGAGGGTGAGTGAGTGAATGAACTGAAATAGTAACACATTTGAAGAAGTGCATTGGTTTCATCCCGTTTGGAGTACAATGGGAGTTATGGTCAAATCCATGTTACACAAAGTTTATCAAAACCCTCAAATCAATCAGATTCAGGATTCATGTTTAGGATTGTTGTGCATTAGATATCTGCTTAAGAGGATTTTCTAAAGTAGCATGTAGACACATCTAAACTATAAAACGAAGACATTCCCTCAACATTTAATGTTTTTTTGTTTCCAACCTGCCCCCCCCCCCCCCCCCCCCCACCAAAAAAAAAGGACCAACTGGGAAGCAGTCCTAGGTCCAAATTAGATGGACGTCCCAGTTTACTGTATTCCCTGATCATTTTAAAATAGACCTTCTAAAAAGTGATCGCCTTCAGTAAAATTATCTGGATTTTTTCTTTAGAAGAAAGAATTGCACTGTAGTTTTCATAATCGATAAGAACATTTTATGACCTAACTGCAATGCAACCCGGTGACATTCCATACTGGCCTCTCTCTTTTCTTTTCCTGTGGCTGTGTGTATTATTAGTCTCTGCCTCAGAAGCTCCACCCAGGATATACAGTGTGAAGCCTCTCATGTCTTTGTATACTTTTCTGACCATATCTTTTAGGATACTAATAGTTACACACATCATGTGTGCATACTGCAGTAAATTAGTTTCTTTTTATTTTTTTAACAGAATGACAATTACCATTTTAGGAAATATATTTGTAGACATTGGACTGACAAAAATTCACAGAATTCTATCTTTGAAAGTTATTACAAAGTCAAATGATTCTTTCATTTTAAACGTTAGTGTTTCTGTGTCATGTTTATTGACAAAACATACCAGAAGTTTGCGGTCTGACCTGCAAGACCTCTATGTATGATGTTCATTTACATGAGTAGACATGCTTATTAAAAGTAACTTACATTTATCAGTTAAGGGTTAAGAGCCAGAAGTGGCAGCCTGGCGGTGCAGTGGTTTGAACTTGTGAATTTCCGAGTATAATATAATTTTATGCCATACTGTTTGTGTAAATCCTGCGATGGATTGGCACCCTGTCCAGGGTGTACCCCGCCTTGTGCCCTAAGCCTCCTGGGATAGGCTCCAGGTCCCCGCGACCCTGAATACAGGATAAAGTGGTATAGAAGATGAGTGAGTGAGTGAGTGAGTGAGTGAGTGTTTGTGTAAATTTTGATGTATGTACACTGAAAATGTAACCAAGAAATAATTCATGTCACACAGTATCTTTTAGCTTGAAAATATATATTCTTCTTCTTGCAGAGCAGCTTTTGTAGAAGAATCGCACATTTAGTATGTAGCAATTACCCAGGATTGACTGGTATGTTGGTTTGGGGGCAGGTGGACCACACAGTGATGACAGATACAGCTGAACTCAGAGAGAGAAAGTGAAATGGTTACTACTATTGTGTGTAACTGTGTGCATTGATCATCACACAACATTTCAAAGCAGTTTAGCTGTCTTATAAAAAAAAATACCATCAAAAAAAAAATAATAAGCAGAACATAACTAGACATGCTGTTATGTTGTTTTTCTAACATTTCTATTGATTTAAAAGTAGTTACAAGGATGAGCTTTAGACTTTGAAACCTTGAGTAAAACTTTTTCATTTGAAATGCTGCACATTTGTCAAATAAAGAGCTTAGCTGGATTATTCCATGATTAATAAAGCTAATGATTTTCTAAATATGTGGCATCGCAAATACAAGCAGACTTTTCATTCAAGCCATCACACTGAACAGTTGTTGGCACCATTATCATGTTTCACACCATCGGTTATTACTGCTTACCCCGTCCAACTTCTTCCAAGCACAACAGCAGCACAATCCCACTATGGGCAATTAGGAAACTCCGCCTACAACACAACCCTGTTGGACTATAGGGAAAACCAGAGTACTCACCAAGCATGGTGAGAGCTCCATGCACACAGACCAGACGCAAGATTCAAACCCCTAACCCTGGAGGTGCAGGACAACTGTTCCACCATGATTAGGCTCCTTAATCTTATAATTGCAACATACAGTGCCATGAAAACGTATTTATCCCTTCCTAAATTATAATAATTATTTTTTTTTGCAAAGTACCCTTAAACGATTCAGATCATTAAACTCATTTTAACAGAGATAACCCAAGTAAATACAATATACAGCTTGTAAATGGTGATTTAATTTATTACAGGAAAAAGCCGTATGTGAAAAAGTAAATGCCCCCCTTGCTAAATCATGAATGAACTGTGTTTTTTGGAAAATTAAGTTAAATTTCACTGGCCACAAAGCGGCCTGATTACTCCCAGACCTTTTGAATTAAGAAATCACTTACTGTAAATAGAACTTGTCTGACAAAGTGAATCACACTAAAAGATCTCAAAAAGCTAATTCCTTTATTTCTTTTCACACCAGTGTATGCTGCAGATTAATCTTGGGGTTTATAGGCAAAGCGACGTTTCATGAAGAATACACAGAAATAGTGGGTGTTAGATTAGCATAGATTAGATTAGATCAAACTTCATTATCATTGTGTAAAGTACATGTACAAAGTCAATAAGATGCAGTTATATACTACATTTACAATAAATAACAACTGAAGTGAATGAAGGTATACCCATACAATCATTCACTTCAGTTGTTATTTATTGTAAATAGGTCACTTAATGTTATACAATATGTACAGGGGTGGGAGTGTTTTATGTATAGAAGTAATATACAGGCAATATACAGTACAACTGTGCAAACATTGTGCAGTGGAGAAAGACATGTCAAGAAGATAACATGCTTCACACGATATGCATATGTACATATATGAATGTCTGTGTGATACAGTATATATACAACACAAAATTATTAAGAAACGGATGGTGCATAGTGAATAAAGCAGTGCAAAATAGACTGAATGTGAGTTACAGTTTTGTCTCAGGATCAGTCTGTGGGAAACCAGTCCAGTTATTATTATTATTATTATTATTATTAACATGCATTAAAGTCGACTTCATTATACAACGTTAAAAATATCTTAAATAAAATAAGCTGAAATAACTTAGAGATGATCAAATTAAGAGACAAAATAAGTGACACAATTTGCAATAAGAAACAAAAATAAAAATTCGCATTCTCTTTTTTAAGAGTTAACTTGAACACTTGCATTCCAAGTCAATAATCAGTAATAAATCATAGTGTATGTGTGTGATGGATGCAAGTCTAGGTCTGTGTAGCACGCGCTGCAGCTCGTGTTATTGGCACAATGCAAACTGCATTCCAAATAATTTGAATTTTGTCTCAGCTCTCAGTTGAAAACGTTGGGCTGCGTCGGGATTTGTGATTGGTCTGCCTGGGTCACGTGGCCGTCGCATACTGATAAGCGGCCATATTAGTCAACCCTATTCTTTCATTCGTTTGGAACACAAAGTAAGGTATTCGCGTGAGCTTTTGCGGCTTCAATTACCCCTTTCTTCCGTTAGCTTCGGCGTCTTTCAGGTGCTGGGGGTGATATAGAATGGTTTAATGTTAACTTCACGTTTCTGCGTAATTATTTAAACTAATTTATCCTGCTTTGGGCCTTTATCTATTTATCTGTTTATCGACCACTTGGCTGTATATATTTTTAAAAGCGTAGTCCTAATCGTTTTCACGTCGCGGTGCTAGCCGAAATATTTAGCAAGCTAATTCCGTTGTCTAGATAATTCATATATTCCGACTAAAAACCTAAGGATATTTTACTTTACTTTTATTCCAGCTGTTTTTTAGTTTACCATGGCGACCGCCACTTCCACCCCGGCCGGCCAGAGAATAAGCACGCGCGCGAGCACCGGCGCAGGCACTCCTCTGAGCCCCACGAGGATCACCAGGCTGCAGGAGAAAGAGGAGCTCAGCCACCTCAACGACCGCCTCGCCGTTTACATCGACAAAGTCCGGAGTCTCGAGTCTGAGAACAGCGTTCTTCACCTGAAGATTTCTGAGAAGGAGGAGGTGAGAAGCCGGGAGCTGACCGGCCTCAAGTCTCTCTATGAGAATGAGCTGGCGGACGCGCGGCGCTCTCTGGACGACACGGCTAAAGAGCGGGCCAGGCTGCAGATCGAGCTGGGAAAACTCCGAACCGAGCATGAACAACTGCTGCAGAAGTGAGTGCCGTTACTTTAAGTTCGAACTTGTGCGCGTGATTTTAATCAATGAATACAATTTCCTCCCTCGTGCTCAGGACATTGTTTCAAAATGGCCCGCCATTTGTAGCTGATCAGGAATGGCCGCTCAGCGGATACAAGTGTACAGTCTCACTGTATGCAGGAGTCTGTTCAGGGCTGGAGTGACAGCGGAGTTGAAGTGAAAAGCTAGCAGTATTCCCACTGCTGTCACCCCACACTTGCAGAGCAGTTATAGAGAAAATGGGGCTGAATTTAATCTGTGTGTCAGTGATTTATTCTGCTATTTGTACACAGGCGTTATTTAATACTTTCACCGGATAACGATTACATAACTCGGTGCTCGGGTGAAGTTTGGACATTTCCAAGCGCCACACCTTTATTGGCTATGGGGGATGGGGGGGAAAAACTACCTACAGCCTCAAGCTAGCTGGACTGGAAAGATAACTTTAAACGAAAGAATCTAAAGTTCCTGACACGTGGTTTTTGGTTCTGTTTTTATTATTATTATTTTTTTAATCCGTGTGGATTTTTTTTCCAGGTCTTTGGTTACGTATAAACTTGAAGTGCGGACATACTAAACGTGCTTGGCTTATTTTCTGTGAATACTGTTTGGGCAAAATGTAGCCCACTTTTTTTGGTGCATTACTTACTGCAGAATTTTATCACAGTTTTGGGTTGTTTTGACCCATAAATAAACACAGTGCTGTTATATCAATTGTCATAATAAGGTGATTACACTGTTAATCCTGATAACGCACACCTACTGGTATGAGAATTGTTTGTGTATGTTTTACTCTAGTCCTCTACAAGGATTAAGAAATCTAAATCAGTGCTGTTTTCAAGCTGTTGTAGTTGCTGCTGAAATGTTTTCCTTTTGCATATTTGTATTTGGAGTTTAGCAGCTTCGTGTTTAGACAGTGCGGTCGGTCACGGGTTAGAGTCAGTAGTAGGCTTGGCTTATGCACTAATCTTTCCTGTAAATGTCTTGGAAGTTGGTCTGAGACCACTCATTACACACTGCTTCCCTCTAATTAGCCACAGACACTATCGTATCTCGATGTTAGCAGGTTGTTTTTGTACATCCACTTCTTTTATCATTGCTGATTGCATTTGTTTACTTGCATGCCGTTTGTTGGAATGTACAAGACCTTTTCTTAAGGTTTAAAAAAGAAACTAATTAATTGCTGACATCTTAGAGTTAAAATCTTCAGCTCATCAGTGGTGGCAGCTTTCTGGTCATTCTTGGTGTTTTTATAGTTTGGTTTAAGTTCATTTATTCAATTGCCAGTTAAGATATTAACACTAAATGCAAAGCCTATTAAAAAAATAATAATAATTTACTATAAAACAAACATTTAACCTTTTCACTTGCATTAGTCAGTTGTAATTCCCAAGAAATCACCTGACCTGAAGAGTACTTAAACTATATTTTACCTAATTAGGTTTAGAGCAAATAATTGATTAGGTAACAGATAAAATGTATACCCATTTCAGTTACATTTGTATGTATCTGAGAAACCAACTACATGGTGTAAAACGAAGTCCTGAAGCTTGAGGGCAGTGCATCAACACTTATGATTGCAGAATACCCCTTTGAAATCAACACACATCCCTTGGCATGTATACAAAGGGCAGTAAACATTCTTGGATCAATTTTGCTCACAAATTCACTTCTCGGTGCACACTGGTTAAACTAAATTTGTCAGTTACATTAGTGATGCCAGTTATTAATGTTTAGTAACGTTTTCCTCAAAGATTCCAGTATAATTAATGTTATGCGTGGTGCATATAGTTTACAAGCTTTGTGACCCTAATATGCCAGGTTTATATTGATGCATATGAAATCACAGCTAGTATTTATTTATTTATTTAAAAAAAAAATTGACACATCATATAAGTAAAACAATTCAGTTAGTGGGATTAAGACCATTTTTTCTGTTCAGCTGGTCGTTCTGTCATGACCAATATGTCTGAGTGGAGCTTCACCAAATGTCGAATGTCAGCTTCCTCCACCTTTAGGAAATGCCATTCATTAGATCATTAAATCTGTTGCTTGACGAAAGGAAGTTTCTAAACAGTTTTGTTTGTAGGGTTTTATTTTTTTTTTTTATATACTGTCCTTTTATAATTTTTGTAGCGATTTCCAATGTTTTTATTATTCTAGAACTACTTTATATATAAATAAAAAAAGTGTCCTGCTTCGAAATGTGTGTTTGTAATCGTCTCCCCTGTAATCAGGCCATCCCCACAGTGTGTTTTTCATCTACATTGGCCTTAGTAGAGCATAAGAGTGACGCTGGAAATGTGCCTATAAAACTATTTTTTTTGTCTGCGTTGCTACAGGAAATTCCAAGTGAATTGTGTCTTTGGAAGAATTTTGAAAATGAAAGCCATGTATGCTAGTCTTAGTACTTCCTTTTTTTTCCGCACCAGAGAAGGTGTATTGGCTGAATAACATAAACTGGTTTGAGAGTAAATCAGTTGATTGACGGAAACAAAAAGCACCCTCCTACCATCTGTTCCTAAGAAAGTCAGACAGACTCCCTTTATTTGCAGCACACGGATGTGCACACGTGCTGTGCTCTCCTTAGAAGAGGGTGTGTGAGAAGGGGGTGAAGGGGGTAGTGGTTCTCTCTAAATACATTATTCATCTCAGATGAGCATGTTTAAAATACAATGGTTAACGGATGGAGAACCCAACATCTGGATTTAGTGTGTGCAAAAAGCTTAGGAGTTTACATTAGCAGAGATTTTCCATATGGTTGCTGAAGACAGTTTATTTTTTATTTTTTGGCCATGATGTCACAGAAGTTTGAGTGACACAACAGCTGTGGGTCTATGTATGTTATGGGTCTGCTAGCTAAGTCAGTTGTCTATTTCTTACTGAAATGTCCCTTTGTCCTGGTTGAACAGTGAGGATCCATTTGCTACCCAAATCATTCTGGAGTTGATGCTTAGAGTTGTCTGTTGGTAAGTGACCATTTTCGCAAGCAAGCAACAAGCTGCGAAGGCTTTGATACGGTGAAGTTGTTGTGAAAGTCTATGCTAGGTTTTCCCTTTCTCCTCTACTTACACTAATTCCTTTGGATGATACCACACCCTCTTTTTCTCTGTAGGGCCAAAGATTCTGAGCAGAGCAAGACAATTAACTTGAGTCATTTGTAAACCATTCCCAAGGAATTTTGATGTAAGCATGGCTAATACCAAGATGATTTGAATCTGTGCTTGGCCCATTTTTTGAATTATTTATTTTTATTTTTTGGCATGGTTAGCTAATCGTACTTGGTGCCACAAAATGGTGTGGGTGAAATGGCTTGACCTAGGCAATCACACTTGCCCTTTTGAGTGTGCAGTAAAAATGGAGCCCTGTGCAACATGCGTAGATTAGAGGGATATGAAATCATTAGGTCTCCAAGAGAGAGAGTATTCTCTAATAAAATACTCATGTGGCTTAGTTTAAAAAAAGTTTGCATTCACCAAATAAAAAAAAGTTATGGGACAATTAAATTTTCTTGGAACCATTTTCTGAAAGAAAAATGCCCTGAAGTGCACTGTAAGTTTATACATAGAACCCTTAAGGGTTTCTTCAGAGAAGCATTTGAAGAATCTTTATGGGAATGTGTACAGGCACTTTGGTGCAACGTGCCACTGAATCAAGCCTGGTCACTAGTTTTGGGCAAACAATCCTGCAGGTCTTAACTGAAATAATAATAATAATAATAATAATAATATCTGTCTTATGAAAAGTGCTTCTGTGGAAAAACACTAAGATGCGCAGGGTAGTTGGTTTTTAAGAGAAAAGTATTAATTCTTTGAGTTTGGGCAGATATTAATGTCTGGAGAATATGCCTTTTTAAGCAAATTTTTAATTTTTTTATACAATTAAGCAACAGAGTTTTTTAAAATTGTCAATTTCATGTATTAATAGCATGAAAGTATGTTTGAGCGCTCTGCCCACTTTCTAGCAATGAGGTTTTGGCTCTAGTTACTTTTTTTTTTTTTTTTTTTTTTTTTAAGTCTTTATCTATCTCTATCTCGTGGTAAGCCGCAATGTGTGTGTACACCCAGTGTTCACACAGTCACACTAAAATCAATGTCTGTTAGCTTCTCAGGTCAGTCCTCTAAAGTCTTAGCAGGTTGGTGAAACCAATTACCAGTCATGTGCTGAGATCTCTATCTGACACGAGCATGTTTCATAATCTGTCGTGGTTAGTCCAGTGTTTGAGGCCCCTAAGCTGTGATCTGGCTGTAGCCCGAAAGCTGTTAAAATACCATTGCAGGTTTGTTGTGTACATCCGTTTCATGTTTTTGATATACCAAGATGCTCGTGCCAAAAAAAGTGTACCAAAGCAGTGTTAATTTCATAAATGCTTAGATGTTGTTGATTTATAACAGTGGCTCTCGCAATATTGCTACAGACCTTTACAATGGTGGCTAAGCAGTAAGGGCTCTTGATTACTGATCCAATTTTGTGAATTTGGTTCCCAGTATAGTGGTACCACAGCATACAAATTTATGCAGAGTTCTTAAGGTAAAAATTTATATTGCGAAAAAGAATTTTCCTTAGGAAATAATGTAAATGCAGATAATCCCCAAAATCTTACCAATTTCCAACACTATAATCCTATATTTATTTTCATAATCGTTGGTCCTCAAGCATGAAGCATGATTTATGCTTCTGTTCAAAGACTACATCAAAGATCTTGCAAAGGCGCTTGCCCTACAGGGTACCCTGATGTGCACCTTCCCCGAAATGTAACTATACGTCTGCTATAACTGTAATTGATACACCTCCTAGCATCACATTTCTGCTGCCGTCAATGTTTCCATTTTTGAATCCAGTTAAAGGTGGTTGCTTCTCTGTCTTTTGTTGCAGTAATTCACCAATAGTCTCTACTCAGTTTCATCTGTCATTGTGTGTACGTTGTTGACGAAGACTTAATGACATACAAACCCCACAGCCAACCAGCGGTTTGGTGGTGTAATTGCAAAGCGACACAGACACACCAGTCCACGTATATAAGGCTACATTTATGTTACCAGCCTGAAGTGTTTTGCGTTTTTTATTTTTTTATTTATTTTTTGGCTGTCTGAACCCAGACAAATGTGAAATTTGAATCTGACACACTTTTGTATATGGTCCAAGAGAGCAAATGTATATCTGATACGTGATCAGGTAATTTGAATGAGGACGGTCAGGTCAGATTTCATGTGACTTTTTGCCTCTGCTCACGTGTAGGACACTGACGTCAGTTGGCACTGGCAGCGTAGGGATGTCATAGGAACAGCTAAAGAAAGGTTTCTGGCTTTCATCCTTCTGGACCTTGAAAAATACAGCAGACTGTATTTGTCGTCACACAAATATGATGTGCGTTAACCAAGATGATGGCGCGAGCAAAAATGTGTCTGGTTGCACACATGCTGTTTCAGAGGACAGACATGTCCACCTTAGAGTCAGATGCAGAAACATAAACCGGCCAAGTCTGTTTTCCATAAAAGTGTAAATAAATACAAAAACCACAGGTTGCATATGATCATGCATATTTTTTGGAATAGTTTAAAAAAAAGTCTGCTTTGCTCTAAATCATGTTTCTTCTTTTTATTATTATTATTTTTTTTTATTGTTTATGCATAAACAACAGTTACATTAGAAAATCCTGTAATATCTAAATCTGGTGTTGTATGATCTGGTGTGTGTCCCTGTGAGCCATTCAGAGAAGAGTGCCACAAATATGTGGTGAAGAATCTCATTTCCTGCCTGTGTATGAGAAGTTATGTGAATGAAAAGAGTTCTCATACAAACTACTAGTCTGGAATGAGAAAGCTGTCCTTGTGTTGTGTGAATAGATGCCTCTGTCAAACACACAGTTGGACAGATCACCTATTAGTCAGGGAAGTTCTCTTTAATAAATTATGACATTTAATGTTTTATTCGAGTTTCTTTTATTTTTCTCTCTTCATAACCAGCTTGTATGATTGATTATTTTGCTTGAACAGCTAAATATGTTTAATTGTGAGTACTGGTTCTTATCTTTAGGTTGTCTGTAGGTCATTGTTTACCTTGTAGTGAGAAAATATGCTAATAAGACCAAATAATAGACAAAAAGTGTTTGTTTTTTTTGTTTTTTTATGCCGAAAATTAAATGTGATCTATGAGTAAAACTTTATACAATCAGAATCGATCTTGATAGTGTGCCTTGGTAATTTCTTGTAAATTCTCAGCCCTTCACTTCTGACCAGGTGCTTTTACTTAACCTTAGAAACTCTTCCATTCTGCCACTTTTGGTTTTGTTTAGCAAAATGTGCTCTTATTTTTTCAGAAACTGATTACATGTCTTATGTTTGTGTTTGCAGCTACACTAAAAAGGACACTGACCTGGCTAACTCTCAGGCCAGGCTGAAGGATGTTGAGGCACTATTGAACACTAAGGAGGCCAGTCTGGCCACAGCCTACTCTGAGAAGAAAGGCTTGGAAGCAATGCTAGCAGATCTGCAAGCCCAGATACAGGAGGTACACCATTCCTCTTAAACGTTTTATTTTTTAAACCATTGGAATGTTATTTATTTTTGCCATTAAAATAATGACCCAAGCTCCTTGCTAATGGAACTTTCCCATTTGTAATGTTTAGCTGGAGGCCGGACTGGTCTCTGCTAAGAAGCAGCTAGGAGAAGAGACTCTGCTGAGGGTGGACGTGGAGAACCGCTGCCAGAGCCTGGTAGAGGAGCTTGACTTCCGCAAAAACATGTTTGAGGAGGTAAATGATGGTCTACACTCATGGATTTTATTTCTTAGCATCATTTATTTTGTAATAAGTTTTCCAGTTTTTTTTTTTCCAGTCAAATCTGAGCTGATGCTAAATCAAGAATCCTAATTCGATTGCTTTGTAATATGATGTCGTCTTCTCTTATCAGTATGAATAGTAGTAAAGTAGCAGCAACTTTGTGTGCTCGTGGTCCAGGAAATGTGCTTTGCTGCAGACTGATAACATCAACCAAAATGCATTAAAAGGAGTTAAGTTTGAAACCACCCCCACACTGTTGAAGGCTGCATAAAAGCTGGTTGAATGATGGCACCTGCTGACTAATAACCATGCAGCTGTAGTTAAATAAATAAATAAATACATGCATACATTTTGTTCTCAGAGATGAGTTTGAATGATGGGTCATGTTCTTTCCTACCTGGGGTGGGCTACAATTGCTTTGCGTGAGTCAGCTTCTAAAGAACATGAAATTTTTGTTTCCTGTGTATTATTATTATTATTTTTTTATTAAAGCGCAATTGAGAAGATGCCAGACCAGCCAAATCCTGCTTAAGTTCTTGCATTATCGAGTGTCGACTCGTAGGTGTAGGCAAATTTGGAAGGAAGGGGGGGAAAAAAATAAGATGCATATTCTCTGTTTAGATCTTGAGTCTTCCACTTTAGGGGAAATGAAGCTGCTCTGACAGTGTAAAGGAATACATTGTGTCATGGGTGGCAAGGCATGCATGTTTTAGAAAAGCCATGCATCACTCTGTTGTTCCTTGCCTCGCTTTTACTCGATTTACGATGGCATTTTATAGCATTGTAAATATACACTGTAAAAGATTCACAACGCACAAACACTCCTTTCTGCTTGTTTAACTTGCAGGAAATTAAGGACACCCGGCGCAGGCACGAGACCCGTCTGGTGGAAGTGGACTCTGGCCATCAAAAGGAGTACGAGTTTAAGCTGGCTGAGGCACTGGCGGATATGAGGCAGCAGCATGACGAGCAAGTCAAACACTACAAGGAAGAGATGGAGCAGACCTACCTGGCCAAGGTGAGGTTTACTCATTCTGATCATATTAAAAGGCACCAGTTCAGTTGCTTATAAACGTGTGCGATTGTGACTTTTAAACAGAATAAAAAAAAAAAAAATCTGAGTTTGGGCAGTCATTGGATTGTTTAAAGATCTGTGTAGGATTTATTAAAGCAAGTTGCATGAGGTTTTGCATCCATAAATAAACTAACATACAGTTTTTATACATCGTGTAATTCATCAGGTTTTAATTATTTCCAAAGTTGTTGTGAGTGATGTGCAAATGAAACCTTCTGCTTTAGTCACACAGTTCAAATATTTTTGTGAGCATCTTAAAAATTCCTATGATGTGATGATGTAGCAAGGAGTAGATTTATAGTGAGGTTTGGGAAATTTTTGCTGAATGCAATAAAGGATGTCCAGAATGTTACACAATGCCTGCATGAGCAGAAGTGATGAGTACTGAAAGCATTTCTACCTTTTTAGGGCCATTCCCTTTCACTAACACACACACACCCACCCCACCCTACCATATGTATTTTGTAAACATGTAATAAATCTGGTCCTACAGTGATTACTCATTCTGGCATTTAAAATGAGAGAGCTTTTAAATCTGTTAAGAAAGCAAGAAAAGAACATTTTTGTAGTGCATGAAAACACTGGAGCTTATGCACTGATGAATCATGTTATATTTTCTGTGTTGTTATTTTTACATTTGGTAAATGTTTTATGTTGTAATTTTTTTTTTTTTTTTTTTGCCCTGTACTTTTTGTTCTTGTTTTAACACCTCTCTCAGCATCTGCACAGCCAGTGTTGCACTTCCTTCCAGCCTCTTAGACACTGTTAGTTCCTCTTTGCATTAAGTTCGAACGTCCTTTCCACACTCTGATCATATCAGGTTCTGCTGTGTACGTTTTAGATGGAGAACATACGCCTGTCTTCAGAGATGAACAGCAGTTCAGCAAGCTTGGCACGGGAAGAACTGAAGGAGTCTGCTTTGAGGGTCGAGAGTCTGGCGGCTCAGCTGGCAAGCATGCAGAAGGAGGTATGTATTCCATCTCACTCCCTACTCCTGATTCAGCTGGGATATTGGACCCTACATTATATTGATGGAATTATTTTATTTATTCATTTAGTTTTAAGTAAATAAAATGATGATGATCTTTTAATGAACGGTGAGACAATGTTGTGAAATCTGTTTGATTGTACCCAACAGTGTTGAAGCAAAGTGCGCAGCAGTGTCTTGCTTTTTTGCAACTTGTATTACTACTTCCTGTTTAGTATGCACAGCTGGTGCAGTTACAGTTAAATTCACAAAGGTTTTATTTATCTTCGAAATAAAAGATTAGACAATGCCCAAAAAGAAATTCACCTTTTATACTTATGTATTTTTAAATGGTATGGAAATGATAACCTACTACTATTGAGTAGTTATGTTATAACTATACCTTTTGGGCCGAACACTAACCCAAACTGTGACATAAATACACAAATGACCTTTTTTTTTTTTTTTTTTTTTTTTTTTTTTGCGCTTGCTGGGTTGAAATTGTGACAGAAAATGGGTGACTGTGTAGTATTTTATTTATTTATTTATTTTTTAAGCATTTTCATATTGGTGCAAATGTTTCTCTTATTTTTATATACAATGTTTAGGGTAAGCTGGGGATTCAAGCTTAAAAACAATATGTAATATGATTGTGTTACTAGACTTGAAATCAAACAATATTAAACGTCTCGAGTTTGCAATATTTGCATTTACTGATTTTTCCCTTAGACTACATTTCCTCCTTTCTGATCCTGCAGTTGGCTCCGACTAGAATCAGGACAGCGCTGCCACTTATCCATAATAAGCAACTTGTAAACCAAATGTTGCTTTTTGAGTGTGGGGGGGGGGGTTTAGATAAAAGTTATTTGTATTGAAACTTGACAGGTTTAATATACAAACCTGCCTAATGACTGTAATGTGCTTCAGCAGTGCAGAGTTTTTTGTGCTAGGCAGGGAAGAGAGGCAGGAGAGAGAGCAGATGTACAGTAGGGACAGAAAAACTAAAGCAGGTAAACAGAAGAGTGGAGAGAACAACATTGTGGCCAAGTAAACTAGGTGAAAGATGGAAAAGGAGGGTGTTTGCAGGCAGGCTGCATATGACCACTGTTTACAGGGTATGAATTTTAGATGACAAATCTTTTTCTGTGTGTACTTTTTTTTTTTTTTTTTCCCATATTGCTGTGTTTTTATACATGCTCATGTCTTTGTTTTGAGTAGACACGAGGCTGGCAGGATCGCATCAATGAACTGGAGGCTGCCCTGGCTCAAGAGAAGGATATAAGTCGCAGGATGCTGGCTGAAAAAGAGCGCGAGATCGCTGAGATCCGAGCCAAGATGCAGCAGCAGCTAGATGAGTACGAACAGTTGCTGGATGTCAAACTGGCCCTGGACATGGAGATCAATGCCTACAGGAAGCTTCTGGAGGGCGAGGAGGAGAGGTAAAACTCGCATGCACTTATGTTTGTGCACAGACTTTGAGATGCTAATTCAACATGGTTTCAACATGGTCTGTTTACTTTGACCCTCTTTTCTTTAGGTTAAAGCTTTCTCCCAGCCCCTCGTCTCGTGTGACTGTGTCTCGGGCCTCGTCCAGCCGCAGCGTTCGCACCACACGTGGGAAGAGGAAGCGTGTAGATGTGGAGGAGTCTGAAGCAAGCAGCAGTGTCAGCATCGCCCACTCAGCTTCTGCCACTGGCAACGTTTGCATCGATGAGCTTGACGTAGATGGCAAGTTCATCCGACTGCACAACAACTCTGATCAGGTCAGGGGGCACAAGGGTAAACTTATCTAAATAAATTTAATTAAAAGTGCATTTTGTGACTTATGAAAGATTCATGCCCTTTTTTTTCCTCTTTTTTTTTTTTTTTTTAGGACCAGGCAATGGTTGGGTTTGAACTGACTAGAATTATTGGAGAAACTTCTGCTACCTACAAGTTCACTCCCAAATATGTCCTGAAAGCTGGACAGAAAGTCTCTGTAAGTGATTGATTGGCTTTAACTTCTAACAGTAGTGCTGTAGATGTGTTACTTTACTAATGATTTCCTCCGAGTTGTACTAAACGATCACTTCTGGAAATTGCTGGCTAGATTTTTAAGTGCAGTGTTGTCTGTCTATCGTAGATCTGGGCATCTAATGCAGGTGTGAGCTCCAACCCTCCCACTGACCTCATCTGGAAGACCCAGAGCTCCTGGGGCACTGGTGAGAACATCAAGGTGGTCCTGACCAACCCTGAGGGAGAGGTAAGAAATTACAATTTTAAGGAAAAATGCCCTGCTTGCTAGTGTTTGGTTTGTAAAATGTAATGCCAGTAGTGGCCACTGTATAGTCAGTCTCTGTGCCATGGTGTTTGCAGGAAGTCGCTGTAAGAAGTACAGTGTTCCAGACAGCCACAGTAGAAGAGGAGGATGATGGAGTGGAGGCCATTGAGGAAGAATTCTTTCTTCAGCAGGTGAGATTCGGTATCTGCCGTGATGACCAAACTACAGTCATGGACAAGAGCATGCACACAGGAACATTTTGTAAAAAAAATAAATAAATAAAATCTCAGTTCAGTGGTTTAAAATATATTAAAAAAAAAATCTTAATTCTGGTGAAATTAAACAAGCCAAGATGAACAACCAATTTTATGATTGCCTTTTGTTCCCCCAATAGTGATAAAAGATTTTAGTTTTTGTTTAAGAATGGTGTGATTTGCACTGCTTCGCGTCTTTCTTGTTCAGTTCTATTGCTTTCCATGTTGGACCTCTTGTACTTGGCCCTACTTTCCAGTATACTAATCTTTTCTCCCTAATGCCTTGACAGGGAGAACCACCAAGAGACGGTGCCAAGAGAGGTTGCTTGATCATGTAAGATCAGGAGACACTACACACCACCTAACTCTTCCACTACAGCAAGGTTCAGCTGCCAACTCTACAACCACCTCAGAACTATTTTTGTATCACTTGTGTATGATAAAATAAGTGAATTTTTTTTTTTTTTTTTAGTTTTAATGGATTTTATTCCTTTTTGGTACATTTCTATTTTTTGTATGTGAATTCACAAAAAAAAGCTTCAGTTTTCTTTCTATGAACCAAAATCTAGTGATCAGTGGGGGAATGTAGTGAGACTGAGAGCTCTGTGACAAGTAGGCAGCTTTTTGCAAAATTACCAAGTCCTCCAGGTGCTGTGATTTTTACCTTATTTCTCTTTTTTTTTTTTTTTTTTTTTTTTTTTTAAACATAGCATTTTAAGGGTATCTTTATAGAAAAGTTATAATTTTATACTAGTTTTGTAGTTTTTAGTCAGCCACGTTGTTGTGTATAATGCAATGTAGACTAAATTCACACAGGGAAGGGTAAAAACAGACTGCTGTTTCAAACACCATTTTGAAAATGGAGGGTTATTGGATATATCCTATTGTTTAAGATCCAGGACTGTTAAAACGGCAATGCGCCACAAGGTGGCAGTATAGTCACATTTGTTTCAAGTCAAAGAGGCTTCATTAGACTTTCTTTTGACTCTTGATTAATCATGTGCAGTGTCAGTTTTTCCCCCATTTTTAAAAATACCAGTCTTCTGTCTTGCACTGAGGAAAAATGCACTCATGCAAATATGTTTAACTGACAAGATTAAGAAGCATGAGATGTGTAATGTTCTTGAGCTACTGTAATTTACAGCAGTTTATGGAAGCAGTCTGTAATTTGGCTACACACCATCTCTCATGGTGAGACACTAAAGCAGCAGGGCATAATGGGTTCGTTTATATCCAATTCCCTCTTAAGAATTAGCCTTGGGTGGATGTGATCATTATTTTATGCCAGTTTGTCCATCTTATCTAACTATGAATAGTCTTATGCTTTTATTTTGAGTATCTTAACCTTGAGTAGAATTGTGGGTTGTCTTTCATGTCACTTGCATGCTTTTGCTCTAAACCTTTACAGTTTGTAAGTCAAAATAAAATTTTGTTGTATTTTCTATCTAGCCTGTATGCCTTTTCTTTTTCTTAAACTGTATTTTAAATTTTTGTTTAATAGAAAGATACCACTTTAAATTAATAAAAAAAAAATTCAAGACCCAGCAGGAAGATATGCAATTGTCCAAGGGAGTATCCTATCCCTTTGGTTAAATCTGGTCAGTATGTATGGTCCGAATCAAGATAATCCCCAATTTTTTTTCTTTTTTACACTGTCCACCCTTAATGGGTAATTTAAACCCAACAGTTGACCGTTCTACAGGTTCTGACACTTATAAGGCACAAACCAGGAAATTATTGAATCAGTATATTGTAGAAACTAATTTGGTGGAAAAATGGTAAGAGCAAAAACCCTGATAAAATGGCATATTCCTGTTTTTCACGTATAGCCAAATCCCGTTCTCAGCTTGATGATTTTCTTGTTTCTAGAGAACACTTATCTAAGATAACAGATTAGCATCATACTGACATAGTAATAAGTGACCATGCACCATCTCTTAAAATTTACATATGAAAACAACACATTCAAAAACTCCCCAACTGGAGGTTTCCAGTGTGGTGGTTGCAGAATCCAGAAATTGTTGAATTTTTGGAATGTAAAATAGGTGATTATTTTGAATTAAATAAAGATGAAACTAGTGCCAGCATAAGATGGGAGGCATTTAAAGCATACATTTTGAAAATTATAACTTTTAACTATAGAAAAACAAATTATTAGAGAACAAACTTAATCAGAAGAAGACTGGTTACTTATAAAGCTAAGTACAATAAACTGTCTAATTAATAATGCTGCAAAAGGTTTATTATGGCTCAAACAATCCTACTATGATAAAACAATCAATAGCATAAAAAGTTCTTTGAGTCGTTTAAATTAATGATACCTTTAAAGAATTTTATAAACATCTATATAAATAGGAATGATCTCAAGCCTCACAGAAAAGTGATGTGTTCCCTGATCAATTTTAATTTCAAACATTAACAGAAAATGCAAAAACAAAATTAGAGTTAAGAATGATATTTCACAGGCTATTCAAAACATTAATAGCGGTAAGAAACCAGGCCCTGATGGCCTACCAATTGAATTTGATCAAATATTCCAAAATAAATGAATAATCCCACTTTCAAATAATTATAATAAATCTTAGCAAAACGGAACACTTCCACCTTCACTAAGGCTAGCAACAATAACTTTAATTTTGAAACCAGACAAACCTCCCATTGAATGCTCTTTCTACAGACCGATAAGTCTTCTTGGGTCAGATATAAAAATATTTTGTAAAGCTTTAGCAAAGAGATTAGACAGAACTTTAAAAAAAAAAAAAATTAAATTCTTTACACTAACCCAATAGCCAACATTGGAACAAATAATACAATTTCTAAATCATTCTCGCTAGAGCGATCTACTCGCCAGGGATGCCCTCTTTCACCATTGGTATTTATATTGGCCATAGAACCTCTAGCCAGGGCAATAGGATCACAGAAACATATCAGGTATTCAGATTGGGGGACAGGAACATACAGTAGAATATCTTTATATGCTGATGACATAATCCTTTTTTTTTTAAACAAACCTGCAGTATCTGTTAGCATTCGAAATTTAACACACCTGGTTGAACTGTTTGGGAGATTTGAATACAACATTAATAACACAAAATCTTCAATTCTTTTTTGAATTAATAAAAAAAAACTAATCCAGTCATAAAAACTTAATTTAGTAACCCAAAGACGGTATTCCCTTATTTAGGTGGTAGGATTACCCGTAAAATTGAAATGATAGTTCCTTCAAACTATAGTGAAGTAAAACTAAGGAGTTAATGGATTAGTGGATGACGATGCCCATTTAAGTGATTAGCTGTATAAATATAATTGAAATGAATATTAGACCAACATTTTTACCCTTCCTTTTATTCCACTTTCTTTTACCAAAGGTATTTTTCAATGAGCTCAATAGTAGTTTTTGCAAATTTATATGAAATCACAAAAAATCTGGACAGAGGCTTAGATTCTTACCAGGGCACACACACCTACACACACACACAAACACACTACAGGCAATTTGGGGAACACCTTTGGACTGTGGGAGAAAAACAGAGTTGTTGTTTGTCAACAACTTGGCGGAGGTTTTCCTGAGCAACCTACATCCTCTTTATTCACGCTTGTTGGGTACTCATGCAGTGTCTGGGTAGTATGGAGTGCGGCAATCCACCAACAGCGGTGCTCGAACCAGGATCCTCAGTTCCCAAAATCAACAACCTAGAGCCTTAGCTGCCTGAACTAGTACCCAAGTAAAAAAAACCATACAAGCATGGGGAGAACATGCACACAGAGGCAGGAATCAAACCCGGACCCTGGAGGTACAAGGCGACAGTGCTAACCACTAAGCCACCCTACCACCTTAAGCAAATTCCTTCCAGAGACATATATAACCATTAATGCATGTTTACCAAACTTGATTGTGCTCACATTGAAAAAGGTACAATCTCATTTTTGTTTCTATCATGTGTAAATAAACATCACTAATTTAAATGTCATTAAATGTAGTCATTATGTTGCCTGGCTATTTTCAAGGGTAACTTTTTCCATTTCCATTTTGGCATGAAAACAAAAAGATTATAAACATTACAGCCTGGTATGGAGCTAAATACCCTCCACACTCGCGTTAATGGACTGGACACATTGCACTACAGCTGAGATGAGCAGGTGGCACATTCCTAAGTTTAAAGAGGAACGTCTGTTTTACTCCAGGAGGGTCTCATTAGCGATTTCCTTGCAGTAAGAGCTCATCTGAGATGAATTTGGGAACCAGTGCTGTTTTTTGATTATGGAACCAGCATGGGGGGGGGGGGGTTATGGGGGGATTGTGATAATTGTATGATCTTTAGTTGAAACTGCATTGTAGCCAGTAACTCTTTGCAGGATTCATATGCTTGTTACTGGTGGAGGTAAAGTAATGGAATGGAGTCATGTAGAAAGCATTTAAAACTTAATTACGTTAAAAAAGTCACGAGTCTTCATCTTACACATACTTTCATAATGGAAAATGGAATAAGAAATTCATTTCAACACATTAAGCACTTAAACCTAAGGACTTACGTTGTTACAAAGACTATGATGCTTATCCTTAATATCCCTTTAACGCACTTGGAGCTGTTTTGAATTCATAGCGTACAAATGTAACAGAGTAATTATTTATGATCACACTATATGGTGTCACATCGATGAGGATGAGTTTTCTTTCTGAGGATGAGTTCTCCTGCTCTCGATGTTTCTTCATGTCATCTCGGGAGTTGTTCTTCAGCAGCATTCATGCGGCCTGGCTTGCTCATTAGGGATCTAAAAATAATTCTACCTCTGGATTTCTATGAAGCCGCTTTGTGACAATGCATATTATTAAAATGGTGCACAAAGCAAATGCCACTGATATGAAGGAAAAAGCAGCCAGCAAACTGTAACAGGGTTCATATCCATTTAGAGAGTGATGTTTAAAGTTTTATTGGCAGAGGTCTCTGTACATCTGTTAAATGTTCTACATCACCCATTTTGATTCCCATTCTTCACTTTCTCTCAACTAATATAATAATTTTTTTATAACAAAATCTATAACTCAAAAGAACACTGCAGGCACTGTACTTGTTATATCCCTAAAAGCCATCCTCTAAGCCCTTCTATAAACCATAAATCTGATTAAAATCCATTCTGCTTGTGTAATTCTACAGTTTCTACATGTTTCCTACCTATGATTTAAGAGCACTATAAAGAGAAATTGGTTATTTTCTTCTGTTTAGAAGGTCATACATCCTTACAGTGGTGCCCGACTGTATTAAGACAACATATGCCAGGTATTATAGTTCTCCCTGTGCACCAGACAAGTGATGTCACAAATGAGATCTGGCTAAAGAGTTTTGCTAATTCGAATCTGCATGGAACACTTATGCGGCAGGACTTTTGCTTTCCGAAGCTAAAACCTAATGAATTGCAAAAGTGAATTGCGAACCTCTGTGGCAAATCTACCTACATGATCTTCAAGAAGCAATCAAACAGGCACGGATTGTGCAATGAACTCATTAGTGGTGCCGCAGACGTCTTTTTGACTTTATGCCCAGCTGGATCTAGGAGTTTTTGAAGAATAAAGGACTTTATACTAAATATTGATTGTTGCAGTGGTTCTCAACCTTATTCCTGGAGCATAGTATTGCATATTTTTTTCTGCTTGGCCACATCCGTTTCAATTAAGAAAAAGCTATTAATTAATTGATTAGTGCTTTCTCAGCTCCCAGAACACCTGATTTAACTAAACTATGCAGGGCAGGGGGTCCACCAGGATCAGAGCTGAGAACCATCGGATTGTTTTGCAGCAATTTCATTGCATAAAATAACAAATTATTCATGTTATCTGGATTGTCATTATTTAATAAAAATAAAGAAGGTTATTTAAGCTTTGAATTTCACTTTTGTTTCAACACTTTTGGCCACCAAAGAAAACAAACAAACAAACAAACAAATTTTTTTTTTTAAGTTTTGAGTAAATGTGTATATATTGTGCTTGGTTGATGCTGTATGTCTGTTAATTCTGTGAGAGGTTAGTGGATGTATGCTACGCTGTCACGGGGGGGGGGGGGTTGTGGGGGGAGGGGGGTTATTGCTAGCGCAGTTACAATGGTGTTTAATAAAAGGACAAACAAACATTCTTAAATCAAATTGGGTAATTATCAAAATTTATTACCAGCTTATTTTCTGTAAGTTTTTTTTTCCCTGGAGGTTTATATAGTCCAAACTTAGAAAAAGCTAAGTTTCTTTATGTTGATATAAGAACTGTAGTTGCCTCCAATTAGCTTTAGCTTGTAGAAACTGTTCACTTCTCAGGTGAGAATGATGTTCGTTTTCTCATCATGACTGATCTAAAAACGTCATATTTTCTTTTAGCTGATTTTTAAAGATAGTTTGACTCAGGCCCGAATGTGTCAGTGATATCAGTTATTCCCATAAGAATCAAAACTAGCAACATGCTTAGGCACCCGTTTCACCCCCTCACAGAAACTGAAATAATTTTTATTACTCATCTCTTCCTCAGCTTCATTCCTCGGCCAGTGACTGTGAGAAGAAAAAAATATTGCATCTAAATATAATTTTTCTTTAAAAATTGGTCTTTAGGCACCAATATATTGTACCGATATTTGTATCACCTATACAAATCTGTCAAGTGGGAGAAAGTTTTTTTTTTTTGTGTTTAACTTGATTTAAATCATACGTATAATAAGCTATTACAGTTTTTAGGTGACATTTATTATCAGATCAAACACTCGAAACCATAACAAAAGCTGTAAGGTTAATTAAAAATCTCCCCTGACGTGGTATTTTACTGATATTGAGATACTTCAGCACAAATTATAACTTGAAAATTTACAATGGAAAATGCAAACACTGACCAGGCATAGCGTTAAAAGGCACCAGACATCAGACAGCTGTTTAAAATATAAATATGTCCCAATGGTGCTGTCAAAACAGCCTTGATCTGGTAGAGGCATGAATTCCACAAGAACTCTGAAGTTGTGCTGTGGCGTCTGGTTCCAGGACGTAAGCAGGAAATCCCTTAAGTCTTGTAAGTTGCAACGGTTGGGCCTTCATCGATAGGACTTTCGATTTTGGGAATTTCAAAGCCAAGTTACCATCTTGAACACATTTTTATGTTCCTGAAATTGTTCCTGAACATGCTTTGCAGTGTGGCATGCTGCATTATCCTGCTGAAAGATGCCCCTGCCATTAGGGGATACTGTTGCCATGAGGGTTGTACTTGGTCTACAATTTTTACATAGGTGGTAATTTCAGTAGAACATTGCTTAGAGCATCACATCGCTTCCATTGGCCAGCTTCAAAAACTGAATGTTCACCTGCTACCTTATATACACCAGCCCTATAGAGGTGCCACTGGAATGAGATAATTAATGTAAATTACTTAACCTGTCAGTGGTTTTCATGTGATGGCTGATTGGTGGATATTGCAGATTCCATTACTGTACAACACTTACCTAACAACATTACATGTGTTCCATTTACAAATTACAAAATCTCCTTTTCGAGTAAGAAACTTACAACCAAAAAAAAAAAAAAAGAATGACAAAAAGTGAGCAAGTTTCTCTCAGAAATAAATGAATCTGTAGCAGACTACATCTGCCTAAAAGAAATCAAAAGTCAAGAAACAAAACAGAAAAAGTTACAGATACTGTTGTGTAATCAACAAGACAAATTGTAGTATATAGTCCATCCAGAGTTAACGTTAGCAAACTTGCTAACATAAAGTCCACAAGCAAATGGTTTCCTTTAAACACGTCCATAGTTCCTCAGTAGCATTTTTAAAATTAAACAGGACAATCAGTGTCATCACTGTTTTTTCACTCAGTCCTTGGCCTTTCCTCTCAGGATAATCCTCTGTACAGCGTTTATAGTTCAAGTAGAAAATACGCAGTCACACTATAGATTCTTTGGACGGTCGTTTTACGCTCAGCAGGCCCGTCACTGACGGATTTCCTAACGACTCGCTGTGGGACTTGGGAAGCAGAAGCACCACTCTTTGATTAGCTTGACGCCATTCGTTGTACAGACGGCAGTGGTACCTGAGAGACACCTGTAACAGAAGATCATGGGAAGAGGTTAGATCTTTCACACTGCTTTGGTATGAAAGGCCAAATAGGTCTAATGAAGCACTTTTTTTTTTCCTGTACATAAATAACACGCATCACATGTTGTATGTTTAACCTTGAATGCAACCAGCAATCAGCCACTACAGCCATCAATCAGTAAGTAAACAGCTGTTGCAACCTTTGTTTATTTGCACATCAGTAAGCTCTAGTAAGCAAGATCTAATTATAGCTGGCAGCTACACATGCGGGAACTTTGTCTCAAGGGCTCTTCAACTATGCTCGAACATCTGATTGCAATCTAAAAATATGGCGTGACAAAATTGACTTGAAGAGTAAAGACGAAAATGAGCAGACACTTGGGTGTGGGAAAATATGAAGTTATTTCCTTGTGTGGGAGGGCAGAAGTGAAAAATTCAGAATTAAAAGTGAAGAAACTGTTTTCATCAAGGCTTTTAAAAATTAGAACTAATCAAGAGTTCTCACTGCCTAAATACATATAGTATCGGCTAGATTATTTTTTTACGTCTCCAACCACCTTGGAGAAAACAGAAAGGAAGGAAGCCCATTCCACATCACATCCTGAATATTTCTGTAATAATAAACCAGTTATTATTATCCCTAACAATCCTAATCGCAGAGCACAGTTTGCTGATTTCCATGCTCAGGAAAAACAGATACCGTATAAGTCATTTATGTACATTTAAGTCATTTATGCATTTATTTACATTCACTTATGTATTAAGTCATGTTTTTTACTTAGTATAACAGGTCAGAAAAGACTTCAGGGTTCCTTCTAATCACCGTTTTTGTTAATCATGTCGATTGTTGCAAAATGTCAGTAACTAGAAACAGATGTTTTACAAATCTATACTATTTGGATTTTAGAAATCATGGTTTGATCTCTGAGCAAGAACATGAACGTGAAAAAATAAAACTGAAGTGGTTTTAGTCTCTTACATAAAACCACATTTTATGTTCAGTGGTCACCATTACTTTGTCTGACATCGTTCCTAAAAACCCCAAAGGAAGTCTATAAATGTTTAACATGCTAAGTAAAGAATATTACTGGGACCAGAATAAATAATTTACTCAGCAAAGCTGAAAGGTTCTATGTAGATCCCTAAAACAAAGCTTATTGTAACGTATTGTATTAGGAAGACTATTAACTATTATTTTTCAGATAAACCCTTAAATAACTTTCCATCTATTTTTTATCAGTTAGGGTTGCAGTGGGCCTGGAGCCTATCCCATGTATCTTGGGGGCACAAGGATGGGATGCCAACCCATCGCACGCACACAGACAAGCAATTTGGAAACACCAATTAGTCCACGCTGCATGTCTTAGCAGTGGGAGGAAACCGGTGCACAAACCTAAACATACACAGACCAAAGCCAAGATTTAAACCCCCAACCCTGGAGATGCAAGACAACAGTGTAACCCACTAAACCACCATACTGCATCTTAAATAAGCAGTGGTAGGTGTTTTGCCAGCCATGCAGAAGACCCCGGTTCGGTTCCCAGCCAGTGCCCAAACCCTAGCCACTGGATGCAGTGCCGCTCCCAAGCCCGGATAAAACGGGTGGGTTGGATCAGGAAGGGCACCAGCGTAAAAATCTGTGCCAAGCTTGTAAGTGTTGCCCGAATCGTCCGCTGTGGCGATCCCTTGCCGGTCGCATCTGAAAGACCACCACTATGGGTTTACACCATCATAACACAAAGTGACAAAAATGCACTACAATTACAACTGATCACAATTTACAAACTTACTCACCAGGAATCTAAATCTGTCTGCATATACCTTACCATATTTAGACAACAAACTGATGGCATGTCATAAAATTGGTGCATGGTAAAATGCTGTAATCCACTAGCATCCTCAAGCCAGAGTTTTCACTCACTCGGCATAGGAAACCTAATTTGACCAACAAGTCAGATGAAAAAATAAATAAATTTCAGAAAGTCAAGTGCCCACTCGAGTGCTAAACACTCATCTTCTGTAAAGAATAATGGGTCTCATGGGTAGATGAAGCTTTCCCATATGTTCCTATATTAGAGCTGCTCCAAAACCCAGGCGCATATGCATCTATATATGAAGTGAAGGACCTTGGTTAAGTAGGGCTATGTAAAATGCAATATTACTCAAGGCAGTTTAAAAAGATCCTAAAGGGCTTGTCTAAATTGCTCCATCCACTAAATTTAGTACATTTTTATACACTATTACACTTAAAAGTAATATAATATATTGCGATATATGAGATGTCATAGGAACTAGCAACAGCATCAGACAAGGATAACACGATTGCTAGATTCATTTATGTTCGAATTCAAGCATCACCACACTAACTCAAAAATCATTTTGTAAAATTAGTTTTTAATTTATTCGTTTGCATTTAAGGTGGTTAAATGTAGGAGCAGTTTGTTGTATCGGTGGTCCCTGGTAAATCCCATCCCTAATGAGTGCACTGCTGTTCAAGGTCAGATGGCAATATCAATTGCTTAAATAAGCTTCACTTTATCCACTTTTATTATTATGTATTTTCCATCAGCACTGTCTGGTGTTACACTCGTACAACCCAGCTGGATTTTGGCAACAGGAGTACACACCATGAAAGAAAGGTCTTTTACACATCCAACTTTCATTCACCAAGGCCTAATCCAATGTACCCTCATAGGCAGTGGCTTTCAAACATTCTCATTCATAACACCTGGTACACAAAAGTGGCTTTGTTTGTGTTTGACTGGAAACTCTTCCAGGACACCACATTTCAGGGCCATTAGATGGAATGGAGAAAAACCTTCTCTAAAAATAAAAATAGACATATTGTAGTCAGTGTTTCTGGAGTGATCAGTCACTTCATGCTTGTCAAATTATGTTCTTCCCGAATAAATAACAGTACAGGTACAGACATATCTTGAGGCTACCAACTCAGTGACCAGCGGTTGCACATTAAAACCCTAATTTACAAATTATGTACTAAAGGGATGCTGGATCTGTTCTTTTTTAACTATGATGTAAAAAAAACTGTCAAGGTTAACAGTGGATGCACTTTTCGGGACAGGTATGGCTGTAGGCTCTTTTCATGAAAATCATCCTTTCCAGATGCTAATGTGCAGTACCCTGTAAATATGGTTGGCCTGAGATGGCTATTTAATGAGTGGTAGACCCTAGCTGCATAGTGGTTTCAAATGGCCTTTAGCCAGGTGCATGTTCTCTGCAGTTAGAACCATGATTTTTCTCTTGCTGTCTGGGATCAAAAGGATGATTCTGGGCTTTTTTGACAGTCATGCAAGCAAACAAGCAGCCAGCCAACATCCCTTATCCTATATACTATACGTGCACAAAAACATTGACTTGCATACAATCTCAAGATTCCTTTATCCTTTGAAAGAGCTCCTTAAACTCATTTAATGAGAAGGAAGCAGAAACCAAGTCAAAATATATTCCAACATTTGTCTCATTGATAACTCAAGGACATGGTAGCCTTGCTCATCCAAGAGTAAGAGTTCAATTCCTGCCTTAAGTTTATGTCTGTGGAGTTTGCATGATCTCCCTGTTCTTGGTGGGTTTCATCCTAGTACAGTATACCAGTTTCCTCTCACAGTCCAAGGAACTGCAGATAAGGTTAATTGCCGTTTCCAAATTCCCTATAGTGTGTGAGTAAGTGTGTGAGTATGGATGTGCTTGTGTGCCTTGTAATGAACTGGCACCCCATTCAGGGTGTACCCTGTCTCATGTACCTGGAATGGGCTTCAGGCTTCCTGTAAGCCTGTACAGGAAAAGCGGTATAAAGAAAGGAAGACAAAAAAAAAAAAAAATCAATGAACGAACGAATTAACATTCCAACAGGAAATTGGAAGAAGTCTCCTGGGATAGATACACCCTGGGCAGAGTGCCAATCCACTGGAGGGCATGGGCATACACACACACTGGGCAATTTGGGAATGGCATTTAACCTAATTTGCATGTCTTTGACCAGAGGAAACTTACTAAGCACACAGAGAACATGCACATTTCATGCGCACAGACCAGAGGCGGGAACCGAACACTCGACGACTTTAAATTTGAAAAAAAAAAAAAATTTCAACTATGAGTGACAAAATAAGAAAAACATTTATTAGCAAATTATGGTGGAAAATAAGGTCAATCTGGTCAATAACAAAATTTCCCTTTGTTGGCAATGACAGAGGTCAAACATTTTCTGTAAGTCTTTACAAGGTTTTCACACACTGTTGCTGGTATTTTGGCCCCTAGGTTTTCACTCAAAATCTCCCGATACATGGCCCCGTTCATTCTTTCCCTTACACGGATTAGTCGTCCTGGTCCCTTTGCAGAAAAACAGCCCCAAAGCATGATGTTTTCACCCCCATGCTTCACAGTAGATATGGTGTTCTTTGAATGCAACTCAGCATTCTCAATCCTTAGTTTTTACCAAAAAGTTCTATTTTGGTTTCATGTGACCATATGACATTCTCCCAATCCACTTCTGGATCATCCAAATGCTCTCTAGCAAACATCAGAAGGGCCTGGACATGTACTGGCTTAAGCAGGGGGACACGTCTGGCACTGCAGGATTTGAGTCCCTGGAGGCGCAGTGTGTTACTGATGGTAGCCTTTGTTACTTTGGTCCCAGCTCTCTGCAGGTCATTCACTAGGTCCCCCCGTGTGGTTCTGGGATTTTTGCTCAAAGTTCTTGTAATTATTGTGACCCCACGGGGTGAGATCTTGCGTGGAGCCCCAGATTAAGGGGGATTATCAGTAGTATGGTATACAGGTGTCTTTTATACTGATAACGAGTTCAGACAGATGCCATTAATACAGGTAACGAGTGGAGGACTCTTGAAGAACTTACAGGTCTGTGAGAGCCAGAAATCTTACTTGTTTGTAGGTGACCAAATACTTATTTTACAGAGGAATTTACAAATTAATTAATAAAAAATCCTACAATGTGATTTTTGTCTTTTATAGTTAAGGTATACCTACGATGACAATTACAGGCCTCTCTCATCTTTTTTCATTTTATTTAATTTTTTTTATAAATTTAGTCCTGTCCAATTCTTTTTCCCCGATTTTCTCCCCAATCTAGTCGTGGCCAATTACTCCCCGTCACTAGGGGGCCCCCACACCCATCAAGGCTACTACAACCACTCAGTCGGAAGGACGAAAGCTATCCCGTGTTTCCTCCGAACCACGTGACGCGAGCTGACCGCATCTTTTCGAACTGCTCGCTCACGCACCATTAGGGGCGGAGTAACACACTCGGAGGAAAGCGCTAGCCGCTCCTTCCGTGTGCGCAAGCTCACAGACGCCCCTGTAGAGCCGTGATTAATGTGGGAGCACAAGTACCTCTCATCCCTCCCCCCTGAGAGAGCTCGGCCAATCAGCTCTCTCTGTGCCTCCGGCTGTGAGAGGAAAACAGCATCACCCGGGGTTCGAACCAGCGATCTCCGGATGATAGGGCGAGCGCTTTACCACTGCGCCACTCTGGGCCTTCTCGCGCATCTTTTTAAGTGGGAGAACTTGCACAATTGGTGGCTGACTAAATCCTTTTTTGCCCCACTGTATGTTCTGTTAAACCAGATGTTATGCACTTTGGAAGCAGTGCATACACCATATTACAATGCAGTACTGGAACTGGAACTAAGATGCATCTCACTAATGATTCTGAAAACAAACAAACAAACAAAAAAACAGAAAACTGATTTTATAACTGTAAGTGATGTGTGACATGAGAACGGATGTTAATCGGCATAAATGCTTCAAATAAAGGTTAAAATAAAGTTGTTTTATGATTGTATTTGCTATTTGTGCTTTGGTCATTTATTCATTCATTCAATATTATCTCCTCATCGTTTCATCAAAGTCTTTCTAACTTTGCAAAACAACACTGTCCCAACCTTGTTCTGACACTGGAAATCATCACAGTGTCGTTCCAACTACATAATAACGTCATCCAACGTTAAGGTTCTTACTGGGATAACTATAATTTCCATTAGAAACATTGATACATCTTCAGTAATCAGTAAGCATTTAGCCTGATGCAGGAATACATCTCGACCATTGCTGGGCATCACTCACATACATTTCCATATCCATTCATACTTGGGACAATTTAGACAAACCATGAGTAACCAATTAACCTTCCAAAAAACACAGAAAGTAGCTGAAGCTCTGAATTGCACTGGAACAGTGAGGCAGCAACATCAGCCACAGTCTCACCATGACACTTCTTCAAGAAGTGCTCGATTCAAAGATCTTACGTTACCAACAGTGCCTTAAAATATAGATTCAATTTGGAAAATATATATTTATACATCTAGGGGACACTCTTGATAGGGTGTCAACGCATCACAGGGCACAAGCACACACACACTCACGATAAGGCAATTTGGAAACTCCAATCTGTTAAATGATCTTGTGTAAGATCTTTTGGTTTTGTGCTGGATTACACAAAGGAAGCCCACTAAGTACGGGGAAAACATGCAAACTTCATGCACACAAACCGTTTGAAAGATTCAAACCTAATGGAGTGACATGACCAGGCTAACCATTACGCCACGGTACTGCCTAAAATCTATTAATAATCCCTTAAGAAATCAATTTAAACATGGGTTTGATGTCCAACTAAAATGTATTGCAGTTAAGGTACACTGTATATACTACATTTTTGAATCTAATATATAGTATATAGTATACATCATCTAGCCAGTTCAAATCATGAGTAAATCTTATGACACATTTTTATGCTACATGCTATCAACAGGTCACATAATGCTAGATATGCCACTTACTGGCCATACTAACCAGTGTCCAGAAGAGGTAAATGGTGAAGAGAGCTACAGTGAGAGCGATCAGGCCAACAGCTTCCAGTCTGCTGGAGAAGTGAAGATGATCCACAGCTCCCCGAAGACACAGCCAGCCTGAGATGGTGGCTAATGGCGTGATGAGCAGGAAACACACCATGTCGCCGAACAGCGTGCGCTTCTCCTGACGCAGCCCTGGGTTACGGAGCCACTGCACGCGGGCAGAAATGTTTTATTTAAGACAGCTTGTTTAGAAATATGCATCACTAACAAACATAAAAATCTCAGCTTCAAGTTGTCGAATTCCCCATTAATTTTATTAATAACTTGACATTTTCTCTATAAGAAAACAAAATGAGAGGGATATTGTTAATATGGACAGCATCCTCTATAAATAGAGAAGTTTACACTCAACACGACTGATGCAATAGTAAACTTCAAGGCTTTGCAAAGAAAGAGGAAGAAGCAAATATAACACTGATACACATTTAAATGTGAGAAATGATGTTTGTGGTGTTTGATGCATGCAGATCGTAACAGTCACATTATCATTTAAAATTAGCATAATTCTTTGCAAGAGCCACACTGGCTAAGACAAACAGCCATTTACTCACTCACTCATCCTCTATACTGCTTCCTGTATTCAGAGTCGCGGGGACCTGGAGCTTATCCCAGGGGGCTTAGGGCACGAGGCAGGGTACACCCTGGACAGGGTGCCAATCCATCGCAGGGCACACACATACACACACTGCAGGCAATTTGGGAATGCCAATTAGCCTAACCTGCATATCTTATGCAGGAAACCGGAGTACCCAGAGGAAACCCACCAAACACAAGGAGAACATGGAAACTCCATGCACACAAAGACGGGAATCGAGCCTGGCCAGGAATCGAACCCGGACCCTTGAAGTGCAACGTGACAGTGCTAACCACTACACCACCGTGCCGCCAATAGCCTTTTAACATTTCATAAACCATAGATTTCTTGCTGAGATATGTGCAAACGATTCCCGCAGCTGGAAAATGATTCATGTACTTTTGTAAAAATAAATAAATAAATAAAATAAAACAAAAAAAGTAAAATTAAGCATTTATGCAAAATGCTGCTGCGGGTTGCCTTCTGTCACAGTGGGTGTAATTAAGTGCATGCGAATATGCAGAGACTAGGAAGCAGATGCTTAACAAATAGGCCGAGCAGAGCCGTGCTGCATTGCAATTATGCATTCTGGTAACCTGACACAGACACGCAGCAGGGAGAAGCTAGCGAGCCTGTGTTATTAGCCCTGTGCCTCTCGTTTAAGCTCTGCCCGCTAGACAATTCATCTTATTCCGCATAAATGGAAATGGGGACTTAATGAGCACATTACGCGTTCAGATTCAGAAAGCTTTTATCTTAGCTTTGGGATCTTTAACACTAGGAAGTTAATCAGCATATTAGGCTTCTCATTACTCTGGAAATTTGTCTGTGGGAGGCTCGATCATTTACAGATTTCAGGAAGTGTGGGCTGGTTGGCTTGGCTGATTCAGAAGTGCTATCGAATTTGAATAGATTATTTAATCAAATTAATCATTAGCGAAGTCCGGGATTATCCATGAATCCGCAATGAGGAAATAGTTTTGTTGGTTTTGACTTCAAGGTATACTATCTCCCTTTCCCTGTCTGCACGCAACCATCACATTCCATCTGTGCAATTCAAAGCCTCTAGTCTCTCTCACACCCAACAAAGACATACATTCATCCTCTCTTTCTTTCATGCCTCAGTCACAGACAGACAGACGATACAAACTGCAACTAGTGAAATACATTGTTGTGTAAAAGAGCTGGTGTTTCTCCCTTTTCATATCCCCAGTCGCATTTATTTTCACAGCCAAATGAGAAACAGTGTCATCTTGTTAACCACAAGGCTACAAGGTCTGCGCAGTGGTGCGAGTATCGCTAAAGCAAGTGTACCTCGAGGAGAGGTCGTGCCTTGCGCTGCACGCTGAACTGGAAATGGCAGAGCTCACAGAAGCTGGTGCTAGAGGCCGAGAGCCAGTGCTCCAAGCAGCTGCGGTGGATGGTCCCCAGCGTCCCTGCGCACTCGCACGGGGACAGCAGCTCCTCCTGTCCCCCTCCGTCATGGCAGATCCTACACATGGGTCTCTCCACTAGAGCACTGAAGGCAGAATAAATGCGGATGCTTTAAACATCAGGTCTGTCTTCCAAATATTAATACAATACAACAATTTGATAGTGTTAATGCAATTGATACGCATTGTGTTACATTAAGTTGTGCACTTTACACAACAGCGCTGCTGAGTGATTCATTCTGATTAGACGAAATGTATTGATTCATTTTCCATAACCACAGCTCTGACAGTATTCCTGTCTGTAATTTAAATCCTGATTCTATGGTAGCAACTCTTTTACAGCAACCTGAATGTTAGACATGCTGCATCATCATTCAAGGGCAACGATAAATGAGTAAAGATGTTGGCAATTCGCAATTAAAGGCAAATGTGTCTTTATATTGTGCAACGTTGTAGATTTCATGAAGACATTTACAGTACGAGTATCGGTGCTTTGTAAGTCTCCCGGGATAAGTGTTTTGATGAACAATACAGCAGCGCTTTCTGGTTTCTCAGTAACATGAATAGTTACACTTCATCAATCTTGTTAACTTCGAGAGAAAAATTAAAGATTGGTGGGAAAACACCCATAGCGTAAGCGATAACAGGAACTAACTTATCGAATGTATGTATTACTGTGAAATAGTGCATGTCCACTCTAAAAAAACATAATTTCCAGAAAAATCTACAAAAAGTTAACAACTGCACGGTGTGCAATTAATGGAAAATAATCAATTTTGCAGCTTTTATCACACTGTTGATTATTTTCCTACAGGAGAACATGTTTTATTTTTTTATAGTTGAATACCACCTTATGATTTAAAAAAACATCTATGGCACTTCTATAACATAATACAGTATTTTAAAATCAATATTCATTACAAATACATACATTCAATACATGTTCTAGTAACTGTTGTGGTTTCCACAACTAATAGCATTTTTATCACCTTATTATCACAAATGCTCAATCATTACACCTGCATACTGAAAAAGTTATATGTAGAAGTTGTTTGAATTGTTTGTGCTCAAACTGAAAAACAGCCAATTCTGGTCACTGGTTGATCGAATTATGATCTCTATTGTATTATAATTGCAATAAAAACTTTTTACATGCATCACCACGCAAAAGAAACGTGATTCATTATTGAAACTTCATGATTTTTTCCCATATCTCTAATGTGTACTTTAAAATTGTACTCAAATTTTGATCTTTGAAAACATTAGAATATTCTCTTCATCGTTTATATCCTATTGAAATTCAGGGTTTTTCAGAAACACAAGGCATTTTCTTGGTCTCATATCTATTTTTGATGTGTGATTTTTAATCATTTTCACCAACAAAGCATAAATCAAATGTAATTGTTATGGTACTGGCATGATATGTGATATTTTCCGTACATATTACTGTAACTACTGTGAACACATCATAATGAGCGTGAAGAATGACTAATATTCCAACACTTTACATAGTTACATAGATAGACACAAGGACATGCCGTACGAGTGACTGTGACCTGACAGCAGTGTGCCAGTCTGGTCTTAAGGCACAGGTTTGCAAAACATTTTTTTCAATCATCAACACTGACCCTTCTCAGCTGTGGCAGCTGAGGCAGCTGAGGCTGGCAGAGGGCACTGGTGTGTTTGGGGAGGAGCCATGGAAGGATATCTGTGCCTGGACTTTGATGCACATGCTAGGGATGTGCATAACAAAGCGGCTGTCAGACCTGTTAATCGAAGATCTAAATTTAGAGCTCATTTATTGTGCTCATGTGGTCAGATATCTCTGGACTCTGACAGCATTTGCGAGTTGCTTTAAGATAAAGCTTCCAAAAAAGATGAGCTTTTTAACATACTGTTCATTCATGTCATTAAACACAAAATGCCAACATGCTGCTGTTTCATCACTTTTATCTCCAAACACGAAAGAAACACTGAACTGCAATTGTTGTCTTTTGATATTTGCAAATTGCACGTTAACAAATTCAAATAACCTAATCTAAATGTGTTATCTATTATGTGTTCTAAACAGATATAAATACAGCTTACAAAAAAGCTAGACTATATGTTTTTGTAGCTTAAAGGTTTTAAAGTAAAGACAAAACACTTTACTTGGGTTTGACAAGAGGTGTGCAAGGATTGCAATGTTCCTACTAAAGCAATAAAAAAAAAATCCTTTTATTATATATCTTTTTGCATTTTGCACAAATTTCCAGTGTTACAGGTCCCTGTCCATACCTCTGTTTGGCTAATACTGCACTGTTCATTAGTTGTCCATCCTTTGCTGCCATGTGTTTCCAATACTGTGCCTCCTCAGTCACTAGATTTGTCTCAGAGTCCATAGCTTTTCCTGGAAGGGCGGGTTCACAGAAGTCTGAGCCCTCCATTGGAGCAAGCTCATGGCCCGTAGAGCTTCTGAGAGGTGTAGTATCCGAATGGTCCATTAACACCTCGGGAAAGTGGCTGCTGCAGCCCGTCGTCATGGCAGCAGACAGATGATGCTGGTGTGGTTATAGAGCGTTTCCCATCTGACTGAAATATAAGACAAAAGAAGGCCTTCAAATTATATTTGGTTAATGCCTTTTATTTGTGTGAATACATTTACAGGTTAAAACATTGATCTACAACTTAAGTAAGAGAGATTTAAAAAAGACGTTTTAAATTAAGCACCAGTAAATTGTAGCATTAAATTTACAGTAAATATACCAGATAGTATTTTGTTTAAGCATAAATTAGATATTATTAGTATAAAAATGTTTCTACAGTGGAACCTTGGATTACGAGCAGAATTCATGCTGGAAGCAGGCTCGTATTTCAAAACACTCGTAACCAAATCGAATTTTCCCATAAGAAATAATAGAAACGCAAATTATTCATTCCACAGCCCCCCAAAAAACCCATAAAAATAATTAACTAAAAATATAAATTAAAAATAAAACAAATCAACTTGCACTTTACCTTTAAAAAAAGTTAAAATAAATCCTGATAAGTGCTTCCGATTGTGCGCGCAGGCGCTGTGTGTGTGCGTGTGTGTGAGAGAAGCTAAAGTAAGGAGCCCCTCCCCTCTCCGCTTCTCGTCTTAAACAGTTACGCTTCCTCCACTCTTTTCACACGCACGTGCACACACACAACTGAAACACTGTTTTATCTGAAAAATAATCAAAAAATGACACTTAATTGAGCAACACACTAACGGAATCACTGCTGTAAAGTAAAAATAAAACAAATTAGCCTGCACTTTACCATCGAAAAGAATCGTGACAGAGCAGTGTTTCTGCATAAAGCAGAGAGATAAAGTGTGTGTCTGTGTCTGTGTGTCTGTGAAGGTGAAAGTAGGCGGGGCCAGTGCGTGTGTGTGTGTGGCATGGTGTCCAATGACGCGCGCACACACAGACACAAAGAGCAGGCTGATACACTGAGAGAGAAAATGGATCTTTAACCTCTCTAATGAGACTTGCTTTTGCTTTACACGCGCGCTGTACACACACGCATACAGACACACAAAAAAATATATGTTTTACGCACACACGTGGTCACAGTGTTATAGTAAACAGTACACGCGTTGCACGGATGTTGATTATACCGGAGAGTACCCACAATTGCGGCAGGGAAACAAGAAGCGCATGTGTGATACAGGATACTCAGTACTCGTAAACCAAGACTTGTTCGTTTTCAAGTCTAAATTTATTTAAAATTTATTTTTTATTTCACAATCTGCTCAGTTACTGGGATTTTCACGCACAACAATTTTTAGGGTTTAAAAAGAATTGTGTGAAAAGGGAAAAACATCCAGTATGCGGCAGTCCTGTGGGCGAAAATGCCTTGTTGATGCTAGAGGTCAGAGGAGAATGGGCCGACTGATTCAAGCTGATAGAAGAGCAACTTTGACTGAAATAACCACTCGTTACAACCGAGGCATGCAGCAAAGCATTTGTGAAGCCACAACACACACAACCTTGAGGCGGATGGACTACAACAGCAGAAGACCCCATCGGGTACCACTCATCTCCACTACAAATAGGAAAAGAGGCTACAATTTGCATGAGCTCACCAAAATTAGACTGTTGAAGACTGGACAAATGTTGCCTGGTCTGATGAGTCTCGATTTCTGTTGAAACATTCAAATTGTAAAGTCAGAATTTGGCGTAAACAGAATGAGAACATAGATTTATCTTGCCTTGTTACCACTGTGCAGGCTGGTGGTGGTGGTGTTATGGTGTGGGGGATGTTTTCTTGGCACACTTTAGGCCCCTTAGTGCCAATTAGGCATCGTTTAAATGCCACAGGCTACCTGAGCATTGTTTCTGACCGTGTCCATCCCTTTATGACCACCATGTACCCATCCTCTGATGGCTACTTCCAGCAGGATAATGCACCATGTCACAAAGCTCAAATCATTTCAAATTGGTTTCTTGAACATGACAATGAGTTCACTGTACTAAAATGGCCCCCACAGTCACCAGATCTCAACCCAATAGAGCATCTTTGGGATGTGGTGGAACGGGAGCTTCGTGCCCTGGATGTGCATCCCACAAATCTCCATCAACTGCAAGATGCTATCCTATCAATATGGGCCAACATTTCTAAAGAATGCTTTTAGCACCTTGTTCAATCAGTGCCACGTAGAATTAAGGCAGTTCTGAAGGCGAAAGGGGGTCAAACACCGTATTAGTATGGTGTTCCTAATAATCCTTTAGGTGAGTGTATACTTGAACTGTCATTTATTACCAGTGATGTATTCATACACAACATGTTTTTGGACAGTGGGAGGAGATCAGAGTACCCAGGGGAAACACACTATGTTTGGGGAAACCATGCTACTCTACGCACAAAAAGATTCTAACCCCCAGCCATGGGTTTGCAAGGCGATAGTGCTAACCACTAAGCCGCATTAAACATCCCACAAATAAGGAAAGTATATTTGCATTTATCTGTCAGGTAGTTTTATCAAAAACATTTTTTTAATGATTGTCTATGCAAACTGAAACTGATGTCTAAATATTTGTAATAAATTGCATGGTAAAAGAAGTTTCAAAACTCATACTACAGTTTATTAGCGCCAGCCTACTCTACCTTTATGACTCAGCAGTGAACAAAGCTGCACGTTAGATCTAAAAAATCATCAAGATAATAGTATGACAGGGACAAGGGTTTTATTTTGTCAATGCAAGCAGAAATCTTACATGAAAAAAAAAACAGTTGGTTCGTCAACTCATAAGCAGGCATTTACCAATAAATTTTTTTCAAGAAAAATAAATACTTTATGATGTAACCTCCTTGCTTTTTCGATACACTTTGCAGATCTCTCAACAAGCTTTTGTATTTCCTCATATAAAAATGCTTTAGGCTGAGCTGCGAGCCACAAATGCACGCTAAACTCGCCATGCACGCTCTCTTCACTTCTTCGACAGAAGTGAATCTTTGTCTAGGGCTGCTTTCAGGGGACACCTCAATGTTTTTGTAGAGTGTCGTAAGTGTGGTCAGAAGTGTGCGGACATGCATGGTCATGCAAAGTCACAACGCCCTTCGATCACAAGTGTGGTATACATCTTTGATTCACTGCTGTTGCAAATGAACTCATGTAACATGTTCACACCTGCCACAACGCTGACTTGAATGGAAAGCGCTGATAAGACAGCGCGGCCACCAGAAGTTTTAATATAGCGGGGATCATTTTTGACTCACTTGAGACAAATGAGCTCATTACGAGGATGTTTGGCAATATTTATTTATCAACTCAAAACTTTAATTATTGACAAACTCTACATAAATTCCTTTTGACCTTTGAATTATGACCTTTATTATATTGCCTTCTTTTTTGCGATTGCACAGGTACATATTATGATTTAAATTTTTATGTGATTAATTGGGCAGCCTGGCGGCACGGTGGTGTAGTGGTTAGCACTGTCGCCTTTCACCTCCAGGCTCAATTCCTGTCTTTGTGTGCATGGAGTTTGCATGTTCTCCCCGTGCTTGGTGGGTTTCCTCCGGTTACTCCGGTTTCCTCCCACAATCCAAAGATACGCATGTTAGCCTAATTGGTGTTCCCAAATTGACCGTAGTGTGTGAATGTGTGTATGTGTGTGTGCCCTGCGATGGATTGGCACCCCTGCCTCATGCCCTAAGTCTCCTGGGATAGGCTCCAGGCCCCCCTGTATCCCTGAATACAGGATAAAGCAGTATAGACGATGAGTGAGTGAGGGTAATTGGGCAGCACCCATATACAGTATAATCAGTATTTAAGAGTTCAACAGTGGCTTCAAGTAGTTTTTGGATATTGATTTACAACGTAAACAATCACTAGTTCTTGAACACATAAGGAACGCACAAATAAAGCACAAACCTTTCTCTCTTAAAAGAATACATACATCTAGGTATCTAGGTTCACTACCTTGTGCAAGAATAGTTACAGAACAATCCATAGCAAAAATAAGTACACATTTGTTCAGTGAACGATTTTTTCTCAAAAGAAGTAAATGGAGGAGTGTATCTTTCATGACGTGACATACTACTGCAACTGAAAGTCAACTCGGGGAATTACAAATCTGAGTTTCTTTACTGAGCGACATTAAATCAACACAAGGCCTGCATACAGCATCGGAAAAAAAACAAAGTAAAACTTCTTACCGTATACTGTATATACAAGCATTAGCTTTAAATAAAACAATAAAATAATACAGACATATTCATAAATATCTGAGTAAGCCGCCTAGCGTGTTGTTCACAAATCTTAAACATGGAGGCGTCCAGTTTTGAAAATTGTGTTAACTGAATTCATTAAGAAAATCACCTATCATCTATCACAATGTGCACCAAACCAAATATCCTGTTTTGGTACACATATGTGTATTGATTTAGAATACACCCCAGAATCACATACAAACACTCACACACACACTCATTCAAACTTAGGAGCAAATTAGAGCCGCTAATCCACCTAGTGACATTTCTGGACGGTGGGAAGAAATTAGAGAACCTGACGGAAACCTACACGGACCTGAAGAGAGCATTTAAAACCCCTGGCAGTAACAAGACCTCCAGAGTGAACCCAAGAGCATGGAACGATGATGTTGCATGAGGCTGTGTTGGTAATGCCTACAGCTGAAGTGTTGAAGACGGCTACTGTAGAATTAAAATCACCACAACACTGGACAATCTTTACTTAATACTATACGAGTACTGACAAACAAATACAGTCATTCACAAATGATAAAAAAAGAGCATTATACAGTTCAGCAACATGTCCCCAAACAGTATACAAGTGAATCAGGAAACACAACTTTGTAGTGCTATCCAGTGCACTAACAATTACTCCATTGTGTCCTTCATCGCTCACAGAGGGCAAAAGACATCTCCATTAATTTGCCAAGGCCGTGAGACAGAATGAGCTCACCAGTTAGAGAGAGAGCAGCTTTGTTGCAAGCTCACATCACACTACAGAGGGTCAACACAAACCCTGTGCTTTGCTCCTATTCTCCCTACACCAAGGGAACAGATGTGAGTGCACAGCACAGTGCGATCTTTCAAGCCCGCGAAGAAGTCCCAGTTCATTTCCAATGATGACACGACAGCGTGCCAAGACAAGGTGCCTTTTAATAATTTACCGTAACTAAAGGCTTGCGAAATGCCCCGGACGAACTGGGCGTTGGTAAAAATAACAGCGTCTGAGCTACACGAAGTGAAAGCATTGCGAGGACAGGAAAGAGCTGTCTTTCATTTGTGCATGAGTGTACAAATAGTAGGTGGGGTCTTCCTGACAAACCAGTGGACAAGGAAAGGTGTTTTCCTGCAGCGTGTTTACAATAGTAGGTGTACATGCCAGCAATCCAGTTTTTATACAGTATGTATTGAGAACACAGTGTTTGTCAGTGTGCTGCAGGTGTCGTGTATAGGCAAATCTCTTTCCTCTGCAAGATAGGGTTCATTTGGCACACAATCAAAATAAGCTGATATTAAGAAGTGAGTGAAAAGATGCCAATGCCAGTAGCATGAACTGAAATTGAAAGTAAGACAAATGTTTAGGTCAATCCGGGACTTTTGATTATGCAGAATAACAAAACACAGTTATGAGAGTAAAAACCACCTTTATTTCCCTGTACATCCCCTGCACTTATCCCAGTGTTCCACTCGCGCTTCGACACCATCAAGATGTAAAGTTCTCAATAAGCCGGAACCTTGAGCTGATTGCCTGCTTTAAATCGTTTGCACCATTAAATGTTTTACTGCGGCGAAGAGTCTGATCACCGGACTGTATTCTGTATTCAGTTTTATGCCAAGACATTTTACCCAAGTCCCAGTTTGCCTTGAACACCCAATGTGTTTTATAATGTTTAAAATACATTTAAAAAAAAAAAAATTCTTAGAAAATAATATTTTTTAAAAACTGTAATGTGCACAGGCTCAGGTTGGTTTCTTTACTTCAGACTGTCTAGATATTTTTCTAGGCTAGAAACTGGCTCCACCTTGGGCTGGGCAAACTTATGATATTTATACTGACTTTGATTCGGGTGCAGGTGATCACAATTTGGCCAAATTCTTTAAATATTAGCCCACTTGGAACATTTCAAGTTATTGTGAAAAATAATATACTGTACATTTATGTGATGTTGCAGGTATAGTATTATATCTTATTAAATGTATGGTTGTGGAGATATTAAATACACGTATCATATTCTCTATAGTTTTGCGGTAGGTTGTTAGTAAACTGAAACATTAAAATATATATAACTTCTTGTAGAAAATTATTGTGATACAATGATGTGCTTTTCTTAGCATGCAAACAGAAAGGTTATTTCATTATTTAATTTTGATTGCAATGTGGGCTAAAAATTTAAAACAAACTCTGCAAAAATTAAAAAATGGATACTGGCCAAGAACAGACAAAAAAAAAGTTATGAGTTATGAGAAAAGAACAGAAGAGAAGAGAGAAATACATGTAAAAAGCCAAAGTACGAAGAAGTGACGAGACCACATGAAATACTGTAGCTGCAGCTGCTCTCTGCCTTCTAACAGGGTGACTACAGACAGAAACTTTGAAAAACCACAAGAGCAAGGCATGCTGCTTTAAGATCACTACAAGGAGCATTGAGGAAGCTGTCCTTAAGCTATGTTAATGAGATCTGCAGTATCTCTAGCATATCAGCATGATAAATGAATAGTAATTGTAGTGCCTGTATAGTAGCTTATGTTGTTGACAGGGGCAGCAGAATACACACTGACACATACTGCTGACTGAACATGCTTCATGATTTCACAAATTCTAAACCAGACTTTAATACTATATTAAGTAATCTGCAAAAGTCACAACTTAATCTGCATTGTTTTTTTTTTTTGTTTTTTTTGGTATACCACCAATTTGTAATTCACCCAGAAAACACGCATTCACTAAATGCACTGTTGAAAAAAGATAAAAGAATTTAGTTATAGTAATTATAAGAAAACCAAAAAAATAAGCTTGGTTATAAAAGATTTCATGTCAACGTCATCACATAAAACCTACATCTATTCAAACCGATATGAAAATGACTGACAAACATCTTTCAGTTTCAGTGAAATATACTGAGAGAATGTGGGAAGAATGTGTGCTTCAGATAAGATGCTTAGCTGACTATGATAAACAGGGAGAAACGCTATGGTCTTGAACTATTCCACAGACATATACATATATATACACACACACACACACCCACTAAGTACTTTCACACCCACATACGTAAAAGCTGACAGTGCAGAACGAGCCACTTTAGCACTGCAGAGCGGTTTGACCTTCTGTACGCGAATCCATTTACAGTATAATCGTTCATTGATGCCTCTGGTGTACTTAGAAGGCTATAGATTTTTCGCAAAATACTAATTCATTTTCTTCAAATTCTTTTGACGATGTTAATTCAACATGAGAAAGTTCATAGAAGCCAAGACACAAAGAAGAGAAAGAACACTACTAGTGATGGATATAACACATGCCTCGCAATTTTATAATGCAAATCCGAATCCTGACAATGCCATAGACATGTGAGTCCAAGACAGAAAAATTGCCTGTTGTCTCCTGGAGGAATGACGTTATGCTTGTTCCTGTCAATCAGGGTGATATTAACCAATTATGGATATCTGTGAGCGTGTGTAAGTGGAAAAGGGCAGATACCATTTTCATGTGAGTGTGCAGCTGCCCTGTCACGTAGCATGCGCAAGCAGTTTCAAAATATAAGATGGCTTCACGTATCTGGGAGGAAGCACATGTGAGCCGTCACCCTCTCTAACTGATAGCTGTAGTGTGATAGGAGACAGCTAGCTGGTGGTTAGGAATTTGCAAACTAATGAACTGGTATGTGGACCTAAGTGGGTGACATGGACAACTTTTCCAACTTGGGCTCTTAACTGTGACATTAGTATTATAATAAATTAGTATTCTCTTAATAAATCTGTGAGTTTTTATTGCGTGTAGCCAAACGTTTCTTAAAATAACAACATACCCAAGACTATACTCACACTTACCAGTTAAGATCATTAATGCTCTATCAGTCTACTCAGCAAAAAAAACAAAGGTAAAGACTTTGCAGGTTGAATCGAAAAAGATGCACGTTTAATCACTGATTTGTCACGTAACTAATAGTGACACAACAACAAGGACTGCAGCAGCGCGTGTCTGAGTGAGAGTTAGAAGTGCTGTCACTGTGTGAACTGCATCTACTGTCATGGCCTGAAGTGTTGTTGCAGTGCCAGAGCTGCGTGCCTGTCACAGCTGTGAAACTCCTGAGGGCCAGCTGGTCACACAGAGCTGATCCACACTGACACCAAGCCTCTCTCTTTCATCTATGGGCCTGGTGTCAGCCTTTAGCAGCATTGCAGATCTTGTAAAAGGCTGACATGCAAAGGAATGTGCTACTTTATATGCATATATTACATATACGTACAACAAATACAACAAGACCCAAGATTATGCATGAGACCTTTTAAGATTAATAATACTTTTGGGTTTTTAGCTACTAATTACCAAAGATTTGGCCTCCATGATTCAGACGTCTAAAATATTCATAATTTTTCACCATTTTCATAGGTTAAATAACTCAGGGATAGAGCAGTTTTGCTCAGTCACGGATCGCACACAGGATTAAAGAACTTTGTGCAATTTGGAGCGACGTCCAAGCCTTTGCCGAGAAGTATCATCCGAACAAAATTTTAGGATAATTGTGCAGCGCAGAAAAAAAAAAAATATCAATGGATAGATTTTTAGTGAAAACTGCACGTACAAACTGGCAACCAAGGTACAAAAAAAAAGAGAGAAAACCCTTGAAGGAGAATTCCCCAGTGTTATTATAGAAGGGGACTCTCCTTCCAAACACTAACCTCCTCCCCACCCATCTTCCTCCCCTCCATTCCTTCAAAGCAGCGAGTCTCCCAAACAAATGCATCCGTGAACAGTACAGTATATGTATATGCAAAAATGAAGTGTTCGCTCTCTCCTGTGCAGTTTTAAAAAATATATTTCTTACTGTATTATTTTTGCATAATTCATACTTTGTTTTATATTTTGTGATATTAACAAAATAAACCAACAGTTAAATATAGTTCATGGTAATCAGAAACAAATTAATTCTATTTACATGTATTTCTTTGGAAATAGACCAAATCGCTCTACGACCAAATTGGGTTATGAACAGGAACGAATTACATTCGTGAACCGAGGTTTCACTGTAAAATTTAGTATTATTCAAAGTTCATTTTCTATCATAATTTAATTAAAAAGAGAACTCTCATATATTCTAGATTTATCATATGTATATGTATATTTAAGTGAAATATTTTAGCACATTCAAATCAAAAGTCCAGTCTCTCAAAATATTATTATTCATTTCCAGTTTGAGCAAACTACTACTCATTAAATATAACTAGCATCTATCTTTCAGTACACACATGGGAAACACTGCTGACTTGACAGCTCTCAAAAAGAGAATCATCAACACCAAAGAAAGCGAGCCACAGAAAGTGCTACATGGAAGAAGATTCACAGAAAGTTCACTAAAAGCTGAGTCAAGAATTTCACAAGGTGAGGCTGGAGTCAGTGCATCATGAGCCACTGGACCGTTGCTTAGTGGTTCCTTCTTGGAAACCCAGATTTTGAAGGAAGTGTAGTGAGGCACATAATTTACCACGAAGATGAGAAACACTGGACTGAACAATACAGATGAGCTAAAGGCTGCTAACAGCCTTCCTCTCTGGTCTTTTATAACATCTCAGCAGCGCTACAGGCTGATCACCTCCATGCCATGCCACACTGATGCAATAATTTGTTCTAAAGTAGACCTGACAAAATACAGAGAGTGTAAACAAACATAGTTTATTAACATTTCTGTAATGTAAATCCTTTATGATACATTTTTAATAGATACTGTAAAATTTAGCAATTTAATTTATGAGCTGTAATCATTGAAATTAAAACAAAAAAATGCTTGAATCTAGTATATATATATATATATATATATATATATATATATATGATTCGCTTTGTAAATAACATTAGGAAAGAAAATTTGTTTTATGATGTTCTAATTTTGTGAGATGAATTGACTGTATATTTCTGTTGGACGTATGTCATTTCTAGGTAATGATTTGTATGAAGAACCTTACTAGCAAGAGGAAGTTGTGTGCTGACAGGAAATTCATTCCTTTTATGGTCAGCTCAAATCACTTCCTTTCACCAAATAACATTTTTAAGTGTATAGATTTTGTGCCATTGTTTTGATGTTCAACTGGATAACAAAATGTTCCTTTTAGTGGTTATTTTTAAGTGGCCAATTAGTCTAGTGAGCAATCGAGACTGAAATCACTCCGTAATTTCACTTATACGCAAGTCTATTAACATAAAGCAGTACTGCAGGAGTGACGTCTTTCTCAAAGCTTGGTGATTATATGAACATATTTGATTCTATATTTAATGGTAGACAGTGGAACAAAAAAATAAGCTTTTCCCCTTTGAACATGAAATTTTTTTTTTCAGTTCATTTATTAGAATAAAGAAATTCCAATTTTTATAATGGCTGGATATAAATCAATATGTACAGTATATAGAGAAAGACTGAAATATAGATCTGTGTGGGTCCATCTATTGTATCTAATTCTGGTTGATTTAACACAAGATCTCCATCTTACAGTACATTCCTGGGTCCTTACTAGTGTGGGAAAGGGAGCGGACAGGCTTAAAAATAGCAGCACCCCCACCCTGAGACAACCCTTTTCCACAACCCCACCACATCTAATAACTTCAGCCCAGCTCTCAGCGCTGCTCTTAGGACCCTCCTTTTCAGCAAATTAGCCATAACTGCTACCCGAAAGCATTGGATGTTTCAAAGTCTGGTGAACACCAGACCAATATTTGGAAGGGTTTCTACATCTTTACTATTTTCTCTTATGTTCATAAAAATTAAGATGTTTCAGAACTCTGTTAAAGAATGTATGGAACACGAAAGTGGGCCAGAAAACCTGCTCAACAACTGTAAAAAGCTGTTTTACATTTAAAAGTCTAAAAAGTATTCCTAACGAGGCATTGCAAGCACATTACTCAGCCACCTTCGTTACTCTCGGTTTCGCCCAGAATGCTTTACTTAAAGTTCCAACAAACAGGCTGAATACTTCTCTGTGCCATTTTAAATAAAAACTACTTATGTAAAATATAATGCATTAACCTTTACTTGATGGGATGGATTATTCTCTCTCCCCCTCTCCCTCTCTCACACACACACAAACACACATTTTATTCAAGTGTGTCCAAACCTTTGAATAGTAATGTATTTTCAAGTCCTTTTTTCATCTCATGTTGCTAGGCCTTAAGCATAAAATGATTAATTGCACAGTAATTCTGCAGAAAAATTATCTATAGAAACCAAAATGAAAGACATGATATGCAACGGTTTCCTGCCAACTGATACTCAAAGTCAGATGTCACACAATTACTACGGTACTTTTTATATTTGAAGATGGATTCCCTATTTTTATACATTATTTTTTTCACATTGTTTTAAAACAAGTCCAGACATGCCTTTATCAGGTACCCTAACACAACACTGGTGCAATAATACCTGTAATCTGTGCTTGTGGTAAATACTGGCCCTCTACGGTAACAAGCTTGCAGTTAAGATTAGTTGGTATGAGCTGCGGTGTGCCAGCTGTTCTGGTATGGTTCATCTGTAGTATTTACACAAATATTGTATAAATATAGAGGCAGTGATCGACAAGCAATGCTACTCTAAACCCCACAGCATGTTGGGCGTTCTGGATGCCAGTCCATTGAATCTTTTATGCTTTTCCGGTATCCATGTATCACTTTTATCAATAATTATAGCAAAATAGTAAATACTATAAATATACAACTATAATAAAACATATAATACAACTGCACAATTAAAGTGAAGATTTAGGGTCTTGTGTCTACAACATGCTATTTGCAAATATGAATGAGAATGCACAGACATGGATTTATCAGAGGCACTATGACATGTGGACTTTAATAAATAAACCAAAGCAGACATGATGTGTAAATTAATTTATATCTCATTCTGTGATTATTTTCAAAATAATGATGATATTTTCACTCCCATAAAACAACAGCTGCTGTTTTAAAAGCATATCAATCCAAAATATTATTTTGGATATTCTTAGGAAACGTCTGCATATTTGTAGGCTATCTAACACTCATCTACAGTAGTTAGTAGCTGGCTGTGATGAGTCATTCAGAGCATGATGTTGAAGATTAAATAATAATAATATTAATAATAATAAGAAGAATAAGATAATTATGAGAATAGAAACTAATATAATACAATAAAAAACTACTGTCATTGTTTTATGTTTAAGAGCAGAAAACATAGATTTTTCTGAAGACGCTATATGGTCAAAAGTTTGTGCATCACACCCATGTGTGGTTCTTCCTCAAACTGTATAAAATGTCTTTGTATGATTTAGTAGTCCAACCAAAGGGGCTAAAACAAACACTTTCCAACATGACCAATAGGGGTCTATTAAGACATTTTGCCAAGATCAGGGATGAAGTGGTGATCAAGTGTCCTGCACAGTGCCCTGACTTCCTCCCCAGGCCTTTTCATCCAAAACAAGTGCATGACCTCAGTAACGCTCTTGTGGCTAAATGAGCAAACTGCCACAGCCATTATGCAACAGGCAGTGGAACGCTTCCCTAAAAGAGTGGAGGTTGTTATGACAGCAGATGTGCACTATTTGTGAAAGGGATGTTCAAAAAACACATGTTGGCCTAACAGTGTCCCAAACCTTTGACCATATAGTGTACTTATAATGTCTAACAATCATTGGATTATAGGAAATTATAGGAAGCATTTGAACAATTTTAGCATTCATATTATCTTTCTTTTTTTAAGACACCTTACCATCCCTAAATCGGATCAGTTTAATTGCTGCCAGCAGCAGGGACTTGTATGCACAAATGCATTTAATTACTGAAGCAATTCCCAGAACGAAGAGGAAATTCAAAGAGTTTGAAGGACAAGGTTAGATGCAATTCAAACGGTTATAATTTTCAAACAAATACACAAATATTTGTACATTTATTCCTTTTACAGCTTACAGAATATACTGTACTTCTGTATAATTTAACGGCAAGGCCGTTACATATTATACCACCATGGATGTGCACAAGACAGGGCTAAAAAAAAAATGTAAAAGTTACATGCAAAGTTAAGCCCCTCCTACACAGTAGCAAGCAAACCTGACATTGACATTCGCATTATGATGACTTATAATCAACTATTATCACATAAATCTCAGCTAAATTGCTAGTTGGCAAACATACCACAAGCTGATATGGAGATTAGATGCTTACTACTGCCCCGTATAATTATATAACATATTAATACATTATTGTTTACAGTTATAACCCAAATGTTCCATGGTATTCATTCATAGAGATGTGAGATACAAGTAGAATCAGATGCTTGGCTTTTAGAAGATGCAGTGACAGTGAAGAGTAAAGTCTCAGTGCTATACATATACAGTAGCTTTTGCTGTCTATAGTGTATAAATAATTGCGGAACCATTGTTCATCTATTCATTCATCTTCCATACTACTTATAATGTACAGGGTCGCAGGTGGCCTGGAGTCTATTTCAGGAGACTTTGGGCACAAGGCGAGATACACCCTGGACAGTGGGAGGAACCAATCTTTGGATTGGGATGGAAGAAACCCAGAGTACACGGAGGAAACCCACCAAGCACTGAGAGAACATGCAAACTCCACGACAGGTTGGAGTTTGGATGCAGGTGCGGGTTTCACTGTGGAAATCTTTTAAACTCAGATTAATAGTTTGCAGTGTCACTCCCCATGTGCAAAATTATATTGTTGCTTGCTATTACTGAATTAATTTATAGAGAAAGAAATCTGCAAAAACTATCAGTGTGCAGCTTTTTACATTATTTCATTAATATTTCTTTTTTTTTTTAATTGAGGGCCATTTGCAAATAAAAAATGTATTTGTGTTTAGTTAAATGACAATATTTTACACAATTTAGGTACATGCTGACATCTAAACTTGGAGGATGGCCTTTTATATATAAAATAATCTAACTGTTTAGGATAGAGCTACTGTCCCTAAAAACGTCTCAGTTTTGTGTGTCCCTATCAGTGGCATTAACGGTATGCTGAGAGTAAAAAAGCTTACCGTATAATTGTTCGCAAGCTAACTATTTTATATGTTATACCGTGTATTATAACTGTAAGGCAATACCAAGCTGTTTCTTTTTATTTAGTTTAGGAAAATTTACCTTTATGATAATCTTTTACAACATTTTTAGAATGTTCTATAAGCCATTGACCCTGCTACCTTCTTCAATACGCTGGTTTGTCTCATTTGCTTTTCAATATTTATAGTTTGTAAAATTTTGTTTGCACTACTGAGACATGTCTCTTAAAGAACAGATGATTTTTCTTGCATCAGACTCTGAATGGTACTGTGGTACATGCTGCTCCTATTGCTTTTGTGTACGGCTCTTTTCAGCCACTGCGATCAATCTGTCCATGACACATCAGTGCGTACCAACACATCACTTTCACAGCAACTCTATGATTATGTATGACTAGCTGCTTGCAAAGGAGCTCGGGTCTAACCAATAGGAGAAAACAGCCTGGAAAGAACATTCAGCCTGCCTATTCAAGCAGTCAAAGTATGGTTGTGGGATGTGTTTGTGTATTCTCTCTCGCTCTTTCACAGGAAATGTGTTCAATCAAAAAGAAAAAGAGGAAGATACACCCTGTAGGATGAGTAACCACTTGAAAACCAGTATTGTACAACAGCAAATTCAAGTATTTCTCAATCACTTTTCTAGGTCCAGAAGTAGAATTACCCACTTAAAGAAATCACAGAATATTAATTATTAAATACAATTATTTTTAAATAGTAATTTTACATGGCTGCACATGGATTACACAATCTAACACAGGAAAATTGTGGAATATGATTTACCCTCAACGTGGCAACCTAATACTTTATGTTTCATGTTATAATGTAAGAAACTGTGCTTTAAGAATATTGAAAGATGTCGGTTTGTTAACAGGAGGGATGGCTGTGATGTCTGGAAAGACTTTTAAATGTACAATAATGAAAATTTTTAGATGTTTAATATAATTTTAGTAATATAAAAAGGTCTAGCGTCAGTAATCCTTATATTGCTGCATTTCAAACTAGGTTATACCAACATCTGTCAACTTAGTTTACAGGCAAAAGTACCCATATGCAAATGTACTCAAAATCAGATCTGTATTGATGCAATATTGCAAGATTTCGTGAGTGAGATCTACAAATCCTTAAATACCTTTTAAGTTCCTGTACTGATTATGGGTCAAAATGAATGCATTTTTATGATATACTGAACTGCTAAGAAAAAACATGATAAGACATCAATGATTGTTGTAATATTTTGATGTGTGGAGACAAGTGGGTGGCTATGAAAATAGTTGTGTGGGAGCTAACAAAAAATTTCCAACAAGTTGCAGCTATAGTACGGAACCGTACATGTAAAATGATAAACTTATCAAATTAGGCGCAACGCAGAAACTAAACATGAATTGCAAAGGTCATTATAAAAGTGCAGCCTTCAGCTAATTTTTTGTTCAAATGTCAGATTTCTAAAACTTAGGAATCTGTGATTCTAACATTCATAAATTTAGTGTTTCATACTATTGCTTTCGATGGAAAATTAACTTATTTTAAATAAAAATTCATGAGAACAACAATACAAGAGTACATCACATAGCTGTTAAACAGAGCATTTCCACTTAAATTCCTGTCATTGTTATTACAATGGTAATATTGTTATATTCCATTACACTCAATCATATATAATTCAGGGACACTACAGTATGTGTATTACGCATGTTTACATTATAACAGCAAGAAAGGCCTATGGAAATTGTAATACTGAAACTGATACCTTTGATATTAGATGTTACTCAGTGTTTATAAGTGCCTTAGAAGGACTGTTTCCATTTACATTGACTGTTTTTTTAAGTTCCTCATAGCAAGAAAGCAAGACAATACATATTTTAAAAACAACAGGTATCACAACCACCTGAATGCTGGTATCCTGACAAGCATTTTCTCTAATAAAACTTTTTCATTTAAATTACTTTGGATGAAAGAGGATAGGTTTAATTTTATATGCTAGGTTTTAAACTCTAGTCTTTTGATTATATGATTAAAACATTAATTGCACTGCGTAGCTCTAAAGAGAAAAAAAAATCACATTTTGAAAAATTCCCGATAAACAAATAAAACAGAAAAACAGATAAAGTTTTATTGATACGCTAAACATTTGACTTATTCTGACAGTATAGGTTTTTACACTTCAGAATTCATCCTTTTATTTCTATCAGTAATCACAACATCAGTAAACACCTGTAATCCAGTTTGATTGGCAGCCATACACTCCCATGTCGTAACACTTATGATACAGAACATACCACAGGGAGGCACCAACATGTTTGAAAATTAATGCAGTATGTTTTGTATCATAAGTCCTTCCTTACCATCTCCTTGTCTTCTCATTACTAGAGTACAAGTTATTGGTTTTATCTGTCCAAAGAATCCTGCATCAGGACTGGGCAGGGTTTTAAGGTGTTTTCTAGCATATCTAATCTGTCCTTTCTGTTCCTGAGTGTTACCAGTTGCTTGCTTCTTGAGATAAACCTTCAGTAGTAACATTCTCAAAGGCGTCTCTTGGTTGTAGATAATGATAAGCCTTCCTCTGCCTTAGTGTTCTTGGCTGGGCTAGATGATGTGAAGATTTTTTTTTTCACCAAGGACATAATTCTGCAATCATCCACTTTAATTGTCTTACATAATCTTTCAAGCCTTTTGGCTTTGCTGACCAATGCATTCCTTCTTGTTAAATTCAAGCTGAAAGACTGAACTCCAATCTATTGTGGTGGTGTACAAAGAACAAATTGTAAAAACTGTATCATAAATGACAAGGATGCATTTCTAACACAAGTAGTGAAGTAATCCAGGTTGAACGTTGTACATGTTTCCGCCAAGTTAGGCAATATCTGAGTTGCAGAAAGTACTCATCATCCATAGCAGTTTTCTGGAATTAATGCTGCAGCCACGTCTTTCACAAGAGTTTCACATAAATTCATGCAAAGTGGGCATGTTTTAACATGATTTGGGTAATTAGAATTTATAGAATGTCAGTTTCACTTGTGGTTTCCTAACTAGTGTATGCTTGAGGCTGTGCATATAGGGCACTAGTTCCCTGGTGCTCAGTAACTGAATGAGGAAATGAGGAAATATCCAAGCAGCTGAGAGCAGCAGCCGCAGAAATGCACGAGCTTCCTGAACAAATGGGGCATACCAAGGGCAATTAAAATGCAATATTGATGAAGTGTTATTATAAATATAGAAAGAGTGCTGCACAGTTTGGTGCGCATTGGCTCAAGTTAAATTCTGGATTCGAGGTGGAAACCTTTCCCGCCCTTTTAAAATATATACTTATATATTTTTAAAATGATAAACAGCGTATTTATGGCTCTCTATGGTAAGTTGGCATAACGTTTAGCTAAGTCGTTGCCTTTATAACTCGCATTTAATGAAATCCTTCTGATTGGTCTTCTTTTCTTTAATTATTCTTTGATTAAGTTCCATAACCCGTGCACTCCGGTGAATATCTTTCATCCTGACAATTTAAACAATCATCCAAGTGATGGTTTTATAACTTACCGTAATAACTGCTCAACGCATTTAAGTCCTCAGTGATGACAGTGCTGTCCTGAAACTGAAAGATAAAGCAGAATAGACTTCTCACTGTGCAGCCGCTGACGGCTCGCGCTCCAGCTCAGCTGTTCAGTGCACGCCTGTGCTGACGCTTAGGCATTTCATATGACGGCTTCACAGCCAATCACATGCCTCCTAGCACAAACACGGTAGCCAATGAGAGCGCGTTGGGAAGAGACAGGGCGCTCGTCTGCGTGCGCGTGTGCGCGCGTGTTTGTGGAAGGCCTGCGGGATCTTTTTATTAACGTTGCCTTCAGGTTTCTCCAGATAATTAATTATTATTGTTGTGGGACATTTAAGTTAAAAACCCATGCACAGAATTATACTGAAATTAAAATGATCTCAAAACATCTGATCTACCACCCCCATGTATCTCCCCATGCTTGGTGGGTTTCCTCCCACATTCCAAAGATTATTTGTAGTGTTTTTATGCACCCTGTCCAGGGTGTACCCCGCCTTGTGCCCAAAGTCTCCTGGGATAGGCTCCTAGCCCCTGAGACTTAACAGGATGAGCGTTATAGAAGATGAATGAATAATCTACCCTGCTACCTCTAATCCGCATGGTGCACTCAAGCAATTCCCAACCAGTGTTTGCATGTGCAAGGTATACAGGGATGAACACGTGTATATGTGTGTAAAGTTAAACTCAAATAAGAATGTGTGCTGTTGTACTTGTGTGAAATATATATTTAAATGTAATATATGAGACTTATATATGAAACAAATTTACACTATACAGGCAAATGTTTGCGGACACTTGACCATCACACCCATATTTCGTTCTTCCCCTAACTGTGATCATAAAGTTTGAAGTACACAATTGTAGAGAATGTCTATGTATGATGTAGAATTTCCCTTTACTGAAGCTGAGAGACCCAAACCTGTTCCGGAAGAACAATGTCCCAATGCACAAAGTGAGGTTTATAAAGAAATGGTTTGCTAAGGCTGGAATTGAAAAAAATAAAAATAAAATAAATAAAAAATCTGCAAAGAGACCTGACCTCAACTCCACTCCTCTGGAATGGAAAACTGGTAACTGGAACCACGACTGTACCGCAGGTCTCTTTACCCACCATCAGTGCCTGAGCAAATCCCCTCAGACATGCTCCTAAAGCTAGTGAAAAGCTTTACCAGTGGAGAAGAGGCTGTTACAGTAGAAAAAGAGGAACACATCTGGAATGGGATCGTCAACAATGGTCAGGTTTTGAACATGGCATGCTCATTTAAAATTTCAGTGACATTCTTCTGTTTGCTTTGCTGTATTATGCAGATGTAATGATAAGTGGCCAATCTTTTTCAGGCTTTCAGTTTTAAAATTTCAACTGGACCTACCAGCATGCAATCCAAAACATAGTCCCAGATGCAAAATAAACAGAAACGGTGCACAAATGTAAGACAGGTTTAACATGTTAACAGGTCTGTGTTTGACATATAAACACAATTGTTTGATCCTATGATTCAGTACCTACTTGGAAAACAATGTGAAACTGTTAAGCTAAGCTGGCAAACATGAGAAGTGTGTACAGAATATTTAGAAGGTTAATAACTTTCTTTTTACTGCTCCTGTCAAGGGGTTGCCACATCAGACCATCTGATCCATGCACACAACTTGGTACAGGATGCCCTTCCCATTTTTCGGGGCTTGGGACCGGCACTGCATGATCTGAAACTTAAATCAACAACCTAGAGCCTTAGTCACCTGAGCCACCATTTCCCCAATAATAAGGAGATTAATAATGTATATTATTGTGGGTATGGACCCATTTTAACCACAGTGGCCTTCCATTACGCCTCCTACTGGTTCATTGAACCAGCACCTCCATTAGCTTCACAACTTACCACAACCAATTGTTAAAAGATTTTCCAGGTAGGTACTGTTAAAAATCATTGCACAAAGATTCTTTGAAAAACATATGGGGTATCAGGTCAAGAAATATATATGCTTTAGAGACAAGTGAAATTACAAATACAAAAATATAAATATGAAAAATTACGGAAGATTTAAGTTTTCAACGATGTAGTGTGGTCCAAAAATTTGAGAGCACACTGAAACTCCTGGAGTTTTTTATTTTTCTTTTAAAATACAAAATAAGCATGTATTATTGTAAAAATATTTTAGCATGTTGAGGTCATTATTTAAGTAAGTGCTATGTCCATGTTAACTGCTTTGTGCAAAAGGTCAGATTTTCTTTATGCCTCAATGCCATCCACTGAAGTATGTATTCATACAACTCTTATATAGATTTGATCTAAAATTTATCAAAAACTTTAAACAAACTTGTGGGGTCCACAAAAAAATAAATAAACGGACAATAGCAAATACTAAGAATATCTGAAATTCACTTAATGATATATTTTGTATTATACAACAGTTTGGACAAGAGCCATTCTACAAATGGTAATAATGGACAATAACACCATTGGGAAATTTAACTATATGTATCACTCTGTGTCCCAAGTCTTCTAACATTCATTAACTACACTAACTGTCAGTAGTCAACATGGTTGAAAAAGGTTATTAAGGTCTGCACTCCATTGAGCAGCTGCCGACCAAAACCCACATTCAAAACCAGGCATGGAAGCATTTCAGCAAGAAAAAACATCTGATAATTTTATGTCATCTTAAACAACACTTTGTCTACTTGATAAATGCTTCTTAGTCATATTTCCATGTTATCTTCTTTAAACACTACATTTGGAATTTAAACATAACACCTGGAACTAGCTTATATCCTAAAGCAGAATAAGTGGAAATATAAAGAGAAACTTTATTTTTGAACATACAGTATTACTGGTAAGATTGTAAAACTTCAGTTATGGTCAAAAATTCTCCTCTATCTGATCATGATGGGTCTTAGTATTAGGTGAATTTTTACTGTGCATTATTTATTTAACAACAAAATTGGCAAAACCCCTTTACTGCTTTCACAGGATTTATGATGAGGGTAAGTTGCAGCCAGCTAATCATGCTAATCATCAGACCTTGATTAACTGATTGATCATCTGCAAGTGTGCAGACCTCTATAAAAACAGAAGTTTTGGGAGACCTCATACCCACTGTCAAGCACGGTGGTGAAGGGGTGGTCAAGGCAAATGTGAAGCAGCTAAAGCTTGGTCAAAACTAGGTCATGCAACATGACAATCTTTCAACGCACACCAGTAAATCGACATGAGAATAGCTAAAAAATAAAAAAATCAAGGTTTTGTAGTGGACTTGTAAATGTCCAGACCTCAACCCAAATGAAATGCTGTGGTGGGACCGTAAGAAAAAAGCAAATGCCCAAAAAACCTCAATGCACTAAAGCAAAGTTGTAAAGAAGAATGAGCCGAAATTCCTCCACAATAATACAAGAGAGTGAGGAAGTCATAAAGGAAAAGATTCCTTTTAAGGTATTGTGCTAAAGGGGGATCTCCAAGCTATTGAATAATGTAAGTACTTAGCATTGCCCACATGTTTGTTATTTTTTCTTTTTGGCTTCATTTTTGATACATAAATAATGACATGCCGTAAAAAGTTATAAGTTGCTTGTTTGAGGTTGGGTTTGCTTAAGAACCACTATGATCAAATGATTTTTAAATATGTTTTTACACAAAAACACACAGAATTATAAAAGAGGGTACAAATTTTTGAACATGCACTTTCACCCCTGTCAATTCCACTGTTAGTCGCTAATTGTTGGTTGCCAGCTCCAGAGAAAAGATATGTGGGGGTCGGGTAAAACTAATTGTTGGCAAAGCAACTAAACAAACAAATCATAACCTGTTTGTAATCATGACATTTGTGGAACTGTGGAAATGAATATTAGCTTGGCTGTGATGCGGCTGTAGTCACTAGTGTGATATTGATTAAATGCAACTTGGTAAAGAATGCAAAATAGAAGCATTTTCCCTTTGGGACTGCACTGTATACGTTTATCATTATTTTTAGGTTATGGACTTTTTCTCTGATGGCAGGTTTTGTCTCCTGTAATCAAATTTTTTTTTTTAACCAATGGCAGGGAAGCCGTGCCTTTGTCTGCACCTACAACTTAATATTATACATTTCATAACAATGATATATTTCACAATATGAAAAAAAATACCAATCAAGCAAAAGAACTGAGGCAAATCAATTATATCTCTTACATCTTACCAAAATTTTCCACAGTATAATACAGGGTTCACATTTGTCACATTTGAACATAACTATACTGGTTCTTTATCTAATTTGGCCAGCCGCTTTTCCAGGACTGCTGTGTTCACACGATGCATCATCAAAAACTGTCCATTAAGATGAAACACTGGGATGTCATACTTGTATCTGTCGTACCATACTGTGTTCTCAGGAAGAGTAATGTCCACCTCCTGCAATACAAACTTAACATGGGAAAAAAAAAATGTAGAAGTGTACATAATTGTAAAAATGTGCTGAAACATGTTCCTGGCTTAAAAGAACAGTGATAATGTCTTACCCTATGTCTATATGGTTCAAGTATTTCTTTTGCTTCATCACACAAGGGACATGGATCCTGTCAAAACAATTGGTAATAACCCTATAATTGATTGTTGTAGCACAAACCAGGTATTGTAAATATAGTCATAATGACTTCTGCATACCTTTGTGAAGAGAGTTAAAATTGGCAAAGACCTCTGCGAACAGGAAGTCCTGATGATTTGAGAAGGAGTCTTTATTTGGTGCAGAACTTTTGGAAGTAGTCTAAGCATGTCTGCAAAATAAATAATTAGGCCAAAGGAGATATATTTTATCTAGCATCTACTTTATATAATAGCAGTGCTAAGCATATGTTGATTGTTCGCACTTGAGAAGTTTACTTGGTAAACACTTGGTAAAGAAAATTGAGCCACACAAAAGGTGTGCCATACTGCTGAATATGATATAAAATAAGATAGGGGTGGCGGGTTTTTGTTTTCTTCTCAGGTAGCACCTGTCTCATATTATTTACACAATAGAAATTCAGTAGTCTTGTTGCTTACTCTGCTTAGGAATACATGCTCGAAAGCCTTAAATGATTTAAACTTTCTAAACCATCACTGGACACGGCAAGGATGGTTTAAGGTTATGGGAATAATTAAAATAATCACATTGTTGTTTTGCAGCCTAAAATGGTAGGCAGTGTTTGTGTTTTATCCAGCTGTAATTACCTAATAAAACTTTAACATCCAAGTGAAAGATAAAACACAATGTCCTAAAAAAAAACAATAATAAAACAATAAAAACAGAATCACTGATATGGAAAAGGAGCACCCCCCCCCAAAAAAAATCCAAATCAGGTGAAGCTATTCACCTTCTCAATGACACTTAAAGCCACTTGACTTTCAACTGTGATCACCTGTGATCATTTTAATTAGCTCATCATAAAAAGTGAATGAGAACTTCAGTTTCTCATACTGCAACTGGGAATAATTTCTGGGATAAAGTTGTGCACAAGCAATCAATACAAAGATATTTTCAAAGGCTTGTCGCTTATCGCTGCTTAGAAGCCCAGAGAAGGTTATAATTAAGAAGTTGAAGGTATTTGGTACAACGCAGACCCTCCCTGGATCGAAATGTCACTCCCAATTAGATGAAAGAACCAGAAGGAAACTGGTCAGAGAGGCTACTGGGAGGCCCACAGCAACTCTGAAGCAGTTGCAGGAATTTATGAAAAGAGTGGTAATTGTGTGTAGGTCATAATATCACATGTTTGAGATGGTTGCAAGAAACTACTGAGCAACTAAGCTTGGCAAAAACCCACCTTGAAAAAATTCTGAGAACAAATGGGAAAACGTTAAAGAGACAAACATTAAGCAGTTGCGAGTGCAATCACATAAACTTCCAGGTCGTAACTGAAGTCTAAACCTACAGTAAAAGTTAAATGTACACGTACTTTCTATGAACTATAACACTTTCATCGTTTGGAGATCGGATAAGATTTATGAATGGCATCAGCTTGCAATAAGAAGCATAATTTTAACACCGCATTGTGACCAACAAAATCAAAACACAGTTGTTGTTTTAAAGACAATGTGATGTACACTATTTTTAAGTTTAAGCAAGATCAAGCCACGTCGCTGACTTTGTTGACAGCCCTATCGCTCACCTTAAGAACACACGAACATGTGCCGGACACGAGGGGCGTGGCTTGTTACAGAAACAGCACTTCCTGTTAGAAGTTAGAAGCTTATTGGTCGACAGAGCTGGCAATCATCTTCCTAACGCAGAATAAAAGTCATTCTGCATTTATTAAGAACGTTAACGTTTAACAACTAATAATTCATGTGTAATAATAATATATTAATCTTTCCCTGTTTAATGTAATCGAGGCTGTTCAAGATGAAATACGTGGTCTTAAAAGCGCCCTTGGTTTTGACGTACAGTAATTAACATTAACATCAAGCGCCATCTAGCGTCACAGACTGGTAATGTAAAGGTAAAGGTACTGACCCTAAACATGTGAAAAGGATTACATTTTTTTTCTCATGTTAAACTATTAATTTGTGTGCTAGTCACTGAGTTTCACACGCTGTTATAGACTTAAGGCCTAATCCTTTCGTTCTAATTGTAGTTCGCCCAGTTGGTTCATGATGTTTAGCCACGTTTTTTATAGCATGATGATGGCTTAGAGACAATTATTAAAACATTTATTTTTATTATAGCTTTAAGGGAAAAATTAACTATTTGTCTTATAATTGACTCCTCACTATTTATCACTTGCTTGGTGGGTTCCCTATAGGTGCTTCTATTTCCTCCCACAGTCCAAAAACATACAGATTAAGTGTTTCCTGAAGTGTAAGCTTAGAGAAGTCTTTGTTACCCTGCCTCATGCCTCAAGACCCTTGGGACAGGCTCCGAGCCCTCTTTAACCTTGTACTCTGGATAAAGCAGTATAGCATTGAGTAATTTGTTACTTTTAGGAAGTTATTATGTTCTAAATGTTATTCTTATGTTAATAAAATTCATTTAAATTCAATCTGTATTGGAGCTTTTACCAAAAGGCACTGTAAGATAACAGCTTTTAAGGAAGGCACATTTATTTTCAGATCCCTTATGAGCAAGCCAAAGGCAACAGTGATAAAAAAAAATTCCTGAGACATCATACAAAAGGAACCGTACTGAGAGTTAAAGGAAACCCATCCTCCTATAGGTGTTATTAAATAGTATGATTATAAATGTACTATAAAATCAAAAAAGTGTGTTAAAATAAAAAGCAGAAGAATAACTGTGATGGCTGGTCAGGAGCCACAGCAGTAGAAATGTGTCAGGGTGAGTTATTGATAATGTATTTAACACCTGACATTTGTGTCTTAAAAAAAGAATGGATTGTTTTTGTTGTTATTTAATTGCCTAATGCAATATGTGCTACTTCATTGTTTTGAAAGAATCCAATATTGTTTTAGAATCTGGAAAGTAAATCTGGAAAAAAAATAAACAAACATTGAATCAGAAGGTGTGTCCTATTGGTTGACACATTGGTTGATTGGTACTGTATTTTATCCATTTTTTTTAATGGAAGGAAATCAGAGAAGCGACCTAACATAAGGAGAAGAGCCAAAACTCCACACAGAACAACCAGATCTTAGGATCAGACCTACATTTGCAAAAGGTTGATGTATATTTATTTTTTTATATCTACTGTATGTACAATACTTTTACACCACTCGGTCCAGTGGTTTTTTCATCAAAATAAATTTACATTTTATTTGTCACACAGAGGACCACCCACAGTATGATATGCGAAGAAAAACTTTAAATACAGCTTTTCATGACATATAAAAATAATGCACTGAGAGAATGTAAAAATTTGTGGTAAATGTACAAATTTACAACTGACAATTTACAAAGTACAAAATAGAAAAAATCTAAAATGTATAAGGTGCAAAATATGAATGTGCAAAAATGTTCATACAGAATTTACATATGACAGCAGGAGTATGAGTGGAACATGAGGTATGAAATGAAGAGGGGTGTGTGTGTCTGCACCAGTGTTACTGTCCATGTTTGAGGCAAGATATGTGCAGCATATGAGCAGCTTAAACAAATCTTTGTTATGAATTCAACATTAGTTTATTAGTACGCTCTGAAAATGTCTGCCAATATCATGTTTGCTGCCAAAATCTACCGAAAATAAACGCTAGTTGATCTAACACTAGGTGTCGCCATTTCTCTTTATTTTATATCAAACGTCCATAAAGTGTATTTACAAATTCACAAGTCATTATCTAAAAAATAAATAAATTAATAAATAAAATAATAATAACGTATAAAAGTTGTTTAATTATTTTATTCTTGTGCTTAAAGGAAATAAACATATTCTCTTGGCACGTGGATTAAATGAGATTTGGTGCAGTTTATAACTCTTAAATTTGATTAAATTATGTATTTAAGGAGAGATAACGTGTTTTCATTTTTGTTTAATACTGTAACATATGGCTGAAAATGCCATTTTTACTAGTACTCCGAGTACTTAAGGTGGCTGTTTTGCTCTCAGTTGCCCGAGCTGAAGTGGTTCTCCTCCTCTGTGTTGCTATGCTAATCACCCTGAGCTCCACACTGCACCGCACGCGCTCCGTCCCGTCACAACTTCGGAGAAGATGCGCGCGCGACTCCTGTGTTTCTGAATCTCGTCCTTCTCTCATCGCTGTGTCTCACTGTGGTGCCACCTGACTTCAGCTGAAACCTGTGCGAATCGAGTGTCGTGTACAGTGAACAACTAGTTTACGGAAATTTTCATCTTAGAAACTTTTATCCTCAAAGCGGATCCATGCGTTTGGACCGAGTCGGTACTTGTGCATAGAACTGGTAAGATCCTACTTGGCTTTAATCAGTGTTTCATATTGCAAACGAAAAAAATTGTTTTTCAATCAATTTTGGAAAGTATTTGGGTAAGTTATTATTATTTTTTTTACATTTAAAGTAATCTAAAATAGCAAATAGCAAAAAAAAAAGTCTTTAATTTTTTATTATAATTTTATTATTATATCTTGATGAAACATAAAGTAGACATAAACTTAACTTTTTATTTTTATTCCGCATAAACGTATTGAATTTTAAATGTTTTGAATGATAAAAGTGTTGCTGGAACACCATAGAGTCATATTGAAGTGATAATGATAATGATGATGATGATGATGATTATTATTATAATTATCATCATAGTAAGTTTAATGCTTGCAAGAATGTTCTTGGAGGCATCTGAAGGTTTGGACTGGTGAGAACACCTGAAAGATCTTTCAGGAACCTTTTGTTTTTGCCCCTTTTATTAGTGCATCACATTCTGTGATTCTCAGTTGCATTGAATGTTTTTCACTCCATTTCAATGTTATCCTGTTTCTTTAAAAATAAAAATGACTGTGTAGTGAAAATAATACTCTTGTCGGTATTTACCATCTCTACTAAATAATTTATTACTTCATCCTTAATTGCTTGTTTTCTCCAGTTAAGCTTGTTACTAGTTTACATTTGGAAATTTTCCCTTCTGCACCTTGTCACAGCCTGGATAAATACTGTAGAATTCAGAGGAAAGATGTGTGACACATCAGGGAGTTAAGCGTTGCCACTCTGTCCTGTAGGGCAGAACTGTTTACATGCAGGAAGTGTTTGCCAGTGCCCTTAGGGTCTGGCACTAGAAGTGAAGAGCTCCTGCTGTGTTGCGCTTTGTCCCTCTGTGGGATCCACAGTCATGTGACCGATTTGAATGGCGAAGCGGACTGTCTGTCCACAGGCGAAAGCTCACGCTGGTTGATAATACATCATGCACTCATGAGTGTGTCATGGTAGGAAGAAAGCCTGATAAAACTGTGAATGCTGCATTTTAAAATATACGATACGTGCTTACAACAGAGATCAGTGCTTACATTGCAGCCATGAGTAAGCCATCATACGGTTATTTTAAGCAAGGACGTTTTTGGAAAAACAAAAGTGGTGCAATTTTCTAACCAAGTGCATTTAAAGACATGTACTAAACAATGTGGCGACATGATCATTCATCAAGAGTCAGTGCGTTCTTTAATCAGCTCCATCTGCTTCCTTTTAGCTTGAATCAGAAGTTTTTATGTCTGCTTTGCAAAAGGTCCATTTGTTTGCATTGAGTATAGGATCGCTCGACTGATTTGATTTGTATTTAGACAAATACTAGACATTGTTGACAAGATGGATAAACTGATGCTTGTACAGGAATTTGAACAACTGCATTATGTTATCAACATAAAAAGAGAAACACGGTGAAAAATATCTAAAAAATATGACAGTTCATACAGTATACAGTACAGCTGCTAACGACTGCTTCCTGTCTTATGAATGGTGCTTGTGATAGGATGTCGTGTTTTTGTTGTTATATCTTTACCAATGGTGTTTTATTATTGTAGTATGATGCTTGTTTTTGGGAGTGGTAAGTTGTTCCAGATGGTTGCAATAAAAAACAGGATTATTCCATGGTATAATTAAAGGGTTTACCATCATGGCGCTTCAGTTTACCATCTTCTGGAAGATAAAAATATTCCAAACCATTGCAATTGGTTCCATTTTGTTTGCTTCTTCTTTTTTATAATCTGTGGAATTCTACTTAAATCGCTTCCCTCAGCAGGAATAAGTTTACCAAAAATGTGTCTTTCTCGAGATCAGAGAATTGTCCGATAGAGTCTTATAATTATAAGATGTGTGAAGTGCTATTGAGTGACCATGGACAGCTGTGAATAGCATGGAATGCAGTGTACGCCAACTCAACTGGTTTCACTTCGTTCACACACAGTTTTGGATTTGAAAAATCAGCAGAATTTTGTTGTCTCTTTAACTTCACAAAGACAGATGTGTTTTGCGAGTGCTCAGTGGGAACGGCTCACAGAGATGCAGTCTGACTGACAGGCACACATTGCTGCATTTACTGGCTGCTTTAGTGAACGGTGTGGGAATTCAGCAACCTCCAGTGCCATAGAAATGCAGAGCTCTAGCCTGGTTCTCTCACTGGATCCCAAAAAAACAAAAAAAGAAAAAACTACCAAGTTTGGGCTTTGTTGGTTTTACGCTTCGCTGGTTTTACAGGGATGAGTTTTAGGCTGTATAAATACTGTTAAACCACTCTCTCAAGAAAAGTCTAAATTACTTCCTGACTGCTGTCATTGACTGTCCCAACACAGCGGCTTAAAAATAAACTTAATCCGCCTAAATTCATTCTTCAAAGCAAACCATAAAACCATGGAAGGAGGATTATTATGCCCTCTTTAAATCTTTTCAAATCTTTTTAAAAGGTGATATAAATGTTCAGGTTTACAACTAGATAGAAATTCTGATAAAATTTATTAATACACAAATAACCATTACAGCCATAATGTATTTACCACATAATGCAAAACTGCAAAATGTAAAGCACAAGAAACTGTGCATCATCCTGTCCATATCTTGCTTATGGATTATATATGGTACTGTGCAAAATAATTGGGATACCCCTCATTTCTTCTTTTAAAGAGTCAAACTTTGTTGTATCTTGAGGAATAGTTCTCCAGGCTTCCTGGAGGACTTTGGCACGTTTTTGCCTCTCATTTTCATTCCACTTCCTGTACCTGATCAGTTTCAGGGGAATGTTTTTTCTTTTGTTAATTCACAGAGTGACCTATGAATCATTTAACCATAAACACTATCTAACCCAAGTTATGAGCCAGTGAGAAACAGGTGCAGATGATGACATGATCACGAGTGGTTGAAATAGATGAGAGGGGAAATGAGGTTGCTGCTAAGGATGTTACATAAACAACGAATTGTTTAATTGTATCTTTTTTTTGTGAATTGTGTGAATTTCATCCGTTTCATCCACATCATTTAATTATATTTAGTATGAAGAAATAAGAGGTGCCTTAAGACTTTTACACAGTGCTGAAATACAGTATGTGTTTTTAAAAAAACAACAGCCTGTCCTTTTTTTTTTTTTGAAAAGCACTCCAATTGCTAAAGTAGTATACAGTATATCTTTACTTTTGATGATGAAGTCACTACTGTAATGGAAACATCTTATAGGAAAAACAAAGTGGTCGTTTGTGAGCAACTCACTCATAATAATCACGAGTAATTTTAATTGCTTGTTATATCCCAAAAACATGACACACACAATATTTACTATATGCTGCTCTATTATTTTTCTGCCCAGAATGATGATTCTTGATTAGTATTCTCAGTTTTTCTTATTCACATAAGTTTACGCATTACTTCACTTGGAAATTTGCATGTCCCAGCCTCTTATGAAGTTGGGGTCAGAGTGCTGGTTCAGCCATGATATGGGACCCCTTGGTGCAGATAAGGTTAAGGGCCTTGTTCTAGGGCCCAGCAGTGGCAACTTGTCGGAGCCTTGGTTTGAACCATTGACCTGCCGATCAGTAACTCAGAGCCTTGACACTCTGACCTACAGTACCACTGCACCATGAAACTTTGACATCATGGTTAATTGTGAACTAAAAACCTTTTAAAACCTAGTTCTAAATTAATTAATTGTGGTCTGAACATAACTGTTTTGAAGCCTTACAAATATTATACACTGATGAAAATATGAATGTATCAACATATCTAAATTAATTTGGTAAAATATGTAAGTTGAACAAAAACCATCATAGTAAATAAGAGTTAAAAATCCTGCACCAGTTTACGTTAAACTAATTAAACGGAATTAAATACATTAGAAATTGCATTTATTTTTGTAAAATAGTTATAGATGTGAAAAAGCCACATTAGGCCAGAATAGACCTGCATTACTTATAGACCTGTATAACAAGCTCTCGCTTCTGTCTTCATGATTGTCTCAGAAGCCACTTACATGTAAAGTGGGTAATCCTGTATTTCCTCCCCAGGCTCTTCTAGGGCTCTTAAGGGTAAAAGACATGCTGTATACGGGTCTGCTAGACACAACAATCATTTCCAGATCCACTCACATCAGCTTAAACTCTGTCTCCAGCTTACACTTGTCTACAGGCTCTGGATTCCCTCAGCCTAGGGCTGGGCAGACGTTTGTGAGACATAACATTTGGAAAAACCATATCCTCATGTTGGCATCGATAAAGCACATGCGCATGAAATTTGAGATCGACTTCTGAGCGGAAGCATGGAGCATAGAGTACAGCACAGACTTTGTTTGAAATAATCTTTTAGGACACTTTTAAGGTGGGCTGATCTTGAGCTGTTGGTTGTAATCTCAAAGTTAACACCCGAACATTTTAAGTGATCTAGGCGAGTCCAAAAACGGAACATTTGATGGCATCGGAGGGAAAGAATCCCTTCTCAGGACACATGCCCGAGGCACCACCTGTCCTCATAAAAAGAGAACTGAGGACAGTTTGGAGAGAGAGCAGTTTAATGCAGCATTCTGTTGAGTTTTTAATTAGCCCCCTGAGTGGCTTTGCCCATGGACAACCCCTCCTTCACTGCCTACATGCTCTGAAAAGCTGAGGTAGAGAGCAGCCTGTGACTTGAAAACTAATTATTCTGGGTGAATTTTTTGGAGCAGAAATGTGGCTCGGGGTTACACCTGCTTCTGTTACCAACATGTCGAACAAATGTTCAGCAGGACGTTTTACACTGTTGCTTTACCCGTAGCAGTTTGAACAAATTCCCAATGAAGTGACGTGTACACTTTGTAATCAGTTGTCTTTCTTGCATTTGATAAAAAAAAATATGTTATTTATCATTGCACTGAATTACACGCTTATGTGGTGGAGTCTCAACTCAGTATATACAGTACACTGATCAGCCACAAAACAATCACCAGTGCGGGGTGAATTGAATAACATTGATTATCATATGTTTATGACTATATTGTAGTTTATTATTATAATAAATATATAATAATAAACTGGTAACAGGATGATGGGCTAAAGAAAATGAAAGAGAGAGGTGACATTATTGCAGATATATCGCATGATAAACATCACACGTGCTGTGTATAGGAAGCCGTTGTGACCGTCCCAATCCCTGATCAAAATTCTGAGACCATGGATGAAGTTGGACATTGTGCAAATTTAATGTTATTTGCCAAAAATAAAGGATAAATTTGCTGTAAATTGCTCGCCCTATCATCCGGAGATCGCGAGTTCAATTCCCGGGTGGTGCTGTAACCTCTTTGGGTTTGATTGGCCGAGCTCTCTCAGAGGGGAGGGATGAGAGGTACTTAGTGCTCTCACATTCATTTCGACTTCTACACATAGTGTAGGATTCCTGCTAGTGTGGAGGTCTTTAGTGAATAGGCTGAAATGATCATTTGTAATAGACTGAAGACATTAATATGAACCTGAGATTTGAAGTTCAGCCACACTTGACTGTTTATCGCTTTGTTTCAGCGGTTATTAAAAAAACCAGCACCTAACTAACCAGATTCCAGAATTCAACAGCTCATTTAACTCAAAGCTTCTGATTTTACAGTTTATGTTTTTTGGCTGTAGATCCAGATCTAGTTTCTGTTTGTTTTTTCAGGCCTTTTGCTTGTTTCAGAGTTCGATTGTTAATATAGAATGTACTGTAGAATATAAAAAATGTTTTGATTGGATCAAACTTGCTACTGGGCTTTAAATTAGCCTTCCCGGATGAATTCTGTAAACGGGGGTAGATGTTTATAACAGATGTGAAAAGGCATTGTTGTGCCACTGGCTATAGCGCATGTGGAATATCTTTAATGCACATCACTAATGCATAGATGTTTTTTTTGTTTTGTTTTGTTTAAAGCAGAACATTGAGGAATGTAACTATGAACAATCCTAAGAACAATTGAGGAACTGCCAGTAAAGAGGTGTTTACATCACATAAAAGGAGGTGTTCTTGAAACAAGCAAACTCCAAAACTCTCTTTTATATCTGCAGGTTTGTGTACTCTGTGCTCCACATTGAGCAGAGTTTTTTCCAGGAAAGTAACTCCTTAGATCTGACATTTTCCCATATTATAATAATAATGATAATAATAATAATAATAATAATAATAATAATTTAAAATAATAATAAGTATATAATAATAATATTATTTATCTTTCCCAGATTCAAACTCTAATGTCTATTTTGTAATTTCTACTGTGTTCTTGTTTATTAGACATTGACCAATGTCTTCAAAGAAAAAGACCATAGCAAAAGTGGACTAGGGCACCGTGTCCAATGACGCGCATGCACACAGACACAAAGAGCAGGCTGAGCGTTGAGCAGAGAGAGAAAATGGATTTTTAACCTCTCTAATCAGACTTGCTTTTGCTTTACCCGCACGCTGTACAAAGGCGCATACAGAAACAAAATAAAATATGTTTTACGCACACACACGTGGTCACGTAGAGACAATTACCCACAATTCCACAGCGCAAGAGAGAGAAAAACTATTGGCTCATTTGTGATCACATGATACTCGGCGTCAAAACAAGAAGCGCATGCGTGATACATGATACTCGGTACTCGTAAACCAAGACTTGTTTGTTTTCCAAGTCGAAATTTATTAAAAATCTTTGTTTGCGTGCGGAACACTCGCAAACCGCGTTATTCGCAATCCGACTATATATATATATATATATATATATATATATATATATATATATATATAAATATAAAACAATAAGAGACACAATAAAGAATACAAAATAATAAGGTGAATGAAAAAAGCATGAGGCTTAGGTATCAGTTATTTTTTATAGCTTACCTATTAGTTTATATCTTCTTAAGTTTAAAAAGTGCATTTCTCTGTTTGTTTGCAATGTGAATGAGTTGAGCCGATCTATCAACAGTGCTGTTTTGTTCCCATTGAATGAGATACCATCTACATGACATTTAAAATTGTAAAATTTAGACATTTCTGAACAGTCAACACTGATATTCATCAGATCAGAGGCTTCGCGTGCTACAAAGCAAATATTTAGGGATGTTGAATCTGCCCACTGGCCTGAGCTTGGAAACACTTCAGAGCGCACGCTCTCTAATCATAAATGGACCTTGGGTAGCTTTAGGGCTCCAGTTCTGGTTATCAAAAGCTCCAAAATCCCCCTCCTTCAGGCGCCTCAGTGTGTATGGGCCTTTTCAGACACCACAGCAGCACCCTTGTTTGTGTGACCCCCCAGTTGTTGGAGGGCTTTGCGTCTGCAGCTGTGTCCAGCCAGTTAGGTGAAACCAGAGCAGGGCAAGTGCTGCTTCCTCCATTCACATGGTCGAGAGCAGCCTGGTCTCGTGCTCGTCACTCTTTTTTTCTCAAAGAGTTGTCTTTTAGACCCACTCAGAGACTGGCGCTGTAAAAAAAACAAACAAAAAAAAACGTTACTGCTTCATGGTGTCACTCGGTTGACGCTATTGTAGGACCACGAAACCAAAGATCAGAGGAAACTCGTCTGGTTCAGTTTTGCATGCTAAACAGATACCGCGTCTGGCGAGCAGTTGTTGAGTAAATGAGTTGCAGTGAAATTTTTGGAAATGTGTCTACAGTGCTGGGAAAGTTTTTTAAAAGGATACTTGTATTTAATAATCTCTAATACGTATTTTGTTGTGTTTTGATATGTTAATACACATATTAAAATCTACATAATTGTTCTGAGTAATTATTGCAAATCAACATTTTCGTCTACAATTTAGCCCTCACCTTTATATTCCCTACTTTCATCGTGTTCAAGCTGTTTTTCTGACCCTAGCATACCCTGCTGAAGTGTGATTGGACTGCTGATGTCAGTGGTGCTTTGTCTGAGCTCTATCAGTCCAACAGGAGGAATTTGTTCAGCAGGAGACAGCAGCCTGGTCTCAGCCTTGCTGTTAGAGAGAGCTCTGAGTTGTCTGAGACAAAACAGTGCCAGTGTGTTAATGACATGTGCCTCGGCTGGCAGCAAAGCAGTCATTGTTGGCACAGCCCCGAGTACCACACTGTCCCGTCAATCACGCAGGCAGAAAGCAGAGGATGAAGGAGATTAATTGCATGCAACTACACACTTTTATAGGTCTGATTGATGACATTTGTTGCAAAGGCCTGAAAACAATTTGATTGCAAAATCACTTTGCATGTGTTTTACACAAGTACAGTGCAAATGCAAATGCAACATTTTTTTTTGCTTATTGGATACTGTTATGGAGCATACTGTATATAAATATAAAAGGACGGTCATTATTTCTGAGATTACTATTGACATCAGCATACTGTAAATGCATCACAATTTAGGAAACCCATAATGAGATGGTGTATGTTAAGACATTTTTAAGGGATGCCACAGAAAGGAAATTTGGGACTGGCATGGGAAGCTGGAAGCAGCAAGGCTTGTCCGACTCTTGGCAGTTTAATGAAAACAAGGCTTCCAGCCTTTCAAGGGTGAAGTCTTAACCGCTTGGCAGATCCACCAGGTTTTGCTTTACAGTCGGTTTGGGTTTTGCTCACACCAAACATGCTATTGTGTTGTACAGTTAAAAATAAGCTGTAGTTCTAATAATACTTGGTGAGATGCTCTCATGGACAGCTTCATCTGTGGACATTCATATGTGCTATTAAATAACGATTGTACAAATTTTAAACCACAAGAATCATTCACTCACTGTACATTGTAGAAACTATTCTCAAGTTTCCATTTCCTGTAAATGTTACAACTGTTCCAGACTTATCAACTTCTTATTAGGCCTTAATTGTTTTTAATATGATTTTACCTTTAGAGTATGTATTTACTATGTTATTACTGTTGTGTTAGACATCGGGCATAATGAAGCATTTGTCTCTAAGGCCATGGCCATACATAGCTGGGGATTTTTCTATGCGTTTTATGCCTTTCATCCAAATTCAAAGAAGCTTTGGTCGTTGACAACAGAGCTTTTGGAAAACTCCTTCCAAAGTGGCCGAACCAGTAATGACAGTTTGTGTAGGCTTTTAATTGGCCATGTTTGATTAAGGATGCTCCTGACAGCACTGCACTGAGCGTTTTTGACTTTTTTCATGTGGACAAAGCTATTTTTACGATGTGGGTCTTGTGGACAGAATTATAATTATCCGGCTACGTGTGGACATGGCCTACGACTACGTTTCCGTTACACTGGGAAAGATATTCAATAGAAATTTTTGTTTCCTTTGCAATTTTTGGTGAATCAAGTAGATTTCTACACGCTGAATACAAATATGTATTTGTATTTTTTGTATAACGTAGGGTTTTTAAGAAAACTGCATTCAGGCATTAACAGTGTAACATCTCCAGCCTCATACTGTAGGCCTATGTTATGAATTTGCAGCATAAGCAAAAGAGAAAACTAGAAATGTTTTGCCGCAGATTTTCGTTTGTAGTGGCTGTCCGATGCTTTGCGTATTAGTGTGTCGCATCTCCCACAATCATCTCCCAGCATAGACGGACTCTACCTTCCATAGCGTTTTTCCATGTTTTGGCGATGTCTTGGTGAAACCTTTCACCATGTTCATCACCAAAGTTGGCTGGGACGTCAACCAAGTGGAAATGAAGATAATGTATAACTACTCACATGATGCAGTATATCGACTTGTATGCCTTGTGCAGACATACAGCTTTTTCGCCGTAGTTTGGTGCCATGTAGTTGCCCAGAAAGGACATTCCTGATGGTGGTCCACGCAACCTGTTCTGCACCCTGCAGAAGGCCATCAAAGTGATTATGCTTTATCACATGTTGAATCAGCGGGCTAACACAAACAGCTTCTTTTATCTTGGCATCACATCTGTCGCAAGTACGCAAATGCCTCACTTTGGTTGTTCATAGCCCGAACAAATTTTTACATCAGCTCAAGTTTGATGTACTGTAGTCTTGAATGAGAATGGAAAGAGATCAGAATTCATGCATAGTATGCTGACATCATTAGCCAGCTCCGTCATAGCAGGGATTTCATCGCGGAGCTACATATAGCTGCTAAACCAGCTAAAGCGAGATGTCTAACTTTCTTCTGGACCTCAATAAATACAGCCAACTAACTGCTTGCCATCCTTCCAAGCAAAACCACACGCATGTTTTTGCTAAGTTTGCATCCATTGTTTAAAAGGAATGTCAATTATGATGTATTTTATCCCATATGGTGGGTTAAAAGACGTATGGATGTGCATGTGTCATGACTTGCCAAACCGATCTGTATTTGACATAATAGGGACAGATTTAAACAACTCATAAGACATAAGACATAGTAAAATATCTGTAAGCATTATTAGTGCAATAATAAATCAATTTCTACAAGTGTACAATGTTAGACCGGAATTTGCTTATGAGGTTTTCCAAATTACTTGGCATATAAATAGGAAGTTCTTTATGATAACATCCCATGAATTGTTGTTTTTAGAAGTACAGCTGGAATCGAAGTTATGACGTTTACAACATTAATATATTTGGTGTAAAAAAAAGCTGTTTTATAGTGATCACTGGTCTGGAGACTCTTGTAAAACATTTTGCTCCTGTAAGACAAATCGGGAACATGACTCTGGGGGTCATGTAAGAGAACAGAAAATAAGCAATTGGAGAAAATAATTTTATTATTTTATGTGCAAGACAGTTAGGACTTCAACTAATATAGATCTTTAAAAAAAGGGAATGATTTTATTCGGTGCATAATGGGGTTTCATAATTACCATCAAAATCATTAGATGTAAATCTGAGGTTTGGATAAAATGGGAGGGATGCGTCAGGCATCTGAAGGGCATCTGGTGTAAAACCAGTGCCAAGTTGTTGTGCGGATCAGTCGGTCCGCTGTGGCGACCCCGCAGCGGGAGAAGCCGAAAGACTAACAACAAGACCACATGGACCAGGCGAAGAATGCAAATGAGCTTAAAATGTTGTAAAGGAAACTGTGACATTATCCACCCCTGGGGAAGCATTAGCAAATAATAATCACATTGTCTGGATACAATTTTAACCAGTGTTTTGAGAGAATTACTACTACAAAATCAAAACATCACCTATTTCATGTGTTATCCATTTTATGTTAATTTCATAAAATTGATTCAAATCTTAATGTACCTTAAATCCTCATACACACGTTCTTCCAGTGTTGTCTGCCTGTTTATAGACTGATAACTCACAGAAGATAAAAAAAATAAAAAAGTCATGACAATCTGGTTCTGTTTGGAATAATACAAAGCAGATGGTTAATGTTCTTTGCCCTTTAGTACCGAATTCAAATCCATATTTCATAGCGGGATTTAGCTTCTTGAATGACGAATGGACAGAGTGACGCAGCTCTTGCAGAAACAAGGAGCTTGTAAAGAGTCAGAACACTGAGTCTGGGAAAAAGTATGACCCGTGCACATATTAGATGTATATGCTGTACTTTAGTTAAGAAATAACCAAAAAAATATATAATAATAATAAAACATATCTTTGGAATGATTGCTTAGGAAGATTAGATCATAGAATATTCTACGGCTGTATAGAAGAAACCTAAAGGCATGTATTGGTTTAGTAAATGTTGTGCATTAAATCTGTATAAATATAACATTTTAGAGACGTGGTTATGTGCTTTTATATTTCGTATCCGTGTGCATCTGCCCTCCGGCATGACAAAACCTTTGAAAAGACTTTTTACTCTGTTGCTGCCGGAAGGAAAATTTGATTAAAACTAGATAGTAGATTTGGTAAACCTTTGCCTTTTTGCATAAAAAAACCTGTTTGCATAAAATTCTAAGCACACAATTGTTTAGAAAGTCTTTATATGCTGTTATATTAAATTGGATCTAAAGGGTTCAGACACTCCTCACATTAGAATACCTCTGTGCATGAAGTAAGATCCATAAAGACATGGTTTGCTAATATTGATGTGGAAGCACTCGAATGAGCCAAGCCACTGGAAAGCTGACTGTCCCTCTGGCCATGTCACTTGACAACAATGCCTGACCTCACTCATGCTCTTGTGGCTGAATTGGCTGAGCCACATCCTGAAATCTCATGGAATGTCTTCTCAGAAGAGAAGAGGCTATTATAAAAGCAAATGGGGATGAACGCCATGGTTTTAAAATGGGTGCATATGGTGTTGGTCAGTATTTTGGGATAGTTCACTAGTTTCCTGCTTCAGAATGCAAGTATAAATCCTCAAAAGAAATTTGAGTATAATGGCATAGAAGCCTTCGAGATTGAGACTAACTGATTATCCTCTAGTCTATTAAATGTGTTTGCTGACATTAAATTTGTGCCAGAATTGATGTAAAAGCATGCAACCGATTTTATGACAAATTGGTGGCAGATATGCTACAACTTTATGGACAAAAGTATTGCCCAAATCTGCAATGACATTGTATTCAATTACATATACTTCAGTATGAATTTGGTCCCCCTTTTGCAGATATAACAGTTTCCACTCTTCTTGGAAGGCTGTCTCCAAGATTTTGGAGCGTTTCTGTGGGAATCCGCGCCCATTCGTTCTGTAGAGCATTTATGAGGTCAGGCCCTGGTGTTTGACGAGAAGTGCTGGCTCGCAGTCTTCTTTCCAGTTCATCCCAAAGGCGCTCAATGGTGTTGAGGTCAGTGCTCTGTGTGGGCCAGTCAGTTCTTTTACACCAAGGCACTGAGGCACAGGCATGTTGGAATCAAAAACCTCCCCAAACTGTTGCCACAAAGTTGGAAGCATGGCATTGTCCAAGATGTCTTGGTACGCTGAAGCATAAGATTGCCCTTCATTAGGGATAAAGGGGCCTGACTGAAACACCTGAATACAGGGGTTAACTATGATTAACAGGTTTGGCCAAATACTTTTGTCCATATAATGTATAATTGCAATAGATGGTTGGTGTTTTGATGTTTAAGTGAAGAAACAACATTGCAGCTGGGAATAAACATGATGTACGTACCATGTGCTTTTCATTTTTCTTATATGTTTTAATGTTTCTTATTGCCTGAAGGTATTTCCCACAATGATGTTCTTCTTCCTGTGGCGCTGTGCCTCCATCCTTCTGGGCCTGTCATGCTGTCTTATGGAAGTGACATCATCATTGAACCTGGAGGATCCTAATGTCTGCAGCCATTGGGAGAGGTACCAACATCCCACCCCAACGTTAGAATATCAATATTAATTTGTAGGGTTTTTCTTCTTCTTTTGGCTGTTTCCCGATTTAATGGTTTGGTAAATTTGTACTTGTCTAGTACAGTCAGCCCACTGTGTAGATCGACCAACCATAGATCGAAAACATTCAGAAGAATCTGGCAGTAATTTCAAAATCTGGCAGTAATTTAAAAAAGTTTCAAAAAGGAAAACATAAATTTGCTGCACACTGAGCGCTGAATACTCATTCATTCACTCGATCGTCGTCTATAACGCTTTATCCTGTATACAGGGTTGTGTGTGTGTGTGTTTGTGTGGGTGCTAGAGCCTATCCCAGGAGACTTAGGTCACGAGGCGGGATACAACATAGACAGAGTGCCAATCCATCGCAAGCCACTGTCACGTTGCACCTCCAGGTTCTGGGTTCGATTCCCACTTTGGGTTTGTGTGCATGGAGTTTGCATGTTCTCCCTGTGCTTAGTAGGTTTCCTTAAAGTGCTCTCAAGTTTCCCACAGTCTTAAGACATGCAAGGTGACAGTGCTAACCACTAAGCCACTATGCCGCCGTTTGCTAAATAATCCAAGCAAATAGGCATACAGTACCATATAACAATGTTTTAAACAGCTAGCCACAAAAGTAGAATCAATGCTGGACTATTGGGTAACTGCCATGGCTTTGTTCGAGTCAGGGTCAGGGAACCAATCACAAGCTAACTCTGAAAGTGCTGGCAGTATGAGCAAGGATATATTCCAAGGATTGTAAGGATTTGGATTTGCAATAGTATGTTGAGTATCATTGATTCAACCTGTTCTCAATGTCGTTAAGTCAACATCATTTTATCGAAGTAATTCCATTCTGTGACAACCAAAAAGTTCTGCTGGGTAGCTTTCAGGTTTTTCATCTCTCCACTAAAGCACTCACTAGCATACAATCTTCCTCTTTTACACAAACACACAAGGTTTTAATAGGCAGAAGATTTCCGCAGCCAGATTAAGGAATGACCCAAGAATCCATTAAAGCAGATTGAAAAAGAACAAAGGTGGAGACTGCTTTTCCCAGATAGATTTACTTTCACTGAGTAATGCGTGGTAACAGCTGCAGTGTTCCGAGCAGCCGTGAAAAGGGAGGCTGTTGACCAGCGCCTGCAGAGACATATCGCGAGTGTTAGTGTGGTCCTGGCTCAGTTCTTAATGGCTGGCACTTTACTGGCACTTAGTTACCACTGTCCGTGCCTGTTGAGGGTGTTTTAAAATGGGCACACAAACACATACACAATTTCTGGAGGCAGAAATTCTGAAATGTGTTTTCAGTGTTTCCATGCAGTGTTCCTTAACCTTCACCAAAGCATCGTACTTATATTGTCTGACTTCACAATAGCCTCTGTTACGGGCCTCCAAATATGCATGAAAGGACCATCCATTCTCTTTCAGGCTCCCTTTCACAAACCTTTCAAAGTCATGTTTTTCATCTTTGCTCAGAAACGCCCCCCTCCCCCCAAGTCTCTGGAAAAAAGGGAGTAAAAACTTCATCATTAGGATCATAATGAAGCAATCTTCAAAACCATCTGTTCAATCATTTATCCTTTATTTTTTTTGTCCAGTGTTCTGTGTGGTCTAAAAAAATCCATCCATCTATTCTCTATACCGCTTATCTTGTGTGCTCATGGTACAAGGTGGGGTAGACACCCTCATCCCACCCCATCGCCAGACACAAGCACAATTAATCTGGATGAACGCACCAAACACAGAACGAACATGCAAAGTCCATACAGAGGCAAGCTTTGTACCCTCAACCCCGGTGGTCCAAGGTGACAGTGTTAACTACTAAGGCACTATACCATCCCATTTGCTTATATTGAGATTCAAGATGCTGTATTACAGTACCTCTAATGAAGTTTAAACAGGATAGACGCTACAGGAATAAAAGCCTGCCAGGGTGTGGGGGTTTGTTCCTATGCATATGAAATCACTGTCACAAATTGATAAGGGATGAAGTACAGTTGCATCAACAACAAAATGTCCATAATTAAAAACACAATTTTTTTTTCACAAGAATATGGATGGACTTGGATAAAACTACTCCACTAAGAATAAAATAAGCAACTCATCTGAGCCAAAACCATATACAGTAACTTATATACAGTAATTATTTTGATAAAGTCTGCATTTGAAATGTTTTTAGATTCCTGTTTTTGGTCTTTTGGTGACACCAGAGTTTTGTCACTATCAAATGGCACGGGCATTTATTTATCCAAATCATGATAATAGCCACACTCATGTTAATTGAAGCCCACCCATGTACAGTAAGCAGTGTGTGAAAACTGAGATGTTACTGATACCATCATTATGGCCTTTTAACATACTCACCACTTGTGCTGAAGAGGACCACACATGACCGTCATAACCCAGTCACAGGTTGTGAGTGCTAACAGCAATCTGTGCTTTGTGTACTGTGTGTGTCATTGCAGTTACTCAGTCACAGTGCAGGAGTCGTACGCACACCCGTATGATCAGGTGTATTACACCAGCTGCACTGATATCCTCACATGGTTCAAGTGCACGCGCCACAGGTAAGAAAGCAACGTGGTAAGCATTTTGTGTGCCATTGAGCTTGTTATGTAATACAGTATTAATAGTGATTCAGTGTTATAATCAGTTAAGATTTTTTAAATTGTAGATTAGCACAGTTTTAAAATTGGGTTCATTTATGAAAAGAATAAAAAATGGCCAATATGCTAGGAATGCATTTTCACTGTAATAATTGTACAGCAATTTTTTTTACAACAATATCAACGTGTTACATTAAACATACCATGACAAACTTAATTATAAAATTCTGTTTTTAGTATTTATAAATAAAAAAAAATCAAGTATTTGAAGATTAAAGCAAGTAATTCAATAAAAATGATATTTACTATTATAATAATAATCTATATTGTTGCATTCAGGGTGAGCTACAAGACTGCGTATCGGAGAGGAAACAAGACCATGTACCGCCGCAAGTCTCAGTGCTGCCCAGGTTTCTACGAGAGCAAAGAGATGTGTGTTCGTAAGTACTGCTCAGCCTCTGATTCTAGACACAAGTCTCATGAGTCTCTGAATTCATCTTCCAGATAACTCATACATGTAGTTTAAAATGCTTAAATGGGCTGTAAAGAGTTTCTCAGAACATATTCTATGCAGCACTGTCAGTTATGGGGATGGAACAGAACTGAGCAGTTTTCAGGGGCACTGATCAGACTTGAGTGAAGTCATAAAAAACCTGATGGCATCAGCATCCGCCCCAATGAATACTTTAAACAAAAGGTTTTAAACGAGAGAGAAATTTTAAATCCAGGTGGTGTTTTCTATTTTTCTCAACTTGAGTCTGGTCCAACTCATCCCTTTTAGGTGTGGAAGACACTGAAGCAAACTTAACTAAATTTAATAAAAAGCTTTTGTTTTCCTGAAATATTTTTTATAATCTGCTTAACAACATGAAATTGCTAAATAGAAACTACTTGCTTAAAGCATTTATGTAAATTGCATAATAGAAGATATATATATATATATATATATATATTTAGCCTTTTGTGTATAATTTCCTATTAAATGAGCTCACTAAATAATCTTTTTTCTTTTTTGGTTGCGTTAAAGCTAAAATTTCCATTATTTAAAGTAGCACTAAATAATAATAATAATAATAATAATAATAATAAACTTATACTAGTCTATAAGAATTTAGACCAAAATTTTAACAAAATAAAGAAGGAAGGTTTTAGGAGACTATAATTAAATTAAAGTTTAAATTATATAAAATAATATAAACTATAATTTTTTTCTGATAATTGTACTCCAGAGGTAAAAATGTCCGCTGCCAGATGCCAGAATCTTTTATTCAAAGCCATTAATAAGCAATAAGCATTTAAATTCAATAAGCATTGATTAAATACGCATTTCCCACCTAAATTGTCATTTTTGTTGTCGTGATATTTTACTGATTTATATTAACAGCCTGACAGAGTAACACAGTCTTGTTGCCTCAAATGACTTGGTGTGTACAATAGGGTGAGGGCAGGCGAGGATAACTTGGTTAAAGAGCATGTGTGTGCGAGACAGTCGGCTAATAACTCATGTGATGAATCAGCTTTTATGTTACAGTGGATGTGAAAATGCCATTGTGTTCCTCAGAGGGATTTATTTCAGTTCTAAAAGAAGCTGACGTATTTATAACTTGGTGGTAATCATGTGGTGATTTGTCATGGCCCTGACAATATCGTCATATGTTTAGAGGGAAACGGTTCTTTTTGTTAATGAATGTAAAAAATATATGAACCCTGGTTAATTTATAAATGCGTAGAATGGTGGAATGAACGGAGCCTGGCTGTTGGTTGAAACATACCTATCTACTTCAGTTATTTAGCTGTCTTAGCTTTAGCCTTTAACATAGCTAACATGCTAAGGTGGCTAATGTTAATTTATTATTTCATTGAACTCTGTCACCGATACTCTACACATTATCCTGTGTCAACTTCTACATATCTTGTGGTAAGGTAAACTACAACTATTCCAGTTGACTGGGTGGATTAAGTGATGCAAAGCAGACAGCTACTGGTTTGATGCCTACAATGCAGCTGTCAATCAAATTGACCACACCCCTAATTATGTATGCATTTTGGCATAAAATATATTTTGGCAAAAATATATTTTTTTTACAGATGAGTTACATAACAATGCACTCCACATACAGTTGCCATGAATGACAAATGTACAGTAACTATGGAGACCAAAACTGTTTTTTTGTACCAGGATGCAAACGTTTATTTTTGTTGTAAAGTTTGCAATTTAACATGGGGATCTATGGGGATTGCCTCACTTTTGAAGCCTAGTGGTCAATCAAGGATCTACTTGTTTTGGCACTCTACCTGTTTTGTTTTGACATTTGCCACAAATCCTGGCAAACCATGTCTGTTATAAACTTTGCTTTGTTCACAGGAGCATTGTCATGCTGGAACAGGTTTGGGTATTTAAGTTCTCATTACAATCATGTGCTTCGTCCTTTGGAAGAGCAGTTTTGCGAAAGCTGTTAAAAGGTGTGTCTACTTTTTAGTAGACACTAAAGAGTCTACTTTTTAGTAAATACTAAAAATAAATACTTTTTAGTAGACTTTTTAGTAGCCATATAATGTGTGTGCACTTTTTACTTTTAATATAATAAGTAAACAGATTAACTGATTTGGTGTGGCTTGAACATGGACTGTGACATTAGGGTGTCATTACTGTAAAAATTATGTTCCATTGAATCCTTTTGGTAGTCCAGGATTCATAACACGGCTTAAAAGTGTCAGTTATAAACACAGAGCTCATTTGAAATCATGGAAATTCTTCCACACTGTGTTGTTGTAAGGCCAAATGGTGACTGGATTCTGTTCTCAGTGTAGACCTACAGTATGCTCTGCGCTGCTCTTTAGTAACCATCCTCAACTGTATTCACTGTATTACCGTCACAGCTCTAGTAGCTTTAACAAAACATCAAACGATTCCCCTGTGCCGGGAACACCAACTCAAGCCTTTAATGTTTTTCCAAAGCCTGAAACTCTTTACCTTGTGGTTTTGTTTCGATTGTGCTCTTTGTCTGAGTGGCAGTCACTCTCTTTAGCAGGTCACCATGTGTCTTTTTCCCCTCATGTTTGTTTTTCCCATTGGCTCATCTTCACTTTGGCTACTGGCATTTGAAGGAATGAAATCTGACCCGAGTTTCCCTTGTTTTCTCTTTCTCCTTCTTCCTCCCACGCTGATCCCTTCTTCCCCAGCGCACTGTGCTGAGAAATGCGTGCACGGCCGCTGCGTGGCCCCCAACACCTGTCAGTGTGAACCAGGCTGGGGAGGAGCCGATTGCTCCAGCGGTAAGTCCTCCAGCTGGAGCTGTCTGTCTCATAACACACCCACACACACATGCATATTCACACACACACACACACGCTAGTCTGCTCTGTCTGTCCTTTCCAAAACATCAGCACACAAAGGAAGGCATCCAGAGTTACGCCAGAGGGTTTGACTGAGGGTTTGCCGCCTCGAAACACTTTTAAAAAAAAAGATTTTTTTAATGAAGACTTTTTAATGCTTTATATTTTTATGAAAAATGTAATAAAAAATATATAACACTTTTGTCGCTAGTATTTTTAAGTGTTCAACATACAGTTGAGTGCGAAAGTTTGCACACCCTTAAGTAAAAATTATCTACAAAATAATAATAATAAAAGTCTAATAAATCTTTTTCACATCTTTTCTAGCCGTTTTTACTTTCATGTTTGGGTAATTAACCATCTATGAGGAGTGCTGTTTTTCCTACATGTAGTTTAACTCTAGTTTTGAAATTTAATATGAAAACAATGACACCCTATAATCTCGTGCCAGAATATAGCTTTCTCTGTGCACACCTGTATAGTCCAATCCCAGCTGTCAGTGCTGATTTATTATCGACTGATCTCAGAGCAGCTGAGTAGGACACTCAGCTCAAAGTTTGCCCATAGATTTATTTTCTCATTATATTTAGCTTTCATGAGATTGAATGGCTGCTATTCAGATGTAGCTAGTCACAGTCATGCCAATACTAATCTTTAAGCTTAGTCTACTATAAGTGTGAAATTGCTTTCGTAAACAACTCTACAAACAAGAACTTAATTTAGATTAAGTGATATTCTGGCAAATACAGTCCAATTATTTTACATTCTTGTTCCATTAGTGGATTTTATAGCTGGCTAGCATTTTATATTGATTATACATTATTATTAAAGGTGGTTTCAGTGAAATGGCCTTCCTATCTTTATTTTTAATCTTCATCTGATTAACATTCGTATTTGAACTCAAATCAATCAAATTTGTGGACTGGATATTATATAGTAAATTGTAAAGCATTTTCTTTACATAAAACTCTTTGTAGTAAACTTTAAATAACCGAACCATACTAGCCACAAAAGGACAACAATTTATTTCTAACTACTATTAAAAAAAAATGGCTTGAACGGAATATGATGCATGAAATGTGCACCATTACTGAATATCCACCCAACCATACTTTTAAAGTCAGGCTACTTAAGCAAGCGTGATATTTCCAACACTACCCTCTTTTGTTCAGTCTAGGAACAACTAATCTCTAGGCAGTGTGCATGGCAGATCTTTAAAGTCATTTCTAACCAGTGGTATTACCCAGTACCTATTTGATCTCCACTGCTTTCATTTCCTGATCTTTATTAGTTTATAGACTCCATGAAACCATGCACGATCCCCGTGCCCTCATGGCCAGGTGTGTTGACTGTAGTGGGTTGATGGCGGCTCAGATGAATTAGATGAGCTCCTCCTCAGTAGCTGCAGTCTGAGCTTGTCTTGTGTTTCAGGGTCTCAATAAAAAGGTCATTGTTTTGTCTGCAGTCTCTCTACATCCCTCAGGAATTAAACAAGATTTTCTAGTTAGTAATGGTCTAGGTTTCATTGTTAGGAACGATAGAGGTAAGAGGATACTGGGACACATGAACAGATATGTTAGATTAATACACTGGAATATAATGTAGCTTATGATAGTGTTAGAAATGAAAGCAGTGGTAAATAGTATTAATTTTAGATGCTTTGTCCATACACCACCAGGAAAACTGAAAATCATCCTACTTACGCAGTATTCAGACATCCCAAACTTCAAAAAACATTGTCCTTTATAGTCCTCTAAGTGAATTTACTCTGCTGTAATGACAGGTTGTCCTCCACACTCCATACATTTGTAACCTTCACTGTGAGGCTTTTGTCAAAACATCCTGAGCAGACGTCCCTGCGGTTGTCCTCCTTAATATTTGGTGGTTCCTAAAATTAATTTAAGCATAAGATGTATCCTCATGTTAGCCTTATTCTATTGTATTGTATAAAACTAAATCACTTTGTATATATGCAAAAATATAAAATAAAAAAAACATATTGTACTATATTATACTATACTATACTGTACTATATTATACTGTACTATATTATACTATTCCATATTGTACTATACTATACAGAGGGCCCACAAATGTAGACACACTTCAACATGAAAAAATATGCACAAAAAAATCTCAGTCACATGATAGTATAAGGCCTCATGTATCAAATGCTAATAAATGAATGACGCTTGAACTCACCTTGATATAAAACTCAAACTGTTAAATTCAACTTCACAGAAAATTTGCTGTGGTGTTTAAACAGTGCAGCAAGCAGAACCGCCATAATTTTCACTGCTATTATAGGCAGGAGTACACTTTACCATACTTTGAGGTGAAGTGCATTACTAGCTTATTTTTCTAACTCAGAAATGTACAGGACACTAAACTGTACTGACCCTCAATTTTTCCGGAAATTTTATATGATTTGCGGGTGTCAACGAGCTAATATCAGTATGTGGAACAATCCTGGAATGTCCAGGAGAGCATGTGGCAGAAATCTATAAGGCATGATGCATAAATGTGTCTGAATTATGACAATGCTTGCTGAATTTATTTATATATATCTTGTCTTCTCTTAAGATTTGAGAGCTAATACTGTATGTGAAAACTGTTTGTCGATTTTGTTAGTGATCATGTTAATTTCATTGGTAGGAATAAGCCACATTGTAACTTATTGAGCTTTATTAAGAGATCTCAGAATACTTTGGTTTTATTTGCTTTATTCTAAACATGAGAAGTTTATTTTTATGCTACTTAATAGATGTAAAACATTTTACATTAAAATATGACTCGAATGTATTATACATCTAAAGATATTTAAAATATATTAAGGATTAAATATGATTTAACATTATTTTTTTAATTAGAGAATTGTCTTAGAAGTGCTTGCGATTCTAAAGTTTTGCCAGAGTAACCCAGACCATGAGCTTGGCTAAATGTGGGTAAGTGTCCTAGTACCATTCAACTCTACCCTAATTTAACTGTCTCTGCTAATATTTGTGAGACGATGTTTGAATTCGAAACTGTGAAATTAAAGTATGTGATGACCTAAATGACCTTTATTTATTTATGCTAATTTAAACATAGCATACATTGCCGGATACAGTAAATAATGACTCTTTTCTGTCTGATTATAGAGATTTACAAAATCCCTGTAATTTGAACACTTGTGTATACGCAGTAAATTTAGAGTATTTTAATGTTAGTTTTTTCCAATCTAGAACATGATCCAATCTAGAAAATGATCTGTTAGCCACAGAGTTAAGCATGATTACTGTTGATCTATCTCTGTCTCTCAGTTCATCATACGTACAGTAAGTCCACTTTTCTCTCCACTGATGAAGTGCTAACGCTAGTCATGTCAAGCCTGATTTTCTGTTATGGTCGGCAATCCAGTGGTGTTTACCTACTAGATCACAGTGTATGACTAATTAGAGGAGCATGATGCTACTGTATGTTGTTTGCATTCTTTCTCTGCTTGATAGCGTGGCTTGATGATAGCGACACTAATTGAACGCGCACTGTGAAGCTAATTGGTAGGGAGAATTGCCACTGTCCTGTAATTGGGTAGTCTTTTCATTACAACATGGCAGTGACTCACTATTGTCCAACAACCCTATTGTACTTATAGATTTGTCTGAGCAGCAATAGCTCAAAGCTAGATGGCCTCATTTGATCCCTTTTCTAAAGGAGGTCTCATGAAGCAGACGCTAATATGCTATTCATTTCCTCAACGATGCTCAGATGATCACAGTGTGAGTTCCTCTCACTTTACTGGTCACAGAATCATAACAATGTGTCTCTAGGTTCAAGAAGCAAAGCAGAAATTGCCTTCTCTACATGCACAAAAGGCTAAGTAGAGAATTAGAGAACATGGAAGAAATGCAGGAAATCACCTCAGGGCTCAGTGGTTGTGATAATCTGAACTGAGGCAGCTCATGACAACAATGCAAAGCACACCACCATATGGTTACTACGGTTTTTCACCTTTAAGTCAAGTGCTGCTTTAGATTAATACACCATTCTCAGGTTTAGCAAATCCTGGTTATATTATTTTCTGCTCTACAGTTTCAGGTTGAAGAAGTGGCTTTATATTAATGTTCAGGCCAGCTGTTGCTCCGGTTAGTGTTACAGCGTGCAACACTTTTTTAATCTCACGACTTGTAATAAAAAAAAAAAAAACTATTAAGTTCATGAAAGGGCTGGAGAAACTGCTAGATGGTGTACATTTTGTTTATAGTAAATATGTTTTAAAGGCAAATTTTATACCTGTACACATACTGATACACCCCCTGATTGGTCAGAGCCAGTGTTTACAAAGCCAATATTTCCTACTAAATGGATGGCTAAAGGATTACAGCACCTCTTATTCCGATCGAGCCGGTTCGGGCTGGATCGGGTCAGTCTGTTCTGATTGAAGTGGCTGCACGATGCATTTTTCTGATTGTGCTATTATTCTGATTGTTCATGGAGTATTAGGTTTCATGTAAACACAGCTAATGACAGCATGGTCAGTTTAAAAAAAAAAGAAAGGAAAAAAAAGAAAAAAATCACGACTGCCATTGTGAAGCTGGGTCAAAACATCATGTTCTTAAACCATTCGACTTTACAAATGCATTACAACTTATGATGCATTAAACCAGATCAGACTAGGAATCCAAGTTCCTTCTGTCTAACATTCATTTTGCCACAGTGGCTTTTCAAACATTATTTGTCAAATGCTGTAAATATGTTTATTTTTATTGTTAGAAATGTAATAACTGAACTGAAATTTGGCTGAGGTCATTGTTCCGCAGCAGTGTGTTTTTTTCCATTTTAACTGGCCAGAAGGTCTTAGTTAAATTTCTGTAAGGTAACACAAGATTTAATATACTTGTTTAAGGCATATTGCTTTATTTTTTATAGTTACAATAGTTACACGATTAATTAATGACTTTTTTATACCTATTGATATAGTGAAACTTTCATCAACATCAGAGTTTAGTTTTCTCATTTAGACAAATAATGTGTTGTGTTTTCATCTTCTTAATAACATGACAAGCTGCATGACAAGTATCACACTGAATAGTCTCTGTACAAGTATGACTGATGGAGGTCAAACGGAGGCTAAGTATAAATCCCTATCTCTCCATACTTTGTTAGCCATTTGCTGCCTGTCTGTTTTTTTGGCTGCTGTTTTTGCATCTTTATTAAAGTTGGGGGCCTTATAGGTCTTATAAAGTTCAGAAAGGCCCGTCTGTGTGTGTGTGAGTGTGTGTGCACACAGAGGGGTGTGAGATTTCAACACAGACAAAGCCCAACTGCTCCCTCGACAACTGGCCGCATCAATTACATCCACTGTTTTTTTTTTCTGCAGTAACTGACTCTTTTCCATAAGCGTCAGTCTGCTTCATGCTCATATTGTAAATTTGTCGAGTGAAGCTAGATTCTAGCTGGGACAATGTCCCGTCCTAAACAGGCAAAATTAAATGTTTTTGAGGAACTGCATTAAAAATTAAGATTTACAGACATCGGTTAATTTGGTTAATCAATCTAAAAAGTGCATTTCCTGAAGGGAAAGTACACTCCGCTCTCTGTCTTAATAAATCAACAGTCAGCTGCTTGGTCTTTGCCTATTTGCTGTCTAATTCTTACTCTCATCTTAATAAACACCGGGGGCACCTGTGAGATGCATTATGAGAAACAGATGTCTAGGCGCCCCATAAACAAACCGCAGGACAAATTAGAAGTACCGTCTCTTTTGGAGCCTAGTGCTGACCTCTTATGTACTGCATTTTAACTGTGGCTACGCAACCCAAACAAATCTCAAAATACCATGTGTGATTTGCGGTTTATCACCAAGGTCGTTTGTAATCCTGTTGACAGGTTTGAAAAATTTGAGATGCATCTGTTTCCAACTTTAAACCACTGAAGCTGAATTTTGGATCATGTTAGTTTTCTGAACACATGAGGAAACAAACAAAACAGTAAAAGTATTCAATGGTCCAATGTGTATAGTTTCTCAGATAACGAATGCTAAAAGTTATTGATTATTAACTGTTAAGGCTGTTGTTATTCCATTTCATCAATATTGTATGTAGTCTAATTGTGAGACTACTGATGGAATTTGATCTCTTGAAATTTGTTGGCCAAAAAATGTTTTTCAATGTTTTGTCAGTTTTTCAGTGCAGGGTTGCCAGGGCTGTGTATTTTACACCAAATTAGGATAATTGATGACTTTTGTTAATTATTGGATTCATAATACATGTAAGGTATATGATAGAACAGTTTAAGCTGTATTGCTTATACAGCAAATCAGAAATAAATTAACACCACCTTGTATTCTATGCAAAGGAACAACCACTTAAAAACTCCCTCTACTAGTGATTTTTTTAAGCTATATATATATATATATATATATATATATATATATTAGTGCTGTCAAAATTAGCGCGTTAACGCATGCAATTAATTTGAAATATTTAATGCATTAAAAAAATTTAACGCAATTAACTCGGTTGCAGTTTTTTTTTTATTTCCTGTTGTGGCCGACGTGTGTTCAACGTGCAAAGAAGTATGGATTAGACCAAGGAAGGACTTTTAGATGGAAAGTTTCAGTATAAAACTCTGCCGGATGGTTCTGTGGATAAAACAAAAGTAATCTGTACATTTTTCAAAGACGAATTTAAATACCACAGAAGTAATTCGTCTTTGACATATCACTTAAAAGCAAAATACCCCACCGAAACAATCTCTACAGGGCCTCGTCAATGTAAATTGCATTGATTGTTTTAAAATTCAAATGACACAAATGGCACATACCTGTGTTTTTATTTCTGTAATAAATATGGCTTTCAAGCCAACTGTTAATTTGGAGGATATTGATGGTTTATTGCAGGTATGTTGTTTACATGAGAAAATCTGTGTTACAAGTTAAACAAAAATTCCAATAAACAATCATATTTGAATTTAAATAGTTTTATTGTTTTGAAATTGTCTTGAGTTTACATTAATTATTTACATTTACATATCCAAAAAGGTTTAGTCTTTAAATTGTGATTAATCGCGATTAATTGCAAAAGAAATGTGCGATTAATTAGTTAAATTTTTTTTAATCGATTGACAGCACTAATATATATATATATATATGGTGTGTGTGTGTGTGCAGTTTTTGAGATACAGTTGGAGACATGGGTATGCTGTCTGCATCCTCCAGTATGCTGTTACAGTTTTTGCAAGTAATAACCAAGGACAAATTTCTTTGAATGTATGCAAAATTAATTGAAGAGATCTAAGGAGGACAGTACAAATGTAAAAAATAAAATTGACAAAGCAGAAGGTGCAGCAGTATAATTAACTAATTACAAGGTTAATTATCCAGGAGCATTAAATGCCAGGAGCTGAGAAAAAAAGTCATTTAAATTTAGTAAAATCCATTATTCTATTCAGAGTGAAAGTGAAAAGATGGTTTTGCTCAGTTCTATTAGTTCTTGTTTTAATTTGTATCAGTGAATCAGTTGTGTAATTTAACAGTGCAAATACAGGCACGCTACTCAGCACCGGGCACGGATTTATTTGTATTTGTCGTCCTGAAGCTCATTTCCTCTCTAGGGCACGGAGTCTCTTATTGAGTGGGACAATAGGGGGCCGTTAGTGTGCCGGCGAAAGCATGGCCAGGCCTCTAGGTCCACTGTGTTGAAACTAGGTCAGGTCTTACACATGCAGCTTTCTGAAAAGAAGGTTTTTTGTGAGTACAGGTCCTTTCAATGTTTCTTACCCTGCGGAAGTTCGGGGGACTTTTAACCAGGGCCAGAAAGCACTGATGCACAGCAGGAACAGTACAGCCTGTTGGGACAAGGCTTGCTATGTCAGGAAGATAGAAGAGCTTTTTTTTTTATTGTTTTATTAATACCATGGCCACATTTATTTTTCATGAATGGTATTTTTATGGAGGGAAGTGACTAATGTAACTAACATTTTTTTGAAATGTTCTTATATGGGGTTCTTTTTGATAACTATGATGATTAACTCTATCCCCTTAAGAATGTATAAATTCCTTTAAATGAGTTGGCTTATATAAAGTGATACAGTAATGTGTGAAAACCTGATAAGGATTTTAGCTTAAATCTCATTAAACCACATTAGATCTGTAAAAAGTACAAATCCTAACCTAAAGCTAGTTGTAAAATGGACATAATGCATGGAGAAGCGGTAGGATTTCTTGAGTGGCCTCCAGGACTAGTATTTCACTATATGTATGTGAATAGATGCCACTTATGTGACTAAAAGCTTTTAAAGTGCTATCTGAGGAAGTGCAGCTGATGGTTTTTTTTTGTAGCAACTGACCATAACAACATCGTGTTCAGTTCTAGTTAGATTTAACTTGTTAGCTTTAAAACGGTTCAAATGTGATCAACTTAAAGTGCTGTATTTTCATTGAACTGTTAAAAAAAAGCCTGATTTTATTGCTTAGTTTAGATTAGTGCTATAAAAGTTTCAGGATCGGACAGCTGCTAGCGTTTCTCAGAGCGCCTCGAAGTTTAGCGTGGCCCATAAAATGAGACTGAGGATCATGGCAGCAGCAACTGTGGGACCTGAGATGTGATGGTTTAACCTGATTAGTTTGTCGCACCATGTCTGGTAAACTCATGACTACAGGCCACCAAACAAAAAGAAATATGAATTTGTGATATTTGTGTACGTGGGTGTGTAGGGTTATAGGTTTTTTCCATCTGTATTTTAGTGGGGAAAAATAGCTGCTTGTGTAATGAATGTGTTTGCTGTCAGTTTGTCCTGTTTTGTAGCTGCGTAAGTTCACTGAGTCAGCATGGGGTGATTTTACGTCACTTTAATTTGGTTAAACATCATATTTATACTTTTAATTACAGGATTAGATGATTACAGACTCCCAAATGGTTTCTTTTGTAAAATGTAAAAAAAAAAAAAAGAAAGTCTATTGCTGTTTAATGGGGGGTAGCCATTCACGTGCTTATGAATCTGTGAGCTCATGCAAGAAAACCTGAGTAGAGAGCATTTTCCAAGGAGTGTGATACATCGCTTCCTAACGATGTGAGGAGCAGTTTGAAAAGATGCCTTTTGCGACTTTACTTGCATTATTACTTATATGTACATTCGTATGATTCATCTTCGCCACACAACAAAGACTACCAGATGGCAGCGAATTCCTGGTGAGCGATTAGCACTAACATCGGTTTAAATGTAAAAGTAACTGTTGTTCAACATCTGTCAGCTCCAACAATGTTTTATTTAATGGTATATGTAGTACACACAAAAAAACTCACCAGGTAATGACAAATAAACTCCCCACCAACTATCAGTTTGGCATTGAAATTGGAGATTGACATTTGACATTGTATAAATTCTCACATCATTATAACCACCTCAGATATCTTCAGGACAAATTTATTATACTACGTTCTTATAGTTAAGTCATCAAATGAAAGACCTCTTAATATTAGATGACCAGGGGGAAGTCTGTGTACACTGGGTTATGTTTAGGTAGGAGGACTCAGAAAGAAAGGTCTTCCAGGCCCCCAATGAAGTTGTCTCTAACGTGAGCTTGCGTTGTTGAATCATCAGACATGTTTATTGACTCCACAGAGAAAGCCCATAGTTGAAACACACAGCACTTAACCTGAACCTACAAAAATCTAAAGAACAGTTATAGACTCGCTAAAAACTCTCTTGATCTATTAGCACCAATTTCCTGAATAATGGAGTCTAGAATGATCACATCAGCTGTCGTCTTGGGTGGTGTAGCATGCTGAAGATCTTCTACAGTAAATGTGAGACCAAAATGTGAAGGACAACAGTATATGCCTAATGCTGGTTTGATGATTGGGTTGGCTTTTACTGAAGGGGAATTATTACATGATGGTAGTTTCTTCTCCACTTGGAGCTTTGAAGTTCACATTTACTGTACTTGCTTACTGCTGCTGTGGATGGTTTGTATTTCTCAAACCCCAAAGACTTGTAGCTACAGTAAGAACTCTTGATGTTACCTTAAAGGCTGCCCAGAGCTCTTATATACAGTATGTTCATACTAAACACCCTTTTCTCATTTAAGGAATTTTTTGCCAATGAGTATTGATTCTGGCTTGCTCACTGCTGATCATCTAAATCTACATCCAAATTACTATAAAGCTGACAATGTCTACCCTAGTACAAAATATAAACAAATACAATTTGTGAATTAAAATGCAATTTAATTTAATGCCTGGTTAATTTAATTAATGGGTAAACAATGGCCAGATGAGCAGAATGAACTAATCACTTTTAAACAGATTTTTAAAATTGTAATTGTTTATGATTTATGATTTTTATACATACATTATAACAGCTTGTAGGTTTTCAATTGAAGTTGTTAGAAAGATTTAGTTCACTGTGTTGTATAGCTCTCAAGAGCGGACAGCTGCTGGCTCAGCTCAGCAACACTTTACTGTCCCTATAAATCGAGCCTGATGATCAGGGCAGGGCAGCAGAAGCAGTAACTGTCAGAACTGAACAGAAAAGGGCCTGGCTATTTTATCTCACAATGGTTAGTGATGTCATCGCTTGGTTTACATGCTTGACTACATGTGAGGATGTTAATCGCTGGGTTTTCCGCTTCATTTCCATCTTGTGGTGTATACTTGTGTCCTCTGATTTAAGTGTAGATCTAATTAAGCCTTAGTGCTGAATCTGATGTGGTTATTATGGAAAGTATAACCTGCTATTATGAGCTTTAATAGTCCGACAAACACATACACCACATCATCATAAAATATTACCTAAACTATTAATTATAGTTGTTTATTGACCCACTCAGGATGTATTATGTTATTATTACTTAGAACCTATTTCTTGTTTTATACAGTATGTAAAATATAAAATGTATATATTAATTGTACCAGAGGCAAATATATGTGTTAATTTTAAAACTAATATAATAAATACCAAAAAATTGGATGTGTTTCTTCTCCATGCAGCATGCGACAGCACTCACTGGGGTCCTCACTGCAGCAACCGGTGTCAGTGTAAAAATGGAGCGCTGTGTAACCCCATCACAGGTGCGTGTATCTGCACAACTGGCTACCGCGGCTGGCGGTGCGAGGAGCGCTGTGAGCCGGGCACCTACGGTAACAACTGCCAGCAGAAATGTCAATGCCAAAACAATGCCACCTGCCACCATGTCACTGGCGAATGCACATGCAGTCCTGGCTACACTGGAGCATTGTGAGTAAAATGTAAAAAAACAAGTAAAAGTGTAATGTGCAAGTAATGCATAAACAAAAGGTGCACACAAATATCTAATGCAATATGTTAAGTCTCATCATCCTCCCTTTGCTGCTCTTTGTGCAGCTGTGAGGATCTGTGTCCTCCAGGCAAACACGGGCAGCAGTGTGAGGAGCGTTGTCCCTGCCAGAATGGTGGAGTGTGTCACCATGTAACTGGTGAATGTTCCTGTCCTGCTGGCTGGATGGTAGTAACACAAATAATACTTCATTTCATGTATATTTGCATAAACATATACACATTACAGTAAACTTCAGATGTTAATATGTTTATATCGTTAGCTTTAAATCATATGGTCCAAACAGAGTCAACACTTCAACATGTCCCATCATATAAACTTTCCATTGTGTTTTTGTTAAGCTTACAAGGTATCAGTTATGTCAGTGGAATTAAAGGCATTTATCCTTCCTATTGCTTTTTTATTGTGACTGCTAGGATTAATCTTATCAAAACGGGTGTATAAACGGTTTGGGTGTCTGTGTCCAGGGAACTGTTTGTGGACAGCCCTGTCCCGAGGGTCGCTTTGGTAGGAGCTGCTCTCAGGAGTGTCAGTGTCACAATGGAGGAACCTGCTCTTCATCTACAGGAGAATGTTTTTGCAGTCCAGGCTACACTGGGGAGAGGTGAGACACAAGCTTTGCTGCTTCTTGAAAATTCTGTATTCACTCTAACATTTACTGCCGTAATAATTAGCGCAGAGCTAACCTGTATTCTATAAACAGGACAATAGGTATGAGTCAAAACTAGACAGACAGACTGTTGTATGAACAGAATAATAGATAGTCAAGATTCAGGACTAGACAAACAGACGAAACAACAAGACAAAAAGCTGAGAGATTAAGGCTTAGAATTCAGACTTCACAGATACAGAAAAAAGTGTATGTACCCAAGCAAATCAAAGGAAACTAGACAAAGGTGAAAACAGACAGGTTCATATACTAACACCAACATACAGTACAGTAGGAGCTACAACAAGAACAAGCACAAAGCGCAAGATCATGACATTTTGTCTATTCAAAAGTACTTATGACGTATAAAGGTGAGTACTCCATAAACAACACTATTTAAGATGTAAGGTCACCTGTTTCTAAAAACAACTGGAAAATTACAGATGTTTCTCATGATTCGTTCGAAATTCGGTGTTTAAATGTGAGTCTTAGAAACATGGTTTCTTGAATGAACCCTTAAATAAAGCCGTTTATGATATTTAAAAACATATATATTTGGTATGATTTTATGCTCATTTTTAAAAAAAATTATTTTTGTTGACTAAATAAACCTGTTCAGTTTAAATGTGAGTAAACCAGAAGTGTTGATTGATTGGCGTGGTTGCTCGCTGCGGTACAGTAATCGCTATCTGGGATAGAGTTGCGAGTGGGTCAGATACTGTATGATCAATATCTAGCACTTGCAGCAAGGTCACATGATAATTAAGTTGTGTAGTCAACTGTTCCTAATTCAAACTGAACATCAGAAAATGACCAGCTGCTCTATCTCAGGATCGTCAATGAGCAGCATATAAGTTACATTATTTTATACTCATCAAATCATTCAGAAAAACACTGCATTCATCATGATAGAAATGTTCTCAAGTGTAGTAAGTAAATCATCCCGCGAAAAGAACACACTGAGTCAGCCTCCAACTGTCTATTATGTTTAGAAGTCCGTAGGCTGCAGGGAGAACAAAGTGTCTATACCGTAGCAGAAGGGTTTTACTGCCATGGATTGGGTGATGTACAGTACATCAGTACTACAGTAGATGCAGTAGATATAAACACACATGAATCAATGTTTACACTTTGAACCTCAACCGTTTTTCACTGCATTAAATAATCCCGGATTGTATTATATACACTTGAATCTAGGACCAAAACCTCTTGAAGAGATTTCATTCATATGAAGCATGCTTCAGCTAGGCAACGAAAAAACATTACCTCTGTCCTGTGTGGGCTTTTATATGCACCATCAGAATGGTATGAAAACTGAAAAGACATAAAACTAAAAAGAAGTGTAGAGAGATATAGAAAGTTTTGTATAATTGAAAGCAGACTTTTCATGTTTCCGCCAAAATTATCCTGGGACCGACAGCAGCACTGTAGCCACAGTTTTTGGGAGGTTCATCAGAAAAGTCAAGTAAATGGTTTCTTAGTGCCAGAAACTTTTTCAGTCATGGTCTGTGAACATGAACGAAGGGAAATTGGAAGATCTGGAACAAGAATTAAAGTGCTGAGGATGAAGCTGAGAAGTGTAGAAGCATGTGTGCATCAATGAGTGATGAATGAAGAAGCCATGTGCTTAGTATATATGTGTTACTGTATCTTCTTCTAGCCTTATATCTTTTATTTTTATTATATACTATAATATCCAACATACATGCCATGATAACAGTGTTAAACCAATGTAATGTCTAGTACTGTATATGATTTACATATTCATCAAACCATTCCATAATAACCACTATGTAGTGTATATGAGGACAGGGTCATCCTGGACAAGGCTTCTCCCATCAGAATAGAAATGTTTCACCAGAGGATAAAAAGTGATTTTTGTGTGAAAAAGTGTTTGTATTGATTTCCAATGATTTCCTTTACCCTCTAACGGGACAAGTTGATCTATACCATGTTGCAATGGCTGTATAACACAGTCATAAGTTAGAACTTAATATCTATTAGAATAGAATTTGAAATTAACCTATTGAACCTGAAAATCTGTTAAGTGAAGGGTGCAGGTTCAAGACTAGCCTTCGGGATTGAGCGAATGGAGCTTGCATGTTTTCCCTTCACTTGGTGGCTTTCCAGTTTCCTCCCACACTTCAAAAGAAATCAGATTAGACTAATTGGCATCTCCTAACTGTCTGTAGTTTGGTGCCCTGCGATGGCTTGGCACCCTGTCCAGGGAGTACCCCACCTAATGCCCCAAGTTCCCTGGGATAGACTCCAGGCTTATCCTTTTAGAGGATAGGCGGTGTAGACAATGTGAGAGTGAGTGATTGAGATCGTGCCATTGCCTATGATCAGATGGGATTTAAATGTAAAATGAGTTATGACAGCCCTAGTGGTTTCTTTGTGATGTCATCAGTAATCACTGTATAGATTTGTGTAATTTTGTGTATAGATCTGAGTATTTTATTTGTTTTAAAGTTTAACCAAAGATCTTTGGCTAGTTGATCTTCAGTGGTAGCCTACTACAGACAGCATCATTTACGTCTTAGTGGTTATAGAAGCAAAGAGTTGACTAGAAGCAGAAATTGGGGCTTGGTGTAAGATTAAAACTGGTGCTGGGGAGTGAAGCCCAGTGCCCGTAATTACCAGCATCACAGTGCATAAACCATATACTTAAGCAGACCGTGGCTTACAGGAATAGCACTACAAGTGCATTTTTATGAGTTAATAAGTGCTTTGGCTAAGACAGACGTCACGAGAAACTTCCGACCGAGTCACGCAAGCCCCATCCCACCACACCCTTTGGGCTGGAAAATAATCATCTTTCAAAATCAAGGAGGGACACGTTTGTGTTTGAGCAAAAAAAACAACAACAACTCACTTTTAGATAGAAGGCTGCTTTGAACTGCATCTGTGTTCTCTCAGAATATGGCTACCGAAAGAGTGTTGATATAACAGACTTCCTCGCGATGGATAGGATAGTTGTTCAATAGGGAGTGCCTGACAATGTGAGATGCAATATTCTGCATGGAACTTAAATCAGTGGGAATCACAGTGGGGTTGGACAGCTTCCATGTGTTCCCACACAAGTCCAGCTTTGGGAACAGCTTAGCCAGAGCCCATCTGCACAGCTAATGGAGAAGATAGCCATGTCCAAATGACATGGGCTGAATTTTTCCAGCTTGACACACACATTTATCAAAAACTATTGAGTCTTCTTCTATCAGTGGGCTGGTGGATGGGTTCTCGCTACGTGCCCTGTCCTTTATTGCTTGGAGGGAATGTTCATCCGGAGAAGGGGAGTTATCAACATGTGGGTTCTGATGAGATACGGTTCTCCCAGAGGCACCTGTTAGGAGACGTGCTTGTTAGCTGGGCTTTTTTAGTTTTTTTAACCAGAATTGTTGTTGGCTTTTTTTTTCTTACAAATTTTTTATATTATACTGCACCAGTTAAAGGTGTACTGTACCACTTCAAGTTATACTTTTCAAATAGGAAAGAATTCATCAAACATAAATATGAGAAAGTGAAAGATGTTGTAGCTTGTTTGGAGCTGCGTGCACACATGAAATTGCATTTTAGATTTAAATTACTTACTGAAAACCACAGTGTTAATATTCACACTGTGGAGGCCTGTTGTTGTAACACATTGTGCACTGAGTTGCATTATATTTTGAAAGAGCATTGTTTTTAACCTGACTGCTTTGTGATTATAACAAAAAACTACAAAGGTATAAAAAAGTTAACCACCATGGAGAGCTTGTTATAAAGACGACAACTTTCACAAATAGAATAAAAAGTATAAAGTAGCAGCTTACCCAAGATAATGCTGGGATTTAAACTTGCAACCTTCCCTCCAAGAGCTCAAAGCCTTTAACACCACATCATATTTCTGGATGTAATATTAATGTTCTCTAACAATTTGTTTTCCATATATATTTTTTTATGTGTTAATTAAAAAATAATCCCTTTTAAATTTAAAAACCTTGGGGAATACAAACATTTGCACACAATCCTTACCTGTTCCTGGTAGGCCATGGAAAAGGATTTGGCTTGTGCCTTTCTTTCTCACAAGCATGGGCAGCACAAGCGGTTATCTAAGACTGCCCAACAATCGATCAGTGCTCAGTGATCAGTTGATTGATGCCTAGAGGTGCGTGTCTTGTGCGTGTGTCTCGGCAGGTGCCAGGATGAATGTCCGATTGGCAAGTATGGTGTGAACTGCCACCAGACATGCCGCTGTGAAAACGGAGCCAAGTGCTACCACATTAGCGGCGCTTGTCTGTGCGAGCCGGGTTACACTGGTGAGATGTGCGAAACCCGAATCTGCCCAAAGGGCATCTACGGCCTCAAGTGCGAAAAGCAGTGCCCGTGCCACGAGCCAAACACTCAAAGGTAAGTCATATACGGATGTTATATGGTTCTAGCTAAGGTTTTTCTGATGGAAAGAGAAAGCTGGCAGCACTTGAGACACATGCAGATCAGTTTAGTGTTTTAATGACAGCGAGTAGGAGAAAGTCTGTCTGTTTATGTGTTTAGAGACACACTCACACACACACACACAGTTTAACATTGTGTTTATGGCCTGTGGATGAGACAGGCTAGCACAGCTGAGCGGCTCCATGTGTTGTGTGTCTGGACAGCTGCCTCACTTTCGCTCAATAAAGTGGCTGTTTCAGGTGCCACCAGCTGCCCCAACCAGCAGGTACATGCCATGAACTCTAACCACAGCACTAACCTCTGTCACCAGTGTGGCAAACGTCCTACGTATGAGTTTGAAATGGTTTGCAACACCAAATTGAAATAAGTTCTTAGGAGAAGATTTATGACATCCTCCTGTTTTAGGTTCAATAACAGAAATATATATAGTGCTTCCTAAAGAAGAGATCTGAGATGAATAACAAGCAGCAGAATTACTTTAGTTTGAATGACAATATTATCATTGTACAATGGTTCTTAAAATATGGTATTTAATTTATGAATTATTTAATCCCATAGCCTATGCCAATTTGGATCTAGGATGTTTTGTCAGTGGTAAGTTCTATAAAAGTCAATAAAATGCTCTATGGTGCTGGTAGATAGACACAATATTATTGCACACATTGAAATCATGTTACGAAATAAATTTGTACCAGAATGGTCTGATGAAATTATTTTACAGTTGAAAGACTCCAGGGGGCGGCACAGTGGCTTAGTGGTTAGCGCTGGCGCCTCCAGGGTTTGATTCCCGCCTCAGGTCTGTGTGCATGGAGTTTGCATGTTCTGGCTCGGTGCTTGGTGGGTTTCCTCTGGGTAATCAGGTTTCCTCCCACAATCCAAAGTCATGAAGATTGGGCTAATTTCACATTCCCAACTTGCCCGTAGTGTGTGAATGAGTGTGTGTATGTGTGTGCCCTCGGTGGATTGGCACCTCGCCAGGCCTCTTCTACCCTGTAAACAGGATAAAGCGGTATAGAAGATGAGTGTGAACAAAAAGAGAGGGAAGAAAATGCGATCCCCTGTGATCTTGATCTTTGATGATCTTGACCCAATGATCTTTGGGTTGATGTCTCCTATCAGAAAAAAATTGTGATTACTGTCCTCATGCTACACACTGTAGTTGTTTTCTTATACGGGAATCCAGAGTTTGGTGTTAAGATCAGATTGACCAGAACCTAAACCTAAAGATGCTTTAAAGTAAAAAAACAAACTTGTTTTACAACAAAAGTCTCAAGTTTTAGATATTTAAGAATATTCTGTCTGGAATTTTGTTAAAGTTCAAGTTTGAAGAAAAAAAAAGATGATGTCAGGTTAGAATCAATGTAGCAAAATCTTACAGTAGTTTACTGAATCCTAAATTGTGGTAACATACAGTACATGGATAAAATGATAAATGGCAATGTTCTTATCACTGCATTATGTGTGATGGCAATTTACTTTAAATTTACCGATTTTGCTCACTCCATAATTAAATGTGTAAATGGAGGTTTTACTTGCAACACATTTCACATATAATGTGTTGCATTTTATAAATAGATTTTTTTTATTCTGTATTTTCAAACTCCTAAAATTTACATTTCAGAAATAATATTTTAGAGTGTCTCAGATTTGTAATGAAGGAAAGAAATTATTCTGCTGAACTTAATTAAAGACTATTACCTGTGTTGGTGTCACCTTTGTGAGCTTGTTTGTTTGTACATAAAAAGTTAAGATGAAATGGTAGATGAATAATTTGATTGTGTGTGTCTTTCTCTGCAGTTGCCACCCTGTATCAGGTGAGTGCCTGTGCCAGCCTGGTTGGTCAGGTATTTATTGTAATGAGACATGTGCACCAGGCTTCTACGGCGAGGAGTGTCGGCAGGTGTGTCAGTGCCAGAATGGTGCAGACTGCCACAGTGTGACAGGAGAGTGTATGTGCGCTCCAGGCTTTCAGGTGAACACACATGTATCTCTGCAGTTGTTGTTTTTTTTTAAATTATTGGATATTTTTGAAGTAATTCCCCCTACTGGTTATTAATTTGAATTGTTATGACTCTTTTGTAAAAGAAAAACAACTGTATTTTATATGAAAAAAAATGTTTTTTTTTTTCAGGGTGTAGACTGCTCTATCCGTTGTCCAGCAGGAATGTATGGAGTGAATTGCTCCTCTGCTTGCACATGTAAGAACGGAGCTACATGTTCAGCTGTGGATGGATCATGCACATGCAAAGCAGGTAATTCAACAAGCTATGAATAACAAACAAATATAAAGTTCTTAATTTAACATTTTCCTTATTAGGATTTAATTTAGATTTAAAAAATAATCAGAACTGATATGACAATGCCAATGGATTTAAACAACATAATATTCATTAATATCCATGATTAATCTTAGTCTCAAGAGTTGCAGAAGGTTTGGGGGAGGGGGATTTTTATGTTGAAAGTTCTCTTTTGAACAACTGAGTGTTTTTTTATCATATAATTATCTAAGTAGCATTCTTTACAATTTACCAGAATCATTATTTTAATGACGCAGCAGTGTGTTCATTGTAACATTGAGATCTATTAAAAGTTGTTTTCCCTTCCCGCCCCCCGCGGTGGATTGTTTAAGCATTCACCCTCTTGGAATTTTTCACATTTGGTGTCTTACAAAAAAGGAACTGAAACAAACATAATTAAGATGTAAATATTTATTGCTCTTGTGTTATTCTTAAATGAACACTGATACAACCAGAACACAATCTCAACAATGTGTGGTGCTGGTAGCATCATGTTAATAACTAGCACTAATTTTTTTCCCCAGAAATTATGGATATGCAACATTTCCATTTCAGTTCATTGGTGCTATTTGATTAGATATATTCTCCATTAAAATCTAACACAGAGGAGCAGGTATAATTATATTGTCATTGCATGTGAATTATAATTTCTGTTATATTCAAACAAATGTCAGGCCTTCCCAGCAATGAGATGAATTACTTAAAATTATTTAGTAGATTTAATCTTCTTCTTTGTCTTTCGGCTGTTCCCTTTCAGGGGTCGCCACAGCGAATCATCTGCCTCCATCTAACCCTATCCTCTGCATCCTCTTCTCTCACACCAACTAACTTCATGTCCTCTCTCACTGCATCCATAAATCTCCTCTTTGGTCTTCCTCTAGGCCTCCTGTCTGGCAGTTCCAACCTCAGTATCCTTCTACCGGTATATTCACAATCTCTCCTCTGAACATGCCCAAACCACCTCAATCTGGCCTCTCTGACTTTATCTCCAAAACATCTAACGTGGGTTGTCCCTCTGATAAACTCATTCTTAATCCTATCCATCCTTGTCACTCCCAAAGAGAACCTTAACATCTTCAGCTCTGCTACCTCCAACTCTGCCTCCTGTCTTTTCTTCAGTGCCACTGTCTCTAAGCCGTAGAGCATCGCTGGTCTCACCACTGTCCTGTACACCTTTCCTTTCATTCTCGCTGATACTCTTTTATCGCACAACACACCTGACACTTTTCTCCACCCATTCCAACCTGCCTGTACCCGCCTCTTCACCTCCTTTCCACACTCTCCGTTGCTCTGGACCGTTGACCCCAAGTACTTAAAATCCTGCATCTTCTTTACCTCTGCTCCCTGTAGCCTCACCGATCCTCCTGGGTCCCTCTCATTCACACACATGTATTCCGTCTTGCTGCGGCTAACCTTCATTCCTCTGCTTTCCATAGCATACCTCCACCTCTCCAAATTTTCCTCTACCTGTTCCCTGCTCTCGCTACAGAGCACAATGTCATCTGCAAACATCATAGTCCATGGGGACTCCTGTCTTACCTCATCTGTCATCCTGTCCATCACCAGAGCAAACAAAAAGGGGCTTAGAGCCGATCCTTGATGCAGACCCACCTCCACCCTAAACTCTTCTGTCACACCTACAGCACATCTTACCACTGTCTTACAGCTCTCATACATGTCCTGCACCACTCTAACATACTTCTCTGCCACTCCAGACTTCCTCATACAATACCACAGCTACTCTCTTGGCACCCTGTCATACACTTTCTCTAAATCTAATAATTATTAATAATGATTTTGTTCATTTTCATCTTCTATTATTCACATGTGAAACTGTACATATTGATTTAGCCCTAAAATAGGACTATTACCACATTTAATGAGGACTCACTAATTATTTTGTCTCTAAATCAGCTGATTGTCTCTTTTCTCTATAGGATCCCTACAACAATTAGCTGTGCATTGCTTATGTTAAATGCTCATTGTTCTATAATTAATACTTTAACCATTAGTAGTACTTGAATTATTAATACTTTAATTATTTAGTCACATATTAGGTAGGATGTAAACTTCCGCATTAGCCAAATGGGCCATTAAATAATCAGGTCTGCTCTGAATTGTTTATTATAAGCATACATAGTTACTTTACTTAAACACACATTCATATTTGTGCATGGAGAGAACTTTCCTCATGCTGTTGTCTTTAACCCAGGTTGGTATGGAGTGCACTGCTCTATAAACTGCCCAAGTGGCACATGGGGACTCGGCTGTAACCTCACCTGCATGTGTGGAAATGGCGGAGCTTGTAACGCTCTAGACGGTCAGTGTACCTGCGCTCCAGGCTGGAGGGGCGAGCGATGTGATGTGCACTGCCAGGTTAGTTTTTTCAGAAATCTACGCACTCCTGTACTGTAGTGATCATGATGACTTCCCTTTTTTGCTGAGTTTTATCTAATTTAAACAATAACACTTAAGTAGTCTTAAAGGTCTGTTGAATACATTGATTTCAGGCATAATGAAAATGTTAGAAATCAACCTAGGCTTTTTTTTTTGGCACAGTAATATGTAAAGCAGATGTAAAGCAGAAGAGATCACAGGCTCTGATAAAGCTGTGTAGCTGAGAACAAAAGGATTTCCTAATCACTGATCAAACTCACTTTATCCTAAAAGTCTATTAGGAATTTATGTGGATAAAAGTGGAACTATGTGGAACTATGTTCTTTTAAAACCCCAACCGTATAAAGTTAAACTAAATGCTGTGGTAAATTGTATTTAAAGAAGGAGGTTTCTGAGTGGCTTAATCCTGCTATACAGTTTGGCTTTACCCTGTGACTTTATAGGTAGTACTACTGTGTGATGTCATTTCTTTAGGATGGGACATATGGGATGGACTGTCGAGAGCGCTGTGACTGCAGTCATGCCGACGGCTGTCACCCTACGACTGGACACTGCCGCTGTCTCGCAGGCTGGACAGGTGATTTGTTTGTCTCTGCTCAGGAGATATTAAATTAAATTAAATTTTATTTATGTAGCGCTTTTAACAATGGTCATTGTCTTAAAGCAGCTTTACAAAAATGAAAAGAAAATTTATGGAAGTGTGTATGTGTGAGAAAAATGTGTCTAGCTAATAATGAGATTGTCTCTGATGAGCAAGCCAAGGGTGAAGGCGACAGTGGCAAGGAAAAACTCCCTGAGATGGGAATAGGAAGAAACCTTGAGAGGAACCAGACTCAACAAGGAACCCATCCTTATTTGGGTGATAATGGATAGAAATTATATAACATCATGGTTATGCAGGTATATACAGGCGACATCATGCTGTGCTCCAGTAATGACATGACAATGACATGTAAAGTTCAACTAATGTGTGTCATGTGGTGTGGGTTGGAGAGCCGCACCACATGATGTAGTAGTGTTTATAAGATCCCTGACGCACAGCTTCTGAGGGGGTTAATGAAATGGGAGTTGTGAGAGAGCTTGTGACACGCACGAGAGGACCTTTCCGTTTGTAGGTAGCGTGGGAATATTAGTTAGGGAACTCAAAATGTAACAGAAGAACAGCTCCGCCGTTTTCGCGAGACCGTACGGGGCTCTGGTAACTAAAAAATAAAACGCCTTTACCCAAGATTTGTAGGAAAGAATTTGTGTGTGTGTGTTTTATACTTTAATACTTAGCCCGAAAGCGCACGCCTAAGGTATAGCGTACCGCTCTCTCGCGTCGGCGTTTTAAGAAGACAGAGGCTGGGTCTTTGCCTCTCGTCTGTTTAATTTTTTTTCCCTCGTCTTTTCTTTGGCCCTGATACCTTACCGGTGCTACCTAAATAATCGCACGAAGTGCGGCGGTTTCAAGATCCTTAAATAGACACCCCGCCAGGTGCGGCGTATTCAGACTGATTGCCTTGAGGGGGCGTTGCCTGGCAACCGCGTGTATAAATGGCCGCGCCTCTGTATAAGTATTCAGTTCATACGGAGAATTTCGCGTCGTTACAGTGTGTTTTATTAAATTGAATTTCAGTTCAATTATTTTTTTAGTGAAAAATAAAACTCCCCCTCTGTATCTCTCTCTCTCTCTCTCCTTTGTAACTTTTTTTCTTTTTTCCTTCTCTGTTCTCTTTCCCTTGTAAGTCAAGTGTTGGCCTTGTGTGCGCCATGGCTCTTGTTAATGTTCACTCTTCTGTGTTCTGACCTTTCTTGTGTTTTTAAAGACTCTTCTAATTATTCCAGGTTAGCAAACAGCAAGTTGTCATCATTCTCACCTTCGTGTGTGTCCAAGTTTTTATTACTGCATCACTAGATGGTGCTGGAAAAGTTGGCTTATGCTAGCTGTTTCTTTCTTTTGTTATAAATATGCAACTTTATTATTGCTACTGTTCTTCTTCTTTCATGTTATCTTCTTTTTCTAATTTATGTTAATCTCGTCTATGTTTTTGTCACACCTCTTTCCTGGTATCACTCCTTTTGTTCTGATCTTGTTCTCTTTTCAATTTTCCTCTCCTCCTTTCTCCTCTACTGTTCCTGCCTCACCTCTCTCACTTTCTTCTCCAAGATTCGAGTAGCATACTGATGATATTGTGTTGTCCTGGCCCTTTAAATACACGGACATTTCTTCAGTGCTACTTCGCTAGAGTTTGTTGCCAGCTTTTCTCCATCACCTAGCAACCCCCTCTGGTCCTCAAAGAGTCCTTTGTCCCGTGTCTTGGCCCAGCGCTTTTTTACAATGCTCCTTATCAAGGCCTAGTCTGGGGGGAAAGCCAGCAACACACACAAACAGACAGAAATGTGATAATTTATTTTGTTCCTTATGTCTCAAATTGTTACGTTTTTCATGCCTGCCAATTCTGGGAATACACAAGTTTAAAGAGTTGAACAAGACAGTTCATACGTTCCTGTTCTTTTATGGGCTGCACCAAAGTATACTTGAGGGATACAGTACATTCAACAAGAACAAGATTTCGTTCCCACTTTGCTTAACCTATTTAGTGAGTCTTAATCATGTAAAGAAGGGAATTCTCTCTCCTGTGTTTTTTTTCCTTGCTTTCAAGTCGACTTTAACTTTATGACCTGATGTATTTGTTAGACATGCTTACACTTTTAGTGTAAGACTTTTTTATGCACAGTATCTGTCTCTTGTCCTCTAGTGCTCATTCGTTATTTGTGCTCTGTTTATGGCAAAAGGATGCAGTTGGTGAGGTACATTATGTTGTTGGGATGTTCTTAATCAGTCACATTGAGGTGTTTAAGAAAGGAGTAAAACACATAAGGGCATGCTGTTATAATTACATACTCAGCTGGTGGTAATGCAGTTACTTTCCAATAACAGCAAGGGCAATTTAAAACCTTAATGCAGCAGCAATACGGTAACAATATTTTTTATTTATTAAAGAATTAAATATGGTAATAGGTTTCCAGTTATAAGAGTGGAATTTAAGTAAAACCGGGACTTTTGATCATGCAGAATAAAAAAACACACTTGGGAGAATAAAAACTAGTTTTTTTTTCTTCACATAATCCACTTCTAATATAATATAATATAATATAATATAATATAATATAATATACAAAACAAGAGAGCAGCTTATCACACCAGGCTTCTGTCCTATCTATGTTCTCAAAACCTGTAGATAGTCTTCCTTAGTTAGTTAGTTTTTGTTAATTTATGTTGTAATTTTTGTTGGGACTATCTGTCTTGTCTCTGATAGCCAGCTAACTAGGCCTCTTAGTTAGCTAGTTTAGCTTCTCTGTTAATTTATGTTGTAAGTTTATGTTGCATGTAGCACCTTGGTCCTGGAGGAACGTTGTTTCGTTTCACTGTGTACTAACTGTATATGGTTGAAGTGACAATAAAGCCTACTTGAACTTGAACTTGATATCAGAAATTATAGAGGATCAGTTTGACTTCTGAGCGGAAATGCTGAAGACTTCTTCTAAAAATGCAAAATTCAGTGAATATCATCTTATAGAAAACTTCACCATGTCAACAATCACTTATATTACTTACTCTGTGTATGTGGAGTCCCTGTGACAGTTGGTATAATAGAGATAACGCATTACAACAGGTGCTGGTCTCTTGGTCTAATGACGGTTGGGGTTGAGGGGGTTCGAGAGCTTGTTCATTGCAGTACGGGGTCTACGTTCAGTAACTGTCTTCACAAAACTACGTATACGTTCATGATAGGTGAACTAGGTAAACTGATTACCCAGTGTGTGTTCAGTTATACCTCAACAGACACTATGGATATTATTTCTGTATACTGTCTGTGTAATTGTAATTGCTTGTTTACATACTGTATGTTTCAATTATTTCTTAAAAAAGCAAATTTTTCCAATGTGTGTGTGTATATGCTTCTCTTCTTAGGCATCCACTGCGACAGTGTGTGTGCTGAGGGTCGCTGGGGGCCAAACTGCTCTCGGCCCTGTAACTGTAAGAATGGTGCGTCTTGCTCGCCGGATGAAGGCACGTGCGAGTGCGCTCCTGGCTTTAGAGGCACCACCTGCCAACGCAGTGAGTATTCAGTGTGTGTGTGAGAGAGAGAGAGAGAGCACGCTTTTATAGATGCTTAGAGTGTCCCAGTGGTCTGGTTGTAAATGTGTGATGATGTGACATCATCTAAAACTTCATTTTCATTTATATTTATGCTTATAGTTGTATAATATTTTTTCATACAGGTAGCTTTATATTTACATTATGTCTTCACATTTCCACCCAGAGCAGTGTTGCTTACTTGTTTGTCAACATTAGAGCCTGTCATGTGTGAGAATTCAGGAGATCATCTGAAAAACTCAAACCAACTTGCTATGCAATGGTTAAAGTCACTGACATTACAATTTTCCCCAATTTGGTGTTTGATATAAACATTTTGTGAACCTTTTTGACCTTCATCTGCATTATCTGTTTGCATTGAGCCACTGCCACATGATTGGCTGATTAGGTAGCTGCATGAACATGCATGCGCACAAGTGTTCCTAGTAGTAGACGGCAATTGTCTGTGTTTACATCATAGCTTGAAAAGTCTAAATGCTTTCTGTATTGCAATTCGAGACAGCAAAAACACTTAACTCATGTCATAACAAGGTGAGATGGTATTGAGCAGAATTCAGAGCGGCACTTTAGCTGATCCTGTCTTTTGATGTTATCCTCCAGTCTGCTCTCCAGGTTACTTTGGGCATCGCTGCAGTCAGGCCTGTCCTCAGTGCGTGCACAGCAATGGTCCGTGTCACCATGTGACAGGCCAGTGCGACTGTCTCCCTGGATTCAAAGGAGCCCTTTGCAATGAAGGTGAGCTGGAAGTCGTCAAAGCGTGTTTCTTTTAGTGCGAGTGAGCCAGTACAAGCCAGTTTTGTTTGTACCAATGAACATTTCAAGGCAAAAAAAAAAAAGCAGATTCTGCAAGAAAAATAAACCTTGCTGTTTTATCCTGAATGCTACATCCAGAAAAGTTAAACAAGTTTCAACATAGTGTCAACATACATTTCCCAATCTGTGTTAAAACTGCAATAAATTCAAGTTTGTTTTACCTACAGGCTTAATTAAATAGAATGTCTAATTCTTATTTTAAATAAAGTATAACAAATGCTGAATGGATTGTGTAACCAGAACTGTTGTTTGTCCCTTTGTATCTGCACAGTGTGTCCCAGTGGCAAGTTTGGGAAGAATTGTGCCGGGACATGCACCTGCACTAACAACGGCACATGCAACCCCATTGACGGCTCATGCCAGTGTTACCCTGGCTGGATCGGCAGTGACTGCTCACAGCGTGAGTACTGCCTAGGAACTTACACTTTTTTGTGAAAAGGAAATCACATTTCCTAAAATAGGAACAGAATGTGATATTGGTCCTAACATGCAGCATGAGATAGAAGTAGTTAACATCTTTTGTCCTCATTAACAAGCAGAACAACAGGGTGTCTACTAAAGTGTACGTACCCAATCTCAATGTTCCCTGTCTCCTAAAACAATCACACATCTGGTCCACTAAATGCAAAGCATGACTTTAGTGGTGCTTGTGCAGGTAGGTTGATTTGGATTCATATTAATAAAAATAACAAGGAAGAACTATACCTATGTATGAATCAAATTATTACAACTGAGACACATAAAGATGCTTTTAAATGATATCATGTAAATTGAGGAAGAATCATGAACGTTCTCATGATATGATACTGGGCACCATGCTCCATGCTAGTGTTTATATTTAAAAGGGAGGCTCTGGTGCCCTCTGCTGATTGTATATGGAAAATCAATCCACAGTGTAATCATATCTACTGTATAAAACATGCTCATCAAGGCTCAGTGATGCATTTCCATGTTAACCTTAAAATAGGCTAAGCACATATTCTGTCTGTTATCATTTAATCAGAATTTATTCTAGGTAAACGTATACACTGTCAGTGATATAAGTGTATGCGGTGTGTTTTGGTGTTGTAGCTTGCCCTCCAGGTTACTGGGGCCCAAACTGCATCCATACATGTAATTGTCATAATGGAGCATACTGCAGCGCATATGACGGAGAATGCAAGTGTACACCAGGATGGACCGGACTTTACTGCACACAACGTGAGTTTCTCTCTCAGACTCGACTGGTTAGTTTGTCATGCATTATTGTGCAGTATGGCGAATGTAATAACTGCCTAATATTTAATCCTACTGTATGCTTTAAAAAAAAAACAATGTCATACAATTTATAAAACAGAACCCGCAACACCACCTGGCTTATGCATAACTCATGAAACTAACACATGCATCAAACGATTATGTATTTCCTACAAGCCTGTTTAAATTCATTATACTGTAGTAGTTATTGCCTAGCCAAAAACACCTGACGTAGTTCTAAGAACATATACTTTCTACTCAAAATGTACCTAGTTGTGTAATGCTGAGTTTGAGGTAAGAGTCTTGTGTGTTCTACCTGTATCTCGTCTCGTCTCGTGTTCAATACATATGCAGATATTTGGATTGGCTGAACTGCAATAATCGATAATGTGATGCACTGCTGTCTAGTTCAAGATGGTTTTTCAGTTTTTTACATTAGCCTAAAGTTACAACAACAGAGTATCAGTACTGACTTAAATATTTATGCATGAATCCACTAGAGTTTGTTATACTGTGAAAATATGTGGTGTTAACAATGATGGTACTGCTTGTTCATCTTAAACCCTGCCACAGTTATGCCTGCAATGTTTTACAGTCATCTGGAACCTACTTGGAAAATGACATTAATGGATCTATAATACCTATTAACCTGTAAAACATACTGTTTAGGACTTTTGGATGGTTTGAAAGTGAAGAATTGACATTTGAGGATGTCCAAGCATCCTGATCTTTGCTGCCATTTTACATAAGTGTGAAAGTATGAAATTTTAATGTTTTGAATATTATTTTAACCTTTCTGTCCTTTACATGCTATTTCGGTCTCTTCTTTGCATGAGGAAACTAAAATGATATCTGACATAAAAGAGCTTTAAGCGTTTCTAATCCTCTGGTGCACACCGGTGTGAAAGTGAGTGACAGGCATTTGAAGGACAATATGGGTCATTTTAAAGATTTTCATTTGCAATTCAATTATGGTTCCATGCAAAATGCACAGTGGGATCAGATTTGTCTTAAGTGACAGAATGGTTTCTTATAGTGTCGTTTATTACAGCAGGTCCAGATGAAGTGAATTTTAAACTAACTCCACTAACACGCCTCTGTGTTTCTTTAAATAACGCCATTACTATAATAGGAAAGTTTGTGTTTTTTAGATGGCATTTTCAATATTATAAAAGAACTTTCATATCGATTGAATAAACCATTAACGCCTTGATTTCATACTGACATCTTGTAATTTTATCATTTACAGCTTTAATCTAATATAATATATCAACAAGTTATACAGTATAACTTACATAACATACTGTACTACATGGAACTTTTATACTGTATGTCTTTATTTAGCATTTTCTTATTTTAGCAGTTAGTTATTTTCTTCCAAGCAGATATTACACTACATTGCTACACTAATGTTATTGTGGTTGTTGTCAATGATTGTAGTCATTTGTGTAATTCCAACAGTTAGTTTCTAACTGTATACAGTTTTAGTCTCCATACATATGATTGAAGTGGATGTGTGCGCATTGCAGGCTGTCCGTTAGGTTTCTATGGTAAAGACTGTTCCCAGAGCTGTCAGTGTCAGAATGGTGCAGACTGTGACCACATCTCTGGGCAGTGTACCTGCCGCAGAGGCTTCATGGGACGCCACTGTGAACAAAGTGAGTGAGCAGGGCCTGGAATTACATGCTGAGTGAAAAGAGTCAATCACTTTTGGTCTAAAATTGGGGTGTCCAAACTACAACCTGCAGGTGTCTGGAAGGAAGGTTATAAATTACGAGTAAGGTTCTATGTCTGGACACTGAATGTCACTATTACATACTGTAAATTCAAATCTATAAATTGAGCCGTTCCCATTTCCTTCTCCTTTCCCACCCGAACACTCTAATGATGATACTCTTACATGATGGCATTACTGAAGAAAGCTCTACATATCTAGTGTACAGTATGTGTAGTTGCCATTTAGAAATTGTTTTTGACCTGGAGAAAAAAGGGACAGAAAAACTTTTTATTTATTATTTATAAACCTATAATGACAGTTTAAGGGCAGTTGTAGAATTCCATCACATATATACAGATGCAGTAATATATATATAAGATGCAGTAATACAGTCCTATTCTTTAGGATTAGGCAGATAGTGTACATACCCTATATCTTACACATAGTCAAGGTACATATCTTACACAGAGTTTTTTATTTTTGTTTTATCAGACACTGAAGCAATACAGTGAAAAATTTCCTAAAGTTCTTCTTCATTAAAATAATATATACTGTACATAAACATAAATACTGTATAGGAATGTACAGTAAAATGCTTAATAATAAGCAAGTCATCATTTATCCCACAGGGTTGTGGCTGGCCAGGATCCTATCCCTAAAAATTTATCGCAGGGCTATTAAGAAAGTTTAAAGATTAATTTAAATCTCTAATACCCTAATTACTTAACTGTAAATTAAGACCTAATAGTGTTTCACAAAATTGCTTTTCATAGGGGTTTAATTACTGCATCATCAACTGCCCTTAGACTTGCATTATAAGCAAAATTCTATTAAACTTTTTCTGTTAATTACTCAATACAAGAAAACATCAAAGGTCTTATGTGTTGCGTTTCCATATATGGTACTGTATATAGAGCCTTGAGTGAAGAACATTTGAGTATATCTTTAAGCTAGTCATAATATTAATAAAGCAGTTTACTGGTGGTTCCACGTAGCCCCTGGCCTGTGCTTTCATATTTATTTCTCCATCTGCACCTCCATAAAAGTTTGGACGCCCCTGGTTTTTAATTATTTAATAATCTGTTAAACCTTAGTACCAGAGATGAAGCATGCTGTGATGTGAGTAAATGATGAGGTAACCTGCTGCCTCTGTTTGTGCTGTCAGGATGTCCTCCTGGTACGTACGGTTTTGGCTGCCGGCAGGTCTGCGATTGCCTAAATAATTCCACGTGTGATCACATGACTGGAACGTGCTACTGCAACCCAGGCTGGAAGGGATCGCGGTGTGACCAAGGTAGAACAAAGTTTGATGTTTTTGAATAGTTCTTGCAAGATCCATATTGTCAACACACATCTCAATATAAACTGTTCAAAGGAAACTTCAGGAAAACATTATTGAATTAGAAGGATATGGCCAAACTTTTTGCATTGTTAAATTGCACCACAGTTTCAAATTAGGAGGAAAAGGACATTATGTGTTGAAGAATAAGTAGTTGTTTCTGCGTTTGGATGTTCCAGTGGCTCAACAACAGAAAAGCATCTGTTTAGTTCATTATAAGATGCTAGAAGATGGCAAGAGGCAGGATGCAAATGTGCAGAGTTGGTAGGAAATGTATTGGGGAAAATGCAAAAGATAATAGCACATATCCTTAGCACAATACAGGCGGGCAAAGTTATATATACTGTAGAAAATAGACAGAACCAGAATCAAAACACTACACATGGATCCAGGAACTTGAAATAGAAAGAGGGTCTAAGACTTAATTATGCTCTATAATTATGCAATATCACATATACAGTAGGAGAGTGATGTTATGCTGGATATTAGCATGACTGAGATGCGGCTGTAGGAACAAGGGCACAAACACTATTTATTTTTACTATATACTATTTATTTAACAGATCATGATTTGCTTATTTAATAAACCAGTTACACAACTGGTGGTACTAACTGTGACTGGTGGAGCTGGCAACCAACTGTTAATGTAATTAACAGGGATGAAAGTAGTTTCAAATTCTTACCAGTACTTTGTAGCCAAATGATGAAGAGAATAAACAATGGAGGTGTTTTACTGTACCCGGCAAAATCTTTGTTGATTTTCATTTCTTTCTACATTGTAAAACAATAATGAAGGCATCCAAAATATGCATGATATATAATATATAATCTCATATGAACAATTGATATTGAGGTGTGTCTGCTACGTATGCTCTGTAAGGCCTTCATAACGACACTAGTTTGAGGTGCTGTTAATTAATGATTTCTAAGGCAGGTAACTCTAAATGACCTCCTTCTCTGCTGCAGAGGTAGGTTTTGGTCTTGCTTTCCCGGAAAGGTCTTCATGAAAGCTAGTTTTATGATGGTGCTTGATGGGTTTTGCAAATGCACTTGACAAAACTGTTCTTGCAAGAACTATTCCATAACCGCTGACCTTCATGTCTTAAAATAATAACTGACTGTTGTACAGTAGGTTTTACTTAATTAGCTAATGCCATCTGTGTTATTTCAGAGCTTTTAAAATAAATCTCCAGTATTGTTCTAGAATGTAGAAAATAAATCACCAAATGAAAACGATTGAATTAGAAGATGTGTCCAAACTTTTGGCTGTAGTTGCTTAAGAACATCAGCTCTGTTAAAATTATTTTAACGTCAGTATCTCTTATTTTCTATGTCATATTTAATGTGTTGCACAAACCAACATTTTCTCCGTTTCTTTGTCCTGCTTTTAGTCGGTGTTATCATCGTAGGCAACCCTAACAGTCTGACCAGTGCAGCGGTTCCAGTTGATTCCTATCAGATTGGGGCCATCGCTGGAATTATCGTCCTGGTGCTGATGGTGCTTTTCCTCCTGCTCCTCTTTATCATTTACCGAAAAAAGCAGAAAGGAAAAGAGCCTACGATGCCTTCTGTCACTTACACCCCTGCTATGCGGGTTAACACAGACTACACTATTGCAGGTCAGTACTGTGGCTTCATGTCACAGCTTTTCTCTATCAGTATTCTAAATTAAATTTAGTAGCTAGGGGATTAGCTAGGGAATTAGCTAGCCTACTAGACCAAAAAAATAATCAAAGATGTATGCCCAGTCCCATGCTTGAGTTGCTTAAAAACTGAGTGGGCTGTAAAATGGTAGCTAACAAAATGTTATATTTTATTGTGAGCCTGTTAATAACTTAATTGCATTAAGAAAGGATTGGAATGGAAAGGATTAATTAATGTTGTAATCTTAATGATCATTATTATGTAAGTTCTCTTTCAAGCATACGTTTCGGTGTCTCACTATGGGATACGCCCCTTCCGCGTATTCTTCAGAAGTCCTATTACACTACGCCAGCCCCAATTGGCTGGCAGACGTGACGCTGTGTCTGGGAGTGACCTCCCCACCCTCCGTATAAAAGGGGCAGCACAGCGTCACTTCGCTATTCAAAAACCTCTTCTCGCTTCACACCAGAAGCCTATCTTTCAGAACGACTGGTCACCACACCGTCTTTCGCCTAGCTCCTTTTATCGACACTCCAGTTGATTCTAGGACCGTTTAAAAGCAATATGGCTGCAGCAACGCAGACCGCTAAGGCTAGAGAGGGAGGAGACGTGCGTATTTGTGTTTGTGGGAACAAAATTTCGAGCAAAGACACACACCAGGTCTGCTCGTCATGTCTTGGGCTGAAACATGCGCAACTAGCGCTAGACAACCCCGGTTCATGCGAACACTGCGCACGCTTCACCGCGAAGAGCCTTCGTCGCAGGCTAGCGCGCCAAGCCAGCCTGTCGGGCCTCGACCCACTCCTCTCACCTAGCCCCACTCCAGCTGCCACCCCACAGGTATCCATCCCTGTGGAGCTGCCCACCACGGCAGCCTTATCCTGGGGTGAACAGCTCGACGTCTGCGCCCCTCTACCCAGTGTGCTCAGCACTGACGAAGAGGAAGGCGCGCTAGACTTCGAGGAAGAGGGTCAGTCCGACTTTCTCCTTTCTGAGGAAGAGGAGGATCTCGAGGACTCTCCTTTCCTTCCACCCGTGCACTCAGCACAGCCTCTTGCCGCGACAGGAGCCGCTGAAGCTATGGAAGGGGCACCATCCCCGCTCCTGAGCGTCGACCTGCAGGACGTGTGCAAACGCGCCGCGGAAAAGCTGAATATTCAGTGGCCGACTGTAGTGGCAGAGACTGCAAAGTCTCGATACGAAGGTAAGAGGCTGCCGAGAGCGAAACGGGCGGCACGGCAGCTCCTTCCAGTCTTCCCAGAGCTCCTGGAGGAGCTCGCGGTGACATGGAAGGAAAAACCGTTTACGAGCAAGACGCCAGTGCAGGGGGGATCTGCACTCGACGTGGAGGGCATGGAAAGAGAGGGACTTTTCAGGATGCCCCCTATGGAACGGTTAGTGGCTGCGCACTTGCTCCCGAGACACACGGCGGCTGCAAATCCGTCGTTGCCGTCGAAAACGGAGCGCTTCCAGTCAAACATGACGGAGCGCGCATACAAGGCAGTCGCGCTCTGCGTCAGAGCTCTAAACGCGACCTCTCTGCTGACCGCGTACCAAGCGGAGCTGCAGGACGAAGCCTTGGCCACACCAGGCCAGACACAGTGGGAGGAGATCTGTATAGTGACAGATCTCTCTCTGAGGCTTCAGAGGTGCGCGGTACAAGCCGCGGGGAAAGCAATGGCCACGATGGTCATTCAGGAGAGAGGCCGGTGGCTCAACCTGGCGAATCTCTCCGACAGAGAGAAAGAGTCTATCTTAGATGCACCAGTGGTGGCTGACGGAATTTTCGGCTCGGCTCTCACCCTGATGCAAAAGAGATGTGAGGAGAAGAAGAGGGATGACGAGGCGCTACAGCTTTGTATGCCCAGGAAGGCACAGGCGGCACCCCCCCCGCCACTCAGGCAGACCTTCGCACAGGTCACAGCCCGCCCTTCCCCCAGTTATCGCATCCCCAAACGGCAGAGGCCGAACACAAGTTCAGCTGGCCAAGGCGGAGTCGCAGAGCAAAGATCTCCCTGGCAGAGAAGAAACTATCCGCCAGCGGCAACTCAGACGGCACAGCCTGCTCCTCAACCCCATCCTCATCCTCAACCCCATCTTCAGGGAGCGAGGAGGAAGAAGAAGGCCGTTTGATGGGGTCTTTCCTCGGGAAGGGAACCAACAGCCCCCCATTTCGCTAGTTCCCGACCCTCAAATGTTGAAAAGGACGAGTTCCGAGGTCCGAAGTTGTTCTGTGTGGAGGGGAGAGCCCGGGTGGGCCAGGGGCAAGACAGTAAAGCGAAAGAGGAACGGTGCAGCAGTGTACATACATCAATGTATCACAAGCATGTCTCACGTTCAAATCCCAATAAAGCTTTTACTGAACCCCCAAAAAATATCAAAAAATATATCTCCCCAAAAAATGTTGCAAAACATATCAATAAACCAAAATATAACGTCACCTCGGGGAGCTGTCGCTCTCACAGAGGTGATGGATCACACAGATTCTGTCAAAGCGCTAAGTGCCCGCGCATGCGCAGTACAGACCACAGAACCGTCCGTGACTCAGCCGCGCGAGGGCGCCAGAACACTGCAGATACGCAGCTGGCAAGAATGCACGCAGTCCCGCTGGGTATTAAAGACAATACAATTCGGGTACAGACTGCAATTCGCAACTTCCCCTCCAAAATTCAAAGGGATAATTCATTCCCAGGTGAAGGGGGAGTTGAAGCATGTCCTTCAGGAGGAAATTTCCTCTCTGTTGAACAAAAAGGCAATAAGAGTGGTTCCACCAGAGGAGAGCCACAGCGGGTTTTACTCGAGATACTTTCTCGTCCCAAAGAAGGGAACCCAAGCCCTCCGCCCAATACTAGATCTATGTGCGCTGAACGTATACCTAAGGAGGTACAAATTCAGAATGCTCACGCATTCTACACTCCTACAAATAGTGCGCCAGGGAGATTGGTTCACATCAATCGATCTGAAGGACGCATATTTTCACATAAAGATATACCCGCCACACAGGAAGTTTCTGAGATTTGCCTTCCTTGGTGTGGTATACGAATATCTGGTGCTACCATTCGGCTTGTCCCTCAGCCCCAGAGTATTTATAAAATGTACAGAAGCGGTGCTCACCCCGCTCAGGGAGAAAGGCATTCGTCTCGCTACTTACATAGACGATTGGCTTGTGACAGCTCGCTCGGAACAAGGAGCGAGAGAGCACACAGCGATACTTCTGGAACATATACAGAAACTGGGGCTAAGATTGAACACAGAAAAGAGTGTTCTCACTCCCACACGGTCCATAGTGTATCTGGGACTGTCGCTGGACTCAGTGAACTTCAGGGCGCGACTATCGGCAGACAGGGTGAAAAGATTCACCTGTTGCATGACCCACTTTCAGAGGGGAAACAAGGTTTCCTTTCGTACATGCCTCAGATTATTAGGACTGATGGCCTCAGCCCTGATGGTTATCCCGCTAGGGAGACTACATATGAGGGAATTCCAGCGCTGGGTAGCGTCCCAAGGGCTGGACCCGGTACGTCACTCACGGAAAAGGGTAAGAGTGACGTCAGAGGCAGTTCTGGCACTGCGCCAATGGAAACGCCCGAACTTCCTGACTCAAGGGGTATCCATGGGTGTAGTTCGGCACAGGAAGATAGTAACGACGGACGCGTCGCTGTCCGGTTGGGGGGGCATTCACGAGGGCAGAATAGTGAATGGGAGATGGGGTCAGCATATGACCAATCTTCACATAAACTATCTAGAAATGCTAGCTGTTTTTCTGACGCTAAAGCATTTTCTTCCTTTTCTGAAAGGAGAACATGTCCTTGTGAGAACGGACAACACGACAGTTGTAGCCTACATAAATCGTCAGGGAGGCCTCAGATCACTCCTTCTGCACACGTTAGCACGCAGACTGATCCTATGGGGCAGTGTCAACCTTCTATCCCTGGAGCGACACACGTACAGGGTGTGATGAATCGGGGCGCGGATCTGCTGTCCAGGGGAAATCCCCTCTACGGGGAGTGGAAACTGAACAGAGAAGTGATCGAACAGATCTGGGGCATGTATGGCAGAGCGACAGTGGATCTGTTCGCGTCCCAGGACAATGCCCAGTGTCACCTGTTCTTTTCCCTGAAGGACCAGAGCGCGCCCCTGGGAATAGACGCGCTAGCACACGAGTGGCCTCGCACTCTCCTATACGCATTCCCACCGATAGCGCTCATATCACCAACACTCTGCAGAGTAAGGGAGGAAGGTATGAGACTAATACTAATAGCCCCGAGATGGCCGGGGAAACACTGGCTTGCGGAGATTATACATATGCTGTACGACAAGCCGTGGTCTCTCCCGCAGCGCAGAGACCTTCTGTCACAAGAGGAGGGGGAAATCTTCCATCCTCATCCGGAACGACTGGCACTATGGGCCTGGCCCGTGAGTGGTCCAACTTAAGTAAAACTGGTCTACCCGACAGTGTTATCAAAACCATACAGAATGCCAGGGCGGCATCAGCTAGATCTCTTTATGATTGTAAATGGAATGTGTTCGAACGCTGGTGCGCAACTAGACACGAGATTCCTTTTCAGTGTTCAGTGGCAGTAGTTCTTTCATTCCTTCAGGAAATGATAGACAAAGGCAAAGCGTTCTCAACCATAAAAGTGTTTCTGGCTGCTATATCGGCTTGTCACATTGGTTTTGATGATAAAACAGTGGGACAACATCCTTTGATATGCAGATTCACACCTGCCGGTCTCTAAACCACTTACCCCATCATGGGATTTGGGGTTGGTGCTTGATGCATTGTCTATGTCCCCATTTGAACCACTAGACAAGGCTGACTTCAAGGCACTGTCTTTTAAGACTGCACTATTAGTAGCTTTGGTCTCAGCGAAGCGCGTGAGCGAGATTCATGCTCTTTCTGTGCATCCAGCATGCTTACAGTTCATGTCCGGGGATGCGGGAGTAATTATGAAACCTAACCCGGCATTCATGCCTAAAGTCATTAGTGCGATAAACCCTTTTGAGTTAAGGGCCTTCCATCCACCTCCTTTTGCTTCATCAGAGCAGCAAAAGCTAAACACGCTGTGCCCTGTGCGCGCTCTGCGCATCTATACAGAGCGGACCAGAGGTCTAAGGGAAAGTGATCAGCTGTTCGTTTCTTGGACGAAACCTCGTACAGGGAAGCCGATCACTAAACAGCGCTTATCACATTGGATAGTGGAAGCGATTTCATTGGCTTATTCCAGCAAGGGTCTAGAACCCCCAACTGGCGTACGCGCGCACTCGACAAGGGGAATGTCAAGTTCCTGGGCTCTTTTTAAGGGAATCACGTTACAGGACATATGTAAAGCGGCGAGCTGGTCATCTCCGCACACATTTGCCAGATTTTACAAACTGGACGTTACAGCTCAGACTTTAGCTCATGCAGTACTGAGCGTAGGGACAGATTCTAAAGACTAAAACTCGTTCAGCCCTAAAGGCTTTGGGTATGGTTGGCAGAAGACTTCAAGACAGGCTATCTGACAATACGGGAGTTAGAATATCCCATAGTGAGACACCGAAACGTATGCTTGAAAGAGAACAATAGGTTACTTGCGTAACCCCGGTTCTCTGATAGCATTAAGTGAGGTGTCTCACCAGATGACCCTCCTTGCTGTGTGAAGCGAGGAAGAGGTTGCTTGTTTTGAATAGCGAAGTGACGCTGTGCTGCCCCTTTTATACGGAGGGGGGGGAGGTCACTCCCAGACACAGCGTCACGTCTGCCAGCCAATTGGGGCTGGCGTAGTGTAATAGGACTTCTGAAGAATACGCGGAAGGGGCGTATCCCATAGTGAGACACCTCACTTAATGCTATCAGAGAACCGGGGTTACGCAAGTAACCTATTGTTTCTAATGTACTGTAGTACATTACGTCTTTGTTAAAAAGTAAGCAAGGCGTGTTAACAATATTATTATAGTCTACTCAACTCTGCTTTGGTCAATTTGTGTAATACAGCAGGTGATGGGATTCTGAACATGTACAGTAGCATGCACAACAATTATTATCTAATCATAACTTGTATAGCAAATGACACCTTTTGTTTTGCAAAAGTGAAGGAGTTGGTTGTGTATGTTAGTTGATCTTATTCAGTTGCAACAATAAAATCATGAATAATTCACCCAGTGAATTAGCTGTTGTACAATCTGTGTTTCATGGCATGGACATGTATGGTTCCTACTTTAAGTATTCAAATCTTTTAGGACTTGCTTTGTTTCCCTGGTTTGTTCTTTCTAGTTGATTAATTTGTCCAATAAGCATCATCTGAGATCAAACTAAAAAAGTTATTTTTTTGTTTGCTTTGCATTTATTTATTCCATGTAATAGTTTACTGTAGGTATAATGAGTTTTTAAAATCTATTTTAGATGCAGTACCACAGACAAATGAGCTTCCTTCCAACAGTAATTACTTCTCCAACCCCAGCTATCACACACTGGCCCAGTGCACCAGCCCACCTCATGTCAACAACCTGCCCTATGGAAAAGTGAGTCCTCATGCTCTGAGCAAAAAACAAAATCTTCTGCTTAGAAAAAAAAATGTGATGAAAAGGAATTGTTATAGCTAATGGACTTTCCGTGTAATGCAAGGCTAATGTAAAAAAGATCTGCTCAGTGTTAAATTAAATGAGATTTGTCTTCAGACTTACAGTGATTCATTTTTTTTCCTCTGATATGCCAGGCGAAGAACAACCAGTTGTTTGTGAACCTGAAGAATGTTGAGCAGAGAAAGAGGCCTGCTCTGATGGATCATACTGGAACATTGCCTGCTGACTGGAAACAAGGCAGCTGCTTCAATGAGCTCGGTGAGCCAGGGGATTTTGAAAGGGAGTACTTTTGTGAATACGTTTTTGATACTTACTTTCCCTCGGATAATAACTATGACTATAACTCCCGGGAGCAGAAGGCAGCTGTATGGAACTGCTGAGTCACTTTTTTTAAGGATTTAGCGAGAGTCGCCACCAGAAGAGAACTGTCTTACAAACAGGCAGATAGGGCCCAGGACATGGAATCATTTTAATGATTTAAAGTACAAGTAAATAAAACTAGTTAGACTCACAAAACCATGTCCAAGACACGATCTATGAAAAAAAAGAATTTGACTAAACTTGTTAATTATTGACTTCAATCAGGCCCCTTATCCCCAGTGAAGGTCAATCTTAATGCTTCAGCATACCAAGACGTCTTGAATAATGCCATTCTTCCAACTTTGTGACATTTTGTGAAAGACCCTTTTCTATTCCAACAAAACTGTATCCCAGTGCACAAAGCACGGACTATAAAGACATGGTTTGATGAGTTCGGTGTGAAAGAACTTGACTTGCCAACACAAGCCCCTGTGACCTCAACCCCATCATGCACCTTTGGGATGAATCGGAACAGAGATTGCAAGCCAGGCCTTCTCGTCCAACATCAGGGCCCGATTTTCGTAATCCAGAGTTCCACTGTACTGTATATGTATTTTGATACAATGTCATTGCAGGTTTAGTAAAATACTTTTGTCGATATAATGTACAATATTATAGTATAAGAAATTTGTGCTGTTCCAAGTTACTTTGACAGTAATACGAGTGCCGTGTTATTATTAGGGAATAAAAACATCACAAATTGTGCTCTTATATACTGTAGGAAAATTATCAGCAACTGTTGGGCTACCATGGATTGTTTTCCAACAGTAGCATGGCACATACAGTAATGTTGTGTTCATTTTATACCACTGCAGTTTGTCAGTGTTAAGAGTTTACTCAAGATCAATACGCCATAATTGTTTGTCGTGTTAAATCTTGACCAAAATATACAGCTTTTTACTCACCATCCTGTCTTTTTTTTATCTTTTGAAGTTAATTGAACAAAAAAAAAATAATTGCAACTTTATTTCTTCCATAAATGATAAAAGGATGTCGTCTCATAGAATAAATTTGGTATCAAAATGGAGCTTATTAAACCAGGAATCTAAAAATCTACAAAGCTCAAATCACCCAAAATGCGACTTAATACCTGATTTGATGTGATGGGTCACATATTTTCTTTTGTCCATAGGTCATAACCTGCATTACATTTTCAGGCTCAGACATTCAGACATCAGTAGGAACACATTGATATCTACAAAATAAAATTTTTTTAAGTTATAACTTTTTAGCTGTTTCATAATTTTTAAATATTCCCATGCATTACTAACACCAATAGTGCTATTCAACTGCTTTACAACAAATAAATCAAAATGAAATAACTTGTCATTATTCTTAACAAATACCTAAAAATCACCGTAAACAAACTTGATCACCCCAAACAAATGTTCTTTTTTTCCCCAGTATTGTGTTGCTTACATTATATATCTTTCATTATGTTCCTGTAAACTTTAGTAAGAGTTGTTTGGGTCATAATCACTCTTTCTCTCTCTCTCTCTCTCTCTCTCTCTCTCTCTTTCTCTCTGTCTATTGCTTAGGAGCGTATGGAGTTGACGGTCGTTACCTTGGAAAATCTCTTCGAGGTAATAGTTCTTTTACATAAAGTTGAGATTAGAGGACATGTCTTGATAAATCAGTCTTTTGCTAATTAATTAAACCATTTATGACTAAAAAGACTTTAAAGGAAAACTTATTTCCAGACTACACTTATTATTTATCTAAAAACACAAATGCCCTGCTCTGATCCTGTCTGTACAATGTTGATTTGTAGATCTGGTAAAAGGTGTGCCCTACCATGCCAGCACTTGTTCTGTAAACTCGGAGAACCCTTATGCGACAATTAAAGACCCTCCTCCCCTGGTGCCTAAGAACACAGAGTGTGGCTACGTGGAGATGAAGTCACCTACGCAGAGAGACTCTCCCTATGCAGAGATAAACAACTCCAGTCCTACAAACAAAAATGTATATGAAGTCGGTAAGTGGCCAGATATTAACTAACTACTATATTATTATAGATAACAGGAACAAACTTGCTACATTAATGAATGTGAAAATGATAAAATGTGACCGATCATATTAAGTCAGGTATTAAGTCACACTTTACTTTTGTGCTAAGGCCAATAGAGTGCAGTAGGGAAAGTGTAACAAATCTTTAATTTTGGGACGATCATTTGATAACTACATTATCTTCCTAATCCTTTAACGGAATTAATAAGTATTGTTTTAAATCTCTTTAATGAACACCATCAAATTAGTTACTCCAGTTATGATATTAAAACTTTTTTTTTGCTAAAAAACATATTGCTGTCTAAGCGCTTCTTCTTTCTTAATTCGTCATGCAATTTTTATTTTAATATTCTAAAAACATGATCTCGACTGATTTTTCGGAGGCCCTCCTCATAAATAAACGTATGCGCATATCTCAGCAACCCGACATGATATAGGAATTACATGGGGATTAAAATAGAACTTATTAAACCAGGAATAAGTCAAATTACACAAAATGTGACTTAATACCTGCTTCAGTGCACCTTACTTTGGGGTATAAAAGCATAAAAATAAAGCAATTTGGTGTTATCACAACTACCCTGTGTTGAGTGATTTCCTATAACAGCATGGGCCTGTTGGAAGCTTGTTCATTCAAGGCTTGCCCTATGCACAGAAAAGGCATTTTGCTGCTTGTTCATCACTAATTCCTGCACATACAGTATATCAATCTCCATTTGTCTTTTCAGAGCCAACAGTTAGTTCAGTGTACATACCTGCCAACAACAACTGCAACGGACCGTTTAGCCAGGACCCATATGACCTACCAAAGAACAGCCACATCCCATGTCATTATGACCTGCTGCCCACACGGGACAGCACGCCGTCCCCCCACAAAGAGCTGGAAAATGAATGAGCTCTCAGAGAACTGACCAAAACCCACCATTCCCACTGCCACAAACACGCCTTCTGTTGTTCCTTCAGCTCCACTCGTGAATTATTTTCTTATTATTTTCTTTTCTGCATATCTGCACATCAGTGAACTACTTATTTCTATCTTTTTTTTTGTTTAGAACTCTTTTAACTGTTATAATCTTGTTCCTAATCTTGTTCATTCTTTTTCTTCTTCTTTTACAGTAAGAAACACATTTTATATTTAGATTTTCTAAACATTTCTCTCAGTTGAACACTTTATAGTAAAAACCCATTTTGTAAATACATGAAGGAGGTGATGTTATATAGCAGATTTACACAGTTAATTTTCTCAAACCAATCATTCCACTGATGAAATCATATCACTTGGAAATTCAGAGTGAACCTCAAATTTATTTTTGTAAAATAAATATAACTGTCTTGAAATGTATTCAGTATTTGATGTTTGAAAGGAGGCTGTATTGTTTTTGTAGCTTTCTGTTTCTTTCTTTTGTGTTTAGAGGTTAATATTACCACCATCTGTGTTTTAAGTATTTGTGTGGGCTGTACAACATTGCATTATGATTACTGTTTTAAAAACTAAAACTGGAGCGATTGGTATTGCATTTGAGAGCCAATCGTGCTGCATCGGTGCAATGCATAAAATCATACCGATACAAGAATCAAGAGTTTCACATCGAACATAACAACGGGGAAATGTGATCTTAGAAAGTTAGACTGTGACATGGCCCTTTCAGATTTGGCGAGCCTGTGTGCATACTGTAACAATATTTGAGTTGTAAGTGTAGCCTTTCGTTCAGATTAAACCAGTCTGTCCATTCTCCTCTTAACTCTTTCCTCGACAGACCTGGTGCTTAATGTTGGTTTTCTTTCCCCATCATTTCTAAAATACTCAAACCAAGATGTCTGGCTTCAACGTGAAGTTTGTTTGGCTGATCACATTAGCTAAAGCTCTTGACCTATTTAGGCATGAATGTATGCATTGCTCTATCACAACATGGTTAGCCCTAATTGTGATTATGGGTACCTGTGTTCATAGGAAAGTGACCAATTAATGTATTTTCTGTCTCATTTCTGACATTTTGTGCCATGAACGTGTCTGTCGTTGGCTGACACACTGATTATGGCTCGGCATGACATCAGTATCAGGTATCATTATATTTTCATACGCTGATATTGGCATTATTTTGGAAAATATAAAATCTGGTAATTCGGTGCATCTCTGTTAGCAGATGCTGTTATTTCTTACCGTTTTATCCATAATACATTTAACCAAAGGTTAATGTGCCATAATTAATGCTTAGTTTCTTCAGCTATGTTGACTCTGTTGTTAATATTTATTAGACGACCATCTTTCAGTTCTGTTCTGCATAGGCCTGGGTGTGCATTTATCAATCACTAATACAATAATCACAGTAACATTTAAGTCCTATTTAACCTCAGTGACAATAACACACAACTGTCTAATTTTTTTGTTTTTGTTTTTATCCACCAACAGTATTTACATCAGGTATATATTAAGAAATTTTATATTTACATGTAAATGTCAAATATTGATCATCACCTGACAGCATAATAAATAATTAATTAAAAGATTATTGGATTTTTATAATGCTTAAGAAAATAATTACAATGCTTAAGCTGGACTTTTGCAGTGGAGTTGAAATGTATCGTGTAACACCAGTTCTGGGTCAAAAGTTTTGTTTAATTTTGATACCTAACCTTTTGAAAGTATGTGGTATTTATACATTATGTAAAAGTTTGCATTGAATGAACACAGACAGCCGACAGTCTTAATCTGCCCTGTTACATTTGTATGATAATAATATGCATTGGCATAATTGTATATAGCTGTTACTCATAGAAAAAAAAAAAGCCATGGGCCATAGGACATTATTTTTGGGAAGTGTGTGTGAAAATGACATTCAATATCTTGTCTCCAGTTTTTCATAGGCTTTATTTAGGTTCAGTCACAAAAAAAAAAAAAAAAAAACTAATTAACGAAGTGTTGCATGTAATTTGGCCTCAAATCCTAGGAATTCATACTACTTTTTTATTTCCCTTAAAGTAACACTATAACAGAACAAATTTTTTAAAGGAATACTACAATTCAATATTATTCAAAATGGCATTTCTATATTTTTTACACTCTTTTTTTTTTACAGTTAGAAGTTAGAAGTAATTGAAAAAACCATTGCAAACTTGTGTTAACAGAACTGGAAGGTTAAATAAGTGTTATGTAAATATATCTTTATTTTCCTTAATAGTGTGTGTGTTTTATAAGAACAGAATGAACTTGCACAGTTGTAATCCTCTTCCCCAAAGAACACCCATGAAAATGGTATTTGCTTCCATTTCCCCACTTTTCCTACATGCTTTGTTATGTATTTTATTTTTCTGTAGTGTATATGTACTGTATGTGCAATTGGGGTTTACAATAAAATGGCAAAATGTCTCCACTTTTTACACATGATTTGTTTGTGATACTTCGCCTCTATACTATATATTATTCTTTTGTTGGACCGCATTTTCGGTATGGACTCGTTATGGCCCTGTGTCAACAACCTTATGCAAAGTCGCATTTATTTCCGTCCTGAATTATATTAATTTATGGTCAGTGAAAATATGAGTGTACCATCTCTTTAAAGTCTTATCTAAAAAATAATCAAGGTATTTAATTTAAGAGCAGAATTTCCACTTACAACATGTAAGTACTGTAAATAAATAATGGCAGATTTAAAATTAGCATTTACAAATGTTTATTGTAGTAACATGGACATTACATTAATATGTAAATTCTTCTCTTAATGAAAATGTCTGAATCGGTCTGTAATTCTCATTAGCATGATGTATCAAGAAGAAGTGGCTGAATATATGTTTGTAGCTCGTTGTCATTGGTCTTTCGGCTGGTCCCGTAAAGGCACACAGGCTTGGCACAGGTTTTATGCCAAATGCCCTTCCTGATGCAACCCTCCTAGTTTATCCAGGCTTGGAACCAGACCTGCAACCAGTGGCTGGGGTTTGGGCATTGGCTGGGAATCGAACCCGGGCCTTCCATATGGCAGGCGAGAAAACACTGAACCACCAATGCATACAGTATATTTGTACGACATGATATTATCTTCAAACAGCAGTTGAACTTGTTAGATTTTGAAAATGACCCAAACTTGCTCCGGGTCACAATAAACAGACAATACATACTGTGTATGGGGAAAAGTTCAAATGCAAGACAACTCATGCAAGTGTATTCGAATAATATACCTTTGAAAAATATGTAGTTGTAAATTCTTGTATATACAAGTATACACATAAGTACTGTATATAACTAAGTTGCGTGCATCAGTGTTAGGGGCTGGAGTAGTGGTGGGAAGCTTAGAATTCTGATCATTTTAGGGCAGGAAACTCTCTTCAGATTTTCATTACTGACCATGTTGTTGCAGAGGACCTTACTAGTCTGGCCCACAGTGGCTGTCATCTGTATTAATGCTGAAATGTGAAGAGATGCACTGAGGTGGGCACTAGGTACCTGAAACTGCTCACTTTCACCAGCAGTGTCATGTAAAACATTGTGCATCCTCAACTGTCCTTTCAGATGTTTACAAGCAATTTTTTTTTTCTAGTGCTGACATTTACAGTAGGAACAGGATTTGGTCTAGCATCAGTGACACAGCTTTTTTTAAGCCATAAAGCTCTGTAACTTGCGGTGTAGGCACAGCCTACAGCAGTTTCTTTATTTATTTCTTTATATTTATTTTTTACAGTTGTTTTAAGGATTTCTGATCTTGTGTGAACTTTCCCATGCCTCTATCGCTTTAATCTTTGTTGGTTCTATGTTGTCTGTCTATAAAACAACACACTTCCTGATCCTTCATATAGTAACAATTCTCATGGCTCGCTGAAACTGCTTTTCCTGTACATTGTCACGCAGGTCTGGAGCCTATTCCAGGAGACATTGGGCACAAGGCAGGGTACATCCTTGACAGGGTGGCAATCAATCACAGAGCAAACACACACAAGGGGCAATTTAGGAATGCCCATTAGCCTAATCTGCATGCACAGGGAAAACATGCAAGCCCCATGCACACAGACCAGATGCAGATATAACTGAATAAATGTAATTTGTTGTTTGTGATCATATTATAACTCTATGGTGGTTCTTGATTTTTAGTTCTTTCTACATTGTAAAGCCGTGCTGAAGGCTTCCAAAATATGTGATAATCTCCTTTGAACAGTTAATGTTGAGATATATCTGTTCCTTATGTTCTGTAAAGCCTTTATAAAGGCTCCAATCTAAGGTGATATTAATTAGTGTTTTTTTTTAGGCTGGTAACTCTAAATAAACTTCTCTTCTAAAGCAGAGGTAGGATTCGGTCTTGCTTTCCTGGGAAAATCTTCATGAGAGCCAGTTTTATCATGGTCCTTGATGGGTTTTGAAAATGCACTTGATAATACTGCTCTTGCAAGAACGATTACAGAAAGGCTGACCTCCGTGTTTGTTTTTGTTGTTGCATAATTTTGTGGCATGATTTTGTTGTTACCTAATTCCATATGTGTTATTTCATAGTTTTTGAAATCCCCAATATTGTTGTAGAATGTAGAAAACAAATTACCAAACAAAAAGAAATTTGCAAGTGATCCCAAATTTTGAGTGGTATTGTATATGTTACAACACACTGGAACTCATTTTACACAGTGTATCTCAGGTGTTAAGAAGGTTGGGTCAAAGCACAGGGTCGATCAGGGCACGGTGCCCCTTGGAGCCAAGAAATGTAAGGGCCCTTAAGGGTGTGCGAGTGAGTGTGTGTATTTATGTGTTACTTGCGATGGATTGACACTCAGTCCAGGATGTGAACTCCGAAATCTAATCACATCCCGCGCCTACACCAGAGGCCCCGCCCACTCATACTTCAGACGTGGCAATCGCTGACGTCATCGTAACGCGGCCATTTTCGACAGGGTTAATCGAGTTTGGCTCTCGATTTGGAGTTGATTGGATGCAATTTCGCGTTTATACAGACTAATTGCCTAAGAAGACTAAAGTGTCAGGTAAGAGGATTTTGTGAGAGTTTATTTGTTTGAACAGTGTGCAAGCTTGTTAGCATGCAAGCTTTACGAAGTAACGTAAACTTAGCTAACGGGCTAGGCAGCAGCTTTAGTCATCTTCTAGTTAACTAGTGCACAGATAGCTTTTAAAACTGAATAACGCCGCGCATAACGATAAACTAGTCTTCTTATTTGTCTCTATCCAAAAGAAAAAAATACTTTCCTGATGAAATATGGATTCCGGGATCTGGTTAGCAGTTAGCTGTGTTCCAAACAGCTCTCCAGTCGACATGTAGTTCACTAGGGAGTGATCTTTAGGGCGTTATCTTTCACTATTGGCGATAGTCATCACAGTGGTATTTGAGATTTAGCCCGACTCTTACGTTGTTAATCTAGAATATTATACTTATTCCGTATATATCCGTGGAACAGGAGCTGAGTGTTGGTAATCATTGTAAAATGTTTTAAAAAATCTCGGTATGGTTTGTATGAATTATTGTTATGAGCTTGAATTTTTTTTTATGTTTTATTCAGTGTGGGTCATTGAATACGTGGCAACACGACGGCTAAATTCATCTTAAAGCACCATCAGAGGTTGACTGACTGACTGACTGATTGATTGATTGATTGGAAAGTAAACTAATAAAGACAACTAATGATAAAGCTCGTGCTGTTTCACCTGTAATGTCAGTGCCAGGACAACACCATGTGACTTATTAACACCAGAAATCAAACACTTGCGTGAGTGTGTAGGCCATATGGCAGGGGTTGTGCTCGAGTTTGTCTTAGAGAATTATATCCTGTGAGCTTTGATTGACATGAAGCACATCATGCTTTAAAAAGTCTTTACAAGAGGAACACTATCAAAACTAGGGACTGGTGATAAAAAAGCAATCGCAGTAATATCTACATGCCATATTTTACTATATTGCACATTCTGCACATCCTGTTTGACTTGTGCCTTTAATTGATACATTTTCTATTTTTCTATTGCAACTTTGTAAATTGTAAATTTGTACACTTACCCTAAATTTTAAGATTGTCAGTCAGTCAGTGCAATTCTTCAATCTCTCTGTCTTAATTTTTTTAATTCATGAATAGTCTTATAAGCATTTCACTGCATATCACGCTGTGTATGATTGTGTATGGTATAAATACAGTTTGAATTAGATTAGATATAACGCTGAGCAATTGAATAAAAGCTGACATTTTACCTTAAAAGCACAAACCATACTACAAACAAATGAAATAAAATAAAATTTAATAGCATTTTTCTAGATAAAGTTGTAAAAAAGAAAAGAAAAAACACTGATTGCTGATGCCATGTCATCCTAAAGAAAATAACTTCGACAAAGCCTGTTTTCTAGAGATGAGGGGAAAAATTGTTTTGGTGATTTATCCCAATTATTTTGTTTTACAATTCATGTGTTTTCACAGTGACTCAAATCATTTAGGGTTTTTCCCCCCTTCATATGATTGTTTTGAGCTGGTAAAATGTTGCAGTTCCTCTTTAATCCTACAGGTGATGTGCTTTGAACTATTGATGAGTGATCAGAGCAAATTATTTGCCAAGTTAATTCAGAACAGTAAATGCTTATCGTGATATCGTATCAGGTGGGGCTTTGTGATTTCCCATCAATATTATTTTCCATCCAAAGATTAAAAAAAGTATCCCAAATTGCAGTATTCAAATATGCATTAAGTGTTGAGGTTATGATTGCTGTATCCCCAGGACCTTTACATGGTATGCAGTAAACATAACATAAATAAGCAGAAATAAAAAAAATAAAAATGCAGAAAATGCATTTTGTCATGCAGTTTAAAAAAAAAAATTTCATTAGAGCAGCACCAGACAAACGGTCCAGTATAATCTCCTTGACCAATGCAGATTCAAGGATTCAGGACTAAATATTACAACAAAAAGGGAAAAAACAAATGAGTGGAAAGACGCTCATGTTCATGCTTTTTTGCCAAGGGATGTATATCTTATAATTTCTACAGTGTTATCTAGAGCTTTGACTCATTGAAACACTGATACGTTCAATTTTAGGCGTTTTTATTTAAAAAATATATATATTTTAGTCAATAGAATTAATGTTTGTCTGATTTGTCTTATATATTCCAGTTTTGCAAGTACTTTACAGATGATTGAATCACTTTGTATTTTCTGTATAAGACATGCTATATTTTACATTTGTCAATTTTATACTATTTAGTATTTGTAAGTTCACCTAAATTTAAAAAGTCTAAATTGATTCTGAATCAGAAACAATGAATGAAGCGATCGATCTGTTGTGTTTTGTTTTAAACCAGTCAATTTAATTGCACATATTTTCCTTACATTTGTATTAACTTTAAGTGCGTCGGCCCACCAATGCCACAGGATTGCAATCATTTTCATCATATGTTCGGATTTATCACTTTACTGTGTGAAGCCTAAATTGCATAAAATTGATAATTTAAATTCAAATGTCACTGGGTTGCTTGCTAATGCTCCATGCTACACATGCATTTAGAAAATGAACAATCATCTCACGTGAGCTGGAATCCTGTACTGACAAAACCACTTCAAAGTAATATTTACATTATAATGAAATTAAGTGTTTACTTTTTAAAAATTATTTGTTTTAGATTTTTGTTCAGTATTAAATAGCACTCGTTGAGCTTCATTTAAATTCATTAAACATAAAGTTCCATACAGTTTCTAAACATATAGGGCTGCTAATCCCAAATTACTTTAAATATTTGTCTGAAATAAAAGCTAATTTTCTTAGATTGTGGCTCACTAAGAGTAATCTGGGACATTATCCACAATGCAGAGGTAGAGCGAACAGAAATCATATTAGGTATTTATTATCCAGATGAAAATCTAAATATATTCGTGTTTAAATAGCTTGAAAGTTAAAAACGAGTTTCCACGGAAGAATTTTGATTAAACTACACTAAGAGTAACACCATTGCTTGCATCTCTTTATTAAAAGTAGAAAAGGAAAATGGCTCATGCTTGCGTGTCAGCTTTCTCTGCTCATCTAAAATAACGTTGCGAGAACAGTAGTCCTTTCTAAATCACCAGAAAATAATAGTGAGATTGCTGTGTGCCTGAGCCGCTCCTTACTAATCAGGCAGGTGGGGAAAAAAGTTTAAGATGGCTAAAAGAGTGAGCAGTTTGTCACCCATGTATTACTGGCAGCCAGTAATTGATATTGATTTGAATTACATTCATCACTTGGTCACAATTGCTACAATGCATTGCGTAATTAAGTAAAGATCTTTTCTCTTTCCAAGTGGTTGAATGGGGAGCACGATACATTATGCGTTCAATAAATACAGTCTAGCGAGACGGAACAGTCAGCAACTATTATGTAGTGCATCAGTTCAGGAGATAAGTCCATGTTAATGATTTAAAGCAGCATTTCTCTATTCCAGAGGACTCTGTTCTTCATTGGACGTGTACAACAGCTGCTGACTGCCCAGTACATTATATTACTGACTAGTGATGTTACAGTAAGGTAGCACAGTTGATCATATCATTTATGTTTTTAAGTTACTAGCTAGCAGAGAAACTCAATTAGTCATAAACATCCAAAAAGAAATATTGGTTACTATAGCTGTGTAGTTTGAGCTTTTTATTTGGACTTTTGTTGGTCAATTCAAAGAAAGAAAATTGTTTTCGATTTATACTTGATTTACAGTTTTAAAAGTAATTAGCTAAACTTATTTAATGTTCTAAAGTTATCACATGCCTAAAAATCTTCTATCATCTGCAAATACTCGTGTTTTGTGAAAGTACCGCTTTTTTTATCTTTTGAGTTTATGGGCATTTGGGGCAAGACTGTAACATGATGGACTGGATTATAGCGCAGAAGATCAGCAGGAAAAAGAACGTCTTAATGCTTTGTATGGGACATGATGTTTAAATAGGGCCTTAAATCACTCAACAGTTATTGGTATCGATACCGATAGGTTTCCTTTCCGTTCCGTTTGAATACCAAATTTGTAAAATCCACTTCAACAAAAATGACACATTGATTACACACATTACACACATTTTTTAAATGCTTTTTGGCAGGGTTACACAGTCAGTCATTTCATATCATAAAAATATAAACATATTAAAAACAGCTTGGTTTAAGCTTTTTTTTTATTTCATGTTTCATACTCTTTGTATATATTACATCATGTGCTGGAAAATCATCAGTGAAGCTAAACTTTCGAACGCTTAGACATTTTTACACCTACTATCCGACAGACACCGTGGCTAAGCCTCTCAAAATACAACACAAGTCACTGTAATCAGCACACTACGTGCTTACTGTCACACTCGCACTTATTAAATTTACTCTTTATGTATCATAATTTGGTACAAAATGATGAGAGGTTTCTTGATACTCGGTGATCTTGAAGCAATTTCGTCGGTAGAAAAGGAAAAAGTATAGATACCCAGGTCTATGTTAAGCAGTCAACAACACAGGTTACACAGCAGTTCACTAGATAGTACAGGTACTAGATGCTTCAGGAGTTAATAGTTTAAAACCTGTATAAAATATAACTGCTTGAGACAAATCAGACAATAAGGATTAGTGTTATTTGATTGAATAAATACATTTTTTTATGTGAAAATGTCACAAATTAGCAGTCTGCCTCTGATTGACACGATTTCTAGTTAAATAATAGGATAATAGATGTATGTACTTTGTTATCCGGCTTTACAGTAGACGTCATGCAGCTTTAAAGGCCTCTTGAATTACTTGAATTATATGTATGCCTTTGGTAGTGAAAGCTAGTAGGAGCAGAAACGCAAGCAAAATCTTACACATGCTCTTATAAAGTGTGTATATAAAATTAATACAGCTTTAATTATCTCATCTAGCAATATTTAGGTCAGTAACACTGCTAATCAGTGTAGACCTGTGTAGCTCAGTGTGCTCGATGAGATTATGAGTGCTCACAAAGAAAGCAGCGCGGTGCTTCTCAATGAGTTTCGCCATACACTTAAGAACATATCAATCACACATAACTGTTTCTACAGGGTGTACACAAATTTGTGCAAAAAAAAAAAAAAAAAAACGTGCAGTGAGCAGCAATTCCTGGGGTAAAATGCCTTCTGCTTAAAATTTGAGTGATGAAAATTACAGGCCTCTCTCATCTTTTTAAGTGGGAGAACTTGCACAATTGGTGGCTGACTAAATACTTTTTTTCCCCACTGTAAAAGTTTAGTGTTTTAATGTATTGATCCGTTGATATTGACCCGGAGCAGATGCTTGAGCGCTCTAGTCTGCTTGTTTATTCATTGTGACAGACCATGAGTGAAGCATGGTGATTGAAGCCTGTCAATGATTTTTCTTTTCCCCAAACGTCAGGCAACATTAAAGGAAGATGATGGAAGAGAGCGGAATAGAGACCACGCCGCCCAGCACTCCTCCACCTCCCCTTAACGCCGCTGCCGCCATCGGTCCTCCTCCTCTCACAATAGGTAAGACCGTTATCACATGAAATCAAATCGGTCATTAAACTGTCCTCCTTACTGGCCTCTGCCCTTTTTTTCCTTTTTTCTTTTTTATTATTCAAGCGATAACAATAGAGTGTTCATTTTTAATCAGGGATGTTTTGTGGTTATGCTGCAGCATGAGTGTGTGCTGGTTGTGCAGTAATCGCATATGAAGGCAATAACTTGCTGAGGAAAAATGACCTTCAGGAAGTTACTGCTGTGGCTAGTGATGCCTATTAGAGCCAGCTTTAATAAACTGATTGTACTCATTTACAAGCACAATTAAAGTGCATTCTCTCTGTGAGGCTGATTATATAGTGTATTGTATGATGTGATTTGTGTGTGTGCGTTTTTCCCTTTTAAAACTTGCGCAACTTTGGAATACAATTTATGGAATACAATTTAATTTGCGCACTTTTATACAAAGGCTAATCTGCATTCAGTAATCTTTTTCTTAACGCCATTTAATAACAGAAGAACATATTAGCTTTCTAAATTTTTATTATTTATGACATGAGCATTTATTTAATAAGAGCTTAATAATAATAAATTAAGCTCTTATTAAATAAATGCTCAACACATTATCTCCTTTACTGACCTTGTAATTCCTCCTATCATTTGAAAGCAGCCTTTTTTTCCTGTCTGATGGCTTGATCTTGTTTCTGGTCCATCCGGAAACTTGAAGTGCTAGTTGCGACATGGATTTAGAGGTGTTTGCTGATGGGTCTGATAGTCAGGTGTCCACAATTTTTTTTTTGTCCATATAGTGTATCTTTGTTTGTTTACAGGGCGAGGGAAATGACTTCTGAAAAGGAAAGGAGAGGTGTGTGTCCAGACTAAAAGTCTTGCGAGTGTGCATCCAGATATAATAATGGCAGTGTCTGTTAGTATACATTAATGGAGGAGTCGGTGATGCTTGAAAGAGATTATTGTTAACCCAGCCCCTTTCCTTCAGTGCTCCTTCAGAAGCTTTGTGCTTTGCTAAGGCAGAGCAACAAACATCTGCGCTAACTGACCGATTTTATTATAAATCATCATTTAATAAACACATGAACACATGAATAGTGTTGTGTGGCACGGGTTTGCATAACTGTGTTTATCTCTCATTTATGTGGCAATGCATGTATCTCCACACTGACAATTTTGAAATATAGTTTTTACATTTATATAGATCTGATTTTAAAGTGAATAAAATGTTGCTGTTTTTCCATAATCCTACAAGTGGTGTTCTCTAAACCAGTGGTCTCCAACCGTTTTCGCACAAAGTTTTATGCAAGACGGTTTTCCACAGACGAGCCATTGCATAATAAGCATAATAAAATGCATAATAAACGCAACATACCATAACGCAGAACCAGTGTGCGCCCTGAGCTTGTTTCTCTGCGGCGAAAAGGTCCCATCTAGGAGTGATGGGTGACGATGACAGTCACAGGGTGGGTGAAAAAAAACAGGTCAGTATTTAATGGCGATAGAACTTGTAGTGTCACTGGAGTCATGATGAAAACAGTCTTTAAATAGAGAACAGTAAGTAGGATTTATATTTTCCATATCGATATTGTAGCCATCATCCGCGAGAGGCAGCATATGCAGTGTAAACAAAGATGGCCGACCGCTCGTCTGTTTAGGATGGAGCTAAGATTGCAACGTGCCATGAAGTGTGGAATTCTATTGTTGTTCAGAGATGATTTCGTACAGTGAAGAAGAACAAATCCAACACCATAACAATAAAAAATTGTCATCCAAGGCTGATGACCCCAGACTCGGTGAACAATACAAGCAGAATGTAAAGATGGGTTTTTATTTTTCTATGTAATGTATTATTTCAATAAATTTGTATTAGAAATATGGACTTTAATACCAATTTTTTAATGCCCTGTAACTTTTTACCCATCCTGTATTCCTTAAGTCTAATCTGCTCAGTAATGATCTTTTCATTGCTGAAAGCCCCACTTCAAAAAGATAGGTTGTTGGAAAAGAAAGGAGGGTTTTTAGTGTGATCTCAGGAAATTCCTCTTTAGTTTTAATCTGGAACTTCGGCAGAATTGAAGTCGTCTCAAACGTACTTTTAAGGCCGCTATCTATTATATAGAACAGGCTTGGAGCCTGTAAATTTAGGTAGGAATCTTGGCATTTTCTTGGAAAATGCAGCCTTCTCAGATTCTACCCAAAACGACTTTCTCTCCGTTTGGGTAGTGTCTCTTTTTCAAAGAAGCTCTCCAGAGACAGTTGACCCACTTCTGGTTGGAGATCTCGTCACATCTGTGACATGTGGATATGTGGGGTCTGGGGACGGTTCCACTTTACCATGAAGATGGTCCTGGCCTCGGCTGATGGAGACCGCTATCCTCTGAGGACTTGTGACTGGATTTCACAAGATTTCCCTATAGTCTTAAAAAAAAAGAAAAAAGAAAGAACCAGGATATTTATGAAATACAGACTCGCAGTCCAAATCAAATCGGTATCTAGGTACCGTGATAACTTTATAAACTTATAAACTTACAAATGTGCCAGAGTATTTTTCCATAGAACTACCAAAATTTATGATTAATAGATTAGCCTACAGGATCTGTGTTTAAAAGGTTTTTAAGTTAATTATTATATGCCTGGACTAAATTCTGCCTCGCTTCGCTTGGGATTATCTTGTGTAAAAGTAAATGGTAATGTATTCCTGAGGAATGACATTATCTCTGAGTGATTAATGGATGTCCAGCTGCTGCAGGAGTTTTGGAGAGCAGCAAATCACACTAATGTTGGCTGTTGAGGTGCAGTGTTTATCTTCAGGCTCATACAGAAAATTAATCAGTTAACTAACATTGAAGAGAACTTTATAGCTGCACGACCTCTCAGGAGTAATCGTAGCTTCCGGACGAATGTTCTCAGTTGTATCTCAGTCACAGCTTTGTGATCTAATCCCACAGTGTCATCTCGGTGACCACGATGCCCATCGATAAGGCTTCTAATCATTTTGCCGGACTAATTATGACAGAAATGACACATAATGTCTTTATAATGGTGATGCTTTCTTCTATCCATCATGCATATAAAAATATTGTCATCACAAAACTTATTTCCCCCATTCTGTTTTTTATTGTTATGTTTCACGATGTTTCAGTCTTAGCTGTTTGATAAACACTGGAGAGATAGTGGACAGGAAGGACAAAAATGTAAGAAAATGAGTCCAGGCTACAGCAAAGCCTTCAGTTATGCTGTATATTTGTCTTCCTCCCAGCTCTGCAACCAGTCATTTTTACATGTAGAAAACATTAAAGTAAACATAAATAGTAATTGTTTTGTCACATTTTCTGGCTCGTTTAAACATGAACATGCCCACATATGCCCATATATAGTGTCTTGGCATCCTTTCATGAGGTAGCTAAATAAAAGGATCTTTATTATAGGCTCTACTGATTGTGTGTGTGTGTGTGTGTGCGTACGTGCACCCCATTTTTAAATACATTTAATGTTGCACATTTGCATCTTGCAAGTCAGCTGTATGCTCATGAAACCAAAGAGCTTGGGATTAGTTTAATCCATTTTGTGATAGCATATTAAGTGCAAATCAGAATGCAGTCAAGCTGTTGACACTGGGAAATCCAGCAAATAGAGTAGAAGTCCTGTTTCACAGGTTTCAACAGTGCGTCTGTATAGGGGGAGAGGATGGCCTGCTCTAAGAGACATTATGAAATTCTGTAATGCGTGTACTGTTAACTGACAATTAAGAAATTCCTGTTTTATTCCTAATTTCCTTTTGTAACATTTCAATGGCAATAAGCTGAAAGCTCGAAGACTGGTGCAAGTATATATATTGTTTGACCTTGACCTAAAAAAAAATAATTATCAGCTATTAACTTTTACATTTGTTTGAAGGTTGTATAATTATAATTTGCACATATTCATGTGTGCCATTGATTAAAAAGGGGAATCAATGTGGTGTTTGTTTATTATTAGTTATAGAATGGGCAGCTGAACTAGAGATCAATAATGTATACATCTTGGATCACCTTTATATTAACTTAAACAAATGTATAGAACCAGTCAAAAGTTAGTACCCACCTTCTAATTCATTGTTTTCATTGCTGTCAGTGCAGACAGCCCCACTTCAAAAAGATAGGTTGTTGGAAAAGGAAGTAGGGTTTTCAGTGCTTTTCTGTGATTAGTGATGTGTGTTTCCTCTCATTCTATACATAATCCTGGAGATTTCATAACTGAAATAACAAATATGGATTTAGTTCTAAAAGAGTTCCTACAAGAACAGTATCGTCAAGTGCATTTGAAAGCCTTTCTCATGAAAACCTTTCCAGAAAAGCAAGACCAAAACGTATCTCTGCTGCAGAGGAGAAGTTTATTTACAGTTCGATAAAGAGCATAAGTATCAGACAAATCTAAATATGAACCGTTTAAAGGAGGTGATTGCATATTTCGGACGCCTTCTACCATTGTTTTTACAGCGTAAAACGAAATAAAAATCTGGAAAGACCATGGAATTAAAAGACGTGTCCAAACTTTTTTGACTGGTAGTGCATCATGTCCATCCACCAACACGTAAAACTGTATTCTGCATTACTGCTATTTAACTTTAACGTTATTTGCTCTCTTTTTTTTTTAGGTCTTTCTAGTCCACTGAACCTCCCTAGCACAACAGGCATCTCCACCTTCGCCCCTGAGGGCTTCTCCACACCAGCACCTCCTACTGGAATGACCTCCACCCTGCCACCCATTCAGTCCTCTCCTGCCCCTCCATTCACCCTTAGTCCCATGAAGCCACTGTCCACAGCATCTCCAGTTCCTGCTCCTGCTCTGGGTGTGGGTGTGGCGTTCAGCAGTCCATTTACTTCCCCAAATGTTCCACCTCCTCCAGGCCCTGTGATGTCTGCTCCACCGATGGGGCCGCCAACCACCGGATTCAGTGCTCATGCGGCATATGACATCACTCGCGGACATGCCGGACGCACGCCACAGACTCCGCTGATGCCCAGCTTCACCAGTGTGCCACCCATGCCAGGTAGAAATGCTACATTAGTTGATTACTAGGTGACTTTGCACACAATCAGGTTTATGCAGTGGTTCTTTGACACTGCTGTATTAGGATGTGGTATAATATTTCTAAAAACCGCTACAGGGATTTGTTTTTTGTAATTAAATTGGAGGAAGGTGCTGTGTTTATAAAAAGCTGGGGCTTATGAGGAAATTCCTAAATTGGAGCAAAGGGGCTAAACAGAATTAAGTGTAGTCTTTAAATTGACATTACAGTAATGAGCCACTATTTTTATATTTTGGGTAAAGGAAGATGGAGTGGGGCAAATGTCATGGAGATACAATGCAAACAAGAAGAACTATCAAACGTGTTATTGACCAAAGTCAAAAGTGATTTAGGTTTTGCTTTCCTCTGTGCTAAAAGTTGAGAGACTGAATCGACACAAAGTCCAATTGGATGACTGTGAATCTTCATCGACCGCTATACTGTTTGCGTTTCTGTTTCCAATGGATGTTTTTCTCTCTGTTTTCCATCATTATCACCTGATGTTAGGTGTGGTTTCAAATCCAATGATGCAGCAGCCAGTGATGTCGGGTGGGTTAGAGGTTGCCTCGCCGATTACTTTCCCAGAGGATCATGACGATCCCAGAGTTGTACAAAACAACGCTGCTGGAGGTGGAATATGGGGCTTCATTAAGGTATGAGACCATATAGACAACCTCTGCTGTTATCCTGCTTAAAGAAAAAAAATTATAATCCAGACAATACATTCTTATTATTATTGTGCCACAAAGCAGCATCGACACTGCAAAAATAATGAAATGTTTTTATGAAAACTTACCAACACTCCTATTCTTTATTCATATTTAGTCATATGGACTTAAGGGACTTTATTCATGTATTTACTAGCTGGACAATCCAACCATGTGGAAAAAACAACCATAAATATTCAAACACTTATACACTATATATGTGTGTTTAAACACATTCAAATTAAAATTTTATTTGTCACATACACATTTCTCCTGTGGCTTACGTATACTGGTATACTGGCAATCAACATCTCCAGAATCATTTTAATTATTTTGCATGTGTAATTTAAAAGCATTTTTTTTAATGTTTTACCTACTAGTTGGAATTTTGCCATCTCACCTGTATTGTGGTTTTTATCAGGGTGTGGCTGGTAACCCCATGGTGAAGACAGTCCTGGACAAAACCAAGCACTCTGTGGAGTCTATGATCACCACGTTAGATCCTGGAATGGCTCCATACATTAGTGAGTACAGCTCCTTCTGAAAATATCTCCAATCTATATAGATATATCAGATTTCTGTATACAGTAAAACTCATTGACCTGTGCTCCATGGGACAGAATCAGGAGGGGATCTGGACATTGTGGTGACCTCTGATAAGGAGGTGAAGGTAGGAGCAGTGCGAGATGCCTTCCAGGAGGTGTTTGGCATGGCATTGGTGACTGGAGAGGCAAGTCAATCCAACATTGCTCCTCAGCCACTGGGCTATGCGGCAGGAGTCAAGGTGAGACACTTTCATATTTGTAGTTGCTCTTGACTAATCGTAGAAGATTTTTTTGGTCAAGTTTGTAACTTTTTTAGAAATTTAGGGTTTAGAAAGTTAAGTTTTCCCCAATTAATTGGTTAGCACAATTCACACTTTAAACAGGTTGAGTCTGTTATAAAAGCCTGTAAAACAAAAAAAGTAACGTATAAAAATAGTGACCAAAAATGTCTCTCTGTTACAAAACTGTTTTGTAGTAGCAAGGTGATTTTGTTGTTTGTTGAAAGGTTGTTACCTGGTCAGGAGAAGTTCTTTGATCTTTTCAGAATTTAGACCCTGGTCAGTGCAAACCTGTGATAATATTTCTCCCTAATACAACAAGGTTAAACGTATCAGGGGATAATGTAGATGTGAGCCAGACTTCAATAAAAAAACTTTTTTAATTTCAAAGGAACTTGAAATATTTTAGAGAGAGCACAAAAAGACTGGATTGGACTTTGCTAAAAGAGGTTTATTCTGTATTAACCTCTTCAGATCTGTTTCTCCTCATATGAGGACATGACATTGTCTCCCAGCTATATTGTCTCTATATCCTTGTACCATCCTCATATGGGGACCATTACATATAACACTTTTCTTTTCAAACGTCTTCCTGTTCAAGTTCATAGTTATCAGTTGGCAATAAACATTGCTTTGTTTTTTTTTTTTCCCCAAATATCAATCATATTAGGCATAGTGCGAATGTTAACTTTGGTTTAATGGCAGATCAGGGTTGTGGGGGCCTGGAGCCTATCCCAGGAGGCAGGGTGCACACTGGACAGGGTGCCAATCTATTGCAGGGCACACGCATATATACACACTCGCACACACTCACTCACACTACGGCTAATTCAGAGTTAATCAGTTGGCCTAATCTGCATGCCTTTGGAGGAAACCGGAGTACCTGGAGGAAACCCACCAAGCACAGGCAAACTCCATGCACACAGAGACGGGAATCAAAACTAATGTGAACGCTAGCTACAAACCTAACGTGAAAACACCCTTAACTATCTTGATCGCCATATATTATGTTAAGTCATATACAGTCAAGTACATTTAGGCATTTGGCAGACGCACTTATCCAGAGCGACTTAAATTTTTTATCTCATTACACATCTGAGCAGTTGAGGGTTAAGGGCCTTGCTCAAGAGTGGCAACTTGGTGGTTGTGGGGTTTGAACCTGGGATCTTCCGAACCGTAGTCCAATGCCTTAACCACTGAGCTACCCCTAAAGGTAAGTTTTAAAATGGGCAAAACAAAAGGCCAGGCAAACACACTTGAGCTTGTTTTTTTTTTTGTTGTTGTTTTTTTTAATTATTGGATCACTTTACCTTTATTTTAGAAAGATATTGTGCTAGAGGAAAAAAAAATCCAAAATGTTCTGTGGTCTCATAAATGTGTGTTACTTCGTAGGGGGCTCAGGAGCGAATCGACAGTCTACGCCGAACTGCTGTAATTCACGAGAAACAGCCTGTGGTCTCTGTGGAGAACTTCATAGCAGAGCTTTTTCCAGACAAGTAAGCAGCAAAATCCCACTCTCTTCACGCAGTGCATGATCAGAGTCCACTTCTTTGCCTTTTTTTTTTTTCTCCACGTCCTTCAGAGTGACTTTGGACTTTCCAGTACCCGTAATTTCATCCAGTTACTCTGAGTGAAACAGTCTCTCAAGGTGACAATTTATAAGCCAAATTAGCTGTCATCCTTGCCAAAGCTGTATTTATTACTGATGCTGCTTACAAAGACATTTATAAATTCAAAGGTGTCAAGTCTGTAATTATTAAAAAAAATAGCCTGTCTCAAAGCCTTGGTTAAAATGACACCGTTTGGTTCGAGTCCAAGAATGTGATGGCGCGTTCAGCTGGTGAGCTCGGCAGAACGTTGTACTGAGGGTGCCTGCTGTCATTCTGATGTGTATGGAGAATACTAATGTCCAGACCTAGTCTGTAGGTGGCAAAAAAAAAGAGAGAAAGATGCAGTAAGGAAGGCCAGGAAGAGCCAGCATGAACCGCACATTATCATCGTTCAGCAGTACTCGGACTTAGTTGTAGGGAATGCCTGGGAGACTGTTCGTATTTATAAATCTCTGGGTATTGGTAATTGTGAGTAACTTTTTTTTTTTTTTTGGCTTCTCAAAGAGCCTTTTGCTTATTTAAAGAAAACAACAAACCATAATTTCCCACGATTAAAGTTTCCACTGCAAATGAACCATTGCATTTGTTACCTAATTCGCATCCCATTAATAGCTACTGACGCCCTTTTTAATATAATGTATTTTTCTTCTTTAGGTGGTTCGACATTGGCTGTCTGATCCTGGACGACCCTAGCAACGGCATCCACATCGAAACTTTCACACAGGCTACTCCTGTTGCTCTGGAACACGTACAGCAGGTACCCAGCATTACTTATTCAGGGAGCGTCCTTTGTCTATAACGCACACTGCCTCGAAGCTCTCTGATGCACCGTAAACACGTAGATGTAAATACGGCATGCTAGAAGTGTTGCCTTCCAGCTGTGTTCCTGACAGCCTCAGCCAAGCCTGAGTAATGGGAATTGTATCAGTCATTTGAAGTGCCATGTAACTTTGTCATGTATCTTGATAGAAAATCCACCTGTCACACTGTCCGCTGATGCAGCAATTAAAAACAACCATTTATTCATGTCAAGTTCTCACATCCAGAGAAAGTGATGGTGAATCTTGATAGACTAAACAGAGGATAACACTACCAGGACTGACTAGGGATGGGAATCGCCAGTCATCACCCGATATATCACATTACGATAAATCTGTGCCAATTTAATCTTATAAATATCCTTATTCGATTTAGCATTTTTCCTCGGTTTTAATACCATTTTAAACCTTATAACATTAGTTTTCTTACTTAAAAACCAACTGCAGCATCTAAAAACAATACAAAATAAATTAAAATACAAGATGAATTTTGACATTTTATTAAAAGTTAAATTAAGCATAAAAGCTACATTTTCGATCATAATTAATGTTTCTAAATAAACTTGGCAAATAATTCACTCCTATGATGTCACAAGCTCAGTCATCTTTAACTCTTAGTCATCACAGCAGTTTTACTCGGGCAAAAGATACATGTTAACATTTTTTTTTTTTTTTTTTTTTTTAACCCCCAATCATGTCAATACATTGATCGCCACAAAAGAGAATTGCGATTTATAACTGAATCAAACACCACCACCCTATCCCACAATCTCTACTACTGAATATAATCTACATGTTGTTTATACTGGTGTTCCTAATAAAGTGGACAGTGAGCATATATTTCCACCAAATACACATTTTGTTTAAACTGATATTGTATTTGTTGCTTGTTTAGATGTTCCTTCTGTTTTATTACTATACTTACAGTGCAGAAGAGGGCATTCACTATGACTACATATAAATAAATAACACTCACTAGTACAATAGATGTTAAATGACCAACTTTTTAGGTTTCTTTGTTCTGCTGTTCTGTCCTCTTTTTTTATTTTAAAATGCTTTTAACATTCCATTCGCTGTTCTCTCCTGCAGGCTCAGTCTCTGACTCCTCCGGATTACAGTCTGCGCTGGTCTGGTCTGCTCGTGACCATAGGCGAGGTTTTAGAGAGGACCGTGCCCAACGTTAGCCGTACAGACTGGCACCATGCCTTCACCGGAATGTCCCGTAGACAGATGATCTACAGCGCTGCCAAAGCTCTGGCGGGCACATACAAACTTCAGCTTCCCCGAAGGATGGTATAAGATGATCTAAACAATCCGACTCTGCTCTCACACCACTGCCTGACGGAAAGCGGCGCTTTTGTGAGCGTCTCAGTAGGGAAAGAGTCATCGACTAATATTTAATTCGAGACATAGAGTGCAGCGGAGTTGCCCAAGAATTCTGAGCAGGGTTGGTCCATCTTTTATGCACATATATTAAAACAAGTTTACCAACATTACAGTGGTGTAATAAGACTTCTATATGTGATAGAATTTATTAGACCCTGACAATCTCATATGTGGTTAGAGGTTATCGATGGGTTTATAGATACTTTGGAAAAGGAGCATGGTGAGATCAAACTGAAATTAGGACCTTAATAACAGACACGTTCATGCGAAATTCAAGTACAAATACCAAATACTGGTACCAGTTTCTTTCTTGATACATGAGCAAGTGTGCCATGTAACATGACAGAAAAAAACAAAACAGTTTAGTTACTTCTTTTGAAACATTCAGGAACAGATAAACTACTTTACGAACAAGGACAGAGGAAATTGATTCTGATCTATAGACTAGCTTTTGTTTATACCGATTATTCATCTATTCTATTCATAGTAGATTATATAACTACCAATCGTCATTGGTTAGACAACAAAAACCTTACAAAAAAAATTTGTTTGTATAAGATGATTAAGATGATCAAATATTTTCTAGCCAAAAACAAAAAAAAACCCTGCTTTGGTTATGCCCTGAATGTGTTTTCTATTAGATGTCTCAGTGGCCTAAAATGCTTTTATTTTCATATTTTATTTTCTTAAAATGTATTTAAATACATGAATTGGTTTCCATTTTGCCAGTTGTTGTATTTTATTGGCTGTTTTACCATGAGTAGAGTACTGGCTATAAAGCATCAAAGGTCTTTAACATTTGTAGACGTTTATACTGAGTCTTTGTCATCCAATTTGTCCATTTTGAATTATTGAACTCAGGATTGTACTTTTTGCCCATTTTAAAGCACAAATTGTGCAGTTTGTATAGAGTTAATATTCATTTTCTTTTACCAAAGGGCATGTAAACTGCTTCAGTGCAAATGTTTTTAAAGAAAAAAACAGATTTTGTTTTTCTTAGACGCTGAACGTCTGTCTGATGCATTATGTACAAAGTTGGAACTGTTCATTACATTTTTGTAAAATCCTAAATCAAAACACTTTTTTCCCTGGCGTGAAGGGTGGGTATTTTAACTTTTTGTTCAAATTGTGGGCTTTCCTTTTAAAGTAGATCTTGTATTGCATAGAAAAATATCGAGTACAATTTTAATGAGAATGGACGATCACTTTGCTCTGTCATGGCACCTTTTGCATATCTGACGCTGATATTCATGTTCAAAAGAAGACCTGACGTTATTTTTGGCATGTTGGGGTGTTTCACTTCTAATCCCGAAGAGCTAATGTAATAAAACCAAATTAGTTTTTGAAACATATCTAAACGTTAAACTTGTAAAATTTTGTGAAGCTTAGTGTTAGTTGTTCAGATTTCCTGTACTATTACTAAGATGGTCTAAACCCACTCAGAGTGATACAGATTCCTGGGAAATTTAAATATCTCTGTGTATGACCTCTGAGATTTTGTTTTGAGAACATGTGCGGTTATGTATTGTTGTTTGTCGAGGCCAAAATCACTGTAAGAATCAGGTTTATGATGTGTGATGTGAAAAAATGAAAAGATCTGAGAGCATGCAATGAAGTAGAAGAACAGATAATGCCTTTAAACATAATGCCATGTTGTTGTTTTTTGTTCTAAAACATATTTGGAACTCCATTTATTGTACTTCCTAAAGGTGCCTTCTGTCTGCAGAAGAGTAAAGAGATTTTCTGTAAACGTGCCTTATGTGGTTATTTTATTGGATTCTGTAGCAGTGTAGAATACCTGTGCCAAATCGGGTAAAGGGGAGCACATGTACTGTATCAGTTCAAGGTCAGTCTGTCTTTACTCTAATAACAACACAGCATGTAAAGATAAAATGTTGAGGTGAGCTGGACAAATATATTTTTTTAGACATAAAATGCTCTAGAGAAAAGCTTTCACGCTTGTCAGATTTCTGAGCATTTGAGTGGTTTGTACCACACCAGGTTAGATTTGCACATACTGTACTACACTTGGGGTGGTTGTCCTGATAGAAGCTGAACCTTTGCCTCTTACAGTAGTTTCAAGTCTCATGCACCCTGGAACCAGTATGCTTGGAAAACCTTGTTCTGTATCAGTCGCTGATCAGTTTTCCCACAACATTATGCTACAGTACCACCGCCATGAATCAGATTCAGAGATCAAGAGTATCTAGTATGCCTTTTATATGGCTTTTTTTTTATAATAAAAAAAACAGTTAATATTCATTAATAATTAGTTAATTAAAATTTGCTCTTGGGGGGTGGGGGGGGGGTTACTAACATCTGAGCTGTGGATCCTATCAGTATTATGGGTAGATTTGTGCAGGTTTATCACCTATAAGCAAAATTGTCCAGTTTAAGTTCCATGTCGAAATGCTATAAAATATGTAAAAATTTCAATGGGGTGAATTTTTATGTTAGGACCTGTATACGGACTAGGGATGGGAATTACCAATCACCTCCCTATACGATGTTATTACTATACCTAGGTTACAATTCTATAGGTATTGCAATTTTTTTTCTGTACAGGGGTGCGTTTCCCAAAAGCATCGTTAGCCAACTATGGTCGCAAGTTCCGTCGTTACCAACATAGTTCAACAATTCGGTGTTTCTCGAAACCATAGTTCAAACGAACAAACAGCGTCGCAAACTTACGTGGTTGGAACTACAGCCTTCGACCTGTGGTTAGAAGCATAGTTCCCTGCCGCGGCTGGGTGTGTTCTATTTACAGTTCATGACCCTACGCACTATAAGTTTCTAAATATTTTCCCAACCACTTTGAGCGATTTGGACAACTTAATGTTTTGGTGCTCAGGTATTAGGTTATTCATTTTTCGGTTATTTTAATTACAAATTCACTTTGAAACGATTTAACAGCGATACCATCGCAATTATTCCCCTTTCGAAGTGCCCTACGAAAGCATTATTTATGTTCCGGTTGGAACACAGCCTTGGTTTCGATTGTGCGAAGAAAAGGTGAGTTTTTAAGTGAGTTTTTTTGTTGTGCTCTCAGAAGTAGAAGTAGAATATGGACTATTCATAGGTTAAAAAAATAAAAATTTTATATATATATATATCCTCATCAGAAGTGTCATCTTTCTCATCCTCATCAGCAGCACCAGAAAGACCCCCTCTTTCTTATCAAAAAGCGGGAAATTTTCCTCGACTGCAATGTTGTGGAGAATTGCAGTAACTACAATTACATAGCAGCTTTTGGAGGGGTTCAGTTTCAGGCCACCACTGGACTTGCTTTTTTGGTCACACTTGCAAAGTCCCTTCACTTGTTTCTGACTTCCTCTGGGCTTCTCTCATAACCATTTCCAGAAGCATTAATTTTTTGTGCGATTTTATTCTATCTTTTTTTTTTTTTTTTTTGTCACAATTTGTAACTGTGTTTTTTAGTTTGGAGAAAAGCAAGATTTGATTGATTACCACCTCCTCCAAAAGAACTGCAAGCTCTTTTGTAGTAAATTGTGGTTTTCGTGTCATTTTTTTCACATCAACTCTCATTAAAACATGGTTTTATGTAAAGGGACTTATATAGGAAATGATTTTGAGCAAAATAGGTAACAGGTGTTCACAACACAATCCCAGCATTTTCAAAACCCATAATTTCTTTTTATTTTAACTGTACTTATGTATCAATACCAAATAAAAATGAGTTCAAATGAAATATAACTAAAGGTTTTAGACTTTGTTATTCGAAAAGAGCACATTAAAACTGTGTATGCCTATATAAGTTTTATTGTACAAATAATGAATGTTGCGTTCATGAAATTATTACACCACTTTTACATAACGTCACTGCGAAAGCGCATTGAATGCGAGCCGAAGAGAGAGAAAAAACACTTTACAGTAGGGGGCGATATGTGCTTATGGCACTACTCCGCCATAGTATCGAAGAAGAAGAAGAACGACAGATTAAACCAATATGGTACTTTTTCAAGCATACGTTTCGGTGTCTCACTATGGGATACGCCCCTTCCGCGTATTCTTCAGAAGCCCTATTACACTACGCCAGCCCCAATTGGCTGGCAGACGTGACGTTGTGTCTGGGAGTGGCCTCCCCCCCCTCCGTATAAAAGGGCAGCACAACGTCACTTCGCTATTCAAAAACCTCTTCTCGCTTCACACCAGAAGCCTATCTTTCGAAACGACTGGTCACCACACCGTCTTTCGCCTAGCTCCTTTTATTGACACTCCAGTTGATTCTAGGACCGTTTAAAAACAATATGGCTGCAGCAACGCAGACCGCCAAGGCTAGAGAGGGAGGAGACGTGCGTATTTGTGTTTGTGGGAACAAGATTTCGAGCAAAGACACACACCAGGTCTGCTTGTCGTGTCTTGGACTGAAACATGCGCAACTAGCGCTAGATAACCCGGGTTCATGCGAACACTGCGCACGCTTCACCGCGAAGAGCCTTCGTCGCAGGCTAGCGCGCCAAGCTAGCCTGTCGGGCCTCGACCCACTCCTCTCACCTAGCCCCACTCCAGCTGCCACCCCACGGGTATCCATCCCTGTGGAGCTGCCCACCACGGAAGCCTTATCCTGGGGTGAACAGCTCGACGTCTGCGCCCCTCTACCCAGTGTGCTCAGCACTGACGAAGAGGAAGGCGCGCTAGACTTCGAGGAAGAGGGTCAGTCCGACTTTCTCCTTTCTGAGGAAGAGGAGGATCTCGTGGACTCCCCTTTCCTTCCACCCGTGCACTCAGCACAGCCTCTTGCCGCGACAGGAGCCGCTGAAGCTACTGTATGGACGGGGCACCATACCCGCTCCTGAGCGTCGACCTGCAGGACGTGTGCAAACGCGCCGCGGGAAAGCTGAATATTCAGTGGCCGACTGTAGTGGCAAAGACTGCAAAGTCTCGCTATGAAGGTAAGAGGCTGCCGAGAGCGAAACGGGCGGCACGGCAGCTCCTTCCAGTCTTCCCAGAGCTCCTGGAGGAGCTCGCGGTGACATGGAAGGAAAAACCGTTTACAAGCAAGACGCCAGTGCAGGGGGGATCTGCACTCAACGTGGAGGGCATGGCCCGAGACACACGGCGGCTGCAAATCCGTCGTTGCCGTCGAAAACGGAGCGCTTCCAGTCAAACATGACGGAACGCGCATACAAAGCAGTCGCGCTCTGCGTCAGAGCTCTAAACGCGACCTCTCTGCTGACCGCGTACCAAGCGGAGCTGCAGGACGAAGCCTCGGCCACACCAGGTCAGACACAGTGGGAGGAGATCTGTATAGTGACAGATCTCTCTCTGAGGCTTCAGAGGTGCGCGGTACAAGCCGCGGGGAAAGCAATGGCCACGATGTTCATTCAGAAGAGAGGCCGGTGGCTCAACTTGGCGAATCTCTCCGACAGAGAGAAAGAATCTATCTTGGATGCACCAGTGGTGGCCGACGGAATCTTCGGCTCAGCACTCACCCTGATGCAAAAGAGATGTGAGGAGAAAAAGAGGGATGACGAGGCGCTACAGCTTTGTATGCCCAGGAAGGCACAGGCGGCACCCCCCCCGCCACTTAGGCAGACCTTCGCACAGGTCACAGCCCGCCCTTCCCCCAGTTATCGCATCCCCAAACGGCAGAGGCCGAACACAAGTTCAGCTGGCCAAGGCGGAGTCGCAGAGCAAAGATCTCCCTGGCAGAGAAGAAACTATCCGCCAGCGGCAACTCAGACGGCACAGCCTGCTCCTCAACCCCATCCTCATCCTCAACCCCATCTTCAGGATAATTCATTCCCAGGTGAGGGGGGAGTTGAAGCATGTCCTTCAGGAGGAGATTTCCTCTCTGTTGAACAAGAGGGCAATAAGAGTGGTTCCACCAGAGGAGAGCCACAGCGGGTTTTACTCGAGTTATTTTCTCGTTCCAAAGAAGGGAACCCAAGCCCTCTGCCCAATACTAGATCTACGTGCGCTGAACGTATACCTAAGGAGATACAAATTCAGAATGCTCACGCATTCTACACTCCTACAAATGGTGCGCCAGGGAGATTGGGTCACATCAATCGATCTGAAGGACGCATATTTTCACATAAAGATATACCCACCACACAGGAAGTTTCTAAGATTTGCCTTCCTTGGTGTGGTATACGAATATCTGGTGCTACCATTCGGCTTGTCCCTCAGCCCCAGAGTATTTATAAAATGTACAGAAGCGGCGCTTACCCCCCCGCTCAGGGAGAAAGGCATTCGTCTCGCTACTTACATAGACGATTGGCTTGTGACAGCTCGCTCGAAACAAGAAGCGAGAGAGCACACAGCGATACTTCTGGAACATATACAGAAACTGGGGCTAAGATTGAACACAGAAAAGAGTGTTTTAACTCCCACACGGTCCATAGTGTATCTGGGACTGTCGCTGGACTCAGTGAACTTCAGGGCGCGACTATCGGCAGACAGGGTGAAAAGATTCACCTGTTGCATGACCCACTTTCAGAGGGGAAACAAGGTTTCCTTTCGTACATGCCTCAGATTATTAGGACTGATGGCCTCAGCCCTGATAGTTATCCCGCTAGGGAGATTACATATGAGGGAATTCCAGCGCTGGGTAGCGTCCCAAGGGCTGGACCCGGTACGTCACTCACGGAAAAGGGTAAAAGTGACGTCAGAGGCAGTTCTAGCACTGCGCCAGTGGAAACACCCGAATTTCCTGACTCAAGGGGTATCCATGGGTGTAGTTCGGCACAAGAAGATAATAACGACGGACGCGTCGCTGTCCGGTTGGGGGGGCATTCACGAGGGCAGAATAGTGAATGGGAGATGGGGTCAGCATATGTCCAATCTTCACATAAACTATCTAGAAATGCTAGCTGTTTTTCTGACGCTAAAGCATTTTCTTCCTTTTCTGAAAGGAGAACATGTTCTTGTGAGAACGGACAACACGACAGTTGTAGCCTACATAAATCGTCAGGGAGGCCTCAGATCACTCCTTCTGCACACGTTAGCACGCAGACTGATCTTATGGGGCAGTGTCAACCTCCTATCCCTGAGAGCGACACACGTACAGGGTGTGATGAATCGGGGCGCGGATCTGCTGTCCAGGGGAAATCCCCTCTACGGGGAGTGGAAACTGAACAGCGAAGTGATCGAACAGATCTGGAGCATGTATGGCAGAGCGACAGTGGATCTGTTCGCGTCCCAAGACAATGCTCAATGTCACCTGTTCTTTTCCCTGAAGGACCAGAGCGCGCCCCTGGGAATAGACGCGCTAGCACACGAGTGGCCTCGCACTCTTCTATACGCATTCCCACCGATAGCGCTCATATCACCAACACTCTGCAGAGTAAGGGAGGAAGGTATGAGACTAATTCTAATAGCCCCGAGATGGCCGGGGAAACACTGGCTTGCAGAGATTATACATATGCTGTACGACGAGCCGTGGTCTCTCCCACAGCGCAGAGACCTTCTGTCACAAGAGGAGGGGGAAATCTTCCATCCTCATCCGGAACGGCTGGCACTATGGGCCTGGCCTGTGAGTGGTCCAATTTAAGTAAAACTGGTCTACCCGACAGTGTTATCAAAACCATACAGAATGCCAGGGCGGCATCAACTAGATCTCTTTATGACTGTAAATGGAATGTATTCGAGCGCTGGTGCGCAACTAGACACGAGATTCCTTTTCAGTGTTCAGTGGCAGTGGTTCTTTCATTCCTTCAGGAAATGATAGACAAAGGCAAAGCGTTCTCAACCATAAAAGTGTTTCTGGCTGCTATATCTGCTTGTCACATTGGTTTTGATGATAAAACAGTGGGACAACATCCTTTGATATGCAGATTCATGAGGGGCGCGTGCCGCGCCCTGCCGGTCTCTAAACCTTTTACCCCATCATGGGATTTGGGGTTGGTGCTTGATGCATTGTCTATGTCCCCATTGAACCACTAGACAAGGTTGATTTCAAGGCACTGTCTTTTAAGACTGCACTATTAATAGCTTTGGTCTCAGCGAAGCGCGTGAGTGAGATTCATGCTCTTTCTGTGCATCCAGCATGCTTACAGTTCATGTCCGGGGATGCAGGAGTAATTATGAAACCTAACCCGGCATTCATGCCTAAAGTCATTAATGCGATAAACCCTTTTGAGTTAAGGGCCTTCCATCCACCTCCTTTTGCTTCATCAGAGCAGCAAAAGTTAAATACGCTGTGCCCAGTGCGCGCTCTGCGCATCTATACAGAGCAGACCAGAGGTCTAAGGGAGAGTGATCAGCTGTTCGTTTCTTGGATGAAACCTCGTACAGGGAAGCCGATCACTAAGCAGCGTTTATCACATTGGATAGTGGAGGCGATTTCGTTGGCATATTCCAGCAAGGGTCTAGAACCCCCAACTGGCTTACGCGCGCACTCGACAAGGGGAATGTCAAGTTCCTGGGCTCTTTTTAAGGGAATCACATTACAGGATATATGTAAAGCGGCGAGCTGGTCATCTCCGCACACATTTGCCAGATTTTACAAACTGGATGTTACAGCTCAGACTTTAGCTCATGCAGTACTGAGCATAGGGACAGAATCTAAAGACTAAACTCGTTCAGCCCTGAATGCTTTGGGTATGGTTGGCAGAAGACTTCAAGACAGGCTATCTGACAATACGGGAGTTAGGATATCCCATAGTGAGACACCGAAACGTATGCTTGAAAGAGAACAATAGGTTACTTGCGTAACCCCGGTTCTCTGATAGCATTAAGTGAGGTGTCTCACCAGATGACCCTCCTTGCTGTGTGAAGCGAGAAAGAGGTTGCTTGTTTTGAATAGCGAAGTGACGTTGTGCTGCCCTTTTATACGGAGGGGGGGGAGGCCACTCCCAGACACAACGTCACGTCTGCCAGCCAATTGGGGCTGGCGTAGTGTAATAGGGCTTCTGAAGAATACGCGGAAGGGGCGTATCCCATAGTGAGACACCCCACTTAATGCTATCAGAGAACCGGGGTTACGCAAGTAACCTATTGTTTTACCGATGGAAGTGCGACACAGGTACTATGGTGTTGGGAAACAGTCGTGACTAGTTAGTTATTTTCTTCAACGTTGCATCGTACCACGGTGGTTAAGCAAAGAGCTACATCGTTGTACGGGAAACGCACCCCAGATCGGTTATATGTCTCCAGTCACGGCCAATCAAACCAAACTGAAAACCAGCCAATTCTGGTTACTGACCAGTTTATCTCTATTATAAATTTAAGAATAGTTTTAAAAAAAATCTATTTTGAAGTCAGTGTGGTGGTACGTAAATCACCACACACAAAGGAAAAATTCACATTTCATGACTGAAAACCCCTCCCCCCATCTCTAATTCAGACCTACCAAATACAGGTAGGGGGAAAAAAATTTTTAGTTACGTATCATGATTCTTGTTTGGCTATTTCAGTTATTGTTATTTTCAGTTATTGTTATTTTAAAATTTAAATGTGTGCAGCTGAGGTAAAACATTTCTGTTCCTCTAGAATCCTACAGGTGGAGCACTCTGAACTATTCACACTGCATTTGCCAGGTGGCTCAGTGTCACTTGTGGTAAAAGCAAATTATTTGCCAGGTTTGTTTAGAAGTGTAACAGAATCTGAAAACAAAAATAAATATTGAATAAGGATCTTTTATAAAATTGCAATACAAGTCAAATCGGCACCCAGGTATCGTGATATTGTATGGGGTGACCCATGGTGATTCCTGTCCCTACTACCAAACCACACAATATTTCATTTCCATGTCCTTTTTAAATCCACTCCACATTTTAATCTCCATCTCAAGCAAGCTGATACAATCAATAAGCACCATGCCTGATTCAAGAGAACTTTCATTGCTGAAGGTGTTTAAAATCTCTTGTTTTAAACATTGTCCTTCTTTTTCCTGTATTCTTTTTTTAGACTTTAATGTGCTTATGTCCCGTTTCGGCTGTGGTGCAGGCTGAACGTAAAATGGTCTGTAGCACAATGAAAATCTAAATTGAGTCATTTTTATAAGATGTACAGATATAATAGTATCACTATATAAACTGCAAATCGCCCTGAAGATATGTTTCCGAAAACACAAATCACTCGAGGTCGTTAAGTGAGTGACATTTCTAATCATAGTTCTTGCTACTCTTAAAGCCTCGAGGGCAATGCAGATAATGAATGATGTTTAGTTCACTCCTCAAAACGTTTGCTCGATTTAGGGCAGTGTTCTAACTGGGACAGTCCAGGAGAGGTTTTAGGTCCCTAGTCTCAGCTGTTTTTATGTGCTTTGGAGTCTTTCCAACTCTTTAATGCATAGGGCACTTCAGCTGTCTTTCAGATGAGCTACAGGTTTTTGTTTAGTTACATAATTCTTTTCCATCATGCTGGTATCAGTAACTGATGGTAGTAATCTTTATTCTAACATTTATTTCACCTAATAGTGTAGCAACTTCTTGATGTGAAGAACCCTGTCTGTACAAGAGGATGGGTTTTATTCATTCTTGTTTTGTTTGCATCAATTTCTTTTTTTTATTTGATTAAAAAAATATTAAGTTTAGAGTTTTGGGCACCAGAACTCTAAGACTTTGGGGCACCCTATATGCAAACACGCATACAAATAGAAGAGACACTATTTTTTATTATTTAATTTTTTAAAAATCTCACCAGTACATATTGTTTAAGTAGATGATTGAATTGGGACTAGGATCCCTCTGGACTATTTCCCAAGCAGGAGGTTTTTAATTTCATGCGGGTATGAGCAGGCATTCAGATATAAAGCTCATAGGACAATCTGACCACAATGCATTTACAGCATTAATTCATCCTTATTTTTAATTAGCTAATACACTGTATGAACAGCAAAAAAAAACTTCAATAAAATCACACACTCTAATATTACACTGAAATACCTTAAACTTTGGATTCCTTTTGCAGTCCTTGTTGCATAGTTTGGACAAGCTGATTTTTATTTTTATAGAGTTGCATTAATGTTTGTCTGAGATCTGAGATGATGGAAAATTTAAATTACTCCGTCAAGTATATATATATATATATATATATATATATATATATATATATATACACAAACATATTGAATATCTTTATATATTCATAGACTGTTGAAATATCATTATATGTATAAGTAAAGTTAACATATAATCACACAAACATGAAAAAAGTATTCCATACTTACCGCATGATTGTACTCTAACTAGAATTAGAGAAAGATGCAGAAAATTTCGTTTGCGCATGCGCAGACAGCGTATGTAGGACGGATTCACAGGTAGAATAAATGAACACCGGCTGAAAGATGTGGTTATTGTTATTGCAGCTGATTGGTCAAACGGAGTCATGTGATTATTGTTGCTGCGTCTGATTGGTGAAACAGTCATGCGGTAGACCTACCGGCTGCATGTGTGGTAGTGATGGGAAGTTATCAAAATGAACGAATCTTTTTTGAGTCATTTCGTTCTTTTAATCAGAAATAAAATTAAATGTTGCATTTTCAAAAAAAAGACCCCCAACACGTCTACATACACAAATTTTGGCTATAGTTCCAGGATTGAAAATATTATAATGCACCTAAGGACATATTATAATAAACAGAATGAGTAGCTCACCTCTCATATCTTCCAGTCCGAGTCGATCGTTCTTTTGATTCTATTGCACCGCATAGCATCTATGGAAGTCACGTGACAAAAAAAACTAACGACTCGGGACTTGAAGACTCATTGAGGAGAACCATTCAATTCTGTTTCCTGTGTAATGCAGTTGCATCGCGTGTATGGGAGTCACGTGGCAAAGGAACGAACGACTCGCGAAAGAGTCGCGTTTCTTCTTCGGCCTTTGGTAAAGTGCTCGGCATATCATCCGGGGATTGCTGGTTCGATCCCCAGGTGATGCTGTTACCTCTCACAGCCGGAGGTCTAGAGAGAGCTGATTGGCCGAGCTCTCTCAGAGGGTGGAGGGATTGAGAAGTACTCCCACATTAATCACGGCTTTACAGCCAATCAGGGGCGTCTGTGAGCTCGGGCATGCAGAAGGAGCGTCTAGCGCTTTCCTTCGAGTGTGTTACTCCGCCCCTAACGGTGCAAGCAGTTCGAAAAGATGCAGTCAGCTGGCGTCACGCGGTTCGGAGGAAACACGTGATAGTCTTTGGTCCTCCTGGCTAAATGGTAGTAGTAGTAGCCTTAATGTGGGAGCCCCCTAGTGACTGGGAGGAGTTGGCCATGACTAAATTAGGGAGAAAATCAGAAAATACTCCCCCCAAAAAATATATATATAAATTCTGTTTTCTGTGTACTGCTCTTGCATTGCGTCTATGTGAGTCATGTGGCGAAGGAACGAACAACTCGGAGTAGAAGAGTCATTTAGAAAGAATCGCATTTCTCCTTGATAAATCTACTCAAGTAAAAGTAAAACTACTCATACTCAGGTCACATCAGACAGCAAAACCACATGTTTACTGCTTTTTAATTTCTGCATGGAATTTTTATACAAACCTGTATAATAATAATCATATCTGCATTATCTTAACCTTCCTCATGGATTTAAAATAGTGTTTGTGATCAGTATTCACCTTGGTCCACTATTTAACAAATGATTAATCCTGGATGAGGATGGCTGGATATCCCTCACACGTTTTTTTTTTTAATGAGGGATTTGAAATAGCCAAGGCCTTTAAACCTTTGGTAAAATCCATCCAATTATTTATGCCTTTCCATAAATCTGTCCCTGAGGACTTTGGAAAGTTAGCTCCCCAAAGGAGCTGAATAGTCTCCAATTTAGCTAACTCAGCTTTTACTTTTAATTAATTTTTTTTTTTTTTACTTGAAACTGTTTTATTTGGGCTGTTCTGCAGGTCCCATCTGGTCTTTATGAAGCTAGGGGTCTTTTACAGGTTCAATGTACTGCTGTATATCATTTTATAAATGTCCTAACGAGCAGCTGCATAAGGTAAAGTGAATCATGCACCAAAGTAAATTGAGGTCCTGTCCTTTGGCCACTTCTTATATTCCATGTAACTTTTTTTTTTTTGGCAGGGTCAAAGCAAACAGAAGGTTGTGTTGAAGGACGGAGCATAAAAGCATTAATATTTGCACACCTTTAGGCAACTCATGAAGCGGCCTAAATTTAGTCAGGATATGGTACAACAGAATGATACACAGGGAGGGTATAATAGGGAGTAGTGGCCAGAGGATCATTACCTTTATGATCTAATGTCAAAAAAGCTTCACAGATGACCTTAACCAGTGGGAAATGCTCTGGACATTATAGAAGAAATTGGGCATCCTGGAAGGCCAGACACAGCAGCATGAAGCGAGCGGAGATAACCTAGCGCACTAAAAAAGCTGCAAGGGAAAGAAATAGATGCAGCGAAAGGTATCTGATAATATACTGTACAGTAGTGTAAATGTGTGAGGGTTGTTTTGTGGAAATTGAATGGGGACCTTTGATATTAAATAACTCTCTTTCGTCTTCCCTCTTTGCTCATGAGAAATTTCTGCTTTTTCATCATTACATTTCAAAATTGAGTCTTCTGATGCATCTGGAATATTTTTGGAAATTGTAAGGTGACTTTTTTGCAAGAGTGCTTCAAGCAGCTGATTAAAATTCCTTACAAATCTACAGTAATAGATGTGTCAAGGTGGGTGAATGATTCCTTGATGTAGGTATTTAAACATGTACTTTAATGCATATTTTATGCTTTACTGACTGTTAATTCCATCATGTTCAAGAATTCTTCTACAAACCTAAAACGCAATGTGACAGCTAGATATGACCACTTTTTACATACCTACAAAAATTAGCTGATTACGGTATTATTTTTAAGAAGTTAATACTTTAGGCTGCAAAATGGCGTAGTGATTAAGACTGTGACTGGTTTCCCCCGGGTACTCTGGTGTCCCCCACAGGAAAAATACATATTGATTAGATTAATTGGGATTCCCAAATTGCCCATAGTGTGTGTGCTTTGTAATGTATTGGCACCATGTTCAGGGTGTACCGCACTTGTGCCCAAAGTCTCCATGGTTAGGCTCCAGGCCTGCAGGATAAGCGTTGAATGAAAAAAAAAACGATTAATACTTTAGCTGTTTTTAACAAGTTTTATCTGGTTTGCTCACATTTCTTACTGAAATATGAGTCAATAACCAAGTTTAACCAATAACCAACTTTTGAAATTTCAAAAGTTAAAAAATAACTTTAATTTGAAAACGCATTTGAGGCTGTACTTTGACTTTTAGTTTTTTTTAAAGAGTATTTTTACTCTTTGCACACTATTATAATTTTCTGTACTTCTGCAACATTAAAATTCATAGATTCACAATTCACACTCGATTCTGATCATGGTACATCGCTTTTAAATGAATATGGATTATTTGGTCATCATCGAGTACTTTTAAGCTTGATGTTCTTAAAACAGAAAGAAATGAAGCATGATGCAGCAAATGCCAGAACAACAATATCTCCTTAATGGTAAGAGTAATCACCCAGAGGGTTGTGCATCACTTCTAACAGTATAAAAAGTTTTAAAGAAAATAAATGGAGACATTAAAATAAGTGTGGAGCTGAAGTGAAGAGGCATCAGCGAAAGAAAGCTTTCCATTCCAAGGGCAAACATCAGCATGTGGCTGAAAAGCTGCAGGAGAAAAATAACTATTAATGTAACATTCTTTGTTGGTTTGCTTTGATGCTATAAAGCATTGTGGTCTTACTGTACAGCTCCAAGACCAAGGTCCCTGGTTTGATAATGAGCTCAGGAGCTCATGCCAATGGGTTGGGTTGTCTACACCAAACCGCCCTTATATGTGTGTATGCAGTTTGCTCTATGATGTCATGGTGTAGCATCCATTAATCCCAGGATTGGTCATGACCCTGATTGGGGTAAAGCAGCACTTGAATGAATCATCCTCTCCACTGGATACTGGCAGAAGTACTAGCTACATGCTAACCACACCTACCCAGGATACCAGCTGTTCCCATACCTTTCCATGATAAGTGAAAAAATTACAGCATCAACACCACAGATGTTTTTACCAAGCAGATGAAATACTCTCTTCAAGTCCTAAAAACTGAAAACCGGATTTTTACATGTAATGAGTCTATTTTCGAGCAAGATGTTGTCTCACCAGCTTGCAGACAACAGGCACCCCGTCTCAGATTCGTGTCTTCTCTACTGCAGTAAATGAGACCTCAGGAGCATCATTGAAAGAGATGTGGCTGGCAGATGGAGTTTCGCTTCATATTCACCCATCTGTCAGTAAAAGTGTGAGTTGTGTAAATCCACTGACTGAAAGAGAAGCTCCAGGTGAGACTTTTTGGTCTCTGAAGGAACGAGACGCTTTCAGTCTTGTTCAGTCAGCTCAGTGAAGGTCAAACTGAAAACTATTTCTGAAATTTTCTTTATAGCTATTTTATTCTGACATCTCATTTCCTTTCTTGTCTCGCTCACGGATACAGTTCTTGCCACACAGGAATAGCGCTCGTACTGGATGAAATGATGAAATTTACAACATACTGGAGATCGTTTTGTGTGAATATTTCATAAATGCAATTAAATTATACTTTGATGGCCAGACATGTGATAGATGAATAATATGCTGCAAGGTGGAAAGTAACAAAATACTGTACATTAGTGCAAATGTCATATATTTGACACAAATGTAACATAAATTACATAATGACATCACAAGGGAATTAATGCAGCAAGTCATATGTAGTACAGGGGTTACAATGGCTTTGTGGTTCACACTGTTGCCTCGGATATCTAGGGCTTGGGGTTAAAATATCACCTCTGGTTTGTCTGTGGATGTTCTCACCGTACCTGGTGGGTTTCCTTTGGGTATTCCAGCTTCCTCTGACAGTCCAAAGATGTGATGTAGACTGATTGGTTTTAAATTGCCTGTAGTGTTTGATTGTGTGGGTGAGTGTGTGTGCTTTTGCTCGATAGGTTGGGGTGCCAGAAACCTCATAACCCTACGCAGGGTCAAATATTATTTAAGACTAGACTAGCTAATGATTGGTCTAAATGTTTAAATTTGGATAATTTCCACCATACAATGTGGCCTAAAAGTCTGGATCCAAGGTGTCTTTTTGGTACTTATTCTGAACATTCATGGACACTTATGGACACTGCACACCTGCACGTTCATGCACATTTACATATTTACATATTTCTATTTTATTTCTTTGCTCGTTGCACATACAGTAAGTCACTTTCAATAAGACACTTTCATGCATATTTGAAACCCCACCCCGGCCATTTCTATTTTAATTTCCCACTTCACCTCAACGCCGAATTTTTCCATATTTGTACAGCTAGGGTTTCTTATAAAAATGTATTATATTGTATATGTTGTCTTTTATAGATATATTGTTCTTATCTTAGCTAAATTTATTTTCTACAGTATGTTATTACTTTTTCTTCGTATATATTTCCTATTAATAATCTTTATTTTTTAAGGTCATGGGCGATTGTTTAAGCATTTCACAGCAATCGTACTGTGTATGACTGTGTATATGACCAATAAAATTTGACTTTGAATTTTGAACAACAACAAAAAAGTAAAGTATACATTGCAAATGTTGAAACTGACAGCCTGTGATTTCATGGCACTGACTGTTTCTTAATGTATTAGGACTGATGCTCTCACACGCAGACGAGATTTCCTCCTTTAATCAGTTAAAATACTGACCTTTGATGAGAAGAAAAAAAGTTAAGTGATGGGAGGTCTAACTTTATTCAATTCCCTACTTATTATGCAATCTATTGAGTATGGATGCTATCTCTTACTCACTCATTTATTGTCTGTACTGCTTTATCCTGTATTTAGGGTCACAGGAGGCCTGAAGCCTATCCCAGGATACGAGGCGGGGTACACCCTGGATAGGGCGCCAATCCACCGCAGGGCACACGCATACACTCACTTATGATGGTATTTTGAATCTAAAATAAAAAAAACCATAAAATTTCATTATGATTCATCTTGACTCCAAGTACATTTAAAGCATTTTTAAGGCCTCTAAAAGTGAAATAAGAAAGCACAAACTGCATTTAAACATTTCATTCCGACTGCAGTGCAGAAGCGTTGAATAGAAACAGAATAGATTAGGCTCTGTCCTTCTCAGATTGCAAATGCAAGAGTCTCACTGTATGAGAAAGTCAGACTCAGCCAGCAAGGTTTTAGACATCTTTAGACATAATACCTCAGTGGATATTAATTTTGCTCCGTTTTGATCTGTTTACATGCTAAATATGAACATCTGTCAAACAAACAAACTGATCGAATTCAACACTACATGCAAATCTGTGCAGATGTTGATGAAATATTAAGATTTCACTTAAGAGGAGGATCACTGACCATGAGTTCTGCATAGTGGACTTGTGCTTAACATTGCCATGGAAACAAGCTCAAGAGCTGAGCTGCGTTCACACATACACACACACACACACACAGCTCTGCAGTGTCGTCAAGCAGTGTTTCCCTCAAACACATAAAAGAAATGGGCAACCCGTGGCTATTTTTCCGTTATGTATGCCTATGACGCCTATGCGACAAATTCCAGTGAGAAAATGTATGCAGAAAGTGACCTGTCACACAACTCCAAGCTCACTCCTAATCCCTTGAGCATGATCACTTACTCAGGAGATAAGTCGCCCCTTATCTGAGGATGTCAGGAAGACTAAGTGTCTGTAAAACTAAACGCATCAAATAAATCCATCCCTACACCATCTGGACACGAAAGGATGCCATAAAGATGCTGATATGTTTGTGTAGCCATCAAAGGTTACTCAGAAAACTTTATCAGGATGGAGGTAAACAATTTTGGATTATACCCTGTTTTTATAATATTTTATTATAGAAATACACTATGTCACCAAATAAATGTAAATACCGTCCTACCACACCCTTATTAGTGTCTTTCCCAAACTGTTGCCATAGGTGTTGAAGCATACAGCTGTCTGAAATGATTTATGGATGCTGTAGCATTAAGAATTTCCCTTCACTGGAATTAAGAGGGATGAGGGTTTTGCTTGTATACTCCTGTGTCCTCCCCAGAGACCAAAGACATGCAGTATAAACTGATTAGCCTTTCCAATTTTACCTGTATGATTGGCGAGATATACCCTTTATGGCCTACCAACCCATCACAGGACACGAAGCATATATCCCGCCATGTGCATGAAGTTCCTTCCTACCTGGACGGATGGATAGATGGAGTTAATAGGCCCAAACCACAAGAGTGATCTTCAACCACAGGATGAAATGCTAGTTTTCAGCTTTATCGTGTATTGCCTTCTAAAACGTGCACTCCATTTGAATTTTGTTTCTCTCCACAAAGCTAAGCTTGAGCCTCTGAGACCCAAAAAATACAGGCATTTGTATGTATTCTGATTATTGGACAATAGAGGATCAGAGGCTTTCACTGGCTTCTGTGTTTGAACAGCACACTTTGCTTCTGTTGATCTGAGAGAGTAAACTGGCTTACTTTCTCTCTGGCTTCACAGAATGTAAGACTGAATCGGTAATATATCTCCGTCTGAATGGTTAACCTGCAGGATTTTCATTTGTGTGCATGCAAAATATTTCACTTACTCACGCACTATAGTGCTTATCCGGCACAGGGTCAGGGAAAGCCTACAGCGTATTTCAGGAGACTTGGGGCTCTAGGTGGGGTACACTTTGGACAAGGTGCCAATCCGCGGTGCGAATTAGCTTAGTGCTAATCTGCATATCTCTTTAATGTTGAAGGAAACTGGAGCACCTGGCGAAAACCTGCCAAGCATGTGTAGAACATAAAATTTTTAACATTTTATTAATTAACCTTAAAGAAGATGAGCTGCTAACTGACTCTTAAAGGCATAAGGAATTTAAATTTATTTTCATTTTTGTATAATATGCTTTATTCTAATTACATTATTGATTACATTACATACAAACACAGACTCTTGGTTTCAAGTTTAATGTTATGTCAATCGTATCACACTGCGATAGGCTAAAAGGTGTTGCTCAAATTTATTTTGGGAAAAATTCCAGCAAGATATTACTTTTACCCTCATTCCCTTTACACACAGTCCTTCATGTCTGCAGAAAAAAGATATTCATTTGGTGGGCTGAACCTTTCAGTCTCACATAGAGATGGAGGAAGCAAGCACATTTTTTTTCTGCCCTTATGGTGTTCACTCCCAATGGTGGTAATTTAGCCAGCAGCTACTTCTCCACATTCTGAGTGTCAGATCCGTCTGGCAGGCTGGAGGCTGCGACCCTAATGCAGGCGTCCTGAATGATCTCACCCTGTCAAATAAACCTCCCCGAGCACAGAGAGATAGAGGATGTCTTTGACTCTAATAGCTTTTTGACCTTTATCTATAAATGATTTTATACTTACAACCAATTGCTAAATTCTAAGCTGTTTCTTATGACTTTGATGGCTTTAACTGAAAATATAACCTAGTGTTGTCATGGCAATGGGAAAAAGCAAGGGTAGTAAATAGTCTAGTCTGGTAACCATCGGGTAATGCAAAAATAAAAATAACGATGACTCTTCCATCCAGTACACTGACTGTCGCCATATTGCTTAAAAGTAGAATTAGGGATTTTTAAATTGGAACATTTAGTGAAGATCTTTACCAGTTAAGTATCTACCAGCTTACGCAGAGAGAGAGAGAGAGAGAGACAGAGAAACAGATCTTTGTGCTGCACTGAAACACTGTCAATACAGAAGCTTGTTCTTGGACTAGCAGTAAGTGCTGCAGGTGAGGCAGTCGCAAGATTATATCTTTGGAATTAACCCTGAAGTAAAGGTGCTGTAAGGGACTTTGGTTAAATAAAAAAACCAAAGTTTGTGGTACTTTTAGTCACTGAATATTGTCTCACACTTGCACAGAAAATTCCATTCAAAATGACATAATTTCCTGTAGTCTGTCAGCAAACAATAACCGTATTAATGGAATTTATTGGCCGCTAACTGCTTCAAACCTAATTCTGAAATAAATTTTAAAGATGACATACATGTTTTTTTTTATCATTTTATGTGACTGTATCTTTCTCTCCTTTCTCATAAATATACATGTACAAATATTCATTTATGAGATTTTAAAAATGGCATATGCTCAGCAATAAGTGGACAGTAGAAGAATATGTGACTAAGGCCTAATCCAAGTACACAGATACTGTATGTTTTAAAAAAATTCCTTTACCTCACCTGTTCTCCAAAAAAAAAAAAACTTTATCCACATGAAAAAGAAACAATACTCAGTCGATGCACACAAACCATCTGGTGGCAATTGTGTATAACCGTACCTGTAAAACCATGCTGACCTATCATTTGCCTAAAAAACTTCTCCTTTCTTGGAAACCCTATACAGTTTACTTTATACTATATATATAATATTTTCAACTTGAAAGGAGTTACACATGTGCAAACACACATGGTCACCATGTTATAATAAACAGTACACACACACACACACACACACACACACACGCAGATGTTGACTGTACGAGTGACGCATGCAAACTGAGACTGAGCATGGGAGACGATTACCCATAATCCCGTAGCACATGAGAGAGAAGGACCATTGGCTCAGTCATCATGTGATGCTTGGCAGAAAAATGCATGCATACTATTCGTATATCAAGACCTCACTCGTTTATTAAGTTACAATTTATTTAAAATTTTTGCTTGTCGTACAAACACTCACAGACCAAGTTACTCACAGTCCAAGGTTTGACTTCCATGGTTTATTCTCCTTATCTTGTGGCTGGTGCAAATTTAAAACTACTTTCACCTCTGTTAATTAAACTATGGGTCGCTAACTGTCCATCACTAGCTCAGTGCTAGGTTTCAGAAGGATATGTATTAGCGGACCGAAATACCTGATTAAATAATCAAACAAATTTGAATCTGTTGGTAATGAATAGTGTTTGTAGAACTGTTGTGATTTGAGATTGTGCTGTTGCACTGAATATCAGTACAGCTGTGCTGATAAACAGTACAACAGCACTCCCTCTTGTGTGACATAGCATCAATATAAACATTAGAAAATAATGAAAATCTTTCTTATAGTACCTTTGAGGAAGGTTTAATATACTTACCTTCCTCTTGTGCTTTCAATCACAATAACATAAAGAGATGGAATATGATCCTTAGGGGAAAGATAAGAGCATGAATGCAATTAAATGCACTACATATTTTTTTTACAGACAGAATTCCTCAGTGAGATCCATCAGTCCCTATGCATTTTTTGCCTGTATGTTAAGCGATATGATTGTGTCCTAGATTTTATAACCTTGTGTGCTCCCTTTTAATGTGTTAACTTTCTTTCATGCTTATATGCTCTCTCTCTCTCTCTCTCTCTCTCTCTCGTGCGCTCTCCCTCATTTGCTAGTGGACAGAAAAGATGAGTTGATGCTGATGCTGATTTCGGGCTGGTATACAGGGCTTCGTATTCCTGTGGAGGAGACAGAAGGTCACAGTTCGAATCTGCAGATAAGATTCTGGGCAAGTGGGCAAGGAAAAAATACTCACATGACCTGATGCATTGAGCTCTTGATAGACCCTGACACTTTAAAGCAACCATAGCTGCAGAAACACCACTGCTATTACAGGTCATTGCACGTTATTACTGATCAATAGGAACAGAGTGCAAATGGACATGGACAAGAAATGGTGTACGCATATACTGTATGTGTATACAGTATATACTGCATGTTGAGGAAGGAGCAATCTGCCTCAATATCAAAAGTATTGCTAGCTAAGTGTGTTTTTCTCACATGGTGAGAATTAAGCTTTGATCAAGATGTTAGATAGCTACAATATGTGACATAGTGAACCGGAAATAAGCCTAAGCAACTCAGGCATCAAAATATTGATGCTCTGGTGCTGCATTCAGAAATGAAATCTAAAAACCATTTTTTAGTTTTGGATGTAATCAGATTTGAAAATGATAGAACTTGGCTGCTGATTGAGATACCTGTAATAGAGAAACATATGTGGTTTAAAAAGAGCCTGAATCAGCTACTGGAGATAAAATCATATGCAAGTGCAATTAAAATAGTTTGAAACTAAACACGACCTATGCAAGGTTTATAACCTTGTAAATTTAAAAATGTAAAGTGTGATTTATTAGCAAAAACATACTATGGTGGCCAAAAGTATTAATACAACATGTATTTTAGTTCTCCATGTGCATACACCAGTTGGTGAAGAATTAACTGAAAACTAGTTAAAAACTGTCTATGTGAGAATGGTATTCTCCTTCTGAAGTCATGGCCTGGTCATCTCCAGACCTAAACCCAGTAGAAAACTGTTGGACATTGGTAACTAAGGCAGTAGCAATCATGAAATCCCATCTTCTCTGCATGATCTTGGATGAGCAAGTAAGACCACAGTACTGCAGATGTCTTCTGGACTTCTAGAGAAAAACTAAACTAAAATATCACAATTTAATTGCAGAAAATAATGAATGATTCTTGTTACTTTACTTGTTATTATTTTCAATAACTGAGAATGTCATTAAAACACTGAATTTTACTTTTTCTTAATACTTTTGGTCAGCACTGTATTCTAGTGGGAAAAAATGGCAACGAAAGGAAAAAGAGAGATGATGAGCATGGTCCAAGATTACTGTACACCGTTATAAATGACGATGCTCATTTAACCAAACCATGGCTTGTGTGATGTGAGCCGGTAAGGTGCAGTGGCTCATGGAAATGAATTATCTTAGGAAATCTGAAGTGAAATATAAATATTATAAATGTCAGATCTTTCTATATATGAAACCAAACAGAAACTCAAATGTCTCTTCTTCTGTACAGTGCAGTTTGTGAGGATTTATTTTTTTCTCTTTTCTAATGGAAAAAGCCATTATTTGTCTTGTGACTTATTATTTTAGTCTGAAGGCTAGTTTTTTTCCTTTAATTAACATGCATTCTCCCAAAATATAATGCTAACATAATATGGTACAGTATACCGTATTATATGGTGATATGTGACCTTTACTGATCATTTTGATTTTAATAATAAAGCAGCTTCATAGGCAGTGTATGATTGCCTCTAATTAAAAGTTTGCTGATTGTTTAAATTACTTTAGCAATGAACACTTATGCTAAATCTAATACAAAAATAGACAAACCTACAGAATGTTATATTACAAAGAGATCAATGGAATAATAGAACAACCTTCATTTATAGCTTTTATAATTACCAACTAATATGAATCAGGCAGCAGGGTTTTATTGTCCATTAGCTTGAAAATGATATTATTCTAAGCCCTTATCATCCTAACACAACACTTTCATTATAAATTAATGATGTTTTGACCTGAAATTAATTGACGTTTCACTCACTGGGAGATGAGCTTGGTAATATTAACAGGGATGCGAAGAGATGAGTCTCAAATTCTGCAAAATGGACACGGTATGCATATTAACTATAGGAAGTCCCTGATCATTTTCCCTTACTGTAGACCCCATTAATTTACTGCATACCTCCTGGTCCCTCTGCTGCAGAATTTATGAAATCAGTTTTGATAATAAGGCTTTAATATTTAATATGCGCATACACACTCCACAGTAGGGGAGCGTATGAAGTAATTCTTTTTAATCATGAGAGCCTGTATATGACGCAAGGAACAAGGCAGAGGGGTAGAAAAGAACATTTCTGAAGTCTGTCCTTAGAACTTTTCAATTAAGGAAAGTGAAAAAAAAAGGGACTTCCTTGGGCGACACAGAAACGTGAAAAAGCCCATGCTGATAATTCCTGACAACCAAGAACATCACATTAAGAGGCTTTTTGAATTAAAAGAGTTTTGCATTAAGGTGGAATATGATCTCCACAGTGTCGTAGACACAGGACTGGCATGCATGCAGAGCATTAAAACAAGACAAAAGCCACCTCTCCACCAGAGGAAACACACACAGTTCCTTTATCAATGATTCACACCGTTAGCCTGGAGGAGAATGTGAACAAGTATCCATCATGATATCTCAGGCCACTGCACAGGGCTTTTTTGTCCAAGTGCACTCACAGAAGTGCTGTTTCAACTTTCTCCGATTTTAATAGCCAACATATATCTTGGTCTGTCTGTAGATTTCTGGCTGGCTCCAAATCCGTGCATGTATCTGTCTTTTCATCCTAGCCTGTAGACATAAACATAAACTTTGCAAGGCATTGAGTTTGTGCTCCTTCAAAACATTTTATTCCCTTTGGAAGCCTTTTAGGGTTATTATCTTCTTAAAAGCTCAATCTTACAGACAAGGTTTAACCATGCGGCAGAAGCACTTAGTTGAAGTCAGGACGGCATTAATCTTCACACGACTAGCCCCCAATTACTGGCAAAGTTTCAGATGAGAGATTTTTAAAAACTTTTTGTTATGGCACTTATTGTAATAAATGATAATTAAACTGATTATGTACCACCATTAACCATATGTCTCCTTTTTTTGGGTAGCTCGGTAGCACAGCAAAGTAGCATTGCTGCCTCACAGTTACTGTACTGTAAGTGTGGAGCTGTTTCTTGCCATCAGTAGCATTGCTGCCTCACATCATGTGAAATGTGGATACTACACCTATCTGTCCATCCATCCATCCATCAATCCATCTAGGAGCGTCTGGAGTCCAACCAGTAACCGTGGAGGCAGATAGTGACCATTATATTTATTCCATTTTGTATGAACATGGTAAGACTTACAATAAACATTTTTACACTATGGCCAATTTGAGAATGACAGTTAGCCTAATCTGGATGTTTTTAGACTGTGGGAGGAAACCAGAGAATATTCAAACTCCATGTAACACCCTTGATATTAACATAAATTTATTATTTAATTAGTTGTTACATTATAAAGAATAACCCTCAGTTTGTACTTAGTGAAACCTACTTAGTACTTTCCCTAACCTTTATGTTTAATTTTTTAAGGAGTTCCTTAAAGCTTATTGAGTTCACTGTGCAAGTAATATAATGTACAATTTTTCAAACACAAAGATATTTTTATAAATTTAAATGATTAGCTTGTTACATTGATGGGAAGTGACCTAAACCCCCTAATCCTAACTGACAGAAAAGAACTGTACTGTAGTGGCTGGACTAATATTAATTTAATTAAATGGCCAGGCAGTTGGCTGACTCACACATAGCTCGATAAAAAGGAGATTTCACAGGCCAGTGGATACATGTTTAAATTCTGGCTTTATAATCATGAATTCAGTATAGGGGACAGAATTTCCTTTAGGCTTTGGGGATATGGCAACCTGAACACAACAAAGAACTGCAGTAAAAAAAAAAAAAAATGCAGACTTTGGAAGTAAGGTTATATTGGTCTATGCACAAATTGAAAGGGGTTTTCTTTAAAGAAAACTGTAAGATTTGCTGTATAGAGATTTGCTTTATAGTTGGGTGACGGGAAATTACAGTAAAACACAAAGAGAACACAAAGAACTTTATGATTCATAGAAGTGCTCTGATAATTAGATATCTAAATCTGAAATCTATTTTCAGGAACACTGGGTAAGAATTAAAGAGACACATCCGAATCAGTAAGCCAGTTTGTCACAGGGTATCCGGCAGACATATATTCTGCAATTTAGTGAACAGCTGATGCATATTCATGGGAGCTTTGTGATGCGTAAGAAAATCTGAGAATCAGGAGGAAACTTCATATGGACACCAAAAAACCCCCACACACATACACAATAAGCTGACCTAAGCTAATACTTTAAACTAAGGACCGGAGGAGGCAGCAATTCTAGAGTATACCTGCTGCACCAATTTGCCACCCAGATGACATCTTATTAAAGCTAAAAATAGAACCGCAAACCATGGAGGCTGATATGCCTGCTAGAGTTGTGCAAAACAGATGGTAAGAAGTTTTTGAGCCCACATACTGTTGCATGAAGGCCAAATTTGACTTTCTGTTATAAAAGTGTCAGTGCACCAGGTTGGTATGTTCGCCTCAAGATCACTTGCGCTCTTAGCTGTATCCTGCTGACTTCCATCACCACCCCCAAGTCTACTGCACAGAGGGGTGGAAATGAGATCACTGGCTCTAATGCATGGATGAGTACTACCACCTGCTTTCTTACACTGTTTCTGATGGTACTCTGTAGGAGAAACACCAGGAAAACCAAAGCATTAGGAATTAAATCTGACAACTAACAAGTTTAGCAGGCAATGATCTCCAGTCCAGCAGAGGGAGGAACAGAGAGTGCTACCAAGGAGAAGCCCATTACTAATACTACGAATGCAGTACACTCATATGGTGTTGTTTAGAGCACAGTTACTATAGGTCAGGTTCTATGTTCAGTTTGCACTTCATAATGAGCCATGATAACTTTTTTTATTCCACCTTATAGATGTACTCTGGCCGATTTTCTGTTATTTTTTAATCTTTATACTGTATGCTGGTTTTTATCACCAGCAATAATTTTGATTCACTCGGCAGTACTGGAAACAAAAAAAACTGTTAAATCACGAACTTACAATAAATGTTTAAACGACTGTATGCAACTTTATAATGCAGATTCTAAATCATCACCGTTAAAAGTTAAGAAGATGAGAGAACGTTCTTTTAAAGCTCTCCTTTCTAAATAATACAGCTACCTTGAAATTTATATTCTGGATTTTCAAATAACATTTATAAAACAATTTATTCCACTGTTCAATAAAAAACTAATTAAACTAATAAAACTAATTTGAACCCACAGTCTCCAGATGATAAGGCAAAGATTTTCTGTTGCCCCACCCAGGAGTCCATACCTGTTTTTTGTCCCATTAAAAACACTGAAAGTTTTGGTTTGTTTTTATTCTGTGCTGATCAGTGTCAGTCTATGCATTGACTCTTGTGTGGTGCTACAGAAAATCATTTACATGTGGTGGGTTTTGCATTCTCATGTTGATCATGGCAATACTAACTAATCTCATAGCAGTCTAGGCAAATAGTGCTCTTGACAAAAGATTTTTCCAAAATCCTTGTTCTGTTTGACCAAATTGTTTGTGCTTGACCAAACAGTTAAAAGTTAAGTAATGTGAACAAAACTAAAACAAAAAAAACGAAAAGCTGATCATTTAACAAATTGTTTCAAACTTAAAACAGTACGTTAGGTTAAATGTTCTACAGCCGAGAAAACGTAAAAATGTTGCCTTAACATTTCAAGTTTTATCACCGTTGAAAAAAATTTTATGTTTAAACACCCACTTCTAAGATTCTACATTTCATGATAATGTTTTTGTCTGCATTAACAACTGCCCATAGACATACGGTGTGGTCCATTTAATTGGATATTTAGACCTTTCATTCCAAATTATGTTTTTGAAAATAACTTGGATATAAAAGAGAATATGTGAAATGTTTACATGATCTTAACATTTTGTTAGTATTTGTTATGTTTACTTTTCAGTTTCACAGTTTTTTTTATTTACAAGAGATTTAATATGTGGAAAATCTGACCTTTTGTACAAAGCAGTTAACATGATTAATATAACACACTTTCTTGTATTTAAATACAGACCTAGAAATAGTACATTTTGGATATTAAATTTTACGTAAACCTAAAATCGTTTATTAACTGCTACAGTTTATTTCCAAATTTAAATAAACGAGAAAGAAAACTCCCAGATTTTCAGTATTGTCTCATATTTCTGGATGCCACACTATATTATAAATTAGTTTTCCACATTTTTCTCATTATTGGAAAATACAGTGGGTATTTAAAAACAAACACACCCTCTGGTTGCGTTGCAGCCAGAAATGAAGTCAGACACACTTTTTGTTTTATCTAGCTGTATTTACTAAGTGCAACTTTTAACATCCAAGTAAAAGATATAATACCAACATGTCAGGGAAAAAAAGGAACAGAATCACTAATATGGAAAAGGATTAGCCCTCTCATAAAATGACGTGTAAACTTAACCAGGTGAAGGTAATCACCTTCTCAGTGTCACACAAAGCTATTTTACCTTTAACTGTGATCAACTGTGGTCATTTTGATTAACACAGCATAGAAAGCTGAAGCATTTGACTGCAAAGCAACAAAATGTGATTATTTTAAAGGGGGTGATTCTTTTCTATACCCACTGTATGTTGAAAATCTCGTCTATTCGGTATAATATGAACTCTACAGCTTTAATTGATAGCTTTTCCTTCAATATTGCAGTTTAATTTAAAACATGAGGTAATTTGCAATTTAAGTTCCTTTGTGTCTCTATTTTAAAGACCAGTTTAAGTTATCTGGTTGGTTCTGCATTTTGGTTTAAAATGAAAGAATAGTAATAACCCCTAGATAGTACCCTTATGCAAACATAGCATCATTTGTGTAACTGTGATTTATATGTTATTTACATGTGACTATGTGAGTGACAAGATGTTGAGTGATGGTTAATAAGTGAAAATCTATTTATTTATTCATGTTTTGTAACTGTTTTATCCTAATCAAATTCACAGGATGAATCCCTGAAACACGGAGCGCGAGGCAGGAGATTACAGATGGCACTGGCACTGCAGGGCACCATTCACACAAACACACACACACGTTTTTGGACAGTAGTAGGAAACCTTGGATCCCAGAGGGAAAGAAACACAAACAAGGGAAGAACCGCCACACAGAAAATAACCCAGCTTCGGCTTAAATGGGGAACCTGGAGCCAAAGAATGTTACCCTCATAAGAAAAATGAACATGTGAAAACACATCTGCAATATCTGGAATTTTAAGAAAGCATCCTTTGCAATTGGTTAAACCTAGTGTTATGTGCTAAAATGCCCTCGTTCCATGGACCCCCTGAACAGAACACATATTACAATATAATTTTATATCTTTATTAGAATAAAAAATATTATCTCCCTATTATAAAGAGCCCTCACATGCCATATAATAAGCCCTAGCTATTATTCACATTAATTAAAAAAAAATTAAAGTGGAAGTGTAGTCTTGCGAGCGGGCAGGCAGGCAACCAAAATAGAGTACAAGGGACAAACCACCAAACAGATTATTTTTTGCAAAAGCACATTTGTTTTTAATCTAATAATTTCTAATCATATTTCTAATTATTTATGCCTATACATATACAGTATATAAAAAAATCCTTAGGGGCCGTGCTACATCGTTTTAACATCTTTATATGTGAACTGTGAAAAGATTTAGAAAAATTATATAAAACAGATTTTAATACATAATATATGTTGTATAGGAAAACTATTGCATAAACTCAACCAGTTAAAAACATAATAAATATTTAATCATAATTGTGGTTCAGAGACATCAGGTCACAATAAACACATCACTAGAGATATTTCGTATGCCAGTGTTTCATTAATGTTCACAAAGGCTGTCACATGACTAGGGCTCATAGGAATATAATATTATTTTCATAACATTGAGTGTGATGTGAAAATACACCATTTAGTTAATACTAGTCTCTCTCTCTCTCTCTCTCTCTCTTACACACACCCACACACACTTATAACAATTGAGCACATCCACTACACATGTAGGATGTTTTCAGTAGATGGGATGAAACCAGAGAACCCTGACGAAACGTGTATATTGAGAGCATACACTTTTAACAGTGGTCATTGTTGCAAAGCAGCTTTACAGAATCAGAAGAAAATTAAGTAAATTAGTATGAAATATATGAGAAAATTCAAATCAATTAAATATTTTTTAAATAATGTTGAAATAAATCTAAATGATCAGATTGCAGATCAGATAAATGTAAATCACGTGTGAAATTCAACTGATCTGTATATATACTGTATATATTATAAATACTGTCTGTACAGTATATGGGTTGTGGGAATGTTTCCCAGATCCTAAAGAGAATAATATTTAAAAAAAAAAAAAAAAAAACGTCCATGAAGAGATGAAAAGTCATGGCACCCTGCCTCCCAGCATGCATTACAAATCGATCAGTCACAGCTTGATGTTTATTCTATATGGGTTTAGTATCACGAGGATAATTTCGGCACAAAAACGCCATTTTTACGTCCTAACCTCAGGGACTCCCTTTCTCTGGGGAGAAATCCGTCATTCTCCAGTTCTTTAATTCTCTATTTTATGTTTCCACGATCATATTTCAACAAGTAGGAGGTCTACAGGCTGGTAGTTATTATTATTTTTATGTACACCATGGATGGATAAGCTCTTCGCCGTGACAGTGGCATGTGAACGTGTAATGACGTAAAAACGGGGACCCCCGATTTTTTTTTTCCAGGTGCAGAAAATCCCGCGCCGTCATTCGCGTTTTTCATTGAGCAGCTCGCGCGCACACAGCGGAGGCGCGACTGTGGGGGAGCGCGCGCACACGCACGCACACGCGCGCACGCTTCATGCGGACGCGTTTGGAACGCCCGAGAAGCGTGTGCGCGTGTTTCTCGTCATTTATTTTATTTTATTTGTTTGTTTTTGTTTTCTTTCTTAACGATAAGATTGATCCGGTGAAGCACCAGTGCGTCTCCGTGCGGCGGAGCTGAGGGCGGTAGAGGTGACGGTAGAATGGGCGATCCCCTCCGGTTTCCACTGTAACTCTGGAAATGGAGCCCACATTCCCGCGGGGAGACAAAGGTACGAAACCTGACGCTTTGGTTCATTCCTTATTATCACCGCGCCCGCGCGTTCCAGACAGCGCACGCGACAGCTCCGTGTCTACCTCCGCGTGTCCACTCTTGTGGCTGCACTTGTTGAGCGAGCGTGAGCACGATGAGCCTGAAAGCGCAAGGTTACTGCAGTAGGTGCACCGATGGGGAAGAAATGCTCTGGAATGCGTGCTACCATTAACCAACCGTTCCCTCGATAAAGATACCTTCTGCTGCTCCTGCTGCTCCTGCTGCTGCAGGTTTGATTACGTTATATTACGTTGCCATGGCGACAGGAAGGTAGACTAATCATAATAATAAAAAAAAAACCCAACAAAGTATTAGCGTTAGGGCATGCGCTCTATCTTACCAGCTGGACTGTTTGGATTACTTTGACTAGTGCACTAATGCAGCAGCCTGCACTAACTCATCACAGTTTATTTTGACGATTAATCGACTGCATTACATCATGATCAGTGAAGAGGTAGGCTATCCTGGGATCCTGTATACAGTCTGGACTCTCTTTTTATTCTGCAGTGAAGCTTTTCCTTTTTCATCAGTCTGAAGGCGTGAACCTGCAGTTCAGTCCATGTATAGTAATTCATTATTCGATTATTTTTTTATTTTTATCTTTTTTCCAAACCTGGTGTTAAACTAACCCGCAACTTATCCTACAGAAGCAGGTAGATCACATTTCTCAACTTTTTGTAAATTACAGTATCGGCACTTGCTTTATTTTGAATTGTGTAGATTGCTTATTGCCTGTGTCACATATCATGCAAAATAATGTTTCCGGCCACTGCAGGTGATGCTATTTGTTGCATCCATACAGGATCTATTTATGGATACACACAGCCAGCTTTTGTATATAGAAAGAAAGGTGGTGTATCTCATATTGCAATGACTTACAACGAGTGCTGTTATAAGTACTGTTTTGAAACTGATCTTGAGGTTTTTGCAGTAACAGGATTCCATCACGTACTTCATATAGCACTGCAATGGCACTTTATTGCATGCAGTACTGCCGACAACACCCTTAATGTGCATCATCTGTAATAAAAATATACAATTAGACTGTCAGACTATCTCCAAGACTTTTTGATTGATAGCAGGGACTTCACTTTGACAGATCATCATAAGAAAAAAATATATACATTTTGTTATGTGTTATATGTGCATGGAAAATAGGAGCCTTCTGGCTATTAAAAGGTGTCAGGGCCTTAAGCAGTGTATGTGTTGAACAAGTGAACTATCACTGTTATTCCTATCTCTGATTTTAAGCTCGCCTTTCTGCTTTTAAAGCATTATGTTTTTTCCCTGAAACCACTGTTCATACAGTGATATGACATTTTAAAAAACATGTCCAAAACCAATTTCATGTTTATAACCATAGGGATTTAAAACTTGCGCAGTCCTTTAAATTTTATACTTAGAAAATATTATTGTGTGTCTCACTTCATCATTAATTCAAATAATCAGAGCGTAATAACATTAATTGCAGCTCACTGTTTGAGTGTTATTAATGGTGCACTCTTATTAAAGCCTGATTCTGAAATGAGAGTATTATCAGGAATTATGTCATTCAATTTTTTCACACAGTCTAATATGAAAATGGAGTGGCTGAATTTCAAAACTAAGACATCAGCAGAAAATTATAGTAAGGTACACCCATTTGTCATGGTATGCTGTCAGTTGTAATTAAAACCGATCTGAAACTGTGTGTGCATGGCAGCTCTCCTGTCTAGGTTTTTAGGTAAACTTAGGCCAGCATAATTATACCCTGTGCCAATTTTTGACACGTCCAAGCTCACGCTAATTTGCATAATCTTGGCAGTCAGAGACACATGTAATGAGCTCCTCTTACGCTATTCTATATATTAATGAAGCATCAGAATTAAGAATGTCCCTCGCTCACTGCCCTGAATGCAACGAACTGCTGGACAACTCATTTGTTTCTCTCTTTCTTTCATATCATGTGTGAGCGCCCACGCAATGCAGCAAGCTCTGCATTCACTTACCATTCCTACGGAGGAAATTAGAATCCACTAAATATTTCTCTCTATCTTTTTGTGGATTTCTGATATGCACAATAAATAATTATTGATTTTTACCGAATTGATTTTTTTCTTCTCTTTCATTATAAGATGTGTTTCATAAGGATTATAGAATTTGATGAACTTTGAAAATTTTGAAAATACACTGACTTACTGCAGAGTATACTGTTTATGTGTTATATAATGTAATGTAATGTAATATAATGTAATATAATAAAATTAAATATAATATAATATAATATAATATAATATAATATAATATAATATAATATAATATGTAATATAACACACAAACAGTATATTGTGCCATATGTCAGTTATTATATTATATTATATTATATTATATTATATTATATTATATTATATTATTTAGCAAAGCCCATTTAAAAAAAAAATTTAAACAGCCTTTTTTTATTCTTGGCTATTCATCATCTTTTATGCGCTAAATACACAAGGCTGATTTCTTCATCACGTAACAATATCCAACAATTTCAACAGAATGTCTCATACCTATAAAGACGCCATTATTCTGCGATTAAGCTGCAGTATACAGATACTGTAGATTGACATTATGAGAACACTGTGACATTCTAATAAATATGAAAACTTGAAAAGAAGAAGAAAAACAGCACAAATTTAGATCAGAATTATACACACACCAGTATTTGTATTTGGCTTCGCCACGGATTATGCTTGTCTTATTAAATAGCCAGCTGTCCTACATATTGCAGAGAACACTATAATACGACTCACAGCTGTCTTTTTATTCATTAAAGCCTGAAATCCATGTCATACAGATAAATAGCCTCTATTTCAGGTAGTGTGTGAGTGTGTGCACTTTTTTTAACAAACACTTAGATGCTTAAATTCAAGGTGACCATGAAAGGTATCTGCTGCTGCCACCCCAATGACCCATTCTTAAAGGGGGGCAGGTGTCTGCACTGAACTGGGTATCTGTGGCGCGGCTCAGTGTGAATTCTGTTTGACTTAACACTAACTAGACGGATGGAGGTGACAAATAAAAGTCATGTGTTCAGGACCTGCCTCAAGATGACGGCTTCTAATTTATAACTGTAATGTATCCGATTACGCAATACGAGTTACAGATTTATTTTGATATTAAAGAAAGAGGGTTTTTTTTTCTTTCTCTTTTTGAAATAGTAATCCTATATCCACACAATCTTTGCCCTTCAGTTGTTAAGAGGAAATAATAAATGGTTTTGCCAAGAGACATGCTCTCATCTAGAACTTTGCACCTAGTTTCTGTGTTGAATGTTTCACAGGGGGAAATTTATCATCACTATTGCCCAGACATGGGGTTGACACCAGCGCTGCAACACCAACAATTTACATTTAAATATTTTTTTGTGGTGATATAAGGAATAATTAACAGTAGTATTATCGATGTTACAAAAGTACATTTGTATTATTTTGTAATAATAAAATAAGGATAGCATTCAACACAGATACATGAAAATAATACAGAGGTTCAAAATTAGATAACCAATTATCATGTTTTAGGATAATAATGTAAAGTCAGTAAGTACTTACATTGTAGTTAACATAATGGTTTATTATTATGATTAGTAATTAGAATAATTATCTATTATAAATTCTTAATAAATAACTGCTAGACTTACTAACTACTATGGTACGACATGGCTTAGTAAGTAGTTAGGCATTAACTAAGGAAACTTACTTTAAAACTCACTTTCTAAGGGTAGTTACTAAATTCTGTCAGTTAACATAAAAAAATCTAACTACAAAAAGACATGAAACATGAAAATCATTATAGTCTAAAGTATTATATATAATAATACTAAGGTATTACAGTATATTAAATAATACAGTTTTTCCTTCCAGAATATTAGTATATTAGCGTTACTTACGCTATTTTCGAATTTTGTCATATCCATGTACATTCATACAAACCAACATAAAGAAAACTGTAAATCATAACTGGATATTCTTTACCAAGAAATAAAAAAATTATTTTGGAAAGAAAAGATATAGTTTGATTAAGAACATTCAAACGCTTGATTTAGAGTTAAATTTGCTATTTCAAAACCACTGTATATAAAAAGATAATAAAATAAAATATACGTCTCTAAAATGCCCATACATTTTTACTGAAAGCTCTGAGTAAATGAGTTTGTATTCTTTTTCTTATACAGGAACATATGTAAAACTTGTATGTACTTGTAGTAATCAAACATATGCAACAGGTGCAGATATTGTTTTGAACTGTTGCAGATTTTTTTTTTTATCCTTTTAATCAATGTAAAACTAACTCTGATTAAAAAAAAAGAAATCTCATGCTTTTCTGGGTGACACCAAATTGTGATATTTTCTAAATCCTTACTCTGCTATAGCTATGAAGTAGAAAGTCAAAACAGTATAAAGTTTGATGAAAGAATGTCCAGCGTAAGCACATTGTGAATGATCAGGATTACTGCAGCAGCTCTTGGATGCAAATCTAAGGCAGGATGAGATGAAACTGTTTGGGGACTATGTAAATGTTTTGCAGCACAGCTTCATAGCTCTGCAGAAGCAGCTATCACTGTTCATTGTTGCTTGGAGTCACTGGCACAGAAGCCTTCCGTCGATGCCGTACCTTAATATTCATTAACACACCGCACAGGGGAACTGTTCTTGTTGTTTGATTGCTATTCATTCATGATGCTTCTCCTTCCGTCTGTCTGGATACAGATCGGGATCCAGAGGTTGTAAGGTACACGCAGTGAATACATATATTTGTGCTTATCTTGGATTCCTGCTGAAACAGCGAATATGACATCCATGATAATGTAACAGAACAGAGCCAGGACACAAGATACGATACAGAAGGACTAATGCTATGTAATATAGTAAACTCATACACAAGGAGCAGAGCAACAGGTGTGTCCATGATCATGAATAGACTGAATGCACGGCCTGACGCTGATCAAGGACTGGCTGTTTAGTTTTTCTGTGATGGGGCCTCACGTATAACATGACTCGATCCTTCTCTATCGCCTTCATCTTGTTAATTTGTCTGTTAAACTGAGTGTCAGTTGATCTTCCATGCTTAGAGCTAATCATGAAGCATTCATGGACGTACAGTAGTATTCATCGTAAAATCTGTTTCTATATGATATATATTTAGATAGTTAAATATAGTTTGAATTCTCATCACAGATTTTTGTCTGTAGTCCTGATCAACATTTCTCATATGGAACTGTGTACTTGTTTTTGGATGGTAAACATGGAACCCATGGAATCTTTCTGTCATTGTACTGTTGTATATCAGCCTTGATGGTCAGCATTGCTTGTGTATTGTGATGCTTTTTTATCCGCGTGGTCGAACAGAGTGCCTTATTTGAGTTATTGTAGGCTTTTTTTTTTTGCCTGCTCCAATCTGCCCATTGTCTGCACTCTCTCTTTAATAATTAATAAAAAGGGCCTCACTGGAAGTTTTTTGCACCAATATGTGTAAATTCTAGAAGATATTTTGTGTTTAAATGCCAGAAAAATAGACTTTTCTAAAATACTCAAACAAGCCTGCTTATAATCAAGAACAACGAAACAGAAAAAGTCACTGAGATCACATTTGTTTTAAATATTTGACAAATAAATACTGATTAGATGATTGCAATGAGCAGATGTTCTTGTTAAAGTGGCTGGTAGGAATAAATAATTAAATAAATAGGAGCTTAGGTATGTGTGTGTATGTATAGTGAAATGTATGTGAATTAACTTTTAGTAAAGACAAATACATCATTTTTCAACATACCCTCCTTGCTTTTCAATACACTTTGTCTTTTAAGCTTTTATATTCCCTCATAAAAAAATGTTGAGCTGTAAGCCATAAATGCACCACTATCTTCACTTCTTCTTCAGAAGTGAATCTTCGTCCTTCCTGGCTGCTTTCAGGGGACCAAACAGGTGCAAGTCCAATGTGTCGACAGTCTGGGCGGAAGTGTGCAGATGTGCATTGTCATGCAAGATCACAACGCCCTTGGCCTCGAAATTTAGGCTTCAGCTCTTCAGTAAGTATCTCACTGTAACAAGCACTGTTAATCGTTGAGCCCTTTTCCTGATAATGTTCCAATACTGGCTCTTGAGAATCCCAGAAAACTGCAAGCATCAATTTTCCAGCTAATGTTTTGTCTCCAGTAATGCCCACTAGTAATTCTCTTTAAGAAACTTTTACCTTGCTTACAGAGTACTGTATCAGTTCAAAAACGATTCTGTTCATGCTTTTCCGTGATTTGTTTCGGCACAAGGTTTACCCTCAGACCACAAAAAACTAATCACTGCACGGAGCTCTTCTTTCGTGCAAATCACAAGTGGGCCATGCATTTTTGCTCACATTGCAGTTGTAAATACACTGATCTTAAACACTCACACCGACATAGCAGTGACTGGAAAGACAGTAGCCTTGAACGGAAAGACAGTGCCGCCAACAGACGTTTTAATAAAACCAGAGTCCTGATAATTTTGAAATAAATATAAATAAGTGTGTGTGTGCGCGCATACCGTTGCCAAAAAAGGCAAACCTTCTAGTTTCAAGGTCGGTATAAATACAAAAGTTTTTTAAGTCATGCCTGTAGGGTTAATATCTCATTTTGAAGTTGTCCTAAATTCCATTAGGGACTTCTATTCCTAGACACCTTAATCATGATAGAGTTGTGTTGTTTTGTGTGATGTCAAGGCCAATAAATCTTATAGGTCAGCTTAAGAGTTACCAGGATCAAATAAGAAAATTATGTATGTATGTATTCTTTTTATACTTTAAATATTTGCAACTTGATTATGAATTATGTCATTTATGCATAAAAAGAGAATAAATGGTAGGGGACAAAAGCAAATGATATTGCATAATGTCATTACTAATTACTAGCAGCTTGTGTGTGTGTGTGTGTGTGTGTGTGTGTGTGTGTGAGTGTGATGTGGGTTAACTAAACAAAAGATTATCCTTATTTTCTAATCTGACTTTATTAAGTCAGAAACTGATCATTCACTGAATCTACATCTTCTTTGTCTTTCGGCTGTTCCCTTTCAGGGGTCGCCACAGCGAATCATCTGCCTCCATCTAACCCTATCCTCTGCATCCTCTTCTCTTACACCAACTAACTTCATGTCCTCTCTCACTGCATCCATAAATCTCCTCTTTGGTCTTCCTCTAGACCTCCTGCCTGGCAGTTCCAACCTCAGCATCCTTCTACCGATATATTCACATATTTCACTGAATGTTTACCATAAACTAATTTAACAACGTATCTCAGGAAAGTGTTTGAATATGGTAAAAAAAAATAATACAACAGTCTGCAGACAAACATTTGTCATGTCTGGCACTTTCCAAATATATTTGGCTTTGAGAGAATCTGGCAGGAAAACTCCTCATAATCATAATCTGCTCATAACTCTTGCTAGCCACGCTATTCTGCACAAAACACTATGGCTGCTCGATTTTTTTCCAAAAATGTAAATTAAAATGTTTCTCCATAGGAAAAATCTGACATCCGGCTGCAGGGAAATAAATGCAAGTAACTTGCCGTCATTCACTAATAAGATTGTGTATATGTATTAATTTGAGATTGAATTTTTTTATTATTAATCATACAGCCGTACAACACACTAAAGTACCTTCTCAGTCAATAATGCAAACACAAATCTCTGCCATGCTGAATACAAGCAGCCTGATATTTGGCTCCAGCTGATGGACAGTGACATATTGATGACTTTAAAAGCACTAGCGACTGCCAACAGACAGCATTCCGCAATTAATCTCCACTAAATTAAGTGCTCTAAACTTTCGACCTGAAGTCCAGCAGCACTGCAAAGTTTAGAATGTATGCATCATTAACACCCAGGAATCACAGCAATCAAGACTTGAGAATAAGCTGATGAATATTAAATCGGAAGACAAAACTAACCAATTCAGCGCTGTGACTCTTAGAGACAACATTTTTTATTTTGTCATACATGCAGAATTATTTGTATTTGTATATTGCGCAATACAGTATATGCAGTAGTATCTGACCTACAAGAGAGAGAGAGAGAGAGAGAGAGAAAGCTGATGCTGGGAGAGCAGACCAGGTGATGAACAGATCCGTGACTAGGAGTTTTCAGGTTTGCTAACAATTAAAATAATAAAATTGAATATGGAATAAGAGTGGATTCCCATAGGATGTTGGTCAAATATATAGAATTACGTTTTAGAGAGAATCCCTATCAGTTTGTCAGCTTTAATAGCTTAAAACAACCACAAACAGGATTTTATGTAAATTGGTAAAAACAATTATAGCAGATGTTTTGTTCCACGAGGGTTAATTAGCAGGTTGCATGATTTACATACTTAACAAGTTTATTTGTAGTTTAATTTGCATTCATTTTTCCTTGTTTTCTTTGTCCTTAAAGCTCAGCTTGAAGCATTTGCTGTTTTTTTTTTTTAAATAAACATACTGTATATAGGAATCAGGATTGTGCAGTATAGAGTGCAATATCCTTTTTTTTTTCAGCACAAAATATTCAATATGATGAACTGAATTTTAGGTTATCTTAACTGACTACCCAAAAATGACTGAGCAAAATTTTTTTAAATGGGTTATATAGGCAAAGAAATAGCACAGATACACATGATCACATGTTTTTATAAATTTTTTTCGGTTGTTTCTATGACCAAAAAAAAAATCATAATACTGTAACATGCTAATACAAAAAAAAAGTTTGTCCGACATAATTCCAATATTCCGGTAGTGGGAAAATTTACCCTTTATAAAAGTAATGATTTTTTTTCTACCTGACATATCCAAAAACACACAATTTTTAACGCAAGACTTCCATATGAGCATTTAAAAAAATTATTGACCACCGATGCTGTGTTGCCGGCACATATTTGGTCCGTTTGAGCTTTAAGGGTTTTAACCAAGACAATCTTGTACTGAGCCTTTTAAGAGACATTAGAGAAGAAAAAACTTCCAAAAAACACATAAAACATACTGTAGAAGAAAAAACAAACAAATCCTTTTTTGTCGAGTATATTCGGGTCAAGGAAAAAAAAAGAATTAAAATGAATGCAAAGCCTGTGTGTTAGGTTGAGGAATCCCACCTTCTTATTGTTATATGATTGATTGGTTATGATTGCCATATCTATGACTGAACGTAACTTAAGACACGAAGGCAGGATTTACATCAGTGTGTGTAAAGCACAGTTTAACACAAGATTAGTTAATTAATAAATCTCAGTGTCAGACTAAACTACATACTCTATGCGGAATACCCAACCCGCACTACAACTTAGCACAGGTTTTACAGGACGCCCTTCCTGACGCAACCCTCCCATTTTATCTGGGAATCAAACCCGGGCCTCCTGCATGGCAGGCTAATCACAAATGATTGCAAAACTGTTAGCTAGATTGTGCGAGGTTATGAAATCCTGCATTTTGTGTTATGATGACTTTTCATTTTAGGTGTTAGTGGTCAAAAATAGGAACTGCAGCAAGTCCTTATAGAGACCCATTGGGGCAGGATTTGTGCTGCATCATGCTTGGGGTTTAGCAGTGGACAGAATAATTAATGACAGGATTCCCAAGTTAATTTAGTTTAAAAGCACTTGTTTTATAGTGTTTTTATACTTTATCTAATGGATTGTAAAAAGTGCACTTAAAGCAATCGTTACCTGCAGGAAGTGTGTATACAGTATGACTCACAAAACCATTTCTATTGTATGATATTGATGAAAACTGAGAGAATGAAAAGGTAATTTGTGGGGTGGATACTGTCTGTACATGAAATATGTATTAAATACTTGTTTCCCCAAGCAAAGGCTGAAACTAAAAAAATAATTCCATTATTTATTTATTTATTTATTTGTGTGTGTGTGTGTGTGTGTGTGTGTGTGTGTGTGTATGTGTGTGTTTGCTGAAATCTGTAATCCCTGGTTTATAATATTACTTTGAAGACAGTTGAACAAAGGTATGTCAAACCCTGATGAAAGCACCATGGACAGTTATTGCCTATTACAAACTAAAATAATTCATAACTATAAAAAAATACTATATAATATCGCATAACATGAATCAAGTGTGGCCCTGGATTATTTTCTTTGAGGCTATGTTGTTATTAATGCCCTCTTGTCCCACCAGAATCTATTGTGCTGAAACACAGTTACATAAAGTGACTGGTATTTATCACATTCTTAATTACAGGTGTACATTGAACACTTACTTTGAATAATTATATCGTCCACCGTCCATAAAACATAAAGCCAGATCCATATACAATATACAATAAATGAACTTTGCTTCACTGTGCTACTTTATATATCTGTACACACATATGAACACATCATTAGGAGGGAGCTGACTTTGCTCACTCCACCTGAATGAATAAAAAAATTCCTGTTTTTAACATATTTTGCAGTAAAGGTTTGTCTCGCCGCAGTGCATGTATCTTGCACTGTTAAATCGATGGAGTGCCAGTGGAGCTGTCATGTTTTGTGATGAAAGCAGGACCCCGTCTGCACCATGCCTCATGCAACAGACTGCAGGGTGTGGAAAAGCACTGAAACATCGCACCAGATGTCAGGCTTACTGATGCCTTTATTAAAAACTGAACAACCTTCTCAAGATAGAACTATATGTGTGCTGTGCTTCGGACATTTTCACATTTTCTTTGAGCACTGAGAAATAAATCCATCCCACTGGATGGAAAAAAAAGCATGACATTAAGAAGATGTTAATCAAGGGTATAACCCAAAATGGTATCAGGATTCACTACAGAGTTTGACAGCTCAAATACATTTCCTGACCGGTTTTTAAGAGCTTCCTGACACACTGCGGGTCTAGTTGATTTACCGGTGACATATGACTCTATGTAAACAAGCCCAAGTGAGGAAGATCTTTATTATTGAAGCGAAAATTACAGGTAGTAATTTCCAATTTATTTTTCGGTTTTTGTCCTTGCATTTTGTCTTGCATTGAAATTAAATTAATTTTAACTTTTCCTTAACTTTTTTCTAACATCATAATGTATAAATATATTTTTTATTGTGACAAAAAGTTTTACTAGGCTGTCGTTTAACTCCAACTGGTTTCCCAGTTCATGCTAATAAAAAGCTTTCCCACAATTTGATGCTACCACCACCATGCTGCACTATGTGGACACTGCGCATGACTAATTTGTTTATATCAGAACTGTACTGAAGGTTAAACGCACAATAACAGCACATACAGACCTCATAAATTTCTAAAATTACTTATCTCAAGAACTTTTATATTGGTTTGTCAGATTTGCCACTTAATCACTGATAACATAATCTCTTGTGTCAGCCAAAAGTACATTAAAGGTTGTCAACATGGAAATAAGGTGATTTATAAAGGGTGGAAGTGGCAGGCCTCCTCCAGCCGTTGCTGGCCATAGACCTAGAGCACAGAGTGAAGGGAAGAAAAAAAAACATTAAATTGTGTTGTGGATATTCTTTTATATCATTAAAGAGCTAGCCAGGTAGTGATGTGATTTGTGGTTTTTGATATTACTAGGGACAAAAGGGGATAGTAACTGTTGAGTAATTAGATACTAAAAGAACTATTGATGAATTGATGATCTATTGATGTGTGCTATAAAGTCATGATCATAATTGTGATAGTATTTTGTACTTGTACAGTGGAACCTTGGAGTGTGAGTAACTTGGTCTGTGAGCGTTTTGCAAGACAAGCAAAATTAAAAAAAATAAAATTAAACTTAATAACGAGCGAGGGCTTAATATATGAGAAGTACACATGTGCATGGTCTGCCGAGTGCCACGTGATCACAACTGAGCCAATAGTTCTTCTCTCTCATGCTGCGGTATTATGGGTAATTGTCTCCCATGCTCAGTCTCAGTGCATGTGCGTCACTTGTAAAGTCAACATCCGTGCAAGTGTGTACTGTTTATTATAACATTGTGTCAACGTGTGTGCCCGCACGTAAAGCAAAAAGTGTCATTAGAGAGGTTCCTGACATAGCAGTGTTTCCGTTAGTGCGTGTGTGTGTATGTGTGTGTGTGTGTGAAAGTCATCCTACACAGTAGCCCCCTCCGTCTCCTCTCCTTTCTCATCTAACTTCAGCTTCACAACAACTTCAGCTTCACACACGCGCAGACACACACTAACGGAAACACTGCTCTGTCGGGAATTTTTAAAAAAAATAAAGTGCAGGTCAATTTGTTCTATTTTTACTTTATATTTTGTATTAATTATTTTTATATTAATATTTTTGGGTTGTGGAACAAATCATCTGAGTTTCCATTATTTTCTATGGAGGAAATTCACTTTGATATACAAGCAGGCTTCTGGAATGAATTATGCTCGCAATCCAGGGTTTAACAGTATCCTGATATCATTGATCAAACTATTCATTCCAGAATAAAGTATTTTTAAAAAGATAAGCCAATCAATAATGAATATATTAGATAAGGCACTCAAATGATTAACACTTTTTCTGAGATAGTGAAAAAGTAGGGCTATTTCTGTGAAAATTTTAACAAGGGTTCTGTACCATTGAACAAAATATACTTACCACTTTTGGGGGGATACACAAACTTTTATAAATTGTGTAAACCGTTGCACCCAAAAAAAAAGCATTGAAAAGATTTTTCTTGTCTTATACTGTGTTTATGAGTAGATGAGGTCCATGTGGAGGAGCCGGGCCGTACGCGTGCCGTGAGGATGCGCGGTGAGGGGCTACTGTGGGACGACCCTCTGCACTTCTCGTGGCTGATGGAGGCCGAGTCGTTCACATCGTCAGTGCAGGCAGGTGGCCCCATGCCCGGCACAGCCATGACACTTGAGCAGAAGACCACCTTTGCCTTTGTCATCTTCCTCTTCGTCTTCCTCTGCATGCTGATTGTGCGCTGCTTCCGTATCCTGCTGGACCCCTACCGTAGCATGCCCACCTCCACCTGGGCAGATGGCCTCGACGGCCTCGAGAAGGGCCAGTTTGATTACACTCTAGCATAGGGGTGGCGCACACACACTCACACACGACAAAACAGTGACGAGATACTTCTAAATGAATCACAACCTTAAAGTGATTAATAATTACAGGCAAACATCCTGTGATGTATATTACACACTTAGCTAAAATACCATATACACACACTTTGGTAAAGAACCTAAATGTGACATGAAATATATATAGGTGCATGGCTATTAAAATGTCAAGCTTGACAAAAATATAAAAGCTTGAATCACACACACACACACACACACATACACATACACACAGGGTGTTTTCTGAAAGGAGCAGTCAGGGATTGTGAGTGCTGCCAGAGGCAGTTGTGGAACGGCGTGTGCTCCTCTGTGCCGCTGTGAGCCCGGTGACACTCATACAGGGTAACCCAAGCGCTGCTCCTTCAGCTTCCTGCAAACACCCAGCACTCGTTTCCTCTTCTCACTAACGTTATTAATGATATCTGCACTGTTGTATACTGCCAAGTAGTCATCTTTAGATCATATGTCCCTTTGAAGACCCTTTATAAGCACTTCATAAATACTACATAGGTTATTGCGTTTGTCTATAAAAGTGAGCCTTAAGGTGTGCACTGTTATTACGGACGTAGCTTCGTTTTGTCAGAGTTGGTGATTAGGATATGTTTGTGCAGTGCTTATGGCTTCCTCAATGGCCACTTATTAAATTATGCTAATTTTGACATAAGCAAGTTATTGGCAAATATTTGACGTAGATGCTGTAGATGACATCTCGGATTCGCTCGTAGCCCGGTGTCAAAATTAAAGACGACTGGAGTCTTATACGTATCTTAAACAAAAGCCGTTTTAAAAAGTGATCGTAACGTCAGCATATACTGCCTCATTAGCACAAGAAACTGAAATTCAGATCGGTTCCATTTTAATAACCGATCTGCCGCGATCCGCTTTGTCAGCCTTTCCATTTGAAGCTGTACCCGCAGGAACCATAATCGCTAATTTGCCTTGAGAAAATTCATCCCTAAGAGCAAACGGTGAGGAAAGGCCACTTTTCAGAGATACCTCTTTAGTCATTGATGAGGTGTTAAAAATGTCTTTGTCACATTTTTTCCGGGAATTTGGCTGAATTGCACTGGAGTCGTTCTCCTTTTTAGAGCTTTTAGTCTCTTTACCCATCAGCCTGCCAAATGATGTTCCTTTGCACTTTTATGTTGTCTCACCACTGTGAATGAGCCAGTGAGAACACTGAAGAGCACTTAAGCAGTGAGTTGAACTGCCAGCGACTTCGATTACGACTGCCACTGTTTTGCATGCACAAAGTCACGTATGAATATGTAAGGAAAGCTTCAAGCACCGAGTAGTGCAGTGGGACTCGAAAGACATTTTCAGTGCAAATGATGTTGTCAGTTATGATGAGTTCACTGTGAGGATCTGTTTGACTTCTCTGTGAAAAAAGGAAATCTGTTTGATGAGTACTGTATGTTTTATCATGTTTTAAATGTTCAAGTAAGATGTAAAAAAACAGAACGGTAGAAACTCGATCTGGAAGAAAATGAGGATATTTAGACATAAATATTCATAAACCAAGACAGAAATAAGAAGTAAGTACTTAGGAAGTTAAACATAGACACATGCACCCACACCTGTATTTGTCTTATAGAGAGCTAAAAATAAACTCTTACCAAAATCATTAACCGACTCATATTTTTTGATAAATTGATTTCTTGTGTGTCTTGTTGTATCATTATGTGTCAGGCCTGAATGGAGAATTTACAAATGGAAAAATGTTAGAATTGCCAGATGGTTAAGTTTTGTCATATGCTTATTTGTCCCCTCTGTGATTTTATTAATACAAGCTGTTACTGTATGTTTCTAAAATTTCTATAAATTTTGACTCATAAGGCTTAATTGTTTTTGGAACAATTTATCCTTTTTTCTTTCTGAGCAATATCTCATCCACCATTAAGATGCGAACACAGAGGATAGTTAATGACCCCCACACATGAAATCAATAAGTACCAATCTTTAACTATTTAAGTTTAATAAAGCCTTCATTTTTCTTTCAGGATGATAAAGCACACAAGACTCCTTCTTGATTTTAATCAATAACCTCAACTACAATACGACTCTCACAAGATGTTTTGAGGTCAGTGCTTCTTTGGTGTATAGAAGACACAAGTAATCATTATGTCCTCCAGCAAAGACACAATTATAAATCAGATGTTTCTTAGAGAATTGAATGGAATTTAGATTAATAACCTAATCTATCAAAGTGGTGTACTGCCTTATGGTATGTATAGATGAGCCAACAAGTCTAAGCTCTCCTGTATGTTAAGGCTGAAAACACATCCACATGTGTCTCAAATATTAAATTTTTCACATCCTCATCAGATAAGTTACTGTTTTAAGGCTGGATTTTGGAATCTTGGGCACATACTATGCACCACAACATCTAAAAGATTAGTTTGTAGGGTGAAGAAATGAGTCTGTGGCTGATTACATTCCAGCCCATACTGCAGATTCATGCAACTTATGTACAACATGTATGGTTAATATAGTTGCAGGGACTTCAACTTCAAAAGTCCTCTGGGCACTAGCCAGGGTACATCGTGGAGAGAGTGCCAATCCATCGTAGCATCGTAAAGAACACCCCCCCCCCCCCTACTATGCACCACAACATCTAAAAGATTAGTTTGTAGGGTGAAGAAATGAGTCTGTGGCTGATTACATTCCAGCCCATACTGCAGATTCATGCAACTTATGTACAACATGTATGGTTAATATAGTTGCAGGGACAACAACTTCAAAAGTCCTCTGGGCACTAGCCAGGGTACATCGTGGAGAGAGTGCCAATCCATCGTACCATCGTAAAAACACCCCCCCCCCCCCCCCCCCCCACACACACACACACACACACTATGGGCAAATTGGGAATAGCAGTTAGCCTCATCTAGATATCTTTGGACTGGTGGAGGAAACCTGCGTACATACAGTAAGTGCACACAGACACCAAGGCAGGAATCAAACCCTCGACCCTGGAGGTGAGCTCATCTCTGTGCCAGTGGATCTCTAATTTTCTAACTGGCAGACCACAGGCAGTAAGGATGGGCAGACATGTCTCAGCCTCCATCACTCTCAGCACTGGAGCCCCCCAGGGTTGTGTTCTGAGCCCCCTGCTGTACACTTTGTACACATATGACTGTGCGGCCACTTCCAGCTCCACCACCATCATTAAGTTTGCTGATGACACAGTCGTGTTGGGCCTAATCTCTGACAACGACGAGTCGGCCTACCTAAAGGAGATTGGGAATCTGGAATCTGGGGAACTGGTGCCAGAGGAACAATCTCCTCCTGAACGTCAGCAAGACAAAGGAGCTGATAGTGGACTTCAGCACTAAGCAGGAGAGGAACTACAAGACCCCCATCATCAACGAGAGCCCAGTGGAGAGAGTGGAGAGCTTCAAATACCTCTGTGTTCACATCACACGGGACCTGTCATGGTCCTGTCACATCAACACCGTGGTGAAAAAGGCCCGACAGCGTCTCTACCACCTCAGACGCTTGAGAGACTTCCGACTGCCTTCCAAGGTGCTCAGGAACTTTTACTCCTGCACCATTAGGGAGCATCCTGATGGAAAACATCTCAACCTGGTTCGGGAACAGCACCATGCAGGACAGACGAGCTCTACAGAGGGTGGTGCGATCTCAACATACCGCCTAGCCAAGTTTAATACACCAACACAAAACACGTTCTCTGTCCGGGCTGATAATTTTACATCAGACTTACCTGTTTTTTTGTCCCATTAAAACACTGAAAGTTTTGGTCTGTTTTTATTCTGTGTTGAACCGTTTGATCAGTGTCAGTCTATGCACTGACTCTTGTGTGGTGCTACAGAAAAGCATCTGCCCGTTCATCTGGTGTCTACAGTACATTTGAATCCCAGCTGGGCAGATTGGCTGTACTTGTGGTGGGTTTTGCATTCTCAGTTTTTTATTTACAAGAGATTTGATATGTGGAAAATTTGACTTTTTGTACAAAGCAGTTAACATGATCAATATAACACATTTTTTTAATTTAAATACAGACCTAGAAATAGTACATTTTGGATATTAAACTTTACATAAACCTAAAACTGTTTATTTACTGCTAATAGTTTATTTCCAAATTTAAATAAAACAACAACAACAACAGATTTTCAGTATTGTCAGTATTTTTAGTATTTCTGGATGCCACAGTATATTATGGGTTTGTTTTCCACCTTTTTCTCATTATTGGAAAATTCAGTGGGTATATACTGTAAAAAATCATCGCCTAACATCCAAATAAAAGATATAATACCAACATGTCAGGAAAAAAAAGAAACAGAATCACTAATATGGAAAAGGATCACCCCTCTCATAAAATGACTTGTGTTAACAAAATCAAACGTAAAACGAAAAGGCACAAACTGTCTGTTAAACAGACAAATAAAAGAAAAGACGGTTTCATAGTGTGGCGTGGGCGGAGCGGCAACTGACGACCATCATGCATTGCGGGGGGGTCTGCAATGTGATCACCCTGTTGGGGAAGTTTGTTTGGGCTGGGGGCTTCGGCCATGTTGTGTGTGGGATGTGAATAATTAGTTGAGTGATTTCCGGTTTATGCTTAGACTAAATTGGATGTGATTTAGTTGATTCACCTCATGTACCATGAAGGGCTACTCTACTGCTGCCGAGTACTCTGCGGGCATGTATAGTGAGTTTGGTGCATGGGTATTCCGGTACTTTGCGGCGTTTGCGCGCTCAGGTCTACTGGCCGGGTTGTCAAACTGACAGTAAACTCTTTGTCCACCGATGCGACCTTTGCTCGGCAAAGACGGGCCCCACTCTGCGCTCGCGAGCACCGTGGGTGCACCTATGGAGCGCATGGGCGTGGACACACGCCGGTGAAACGTCGAACTGCGGAGGCCGGACCGTCACAGGATAATGTTTGGGCCCGCCTCCACAAAAGGACCCCGACAGTCTTCACGCGTCCAAGACCGAGAGAGTCATGTTGCAATGTGTTCACCCTGTTGGGGAAGATTGTTTGGGCTGGGGGCTTCGGCCATGGTGTGTGTGACCTGTTGAATGTTCTCTGGTTTATGCTAGGGCTAAATTTGATGTGGTTTTCTCATTGTATTAGGCAGCAATTAAGCTCGCTCGTCTCTCCAACGGTAATTCCGGCGGCAAAACGCTACGATATGCTTGGTATTGAGCGAAATCATACCATAAACTACACGTGTGTGAATCAATCAATTATGTGAACTATTGTTGGTCACCTTTCCATTCAAAATCGATTTACACATTTATTTAGGTAAACTTGCAAATATTGCTCTAAATATATATGCTCTAAAATGTGTTAATTTATTCTGAACGTACAACAGCTTTTGCACAAATCACTTCTATTTAACCCAAATGCACGAGCATTGTTTTTTTTCCGGGTGTATAGGCAGTTGGTCCAACACTGCCACCTACTGGATTGGAGTGGGAGGCGGAAGATTGCAAGGCTTTGTACTATATAATACATAAAAACAATAGGTTCTACATAAGTTACACAGCATTTACACATTTTATTAGTTTTTTAACATTTCAGAAACTGTAAAAAAAAAAAAAAGGTGCTTGAGAATAATCAGACAATAAACTAAATAAAAAATAGCAATCTAACTCATTTGACAGTTTATCTATGATTCACGGCTTGAGCATAAGCCAAATACAGACCTTGAAAAATGCATAAAAACATTATAATTAAGTTTATTTTTTATCTACTACTACTACTACCACTAATGATAATAATAATAATAATTAAGTATGTGTGGGTGTATATACTATATACTATGCATACCAGCAGATCCTTTAAGTCCTGTAAATTGGGAGGTGGGGCCTTAATGGACTGTACTAGTGTGTCCAGTACAACCCACAGATCCCTGACTGGATTGAGATTTTGGGAAGGTCCAAAAAATCTGGGAGACACCCACGATATATACGTATGTACACACTGTATATACTGTGTGTACAAACCAAGTAAACACCTTGAACCCTTTGTCATGTTAAATTATTCCTGAATATGTTTTTTAGGTGATGCATGAAAAAGTAACATTATTTGACATAAATGGCTGGATCCGAGTTTTCAACGAAAAAACATTGTGCAGTGCACCACACGTCCTCCACCAGCTTGCCTCCTTCCCAAAGTGCATCTTGACATCTCTTGCATAGGTAAGTGACACACACACAGAGTTATATTATGTAAAAAAAGAAAGTGATTAACGAGACTAAGGCCACCTTCTTCCGTTGTTCCATGGGCCAGTTCTAATGCCAATTACAGTTACGCAGTCCTACAGGCAGAAACCTCTGATACACTGTGTGTTCTGACATCTTTATTTAATAGCAGAATAAACTCTTTAGCTATTTGTGATACAGTAGCTTTTCTGTGGAATTGGACCAGACAGGGTAACCTTTGCTCCTTACGCAAATAGGGACCATGAACCTGCGACCTCTATACGTCTTTGGGAAGGTCCAAAAAATCTGGGAGACACCCACGATACATACGTATGTACACACTGTGTGTGTGTGTGTGTGTGTATGTATGTATGCATATACACACACACACACACACACACACAATATTTGACAAGTGCCATTGGATTGTTTAAATGACTATTATATACTGTAAATAACCTATCAGTGGCTTTAGCGTTATGGCTGATCAGTTTATCTGCAGCCTTGTAAACAGTCATAATGTAAACACTTCTTTTGACCAGTAGATGGCAGAAGAATATAACACTGCAGTACAGCTCATCAACAGCATGGTTCTACTACTGATGTAACTTAAACACATTGACTTTAACTAGTTTTCCTTGCCATCTTAAGACCATTTAGTATCACTGTAGACTTTATTACAATAAAAATCTTTTATGTAATAATATAAATGATATAAAATAGGTGGCACAATGATGTGGTGGTTTGCACTGTGGCTTTGCACCTTCAGGTTCGAGAGTGCGATTTCTGCCTCAGGGTTTGTGTGTGGAATTTGCATGTTCTCCTTGGGTTTCCTCCTGGTTCTCCGAATTCCACCAACACTACAAAGAATGTGGATTAGGGTTGTGCATGTGTGTCTGTCCTGTGATGGATTGGAACCCTGTCCAGGGTGTAACCAGCCTCGTGCCCCAAGTCTCCAGGTCTTCGTGACCTGGAAGGCGGATGAACAAATAAAATAATCTACAATATTTGATTACTCAATCAATACGACAATTGAAGTAAGTTCATTGCTTCAGACAAGGCATGCTACGTAATTAATATGCTAATTAATAAACTAACTGCACATAGTTAGAAGAAAATTGGCTGTTCAAAAATACCAAGGATGGTAAAGTGTATGTGGGGAAAAAAACACTTCTCTTTCCTGATTTATTACACATCATTATTTCAGTTCCATGTACTGTACGTTTTAAAAGCAGGTTACCTTACCTTCTTTCCTTTGATTATTCAAATAACTTACCGTCCTGTTGGTTAGTGTAGCCAGGAATTATTATGTAAGGAATAAACACATTTGAGCATGCGGTTATGAGAACTATTACCGACAGAGTCCAAGTGGAGTTACTCTTTCCTATAGCAGATATAACCTGTTATTCCATTATCAGCCTTTTATTTCTTGATGTTTATAAGACAAACAAATGCAACTTGTCATGTTACTAAGAAACTGCAACGCATATAACAGAAACACCTCTATACTTTAGACACCTGACACTCCTTTCCAAAATGGGTCCTCAGAGGAAGCTTCAGTAAATCAATGATTATTCGTTTCTGTTCATTATTAGCTTATGTAGAAGTGAATTAACCGTTGCTATAGAGACAGCTGGCTTGATGGTCCTACCTGCTGACCAATCAGATTTGTGGTATAAAGCTGTTTAATGTAGAGAGGGTAATGCTTGGTTAGGCTTGTTTTATTTCTATGGGTTTATTATAGGTGTCAGTTATTCAGCAACAAGAGAGCAAATTACTGTAGTAAGTTCCTCCCCGCCCCTCGGAAACTTATGATCAGTATCTCAGAACCATAATAGTTGCAACACCACTGCTCGAGATGAGGACAAGATGAGATAGAATTAGTTCCATTAACCAGCGGAGAGTTGTGTGGGCTATTGTTGATATGATCCTTTTAAAACTACGGTATGTTGTTAAAGCTAGAGTTACAACATTTGACAAGCATAATGTTCTACCATATGGGGAAAAAGCTCAACTTTGGCCTAGTTGCACGAGTAATGGTGCAACAGACGTTTATGTGTTTAATGCATTTATAAAAATCACAATACATTTTTAAAAATGAAAGGTAATTTTCAATAGTTTTTTTGTGATTATTTGGTGAAAGATAAACAGATTATATTTTTATTGCTGAGTTCGTTCCTCCATCTAGTGGTCTACAGAGTAAAACCTCCAAAATGCACTCATATAGATTTAAGGTTAAGCTGACTAAAATGTAACCACACTTGTATTCAAGTTGTTGAGAAAAAGGGGTTTCAAAACTATTGCATGCTAATGTGTATTTCACCTTATTTAGTACAAATGACATACACAGCGGGTGAAAAGTAACAAGGCAATAAAGTAATTACTAGGTGATATAGTTCATATTTCTGATACAAATTCATTGAAACAAATTGTATGTTTACTTTATTACATAGAAAAATAAAAGCAAAACTCTAAACTTCAACGTAGGCAGCGGTGGCGTCAACCAGTTTCCTCAAACGGCCGAAGATGGAATGCACAGTCTTATGAAGGAAGTCATTTGGGGTATTTCTGAGAACCTCCTGAAGTCCTCCAGTGTGCGAGGCTTTGTCCTGTACAGCTCCTCCTTTGCGCAGCCCCACAGGAAAAAAATCACACGGAGTAAGATCTGGACTTCTTGGAGGCCGTTCATGAGTTGTGCATCGCCCCAGCCAACGTCCTGGAAAATGCTGATCTAACCACGCCACCGAAGTAAGAGCCAAATGGGGTGGTGCACCAACGGGTGGTGCTCCAGTGATACTACAAGTTCTACAGCCACTAAATATTGCCCAGTTCATTTTCATCTACTCTGTATATGCAAATACATACAGTATACAGCACACTGTATATACAGAGTAAGGCTTAAAGAATCAAAAGGTTGTTAATATTTCTGTGCGAAATGGCATATCACAAAAGTGTTTATAGAAAAAACATTCGAGGAATTGTTGGGTTTACACACTCATTTTTTCTTAAACATATAGATATTATGTATTTCTAATGCTGAGTTTCAAATGATAAAAAATAATACAAAAATAATACAAATAATAAATGATTTGCATGATTTATCTGTCACGCTCTGATATACTTGCTGGTCTTTTTTGACACTTGCTGACCCGAAGAGATATACACACACACACACGCACGCACGCACACACATACACAGAGCATGCATTATGTTATCTCTCTGGACTAATCCATTTCCTGAGTCTAGTACATGAAAATCATTTGCATGTTGTATAAAAATCCTGAAAAAACAAAAGGGAACAAAGAAAGTTAAAAAAATTAAGTTAATAGAGGGCCAGGAGATTTTATTGATGCTTGTTGTAGTTGATTGTCTTGGGTAGTTAATGCTCTCTGCGGTGCCTTCTTTAAAAACCCACTGTACAGTAGGTGCACTTCATCACCAGCTAAGGCCACATGAGTCTAAATGCATGCTCAGTATACAAAACTCTTGTTGCAACTTTAGCTACATTAGCCTTAATACACTAAAATGCATCAACAACTTTTCAACACAATCTGAAGCCACATAAGTGATTAATCAAACACACACACACACACACAACATTTTTTGCAATGACCACCTCTCATTTTTGTTCACATTTTTTAAAGATAAGAAAGGAAATAAAGATAGAAAGGCATGAGATATCATAAACTATGAAAATACAAGTGCAGGCTCAAACAAAACCTACAGCGATTATAATTTTACTACCAAATATTTTGAAAAGTACAACAGTTACACCTTGGGGTGTGGTCCAGAAAATAATCTCATGTATCTCATTAAACTTAGGTGTATAATACTGATTGGTTACTAAGAAAAAATCTGATCATTATGTATGATTTCAAATGAGCAGAAGATATGAACAAGTGGATAAGTAAATCAAGGGGATTGAATTATACTTAATTATAGACACATTAAGCTTGTTTACTTTAATAACTCAGATTAGATGCATACTTCAAGCTCGGTTAATTAAATTACTCTAATATACTGTATATCAAAGAAGTCTAAAAAAAACGGTAAGAATACTGTAATTTACACTTGGATGATCATGTGCGTGATCATGTGTATCTTGTTCCTGAGGACGACTCGGGAAATGGATCTTAGTGCTACATACTGAATCCATAAATCTCTCTATACCAAGGAAATCTAGACATTTATTAAAAACAAATATTGTAGTTAAACATTTGAATAACCAAAATGTGTGATCACAAATACAGCTGTTAGTATTGTGTCTTTCTACATTTCCTCTGAATGGTGTTAAATTTCCCAACCTTTTCTTTCCATAGTCCTCCCTCTTCTTCCTCATTCCTTATATGGTTATACTTACTTGGAACCCTTTTTGTTTCCCTGGATTTCTATAGCAGACTCAATCTGTTTTTCTGTGAAGAAACCAGAGAGAACCTTCAGACATCATTATACCTTCGGTGTGTGTGTGTGTGTGTTTGCTTTTGTCTCCTGGTCAGCAAATGTCAATGCTGTCCAATAAGTGTATCGAGTAGTTACTCATATTAAACCTAACAACTTATACATCTTATCACTCAGAAATCTACAGATAAAAAGCAGACGAGTGTAGATCTTACCTGTCTCATTAACACAAAAGACAGCACCTGAGTGACCATGTCCTGTATCTAACCCCTCTCCAGGAGGACTGAGAAGAGCTAATATTGCAGGTAGGTACGGTTCTGGAAAGCATTTTCTGTTGAAGTCACATCTCAACATTTCTCAAGACAGTGCCATGCTTCTGTGGTTGTAATTGAATGTCATGATGGAGGCATTGACGTCTAAGATTGAACAAAAACACATTCCATACTTGAAAAACAAACTTCAACATGTTACTTTTTTATTTTTCCTAGAACTAAAACCTTCAGCATTTAGCAGGATGCCATTGAAACATTCTCAGCCATGTTTAGAACGACAGCTTGTGCCTGCAATGTTGCATTAAAGGAACATCTAGCGTAGAGGGATGTAACAAATGTTTCTTTTCAGGGGATTTGCCCAGCACAGCTGATTAAACATCCCTGCAATGACTCCTCTATATTAAACAGCTGACATTAAAAGAACACGTCTCTTACTGTATTTGGTTTTATTATCAGTATACACTATACTATACGCCAGCTGCAATAAAGACAAACAGGATTAACCAATTGGGTTGAGCTAGCTACACTAAAGATATCACTGTGATAAAGTTTTTATTGCAGAAGCAGAATAAAGAAGGTAAAATCTGGTTTATAGGATAAGATATCAGACACAATTTTGCCATATTGCTTTCATCTGATTTTAATCATTTTCTCCTAGCATGTGCCTATCAAAAATTGTGCATTTGTTAATTGACGGAATTCAAAACAACATCATTGCTTTTTGGTATTCACATGTTATTACATGAGAGTGCTGCGTTTATCAATTTAATTGTAAGATCATGCTATGAATTTATTTACTATATACTACATGGCCAAAAAAGTATGTGGTCACCTAACTCTCACACTTACAGTATGTACCGTTCTACCCCCATAGTCCTGTTACAGTATAGAATGTCTTTGTATTCTGTAGCATTACAACTTTCCTTTAGACCTGTTTCAGCATGAAAATGCCCCAGGTCCATAAAGACACGAGAGCCCTGACCTCAACCCCACTGAACACCTTTGGGATGAACTGGAACGCCAATGTGCCCCAAGCGATATTGCCCAACATCAGTGCCTGACCTCTCTAATGCTCTTGTGGCTGAACAAGCATACTGTATCTGCATGGCCCTGCCCCAAAATCCAGTGTAAGCTTTTCCAGAAGAGTGGAGTTTATTATAGTAGTAAAGGAGAACTAAATCTTGAATGGAATTTTCAAGCACACATGGATGTGATGGTCAGGTATCAACAAACATTTGGTCTTCAAGTTTATCCCTGCTTGATCAACTGTATACAATATGTCTTTATGATTTGTTTGTGGTCTGAAAGATGTGACGTTGGAAAATGATAACCAATCAAAGTCAAAAATCACAGCTAAAATACTTTTATTTGTATTCTCCTAGGCTACAAGAGCCATTTCCCAGCAGACGATGTTTCTAGGACGTACATGTGAATATCCTGATAAAGCCTTTCCAGTTTATAACTGCAATGCTAAGCTCTGCCTGTCTTGCCACCAGGGCCCACTGACATGAAGCAAATAGTGGCATTTAAAGAGTAATTTGAGTGCATTCATGTGGCACAAATGGCTCCAGAACAGTTTCTGGACTGAAGATTAACAAGTAACTTGTATGTTTCATTGCGAACCTCCAAGGCATTCTGAATGCATTACATTATTTCTCCATTGGACAGGGATTTGGGCAAAATACAAATGTCTGCCAAACGACACATTTCGCTCCAATTTCTGTCACAGTCAGTTGACAGAATAGGTGCTTAAAAACATTTAAAACAGTGATACTACTGTTGACCAATGCAAAACATCACCCCTCAAAACTGCCTTGTCCAAAACACCATGCTATTAACTAAAACGGACCAATGTCAATGTGTATGCGATATTATTTGCATTAAAATATGACCTATTTTAAGACATTACATAATCAATTTCTAGTTTCCTACCAGCCTAGGCAGTTTTAGCTTTACTTTAATCATTTTAGGCCAACATGTTTGGATATTCGAATCTGATTGGTCAGAAGCTGTGAATTCATTTTGTATTGTCAGTGGCTGTTACATAAACTACAGGTTTATATTAATATTAAGAGGATCCTGCACATAATCTTAATGAACTGATTCTTTAGAAATTTCTGTATAATCATTAATGTGGTGACTTTTTATAAGTAGACATTTATGTAACATTTATGGATGGAAGGAAAGATGAATCTCAGTACTCTGTAACAGCCAATAAATTTCCACCTACTGAACACTAAGCCACATTTTTCTTGTCTTATATCAAATGCGCAAAAAAAAGAGAGAGAAAGAGAGAATGGCTAGTGATATAACAGCTCTAACTGCTACAAGTCAAAAAGCTTTGGTAACTATAAAATGTATTTAAAGCATTTACCTTACTTGTAGGCTTTTACTTGACTGAACACCATACTGTATAGCTTTTTTATTTTCATTAACCAGTTCTATAAAGTAGGTTCAATTTGGGGTCAAATATAATGAAATTCATTACACATACAGTATAACAGCTATTCATTGATATTATATACAGGTATACAGTATGTGTAGACACAAATTCACGTATCATCTATATCCTGATGACCGCTTTATCCTGTATTCGAGGTCGCGGGGGGGCTGGACAGGGTGGGAATCCATCACAGGGCACACACACTACGGGCAATAGTGTACAACGGGCTTCCAGTACACTTATCCTTCCTATAAAATAGCTTGCTCCATCCATTAGTGAATAAATAATTATTTATTGATCTAACAATCAAAAAACATGGCTCAGCCATAACATTCTTACCACCCACCTAATATTGAGTAGGTCCTCCTTTTGCCCATTAAAGTTCAGACACCTTCCTATGGGAACCAGCATTGATCTTTCAGCAATTTTGAGCTAGTATAGCTCTTCTATTGGATCGGACTACACGTGCCCGCCTTCTCTCCACATGTGCATCAGTGAGCGTGGGCCCCTCATGACAGTTACAATATCTTATTACAATGGCACCTGGAAAAGTGCCATATTTGTGTTTCTCTGAAGTTAATGTGTTGGAAGCAGGAAAAATGGGCAAGTATAAGGATTTAAGTGACTCTGACAAGGGCCGAATTGTGATAGCATGACACATTAAATGTATGTTTCAACTTAACATAAAATATTCTAATTAAACATTTTACATCACTTTTTTAATTAGAAGAATTTGATTTTACCTCAGTGTTTGTTTTTGTCTATTGAGCATGAGCAGTTATGCTCAAACAGTTTGGTTTTAGAAAGTGAGCACAGGGGCATATTTGTCTTCTTCACACGGTGTCAGTTAATTTTAAGAGCCTAACCTACAAATATGACACGCAGTCCACAGTTTACACTGGCCCCTTAATTTAACACGTTGCACTCGCAACTAAAAGAGAGGGACATGCTGTAAACCTTAATAATCTAACACAAGATTTTATGGGGAAAAGAAAACTGAGGTGCCAAAGAGTCTGCAAGTCGTTTTTATCAGAACCTTGGTGAGGTGTTTTTACCAAAAGAAGTACTGCTGATGGGATGGATGGATGGATGGATGGATGGATGGATGGATGGATGGATGGATAGATAGATAGATAGATAGATAGATAGATAGATAGATAGATAGATAGATAGATAGATAGATAGATAGATCGATCGATCGATCTTTGGATTCTATATTAAAAAATGACATTACAATGCCTTCAAAATTTTACTTTGATATTAACCAGATATACATTTGCAAGACAGTAATTTCCAAATTGAACCAAACATGAAGTGATTCTCCTGGGTCTCCTTTGACCTCACTGGAACAAACAGGTTAGTTACCAGAGAGCTCTATTTACTACCACTTGTGAATTCAATCTATAATCTCCTCCACATGGCTGTCCGGACACAAATCTCCTTTACTTTGTATTTATACACTTCTGAGACTATTCTTACTTAATCGGTCAACCAGATTACTAGATTATTGGGAAACATTTTAACCTGAAACATATTTGTCTATGCCAGAGTTCAGTGGAGTGAATAACAGCAGGTCTTAAAGAGCAGTTTGTGTGCATTCACGCAGTATAAATGGCCATTGAGTTGTTTCTACATCAACCAAATGAGTGTGCAAACAAAAATATGTCTACAGTGGCCAAACGTTTATCAGACATTTCAGACATACTGTATCACTTAACCTTTAATGATAGTAAAAATATACACATGGAATACTAGTCAGTAAACATTGCTGTATGAACCTTAATCTTAACCTATTTCAATCCAAAAAGGTTTATTATTTAGCTGATTATTTGCATCATGTATGAGTAGAGGAACTAGTGGTTCTCCAAGACACATTATACAAAACGTGTTTGAGGAAAAAACACACTCTTTTTCAGTGTTATTTATAAGGAAGCATTGGAACTGAGCGAGTGACAGTTTTGGGTCTGTAGCAGCTCTGGTTCTAGTGGATGACCCAGCACTCATGAATACACATACTGTAGTATCTACTTTCACCAGGTAAAAAGTGTCTCACTTAAACTCAACCCCATAGATAGTGGACAAGGATAAGCAAACATGTTGCATTCCGTTTTTTTGGGTGGGTTATGCAATGTGTCTTGTATTTCCACATTCTTTTTATGCAAAAGTACAAATAACAAGAAAAAAGAGCAAGTCTTAGCAAAACAAGAAAAAAAATAGGTGTTTAGATTGCTAAACTATTTACTTTTTAGTCAAGAATGGTATCACTGATGTGAACTCATTGAACTGAGCGTAAATCTCAGTCATCTCAGTTACACTGGGGGAAAGCTAGTAATTGTGGGAAAGAATAAAGCCAGGGAATGATTTGTCTATTCACTGCGGTGAGGCTTTGTTAATGTAAAATCCTCTCTTTTCCGCCCTCATCGACTCAAAACACCAATCTGCCTTCTCGCATCCACCAACAACAGCTCAAAGAAGCCTTTCAGTCCTTATGACGGGCTGAGCACGCGTCTGCTTTGCTTCACTTGCTGGAATCTAAAAACGCAGTGTACAGTACATGCTCTATGCATTATCGTCACAGGCAGAAAGTTTATAATGTGATACAATAAAAGAACTGGAGAATATCACACACATCTGCTTTAGCCAGCTGCGAAGAAGCTATGTTTGAGTGTTAATAGTATGTTCTGTGGCACGTGACTGACATCCAAGCAGATATGTGCTCAGGCTGTAGTGGAGACAAGCTGTGATTACTAACTGAAGGGTGAAAATGACTTTCTGAAAATGTGTTGCAAGTGAGAAATGAGAATGGCAGCTGCAGCCAGCCACACAGACTGGTCATTTTCTTTTTTCGCTTGACTACAGCCTACTGAACAGTTATTATGTGTTATTATGAAGCTTGCAAATAATTGACATCAGTCTGGAATCAATGTATACTTGTAGCTGTAGAAAGTTTTGGAGTTTGTAAAATAGCTTTAATTTCAACTATTTTAGATTAAATATTACTTATAAAGATGCTAACAATATGAAATAACGCATGTCCAGTGACTGAGAAAATGTAAAAATAAAATAAAATAAAAATAAAATAAAAAACTGATAGAGCTTTACTCAACTGTGCTCAGGCTTTGAAAGGTTTCCAAATAGTACTTATTTGAGAAGTTGTTGCCCTTTGCTCGAAAACGATTACATTTAAATTAAAACTACATTCTGATTCAGAAATACTTTTACATGTATCTGTATAAGAAAAAAAAAACATAAGTATTTTTAAAAATATACTTACGACACTGAACAAACAAATATTCAATTTATGTTTAAAATTTAGACTGGTAGTGTAAAAAATATCTTACACGTATTTGTATATACATAACATATGCATAAAATATGCCATAATGCTTCCTTAATAGCTTGGCCGTCCTTTACATATGAAAATAATTATTAAATAAAAAATAATTTCATGTATATTTCACTAACATATGTACAGTAGATAAAAGCAAACTGAAAGGCAATTAACAAATAAGTAAAGCTAGCAATCTGTATTATTATAATAATGCCTTTGTGTTAAGTGAATAAATAAGCTTATAGGAGTTGTTGTTTTGTGTGAGGGTGACGCTGCACAAATGGAAACCTGGAAACCTAATGAAGTCCCTGCTGGATTTCAATAGTATTAACAGGATTACTAAGCTCTAGCTGATGAGAGAGAGAGAGAGAGAGAGAGAGAATGAGAAAGGGCCCTCTCTCAAAAACAGGATGACGAGAGCAGGCAAGGTGAGACAAACTGAGAGAGCAAGAAAGAGGGAGAGAGAAAGAGGAGAAATCTTAGACACTTAATAAATTCTAAGAACTAGCTAATTCACCTCCACAAACCCAGAGCGGCAACATGATTCAGTAAAGCCGATGGTCAACTATGCAAAAAATAAATGATGCATGTAATGTAAACGTCTAAACGTTAATCTCTTAAATTTGGTGCTTTATTATAATTCTGCTTAAATGACATAGGGAATCATAAAAATAGCAATGCAATACATTTTATTATTTTATTTGGTCGCTTGGTTAAGTCTTCCTGAAGAGGTAAATAGAACAATACCAACATTGCTAGGTTATTTTTATACACTGCTCCAGCTGCAAGAATAACTGCACTCCAAAGAAAGTTATATAATATAGGACCACGTTCCATCTGCCTGAATATAAACAGATAGATTCACTAGCCCTTAGAGGACTGAAATCTTTTAAACAAAAGATCTTTATATTCCTAAAAGGAAATCATGTGATCTGATTCTTTCTTATCATGGTCATAAGTGAACGAAGTGTGGTCCACTTTCATTACAAAACAGAGAATTTACAATAAACAGAAAACAGATGGGAGGAGGGGAGGAAATTAGGTAGCTAAGAGAAAATGACCAAAGCCATGTATTACCTGACGGGACTGATTATGACCGCATCGTCCTTGTCTTTCATCATGCGATGAGAAGAACCTATTGTTTGCTTAATAACTGAAATGTAACTGAGCGAATAGAATTTCAGGAAATGGCCTTAGGAGATGGTATTAGGAAGTTTAACAAAGATTAAACAGGATACTGAATATAAATGTACAAAATCTCAGATGATGATAGATTTGAAACACGACACCATCTGTCCTGGTGATTTACTGGGTCAGTGAAGGTCAACATTCTGGGTCATTATGGGTCAACATCCTAGTGCTTCCCTGTTATTTACTGCATAGTTAGAATAAATGACAGGATAATGTCTAAAACGTTCAATCACAAGAGGATTGGTTTCTCTCAAGGATTATCCCTTATATAGTCTAACTTCTTCACTGACTTGGTGATCTGATATGAGTTGTTAATCTATATCTGTATTCCTGTGAAATTCCTTGCCACCTTACAGCTTCCCAGTCGAATTCTCATTTTGCTTGGTTCTGCATGGGTGTTCACATGGGTTCCACTTCTTGAAAACATGCAGGTGAGTGGATTGTTGACTCTAAATTTGCACGTAAGTGTAAATGAGTTTGTGAATATGTATGCATGTATACATATGTATACATGTGATGAACTGGTGTATTCTCACATCATACCCAGTGGTCCAAGCTTCAGATCCACTGTAACCTTGACAAGTATTTGATAACCTGGTTAATGAACTAATTTTTAACAGATTTTGTTTGAATTGAGGCTATGTGAAAGTGATGTGATGAGTGGTTCCACTACAATAAGTGCATAAAGCACACAAACACAAAAGCAGTTTTCACAAACACAAAAGCACTGTTCACTTTATCAAATTTTATCTTTACACCTGCATGGAAAAAATGCACCTTATCTGATTGCCCTAAATCTGATATTTTGTTAGGCTGCTCATACGGTACTATAGCAGCATGGTGGCTTAGTGGTTAACATTATCACCTTGCACCGTCAGGGTTCGATTCCTGTCTCGGGTCTGTGTGCAAGTTACATGTTCTCCTATGAAACTCCTTACCACCTCACAGATTCAGTGTTCCCAGTTTAATCCTAATTTTGTATGGAACTTCATGGTTGTTCACATGGGTTCCACTTCCTAAAAACATGCTCGTCAAAAGGATTGTCAAATCTAAATTGCACCCGAGACTTGCGGATTAAGCTAACTGGCATTGCCAAATTGCCAATAGTGTGAATGAGAGTGCGAGTGTGTGTACAGTACATGCGTGTACCCTGAGATGGATCGGCACTCTGTTCAGGTTTTCAATGTGACCTATAGCTGACTTTAGGCTTGTACGGTAGCAAAAATTGTGTTGCGTAAAGCGTCAAAGGTCGCTGAAAAATCTGATTGCATAAATTCTGAGTAGACTGAGGTAGTATTGCAATAAATAAATAAATAAATTAAAATAGACACATGACTGATTTACAGTAGAACCACTAATGGAAGCCCAAATAAAAGATGAATAGATCAGATTTAGTGTGATTTGTGCTGTTCACATTAAAAGACAGATTTGGGTGACTTTTGCCTGCAGTGTGAATGTAGCCTGAGACATGTGGTGATGTATGCAAATATCAAGCACTTCCTTCTTCTGGTTGTTTTGTGTGTGTGTGTGTGTTGTTTGTGCCTCTTAATTAAACTGGTCTGTGAATATGACACCAGGCTTTGAATAATGGCCATCAAGCCACCTAAATAAAAATAAAAACCCTCTAGACAATCTGCAATCAGAAGGGGACATGATTGACTCAGGATCTTCCCTCACACTGCTGTAGTCTCCACCCTGAACTCTTTTCTTTCTCTCTACTGTATTGTGGTACCCAAGATCTCGCGAGATTTCCTCTAAAGCACGGTCTGGATCCCGCCCCTGAAGCGATGCCCTACTGCAGTGTGTGTGTGAGAGAGAGAGTATGTGTGCGAGTGTGTATATAGCTGTGAAAGAGGCGCTGAAACGAGAGGAGGAGTTGCGGCAAGGTCGCTACAGCATCACGCGCGAACTAGCTTGCTATCTTCATCTTCATCACCATCTCCAACGGAACTGAATAATAACCGGAGCTCATCAGCCGCGCTCGAGCTTCACTGGGAGCTGATGCCTCGCGCCGAGTCTCGTGCGTTCGGCCGGTAGATAGGTAGGTAGCGTTTATCTCCGTTTGGGTCCGCGTGCGTGAAGTCGCAGACGCCCTGACTGCATCCGTGAGCGGAAACTAAGACGGTTAGCCGTGTGCGGGAGAGCTACCGCTGCGTGACCAGTGAGAACAGCGTGGCATCACCGCATTTTGCCGGGCCCTTTTCAGCATGTCTGCGCTTTCCGGCTCATCACCCGCGGCGACAGAGGCACCGCAGCAGGAGCAGGACTTCCTGGGCTTGTACGGCGGCAACGCGCCGTCCGGTCCGACCCCGAGTCAGAGCCGCTTCCAGGTCGATCTGGTGGCCGAGGCGGCCGGAGCTGATCACACCAGCACTACTAATGATGATGATGATGAGGGTAAGAGCGGCCGGGCGCGCGGGGATGAGGCGGGGGGCGGAGAGGAGGCGAAGGGCCGCTTCCGCGTGGTGAACTTCGCAGACGCCAGCGGGGCCCCGAGTCCAGACGCGGCGCCGGGAGACGGCCTGCAGAACGGCGACACGGCGCTTAGCGAGGGCAGCGTGCACTCCTCCACCGGCGGCCAGCAGCACTACCACTACGACACGCACACCAACACCTACTACCTGCGCACATTCGGACACAACACCATCGACGCCGTGCCCAAGATCGACTTCTACCGCCAGACCGCCGCACCGCTGGGCGAGAAGCTCATCAGACCCACCCTGTCCGAGCTGCACGATGAGCTGGATAAGGTAAGATGGGGAACTCTGACCTAACAGTCATGGTATGAACCGACCTTGTGAGGGTAGCTCTCAGCTTCAGGGTTGCCAGATTCCGCCGACTTATAACTCGAGTTTATGTGAACATCTATGCAGCGCTAAGAGTGACCAATCTGGCAACCTCTCTCGGTTGCCGTGATCACACTTGAATCTCTCTCTTTGTACCATTACACTTTGCCTTTACTGGAACTAAGACGTCCAGAACCTTGTCCCAACACGATAATGCAATTATCATTCAGCATGGAAGAGCTTTACTGTTCTGCTCAGAGCGACCCCTAAAAGCCTCGACCTCACTGAACACCTTAGGGATGACCTGGGACGCTGACATGCCCCCCATCACTAATGCTCCTGCAGCTGAATAAACTTCAAAATCTTAAAATCTAGAGAAATTGTATTAATTCAGGACAGGTTATTATAACAGTATAATATGGCTAAATTTGCAGATTTTTCAACATTGGTGTGATGGTGAGGTGTCCACATACTTTTGGCCACAGTGTAAAACAAAACAACAACTTTCACCAAAGTCTTACTTTGAGTTATAATAGGGCATTGGATAGGCTTCTTGGAGGTCCAGGTTCAATTCCCACCCAATACCCAAAGCCCAGCCACTGGATACACTGCTGGTCCCAGGCCTGGATAAAATGGGAGAGTTACGTCAGGAAGGGCATCTGGCGTAAAATCAGTTTTAAGTTGAGTGCAGATCGGATGGTCCACTGTGGCGACCTCTCTACGGGAGCTGCCGAAAGATTAACACACCATTCATACGTTCATTCTCACACACACAATTCATTGTGTTTTAAATGAAGCAAGAGAAATATAAACGGTGGAGGTATTTAAAAAAAAAAAATGCATGGATGTACAAATGACACTTAAACAAATAAATCAATATACTGTATATAGCTTATAAACCCACTAAGAAGTATGTATACAATGCATGCTGTAGTTTTCTTCATCATTTACATTAATGCTAATATGGGATTAGGTTAAGATTCTACTTTCTTTTTCCTAGTGGACAGTTCTATACGTGTTTTGCTGCCAATTTGAGACACTTTCTGATACTTACTTCTAGACTTATAGTATAGGCGCCATTCTCTAATTTCTATAAAGAGTAAAAAAAAAAATTGCGGCTTTTTTTTTATGTAATAAATTTTTTTTGACATCTTTGTATCAGTTCAGTGAAGAAGAAAAATTCATTCACCAGTCCTTCAGTGAAAAGAATTAAGCAGTTTTAAAGTTTGAAACTTTTCAATTTGTTCCAAATAATGAGCTGCTTCATTTTTTTCAACAACAAGGATTTGCACATTTAATTATTAATTAACCCGTTTCATTTTCAAAACTTAGATCTCCTCAAGTAACCTAATCCTTGAGTTACGCTAATAGCAGGTTAGATACATCATTTATTTCCCCCTCATATCTCACATATGTACTGCGTTTAATGGCATCTTGACGACGCACAACGGCAGGGAAATTATATACAACAGGACCACATACGGCTCTGGCATGCAAAGCATGCGACTGTATTTTTGAAGCCCCATAAGCAGTTATGTGTCACAAGCGGGTGGGAAAGTTCATGTCATTCTGCCAGTAATTAGCTTGCTTACCTTTACTATGTACTGAGATGTTTTGAAGGTTAGTAAGTGATGAAGGATCCTGTTTATTTTTCTGAAGGGCCGTAAGTGCACCGAGTCGAGTGCGAGTGATGAAGCGCAGGGTTTTAAGGTATTAGAAGTTCATATACAGATTCGCTTGTGGCTTTTAATAGCGTGCACTTCTGGACGAATGGATGGGTGTACGGAAGAGAGCACGCATGCTAGCGTTTAAATGTTAGTGCTTCCCCGGGTTTGGCAAGAGCGCCAGTTTGGGATTTTTAGACTGTTGAATGTTACTGGAAGGTTTAAGTAATGTCGTGACAAGTCGTGCGATGTTGACATTCCAGCTGAAGTTTTGTTTTGCGGTTGAGGCGGAAGAATAATTCTGTCTGCGTTCCTTTTCCCTTTCTTAGTGCTTTTTTTATTTTAAGATTCTTCTCTCCTCCTCTCTACTCAGTGAATCCACTTTAACCTGCCACTGAGATGTAGTATCTCAGGATTGGTGCCGAACGCCATCCTACTGTATGTCCTAAGTGCATAAGGCTTTGCATGCGAGTGAGAAATCTCTGACCTGAATGTCCAGTGGCATTTCGCTCTGTTCCTGATAGGCATACCGCGCTGTTATCACGTGCAGCATAATGAACACGAAATAGGGCACACGTGGGTGTTACAGACCAATCAATACATTCTCGGTGTCAAAGGATCGCTCTCTCTCTCTCTCTCTCTCTCTCTCTATCTATCGGTCATTACGACAACACAGACCGTCCTTTACTTTGTCAGCAAGGTTTTTGTTCCTTTTTTTTTTTTTTAGGTCTCCTGTTTCACAGCTGTCGGTAACCTGATATGTATTTGTAGACACTCGAATGCCTTGTGTTTTGAAATGACACACAGTCGCTGTTACTTTAGCGTCTATCTTTATTAGGATCTTACCAGACATTTTCCGGCTTTATTAATCAAGCGATGCCAGTAATGTGCACTTGATTAATTTTGCCACTCATCCTTGCTCGCTACCAAAGAAACATTTCTTCTCCAGGAGCGTTACATAACCACGTCCTCCTGTGTCATTTGGTCAGCATCGGTTCAGTTAAAAGGCACTCTATATATTTATTTATTTATTTATTTTTTTACATAAGCTTGCTGCTTGAATTTACATTACAACCAGGATCACTGCCTTCCCCCCCAAACCCCCCCCCCCTTTCCTTTGATGGAACCATATTTTTCTACTGTACCCAACGGCCAAATGTTACAGTGCTACAAATCCATGAATCGACGGAAGTTCCTCTTGCCCCTGGTGGATCCGAAACAGAAATTCGATGTGCGTGCCAATACAGTTATGTCCAGTCTGTTGAGTGGGGCTGACTGTCACACGTCATCCGTGTTTACCCGCTCGTGGTTTAGATTTCCCATAATAATGTGATAGCAGGTCGCTAGCGATGCCTGGTTGTGTGTATGAACTGAGTGAGGTGCTGCATGATATTGACCAGTCTGAGGGAAACCTTGACAGAGCAGCTTCATTCAGTGCCGTGCAGCCGAGCAGAATCAAATCGTGCTGAAATATTGATGCTCTCACTGCTGAGAGAAAAGACAGCTGAAAATTTATATATATTATTTTTAAATGTCATGAGCACAGCGTGGACTTATGAACTTGCTAAGGCTGTCTATTGAGGACGGTACAGAGTGAGAAGTCAGTCCAAAAAAATTTCCATTTTAAAAAAGTCCAGTGTGTTAGACCTGACATGGCACAATGAGTGACTGAGAAACGATTTAAAACAGAGGTATTTATGTCTCTGTTGTGTGTACTGAGAATTACAACTCATTGTACAGGTTTTATGTGCCTGGTAGTAATTGGACAATTAGCCGCTCGGTTGTTTTTCTGGCTGCAACCATGCTGGCCTTCTTGGCTCATGCAATAGACCTAATAAATTTTGGCCTAAAGTTTATTGTGCGCGCTGGCTTCACATACTGTATGCAATGGAGGTTGTGGTTAAAGACTATACTTTTTAATAATAAATTAAATAAATATATAAATGCAGTCCTTCATGCACAGAATAACTTGATTTGCTCTGGTATGCAGTAAATCTGTAAGTACGTGACTGTCCTTCGGTGGAATTTGTTTTAATGGTATTCATGAATGCTGTGCATTATACTAATCACGACGTGAAGAAAGGTTCTTAGTTGAAGATGGAGAAGAGAAATACTTCTGTTTTGGGATGATTAGTGCAACAATGACTCAAACTTTTTTGTGTCATTAACACATTAACATTAATTTTCAATGATATACCGGTAAACTGGTGACAGGATCGTAGGCAAATAAGGCTCACCCGTGTCCACTGGGACCAAAGGCCAGTCCGTGCCGTCTGATCCCATAGAAAAGCCAATGCAGCACAAATCGCCGATAAAGAAAGCCACTTGTTGCACTGATAGAAAGGCACCAGAACACCAGTGCATCGCAGCTCGCTGCACACACTGCACACCCAGCAGGCAAAGCGTTCAATGAGGGATCTCGCTCCGGTCGAGCGCCCGTGAGCTGCACCAGATAAACAAGTCTGATCTGCACTTAAAGGATCCACCGCCAACATCCTAGACACCACAGCACACGCCAGAGATCATATGGAGTCATGTTTAGAGGGCCAGAGCTGCCCTGTATTTTTCACTATGGATACATATAGTCTTGTGCAACTTCATCATGATAGACGCGTTGAATATGGAATCGTTTACTGAAATCATTATCGTTTACTACCGAGCAGTAAATTTCCAACTGAGGTATGTACTGGACCATGACTTTTGCGCACCGTTACTCCCCTAATGTTGACGCACATCTTGATTCTGTGTCTGTGCTTTTCTGAATCCTGTCACTTGCTGCATTAGTCACATCAGGAGAATTGTGATCAGGTTGATTTATTTTTTTAGCCGATTAATTAGTGAAACCTACTGAAATAAAGTTTGCTGCAAAGCTGGAAGATAATCCTGCCGCGACATGCACAAAACGTTGCTTCACCATTCGACGTATCGTGGGAAGATGCTAACCAGACTCGCAATGATAGTTTTACGCAACAGAAAACCGACTTCCATAAAAGAAATCTTGGCCTAAGACCTAAGTATTTTATCAAGACTGTAAACCACACTGTTAGAAACTTTGCGAGTATAATGATTTGTCCCGCTGTCCGTATTAATGCACTTAATAAGCCCAGCTCACTCTTCCATCAGCTACCTTCAGTTAATGACCACTTTAGGTTGCTTAGGTTTCTGATCTTGAAAACACAGGAAACTTTACTTTTCCTTGCCTGGTGGGGAAGCTAGTTAATGTGTAACGTGTCCACCAATGTGTGATTCGAGAAGAAGAATAAGAAGAAAAAAGGAAAAATGCCACAATAGAATATCAGTTAACACATTTCTTACTCAAATGCACAAATTAGTTTTATTACAAAAACGAAAAACAATCTAAATAAATAAATAAAGTTTGTCCTGATAGTAACCCTGAATGCTCCATGCTTGGAAAAAATGTTGTTCAAAGAAACCAAATCTCAGCTGTGGGAGACGTCTGTTCCACCCCATGTCGCGTCCACTAGGCTGTCGTCCTCGACATGGGGTGAACTCCAAATATCAGTTGTAAAACTGAGTAGGCAGATGTCTTGTAGCATGCTGTTAATGTATGTTTATATTGTCCAGTAAGATTCCAGTAGAGCAGCATGTTCCAGTAGAGTCCTCGTACCCTGGCTGAGTCAATGGCTCACAATAGACCAGATGTCTTCCTCAGCTCAGTGTCCGCATGTCTAGGTATATGATTACATTACTTTACTGGTTAAACTGTATAGTTGGCCGCCTTGCTATTTTGCGGAACTTGCATGCATTTAATTGTTGGTTGTTGTTTTTTTTTTTATTTATTTTTTTTTTTATTTCTTGATATGTTGGTTGCAAAGGAAAAATATAATGAACTTTTAGCCAGCAGCTTATTTGTATGCTCTCAACTCCAGAGACTTGGACGTTACAGATGGAATTTTTTTTTTTATGGTACCCCAAAAAATAATAAAAATTAAAGCTCAGAAAGTAAAAATCAGAAGGTAACATTAACATGAGCTGTTAATGTTAGGTTTGGTCCTTCTCGAACACCACATGCATGATGCTTATTGGACGTCCCCCAGATTAGAAAACAGATTTAATGTGAAGTTAATTGTGTTTATTATAGTGAGTCATCTCAACAAACCAGCTTCCTTTATTTTTTCAGCTCTCGTTGTTTGCACTCTCGTATTAATGCAGTCCAGAGCGTAAAAGCATGGATAAAATACTATATGAATGCCCCTGATGATGATGAGGGTTATGAGCATGAATAAAAGCATTAGTAGGTTTATTCAGGCTCATATTTTCTCTTATTGCAAACATCCTGCAGCTTTCCCTTTCCTGCAGTCATTCAGCCTGACGTGCTGTAGCCCATCAGCCGCGTCCTTATAGACCTGCATCCTTCGCTTTTAAGCTAGTATTACAGTTTTTGTGAATCTTCTGTTGTTGTGCTTCTGATTTGCTTGTGTACTAAAACAGTCCATTATTACCTTTCTGCCCTTTTTTCTTATCAACGTGGTTTTCTGGTCCTGGTGCAGAGCTGAAATCTGAGCTCCACTGGATTTTCCAGGTGACTTCCTTCTGTTAAAGAGAATGACATGACGTAAAACCTAAATCTACCAGAGAGGACACACACACACACACACACACACACACACACACACACACACACACACACACACACACACACACACACACACAGTTGAAGTAGGAAGGGATGAATGAATCATATTCTTCTTATTTCTTTTTTCCCCTTCTTACTATAGTTGAGTATTAAGGGTCACATGACGCACGGCTGGTACTTGAGTTTGACTGTCGTCTGTAAACACCATATTGTGTTGTAGAGGGTTTAAGCATTCTTCTATCCAGCATTTTTTTTTTCTTTCCCTTTCTTAATTTATACTTGTCATACTTTAGAAATGTGTTAATCATCCAAAAAAGGGGGAAAAATGGAGCATCATAAGAGACTTTCTGAGTTGATGATAATCATTTGATGGTGCTAGCGTTCAGTCGACTAAACAGGATGTTCTGACTTTCATTTTAACTACATCTTATTCAGTTACAGATAATTTGCTGATGATTACGCCACACAAAGCATGACCTGAGTGATAATGAAGCTCATCTTTCCTCCCTTAATGTTACTAACATGCACATATGTAAAGGTATGACAGTAAAGGGTAAAGATACAGTATTTCTCCATCAACAGAAACACGTACAGCTGCATTTATCCACAAGTGCAGTTTGACAGCGTAAATACTTGAGTACAAATTTTATTAGTTTAGTGATTTTAATAATAGACACGGCCATAAAAGAGGAATTTAGGGAATTAGCATTTACTGATATCATTAGATATTGATCGTGATATCTTAATTATCTCTTTAATCAGTTTATTAAAAGTAGTGTTAATTTTGTCAACGAAAATAATGAGTGACAGCGATGAAATCAGCATGCAATATCGTTGATGAAAAAAGATGAGACTAAAATGTGGTTTAAAAAAAAATTCAAACAAATAAAATGCCGGTCTTTATTTTCGTCGTCATTTAATTTTCGTCACACTCCGCTGTGATGCGTCGTTCATTTATTATGGCGCGAGTTGGCTAATGTTTCCTTGGTCACGGGTGCGCGGCCAAAAAGAAGAGATGATATTTGGGAGCATTTTTATGAGGCGCCGTATACGGCTTAAATCTCGCACACACACAGAAACTGTTTTATATAGAGCACTGTGCAGCAAGCTCAGTAAAACAGTTGTTTTCTTATAAAACTGCACAAATCTGTATCACTCCAAATATTAACTGTTTATTTTATTGCTCTTTATATAAGTTTCTTTTATGCAGAAATGTTTTCAAAAGCATCTTTTGCTTATGCTGTATTTTTGTATGTGCCCAAGACTTTTGCACAGTAATATAAGTAAAACAGGTGTTAGGTTTTACTGAGCTTGCTGGAGAATATGAGTTTATCTGGTAACTTAGTCACTCTCGCTCCTTTCTATTTTTATGCAAATCCCAGGAGCGAACATTAGGTTTTTGTTTCCATCTGAAAACTGGTTTGTCTTGTACATGCATATATTCTCCTGTAATGTTATTTATTTATTAAGTTTTAAGTTATATATGGAAATACTGAATATTTTGTACATAATTATGCAGACATGATAAAGATATAACAAAATTGGTACAGCATATAATATGGTTCCTAAGACTTTTGCACAGCACTGTGTACGTGTGTGCATGAGTGAAGTTTCATTAAAATAAATATAATTAGCTGAAAACATCAGATGAAAAGATACATTTTAAATGTTAAGATAATTATTTTGTGAAAAACCCTAAAGGGTTTTGGCTAGACTAGACTGACGGTAGTGTTAATTAATAATAATCTTATTGCTAAATGTTATGTTTTCATTGTATAAAACTTGACTAAAATGTCCAGACTTTAAGTCAACTAAAACTTGACTAAACAAAAATAGGGTAAGACTAAATATGATAAAAAAAATAATAATAACAGTAACATTTATCCTGGGACTAAGGCTAAAATTGAAAATAGCTGACAAAATTAACGCTAGTTAAAACAATGTTGAGTGAGGAGTCCTGGAACGAGCACAGGATGATATTTACGATTACCGCAGCAGGTCTTCACTATGGGTTTACAGTATCCAGGTGAGATCAGGTGCACTGACGCTAGGCTAAAACTAGGCACAGACTGTTTTTCGGGGAGTGCGGCTCATTAGGGTGTTCACATGGGACCGTCCACGGCAGCAGAAGATGAGTCACAAGTGCAGACGCTCCAAGCAGAATTAGAGCATCAGGATAAATCAGGCAGATTTCTATGGCAAGTCGAGCTATGTTGCACTGCCAGCCAAGCCATACTGATGGACTTGTTGAATCTGACAGATTTCACTTTTACACTGTTGCTTCGGAATGTAAAGCCGATAAAATATTAATCAATCAATACCTAGACAGCCATGGATATTTTCTAATGAGAAAAAATTCTTATTTATGTTGTTCAGTTATTTCTAATTAGTTTTCTAGTTAGTTCATGGTTTTGAGTCAAATTTTCCTCTAGGCTAAGAGATGCTCAAAACCTTTAGTCTGTTGGAGAGAGTGAAGTTTAGTTATTGATAGAACAGACCCAATGATTTCTATTTTTGATTTATTTTTTGCGTAACTGTAACAGATAAAAAAAAAAAAAAACTAAAACTGTGCCCCAGTTTGCCTTGATTACATCATTTAGAAAGATGAATATGTTCAAGTTTAAGTGCATCAATTATTCTTGTGTGTACTCAATTAACCCCTGTAAATTATAGGCAGATAAAAATTTATTTATTTTTTTCTTTATTCGAAACGGTCAGTAAACAGTTATAACGGATAGTTGTTTGTTTATGCGTCACTGATGGAGCTGCACGTACCAGGTGTGCCTTTAAAGAACAGACCAGACGGGGGAAAAAGGGGAGGGGTGGGGTTAAAAAAAAAAAAAAAACAGCTTTGGTTTCCTAGCACCCGGCTCTCCATGTCTCCATAGCGATGCCAGTCTCTTGGGCAGATGAGAAGAAAGCAGTGTACAGTGGGCAGGACACAACGGTCTCCAGCGGCCAAGCCCAGTAAAGCTCACGTGACGGGCCAATTTTCTTTAGAGATTTATTTATTTATTTTATTTAAAAAAAAATACATCACAGGTTGACGTTAAATGCGAGCGACGAAGATGCTTCCGCGTTACTCCTAATACTTTGTGAGAATTTGAGAAACAATCAAGCAGGTGTGCGTTTGTGCGTGCTTGGCTGGTGAACTCCCACCGCAGCCGCAAACCAGATGGTGCGCGGTGCTTTTGTGTATCTTAGATGGAGACTTTAACCTCCAAACAGTAGGACAAGTCTTTTGGAAAACAAGAAGGATTGAAAAAGTCAGCAAGCAATACAACCCCTGATGCCTGTCTGAAGATCAACATCCAGACAGCTGGAGCTAGAATCAAATTCTAGGATAATTTTAGGAACAGCAGGATGACTTTGAAAGCCTCGTAATTCTGTAACGATCAAAGATTAACACCGGATCCTGAATGATCTAATAATCAGGATCCAGAAGATGATCATTAAATGCTGGCTTGTGGCGCTGACGAGGAGTTCATGTGGCTGGATATGGTGTATGGAATAGCACTCGCAGCTTGTTGTATGACAGCTGACTGACTCTGTGTTTGTGTGTGCAGTGACGCACACTGTCTGCTGCCTGTCAGTTTAGCTTTTTAAAAGTGAGATCAGGAGCAGAGGGCACGATCACTCATCGTCTAGAAAATGTGACCTTTGCATGTGGAGGAAAAATTAGCGATGCGTCGATTTGAAATTCTCTTGACTGATTCCGATTTCCTCTAAGTAAGAATGTGCTCCAGGTTCTTGGACAGAACCGTTTTTTTGTGCCGCTGAGGCGGCAGCTGTCAGCCAGGAGGACAACGGATCTGTCTCCGAGTCATGCGACATCGGCCAACAACAAAGCAACAGCTTTGGTTGGAAAGAAAGCTTGACTGGATAGTGTCACTATAATTCATTTGAGGGCAGGCATATGCTAACCCTTTTTAATTTTTTTTTATTAAATTCTGATTTTGAATTTTATAGTTTTATAGTAAACGTCTTTCACTGAAATGTTATAAACCGTGTAAAAAAAAAACAAAACTGTAGAGCAAATGTTAGAGATTTAACAAATCAGTGTCTGCTCAAACAGATCATCATCCTTTATGCTAACACCGCCCCATCCGTAACTCCATGCTAGTGTTAAAAGTAGGGATGCACCGAAATGAAAATTCTGGGCCGAAAACGAAACCGAAATTTTTGGATGCACTTGGCCGAAAACCGATACCGAAACCGAAAATGGCTTCATTAAAAAACATGTTTAAAATATTTTCTTTTTGTTTGTATAAAAAAAAACTACAAATTAATTAAGCAATCAAACTTTTATTGATAATAAATAACAGTATTAAGGCTGTTTAACAATAACAAAACTAAATAAAATTTCTTTCTGTAACAAAATTGTGCAAAAAAATGCTAGCTGCTTTTTTACTTCAATTTTAAATTACTGTACCAAACAACAGTGCACAAACAGAAGAAAAATAAATAAATCCAACCTCTTACTGTAAACAACATAATGATACACACTAAATACACTAAATACTGCAAAATACCGTCTGCTTGGCAGTGTGTAACGCGGCTCAATGTGGTGTATTAGCCTACGAAATCCGATGTCCTCCACGACTGAAAACGGCTGGTCATCTAAAGCAATGAATTCCATTACTTTCTCTGTTATGTCACGTGCTTTAGCACTGTCATTTGCAAATTTCTTAATTTTTTTTTGAAAACTGTGGCAACCGAGGGTGTTGATGTGCTAGTTGGCTTAGTTTTAACCAACGTTGTTTGATGGTATTCCTCAAATTAAATTGCGTGTCTTGACTTAAGGTGGTGTATTAAACCTGTAGTCGAAAATGTCTTTGCTGTTGAACCCCCTCTTGAAACTTTTGCAGAGCAAATGTTGCATATTGCAACTTTGCTGTCCTCATCTGAAACTTTGAAGTGCTTCCAAACCGCCGACATACTCCGTGTTTGATGTGTAATGACCGCGCGAACGAGACGGGAGGATGGGAGAGGCGTGGCGACAATTTCGGCTTTTATTTTCGGCGCTTTCTTACGTTTCGGCCAAAACCGATAATGCTATTTCGGCCGAAAATTTTCGGCAGCCGAAATTTTGGTGCATCCCTAGTTAAAAGTTTTTCTTTTCTTTTATCATTGTTTTTTGTTTTATTTGATTTGCCATGGTGTTTAAGACAGTTTGTGAATTGAAGGATAATGTTGAAGCAAAATTCTAGAAAGTTCTAACAATGTGTCAGAAATTCCTACCTAATCCTAGAAAAGTGTTACAGTATATTGTGTTGTTGCAGTGCTAGTGATCATTAAATACTAAAAGTAGGATAAACTAGCACAGATGGATTGATTTGATATGTTAATAAATATCTGGAATTTCCTTCAGAATTAATAAAGTATCTGTCTCTGTCTGTCTAAATATACAGTAATTGTTCTTTGCTACTGGTAGTAAATTCTGACAGGACAAGATGAACAGTGAAGGGCTTGCTACAAAAAAAAGTGTAATATTACTTATTACTCTTTTCAAAAGTAATATTATTATGGTTAGTTATATTAATCCCTTGTAATATAACTTCAAAGTATGAATTCATAAACGTTACATTTTAGAGAAACACATACAGGCTTTTTGACTTCAATCAAAGCATATTCCTTCTCTAGATAGTCTGCAAGTGTTTTTTTAACCTGGGGCTCCACTAGTGCATGTGACCAGAATTTTTTCCCAAGGATCAGTCTGAAAAACAGCGAGTCAGTAATGGATATATGCAACATTGTATCCACCACATATCCAGCTACAAACCTTATCAGGTCTATGTTGCTTGTTGTAGTTTGCTGTGATGATTAAAATCCAGTTTTTGGTTGTTTTAATAAAAAAATATACAAAAATCATGTCTTATCACCTTTTGTTTTGATAAAATCAAAGTAGTGGAGGTCTTTCCAGCTGTTGAACATGGACACTTCCAAGCTAGCTTGACTGCTTATGGTGCTGTTAGTAGTGACACGTGCATGCGCAAGGACTATGAATATTAAATGTTAGATTTTGGACCAGTCTTACAATTAAATTAATGTTGTAATAAGTTGTTTCTGGAGCAAGTAAGTGTAATATTATTAGTGAAAATTTTATTTATAACTTTTTACACCACGCATTACTGCCGAAAGTAATACACACAGTAATTACAGTAGCGCAACACTGCTAATAATGGAATTTTGGATGTGAGCTGTGATTGTGGTCTTTTTTTATTTTATAAAACACTATTGTCACCAGCATTGTCAGTGCAATTTACACTACTGTATTTATAAAAACAAGAAGAAATTATCGCAAAAAAAAAAAAACTCACCTATTCTTAAGGGTGATTGTATGTATTTTTGAGTGTGTTAACTTTCACCCTGTGTTTCACATTAAAGTGTTATGATGTTAGGGAAACAGTTTTTAATATATATATTTTTTTCTTCCCAATTTGTGTACTTTATTTCATGACTATATCGTTAATGTCGTGGCTCTATTCACAGTAAGTTGTTTTTGTGTCGAATTCCACAGCAGTGGTGAAGTCTGGATGAAAATGCACCGTTTATCGTAAAAGGAAGCAAGATTGTAATCAGTATAAGCTTGTAAGGTTTTTATCTCTTTAATGCTAATGTTTCCTAAGTAAATACTGACTGCAGCAGAACGGTCAGTGTGTCGGTTAGGCACTAAGCCCGGGCAACTAAGGAAAGGGCCTGAGTATGAAACTGATTATAGCTCCGCTCCACATGCTTCAGTGTTTATCTTTCTCCCTCCTCCCCCTCACCCCCCCAGTCCATCTTACCATTACGGGGCTTTATGCAAACTGTCGTCAGAAGCAGGAAAGCAGCAGGCCACAAGTCTCCTCTCACTGCCATGTTTGAGCAAGATTGAGATTGGTATAGTGGTGAAGCCGGTAAAATGTCAACACTTTGGTGTTTTAAAGGGTCATTTTGAAGACTGTTTCTCATATGGTTTCTAATTTTTCAAGATTATGGGCATTTTTACATTAAGGCTACGGGAGTGTTTTCGAGAGCACTTGACCCCAACGTCTGGTTGATTTGTAATAAATGAGTAAAAGGTTCAGGAACCATGTCCAAGTCTGCTTGGGAAGGTGGAGTCGGGCACGGTACAGCGTACTCGGGCACGGATCAAATCAGATATAAAAGCCATTCATACTGTACCTGAACATGGAAGTAGACGCGACGTCCTTGGTGACGTCAATCTCCTCAAAATCTCTGAGTGTAGCACGCGCCAGTCTCCCCTTTTGACCTACACAGTCTGATAAAGTAGAAAGGCAAACGAGAGCGATACTCTTGATGTTGTTTCCAATATATAATTTTTTTTTAGAACTATGTAATCTGCTTCCTTTAATAAACTTACTTGTTCTTTTCTTCTCTTGTATTTAATGGCTGCTCACAAACCAAGTAGTTGTATACTGCAACCTGATGTATCGGAGAGTGTAAAATACGCAAGTGCACCCGAGTACAGAGAGAAAAAAACTATTTAAACGCTGGCCAATCAATATGAGTGTGTGAGGGGGGGTCGGTACAAATCAATTGTGCCTAATGCAAAAACGCCCTATGACCAGTGACTGGTGAACTGAACAACACTGATCACCAACTATACTCCAGTAAACTGGTGACAGGATCATGGTTCACCCATGCATGAGGTCTGCGGTGCATCATCTTCCACAGACATGTTGTCCTTTTTATAGGACAAGATTACATTTGTTCTAATTTAAGGGCTGGTCTTATTTGTCTTAACTTGTATATTTTTCCACATAAGTTATTAACGTAAAACAAAAATTCATTAAAATGAAATCTGAATCAAAGTTTGTATTAATTCAACCACAGTAACATAACTTCAGTCGAGGGTCTCCTTTAATGTAAGAGCTCTTGTAAGATATAAAGACTTTTATTTCCAGTGTAAAAGCTTATATAAATGATTTTGGATTATATATGTTTGTAATTGTTTTGATGAATAAGGCTTAAGATTAATGAAACTTTGGAAAACCGAAACAATGATATATTTTACACATCTATAATCTTACACTGAGATGATGTACACACGTGAGATGTGACATAATGTAATGCAACATCAGACCAAGAGAAGAATACGACATAAAGATAAGAAACACACAAATTTGTTACATCATGCTTATGTCTGAACCGCAGTCCTATCGGCTATTTTTAAAGCAGTAACACCTTAAAACTCGAGGCACGTACGAACCGAGCCTAGCCAAGACGAGCACAAAACCAGTCTGTGACCTTGCTCGGTGCTGGCTGTGGTTATATATTTGATTTGAGATCACTCAGATAATACTTTTCCTACTAGAAGAAAACAACGTAGCATGTGCTACTCGTTCTTCTAGTTATTTCGAAGCAGTTCGGAGTGGAGCTGTCTGAGAGAGACTGTGTCTACTGAAACGCAGCACTTTATCAGTTCCTCTTCTCGGAAGGGAACGCGTCTGATCTGCTCCGTTTGAGCAAAACTCTCCAGCTTCATGTTACTGGCTGGATTTTTGGCTTTTGAATCGTTTTAAGTTCATGGTTTGATCACGGCGCTGTAGCCAGTAATGGGTGAACTCTCTGTAACGATGAAAGGCTTTGATGCTTGGACAGGGAGTCTGATTATCTGTAAAAGACATGAGCTTGGATTGCGTGATGATGTTTTGTTTTTTTCCTCCTTCATTTCTTCACTCCATGCACTTCGATTATACGAGTGTGAATGCTTTAATAGTTTTATCCTCCTTGAATTGGCTTTATATTCCAAATATGGATCCAAACTTTTTAGAATTTAAAGTGCAGCTGAACATTAGACTTGTTTGTACGCTCTGACAGAACTGTCCAGAGTGGTCAATGCTCTCATACAGAAAGACCCCCCACCACCGCCTTTGACAATGCTATACACATTCACTGCACGTCAGGTGATTGTAGTTAACAATGATTCTTTCGGAACATAAACACACTTTCCACAAATTGTCTGGTCGCCAGCACGGGCGTGTGTTTACACGTGTACGTCTGCTTCCCTTTTGTCTGCTGTGACCTCAGTGACTGGCCCCGATGCGCTCTGTCTTAATTCAGTCACGCTGGATTGTGCTAGCAACCGTGGGCGAGGCCTGAGAGGTTACACAGAGGTTTCAGTGTTGTGTGCGTGTGTGTGTATGTGGTTTATCCACAGCCAGCTGGGTTACTGCTTTGGATTTGTGGTTCTGGCTCGTCACAGACTATGACACTGTTTTCCCAGTCTTGTTGACCGAACCACATTTGCTGGATTCAAGACCGTGTAAGAATAACTTTAAGCAGATTTTGGTATTTTTGTACAAAGGATGGATGATTGATTTAGTAATTAGCTAACTCACTATTCAAGTTCTGCTCAGAAATGTAATTGTAATAAAATAACAATGTCAGCTGCTTAAATAGATGCAGTAAGTGCATTAATAATGGAGATCACATCTCTGTGTAAGGTACAGATCAGATCATATAGAATGCTCGGCTCAGTGTGCATCGTGAGCTGAGGAAATACAGGACGCTTTTACACTGGGGTCCGGGAAACGTTTCCGAGAACACTCGGCCCCGGGACCAGTTAATTTTGGTCAGTGTAAACGCAATCGTTCCGAGCGCGGGAACCAATCCCTGGACCGATGTTAGAGGTGGTCTCTGGAACGGGACAGGCGTGTACGCACTCGTGCTCTAAAGAGGAAGTGACCTAATCACTATTTAACTTTTTTTATTTGAAGTAATGCTGAAGTACAGTGTTTGGACGAAATCTGCACACACAATCATTCACGAACACCACTTGCACATTACAGGAACTCAGCTGGGAGTTATAGCCACATCCCCTATATAGTCCTGACCTCGCTCAGAGCCATTTCCACATGGGTGTGATATTAAAGGAGTTCCAGGGAGGCCGGCGTTTCAGATGAGATCATGGCTCACGCGTACTGAAAGAACTTTCTACCTTGATGGTGTCCAAGCACTAGTGAAACACTGGGAGGAGAGCATTAGTGTAGCAGGGGATTATATGGAGAAATAATAAAGGTTGTTTTTACTCTCGGAAATGGTTTCTGTTTTCTGCACAATCGAACGAACTCCACTTGTATGTTATTATTACCTTTTAAAAATGCAGCACTGCAAGTCACTAAGCAACATTTCCATTATTAGCTGTTCTCACATCACATGAGATATTTTGCTCGAGGCGGGCTGAGGTCTTTAGGTCTCCTTATCATCAAGAAATGATGTGTTGAAAGCAGTGAGGGATATAAAGACTTTTTCCTTTCACTGCAGTTTAAACTTTGTTGTTCTGAAACCTAAAAAGATATCCTGGCACACTGATTAATCCCAGAAGAGGAAAGTATGGCACCTCGGTCGATGGGTGTAGTGCAGCAGGTGGTTGGATTTAAAACGAGCTCATTACATTTAAATATCCATTCCACATAAGCTTATTTTTTTAATAAAATTGAAGGCACCCTGGCTAGTCCTTTTTCAGAAGCAGTATTTTGGCTCATGCAGTAACTGTGATCGAATATAATAAGTACAATGACTCTGGATCATGCTTGTTTAGCGACTGTTTCAGCTTGTGCGTTAGGTCTTGGGGGAACGTTCCTGGTTGGACATGCAAACATAAAAACTTTGCATAAAACTGAGTAATAAAGTTTTATAGGAAGAAACGGTCAATATACTGTACAGACCATCAAGAGCATCTTTATTCAGCGATATTCCACCAACATGTGTAAAGTCTTGTCCGTTTGTCTTCTTTCTTTTTTACAGAAGTATTTGGTGTGTGTTTTTTAATGAATAAATAAACATGCACAGGAAGAAGTGGTTTGTTTCCCTGAGGAAAGCAGCAGCACGTTCTGCACAGACGGAACAAGGAAAGTTACTGTGATCCAAATGATACGGTGAACAGCACCACCACCATATAGTACGTGCACAGTCCTGGACAGGATCGTGCCGTTTCATTAACGTGCCCAGGTGAAACCCGATCGGAGAGCCGCAGACACAAGCAGGTGACTTATAACAGGGTTCCTGTATCAGGTTATCGTGAACAAAGTGCATTTCAGGAGGCACTGGCTGCTTGTGCAACGCTAAACCCAAATAGCATTTTCCAAACAAAAGCCTCTTTCTATGTTTTAAGGGGAGGGACCGATCTCCACCTCTACCTCTCTCTTCAAGGTGAACTATTCATGTAGGCTTGGATGTTTACGAAAAATTGTGCTGAGGGGCTTCTGTTGGAGTGGAGGTTGAGAAAGTGCTCTTTTCCTGTTTGGAAATGAATCTGGCTTTCGTTGCGTTACAGTCAGAATTAAAACTCAACCTGGCGGAGGAGCTTCCACAGACAGCCAGACAGGAGTGCAGTATAGTTTTTTATAGTGGTGTTTATAATCCGAAAGGATATTGGGGAAAAATCTGGATCCATACTCTTGAATTAGAAATGTTGTGCCGTGTTTTCCGATGAGAGACGTGATGAAACGTCTCATGGCAACCAAATCAAACATGGATGTCTGGAAAGAGCCATGATTTTTATTACATTTTTTGCTAAATCGTAATTTTTGAATTGGCAGTTTAAGTTGTCATTTTTCAGAACCAATAGATTAAACTAAATCTTAAACCTATACATACCCTGGACAGGGTGTCAATCTATCGCAGGGCGAGGCAAGGATGTTACAAGAATATATATAAAGCTTTATTGAGGACATTCAGGGGTTAAGAGGATATAAAGGGTCTTTAGTTGTGCAGAACAGAAGAGGAAAAACAAAACAAAATGGGCAAATGTAAGAAAAAAATTAAATATATATTGCAGTGTCATCCATAATCAATATAGTGAACTGTTATTAAATACACTTTTCTCTAACATCATCACAAGTCAAAGGTTCGCTTTAATTTACCCAAAACACTTTTTATTTAATTTGATTGAAAGCTTGAACACTGTGCAGATTTCAGTGATAATGTGTGAGATTGTGGGAAAAGAGGCAGGAGGGAGGGGGCTTTCAGGACGTATCCATTACTATCGGAGAGCCGCGCAGATCATTTCCGATTCGTACGTCGATCAGGAAGTGCTAGTTCTTTTCTCGATTTCCTGCTGAAACCCAAACAAATCCATGTAATTGTCAGGTATGACGGTCTTAGTGACTAAAACAGTATTCGGACAAAAATCCTGTTTGTTTTTTTAAGTAGAAATGGATCCTGCATACTAGATCTGACCTCATGCACTTATACATGTTTTCATACTAGTTTGCTAGGTTTACTTTGGAATCGATGCTCATAAGTCTGTTCCTCATCAAGAGCATCTACAGCACTGTTCTGTTCGCTTTCATGTTGTTCTTGATGTACTGTATGATCGGGGCACGGGTAAAAGATAAAGGATACTACTGGTCGGAAGGTGTCAGGTTCAAGTCCCAGCACTACCAAGCTGCTCCTGTTGTGCCCTCGGGTAAGGCCCTGAACCCTCAACTGCTTGGTTGTGTTATAGGACAAACGAAAGTTGCTCTGGATGATGACGTCTGCCAAATCCCACTAATGTAACTGTATGATCCTCTCTGATGTGTTGCAGAATTTACAAAGCAGTCGTGATCAGTTAGTCTTGTACACACATTCTCTTTTAATCTTTTCTAGTGGTAACGTCGGATTTTGTAGCTGAAGCCAAAGCAAAACTCATGAAAGTCTATGCACAAATGTTGATTATTCAACCCTAACTGCAACATTTTAACAGCAAAAAAAGTCCCGACGCCCAGCATGTTCGGTGCTTATCAGAGACGTCCTTGGAGACTAAACAGTAAGAAATGACCTCCGCTACTTCAGTTCTGGTTTGAACTATGAATACTGATATGTACCATCTCTAAATACAGACCTTCAGTACTTGAAGGCTTGGCTAGCTTTATTATTATACAAACAATTAAAAGGTTTATTAAGGATAGCTGACCACTTTTTATACCACTTTTATACCACAAGTGCCTGCTGTGTGTGTGTGTGTGTGTGTGTGTGTGTGTGCATGATGTGAGAGAGTCATCTTTATTAATTACTTGCGTCCTTCAGCCATAATCAGGTTGCACTAGTTTTGCATGTGAAGGTGAGATAATGTAATAATCATCATAGTGTCTCTGGTATTTTTAGTCCTGTCCAAATCAGAATTTTAAACCGAACCAAAGTTTTTGGTGCTATTTCTCTTCAGCGTACAGACATTCCAGGAAGTGCTCGCTCTTTTCTCGATTTCCTGCTGAAACCCAAACAAATCCATGTTAATTGTCAGGTATGACGATGTTTCTGACTGAAACAGAATTTGGACAGGAATGCGACGAGTCCTTTTAGTCGTGGTCTATTTCACTGTTCTGCGCTTTTAAATGAGCTGGTTGGAATTTAATCATCCTGACTGACTGAAATCTGTCTGGGAATTTTAAACATGCTTGATTCACTAATCTTCTGTCCAAAAAAAAAAAAAAATCTTTTATTTAGTGATATTTAAGTCTAGTCTATGAAAAGTAGACTCATTCATTCATTTATTGTCTATACCACTTATCATGTACAGGGTCACAGGAAGCCTGGAACCTATCCCAGGGGAATTTCGGCACGATCTATGGTATGTTCTAGGCAAGTTGCCAGTCCATCACAGGGCGCACACACACACACTAACACACACACATACTATGGGCAAATTTGGAACGCCAATTAGCCTGATATGCGTATCTTTGGACTGTGGGAGGAAACCGAAGTACCTGGAGGAAACCCACCAAGCACAGGGAGAACATGCAAAATCCATGCACAGACAGAGAGAGAGGAGGTGAGGTGACCTAAACACTTTGGCTTGAACCCTTAGCCTTGGAGGTGCGAGGCCACAGTGCGCTAACCGCTAAGCCACTGTGCCAAAAAAATAAAAATATACAGTATAGATGTTGGAAAAACTTTGTCTGTAATGAAACATATCCTGATAATGTTATATGTATAATATAATATACCTTATCAAATCTACTTATAAGCCACATGAACTGTGAAACACATCAGGCGTAACTTTAAAAGCACTGACGGGTGAAGTGAGGAATACAGTATATAGTCCGAGTTAATATCTTAAAACAGTTGGTTCTCAATGCTGATGTGTTGGAAGCAGGAAAAATGGGCAAGTGTAGGGATCTGAATGATCTATACAAGGGCCAATTTCAGAGCATCTCTAGAGCTGTATGTCTTTTTGGGTGTTCCCGGTGTATGGTGGTCAGTACCTACCAAAAAAGGGCGAACGGTGAATCGGTCACATGGTCTCATGACAAAATCCCCAAATCTCACCAGTTGAAGGATTAACTAATGCAGCTATACTCATGACAGTCAGCACTTGTACAGTATGTCGTGAACCAGATACTGTCCCAGTTCCTCATTTTCATTTGTGTAAAGGCAAGATGAATTGCACCAAGTGTATGATTTAAAGCCAGGTAATAGTAGTAGTGGTACTGTACGTGTGTTGCATGTCTCGACTAAGGTTCCAGTTTCACTCTTTTACATTAGATGTGTCTGATATGTGAAAGTGCTGTTGTGCAGAAGAACACACAGGAAGCAGAGGAAGTCTGCTTTTTGCAGGATCAGTGATTTATTGCACTGGTTCTCAGTTTCACTTTAGGGAACCACACACACATTCTTATTCATTTATAGTATACGAAAAGGCCACTGTAGATTCTAAACCAAGGCCATAAGAGAATTAAAAACTACCTTTATTTCGCTGCTACACTTAGTTTCACTAGTGCTTGGATACCAATGTTTTCCCAGGAACTCCTATAATGGCCCTTTCTTTTAATAATAATAAAAAGCCTGGCTTGATCACAAAATACAATGCACAACCTCATTCTGTCCACTGCACCACTTGCACATTACAGGAGCTGTATGAGGATGATGGATGTAATTCAGGAGTCAGGTTATTGACGCATCCACCATACAGTGGCCTGAATTCACGGCTGTGATTTCCACACGGTTGGTGCATTAAAGGAGTTCCCGGGAGGCCAGCGTTTCAGCAGTGATGGTGAAGTAGACAAGCTTGATCACGGCTCATGACTGTTTTGTTATCCTGCGCTATAAAAATTCCTGGTTTGACTTGAACGTCCCTCATATTAGCCTAAAGCTTGTTATATTTGGCTATGTAGATGTCAGCCAGTGCCTTTTTGTGACTGTTGCAGCATAGAAAACAGCTTTTGTTTATTCTTCAGCTGTCAGACATCTTTCATAAGACATGTCAGAATCTTAGACTTTTCTTCTAGGTGTTTTTTTATTTTTTATTTTTTTATTTGTTTTTAGGCCTGATGTTTGGTAAAGGGTGAATCATATGAGGAATTAAATTGTAATTTTGACATTTCTGCACTAACACAACCCCATAAATTTAATGTCTGATCACGTGTTAAATAAATAAAAATGAATTCCAGCTGCCACTCATTACCTGATGAGAGAAATATGCTGTATATAATACGAGCACGAACACCGGCATGGTTGCAGCTCGCCTTGTATGATCTGTGCTCATCGATAATTCACAGCGTTCATCTAGAACAGGATGTACCTTTCATTATGTTTGTAAAGCAATGCGTAATGGAACAAGGGCAGATCGGTTGTCCTACTGGACACTTTCAAATTATTCTAATATGCTCATTATGTAAGAACAGAATTGACTGCTTGGCATGAACGCCACACTTTTCCCCTCCTCTGTCTCGTTTCTCAGTTATTCAAGATGTACCGCGGATCTCACCGTGATCCCCCGAGGCAGCGCCAGTCAGTGGCGCACGAAGCGTGAATCTGTTCTATTTCTGTCCTCGGGCATTGTGTAGTCTCTGCTATAGTATGTGACAATCTCAGTAACGCTTGTGCTTATGCTTGAGGTCACTTGGTGTGATGGCTGAAATGCTCGGCTTTGGTGGCACTTGCTGATGAAATATGTAGGATTGGAGGTGTCATTTGTCAGAAATGTTCACGCTGTGATTTCGACTATGGTGCATTCTTGCGTCTCTAGAGAATATTAAATGTTTTACCTGGTGAGATTTAGACTGTTATCTTACTCCAAGAACCAGGAAAATGGACACAAGGCACAGAAGGAAGGTACATTTACAGGATTATGTCTGGACCAGCCTGTGAGATTGCTCTGGGGTGGCTGATATTAATGAGCTAAAGGGGATAAGCCTTCTGTCTCTGGAAGATTAAAAGTCCTAATTGTCATGTTTCATATTTGACATTTAACATCATATTATTTGTTAATATCGTAATAAAAAATTACACAATAACCCAGATAAAGTAACAGGTTACACATGGACATTACAGATGTTTTTGTCCTTTAGGTGTTAGCTGTGAGATTCACCCAGGATAAAAAAATCATAATTTTTTTTTCTTCACATGAATACAGAATAATGCATCATGCCAGTTTAAGACAAGGTATAAACCGGGACAACTTTTCCGCCAGCCACAATCATTTTGAATGTCCTGTACTTTGGTCCAGGCATTGCACAAGAGCTCCATGCGTTCACAAAGGCACACTTGTCTGTATTTTTTTCCCCTCTTCTTCTTGCACATACATAAATGTTATTCCCAATGTGAAAGGCTTAGCCGTCTCTAATTAACTGCTATTTAGTTCCTGGAAGATTAGAACCAAATCCCTACAGTCTGCTTATTTTAACTAGACATACAGTATTGTAGTCGGTTACAACCTTCAGTTGTCAAAGTCCCCTTCAGGTCTTTCCAAGCCTTATACATATGCTCTATGCGATGCTTTCCCCCTTCTCACCTGGCGCCCTGGAACGGTGTTGACAAGCTCCGAAGCCGTAACAAAGCAGCTCTTTCTTCCTGCTTTTCTCCCTCTTAATAGCCTAGTGTCCCTGGTGTAAGGGGAGCTTGGCGGGGCTGTTAATGACGTTATGCATGCAGGTACGGAGCTCATGTAGACAGATGGCTCAGGTGATGATGCGCCCCAGTGCCCCGGCCACATGCTGGAGCGCATGCCAAAGACGCCATGTTTTATAATTCATACGTCCTTTGTTTCCGCAGTGGACCTTTAATCTGCAGACCTAATACATACTGCTCTTTTTTATAATATCCTTCTGCTAATCATAAGGTTACAGAAATCTACAAAATCAAATGCACGGCACATAGTTTTCACTGTACACCCATCAGTCATAACATTACAATTCAAAACATTATGTCCAATGTGTAGGTTTCCTTCGTGTCACCTGGGTTGATCTGGCCCTTCGGGACGTGGCTTCACGAGACGTCTGGGGGTGTGCTGTGTCTGGCCTTTGTTCACTGCGGGCATGGGTGAACCATGGTTGCCCATGATCATATCACCAGTTTACTGTTGTTATATAATTGATAATCAATATTAATGTGTTCATGGGTATAATTGTTAGGACATGTGTAAAGATCTGTCCAATAAAGGAAGCACTGGATAGGAGCATCTGCCAAATAGCCTAAATGCGCTTTAATTGTTAATTTATGGCTGATTGGTGTATTAACACACCAATATTGGTGTATTAACACATTAATCAATAGCCAATAGCCTCACCTGAACTGGACAGTTGTGGGTCTTTGAGGGGTCGCCACAGTGGACCAACTTGTCTGCACAACAACTTGGCACCGGTTTTATACCAGATACCCTTCCAGGCTTGGTACCTGCTCTGCATCCAGTGGCTGAGGTTTGGGAATCGTCAGGAGAAACCTACCATGGAGCCACCAATACCCCACCTGAATTGGACAGAATAACATTGGATAATTATCATCTGGACTTTTTACTCTATTTACTATTGTTCAGTGTGAAGAACCTGCACCCAATGTCCCCTCAGATTTCTGTTGTAGTCCATCTCCCTGATCTTTTGTTCTGAAATGCTTTTCTGGCAGATTAAACAGTCTGGCTATTCTGCTTTGTACACGCAGAAATCCTGCTAACATCATTTGTGAACTATTTTGTGTGTAAAAATCCCAGGAGATGATGAGCAGTTTCTAAAGTTCTTAAACCAGCAGCCATGCCAAGAACAGAAAACATGATCTTAAGATCTTGTTTGTTCAAAATGTTGGTTAAAACTCATCAAAACAGACTATATGTTGGTCTCGCTTTTCTGAGATGGTCTTCATGAGAGCCAGTTTCATTGTGGTGCTTAATAGGTTTTTCAGATGCACTTGACAATGCTGTACTGTTCTTGCAAGAACTATTCCAGGACGACTGACCTTCATGTCTTAAAACAACCATTTGTTCCTTAATTTCCTGATTTCCTATGTGTTGTTTCATTATTTAAAATCTCCAGTATTGTTCTTTATATATTTTAACCAGACCAGAAAAAGAAGTGATCACGCCTGAGCGATATGTCTGGAAGTAAAGGCCTCTTGATGGTTTTGTCTACCCTAATCCACATCTGAAGTTGTAGATCTGCTAGCTTTTATTAGATCCATGATGTCTTAATGTGGAGGTAGTTAGCAACTGCTTGGACAGCGTATATATACGTTTCCCCCAAAAGAAAAAAAAATAGACCCATTCTTTAAATTTGGACTAAAATGATGACATTAGATGATCTGTTGCTTTGCGGGGTTTTTTTGTTTGTTTTTTAAGCTGGTGAAGGTTTTGGTGAACTGTAGCCCCCTGCATAAAGATAAGAAATAATGTATTGCGGATTCCTATCATAAAACCTTTGAGAAAATGCCAAAATGTTTAACGTTGGCTGGAAGTTGAGGAAGCCTTCTAACAGCCATACCCAACAAGTGCATGTCTTTACCAAGGTCGTTTATATTCGCAATAAATAGCTGATGTCATTACTGTAATGGTGGTTTGGAGTCTGATGAGAATTACTGCCAGGTAGTGTGCCAACTTCCTTTAAATGAATCAGTGCAGGAAATGCTTTTGAAGTTGCGGGTTTGTTGCACTCTAGTTTGCCCTTTAATATCACACACACATTTGTATTGAACCATGGCAACAGATGCTACATCCTCACGGCAACTGTGGCACGTTTGCATCATCCATTGATCAATAGTAAAGTTTCCATTCAAATGTAAAAATATTGACAACGCAATCTGCTGAGTGGACATTCACAGAAACGATGGTGCTCCTCTTTCGACTGCTCTTGTTTGGGGACACCGCAGTGGATCGATTGACCCGCGTATACAGTACGTTTTGGCACAGGTTTTTACGACGGTTTCACTGTCATCCTGGCCTGTGAGTTGTGGTTGAAATTCTTTATCATGGATTTGAAGCCTGTTCTTCTGCAAGGCAGGTGGAAATATTGGCACCGTAAATATGGGTCACGTTCATTTAAAATGATGATTGATTGATTGTTGGCCCAAAGTAGGTGTGTGTGTGTTGGTGGCCTGGTGGCCCCGCCCATCCCACGAGAAGCCCTGGTGAGTTCACCGCTCCGTGCTTTGCCTTATTGTCTGAGTCTCTTTTATTTTTTTTTAATGAGACTGAGAGACAAACTTCGTTTTTATAGAGCGTGGCTGTAAAAGAGGCGTCCCCTTGTGTGTTGTTGCCAGGAGACAGTTTTATTAGGAGTGCAGGGCCATCATTTCTTGCATACAGTGGTGCTCCCAGAGGGGCAGGAGCTCAGCTGCCGACGTCAGAGCATTGTCCCGGCACAGGAGGGAGTCTTCCTGTGTTTGACCTTCTGCAGATCCCAGGATGGATAACCTTGCCTGCGTGTGTGTGTGTGTGGTGGTGACTCTGACAAAGAAGGAAGGACGGAAGTGGCAGCGGGTGGATGGAATGAGCCTGAGGAAGCTGTGAGAGAATGAGAAGAATCTCCAAGCTATTTTTGAGAATTAGTTTGACAGCAGTGCTTTTATTAAGGGCCGTGTTTAAACACAAACTAAGCCTGATTTTGGTGTGAGCTGAATGCCTGTGGCAGTGGGGATCCTCCACACAAATACCTTTTAGTCTAAGAATAGGTTTCATCTGATCTGGAACATACACTGAATATATGAGTATGGTTCTCTCTGTGGTGATGAATGGAGTTTGGTTTGGTTCTGGTTTGTCCGCTCATGAATCCAGTTATATAAGCACAACCTTATCTGGATTTAAAACCATTTAAACCATTATTTGTAAATTCATTGTTTCTTTTTGTACATTTACCAACTAAAGAAGAGAGACAGACTTGAGCATTTTTTATTAATTGTTGCTTTTTCTAATCTTTAGTATATAGTCTTTTATGGGAAAGAAGGTCCACCTGGTGTGCTATTTTACATTTTTTAACACCTGATACACAGGTGGTCTTAAGCTCATAATCGGTTGAAGAGACACATTTGGTAACTTACATGGGCATCCACAGTACCGTACAGTACTACATGAAACAAAGCACCTTTGTAGAAAGGAAGTATTTTTGTACGTTTTTATGTTAAAATACATTTAACTTTGTATTTTTGTGTATATACACTTAAAAAAAAAGTATATATTACCATAGATGTGCAAAGAATCGTACTGTATATGGCAACTTCGCTGACCTTCATGTGCAACAGTAAATTTAACAGTAAAAAAGTTTAAAGTGAACTTTTATGATTTTGCAAAACAAGACTTGATATTTAGAATTTCCAAGTATTCCAGTGAGTGCTCAATGAAAGTTTATGGTCCAATTACATGCCTTAAATTATTGAAATTTACATACATTATGACCGTGTATTGAAAAGTATTTATTAAAGACACAAAATATCTAAAACTTAACTTTGATTGATTTTAAATTTGAATCCTCTCCACCCCCTTATAATCCGTTATCGGCTTGTGAAGTCTTCCAATGACATTAGTCGATGCTGTTTGTCACAATATAAACAGATTAGTAATTTAAACCACGGCCGCCCTTTTAAGGATAATGTGTGCACTCTAACCTTAATGGACATTTGAGATGGGGAGAAAATTGATTCGTCTATGCAGTCGCAATTTTTTTGCGTGGCAGTTAATGCATTGCCATACGGACTCTTTTCTTTTTCTTTTTTCTTTTCTTACTTTGCTGTTTTTGTGCATTTTTTCCCCCGATTTTTCTCCCTAACTTAGTAATGTCCAATTCCTCCCAGGCACTAGGGGGCCCCCACATTAGGCCTTTACCACCATTCAGTCGGGAGGGTGCCATACGGACTCTTAACCTTAATGGATCTTAATCTTAATGGATTTTTATTATTTTTTAAATTATTTTTTAATTTATTTTTGTTTGAAAATATTTGGATATTTATAAAATTTAAATGCTTATAGAATCGCAATAGAAATTGTATCGGCCCCTGGGTATCGGGGTGATATCGTATTGGGTGATTCTCTGGTGATTCCTGTCCCTAATGAGTTTCCTGAAACTTTTTGATTGGTATCACAGATTCCAGTCCTAATACTAACCGTCAGGACTAGGTTTCACTCCTCATGCTTCCCGTATCACTTTTTATTACTGGTGCAGTAATTTCATTATTCATTGTTTCATTGTTGTTAATACTGGAAACCCCCTCCACCTTCTTCTTGTTCTAGGAGCCGTTTGAGGACGGATTTGCCAACGGTGATGAGCTGACTCCTGCTGAAGAGGCTGCGGCCAAAGAGGCAGCCGAGCCCAAAGGGGTGGTGAAGTTTGGATGGGTCAAAGGAGTGCTGGTAAATGTCTCTACGTCAGCTTATACTGTAGCATCCAAAAATATCTGAATGGAAATAGAAACTTGAGCTGAAAATACAAACAAACAAAAAAAATGCTTTGATGTTTTAACAGCCTTTTAATTCCGAGTGTGTGATCTTTGTTTTGTAGTTCTAACACACTCATGGTAGAAGTGTTGTGGAGATGAGCTGCTTTAAAAAGCTCTGCAGTATGAATGAGTGTGAGTCGCACGCTACTTAGGATTATTATTATTTTTTTGGCCCCTGATGGGAATTACGCTACTCATCAGAACCACTTGTTCCGTCTTGCTCAGAGCTGATGCTAGAAGTTTGTGTTATTATTATTTTAGACTTGCTAATTGTTTGGCAAGGTGCGTTCAGTCTAATATACTTATGAGATCCGGTGTGGTTTGATTGCAAAAAGAACAAGACTCGATTCTGTAATGACTCAATAGCAGGAAGGAAGCACAACATTTTGGATTGTAGGAGTTAGAGAATTTCTTTTTGTTTATATGTTCGAGCTTCTGTATCGAAATCTCCGATCAAATGAACATGATGTGATGCACAAAATATTTAAATAATTCAATTTGTTTTTAACTTAACTGTAAATGTGCATTTGTACAAATGGTGATAAATCTGACTAATGAATACAAAGTGTGTTATGAATACATTTTCAGCGTCATGCATGTTTGTACCTCAGCCAAGTTTTTTTTCTTGGTTTGTTTAATTAAAAACCTGATGAAACTAAAGCAAACCAAATAGCAAAGGAATGCCGAATAGAAATTTTGCTTGGACAATCGACTAATGGTCTGAAAATAGGCAGAAGTTGTTTAAAAAAAAAAAAAAAAAGAAATCCTTTATTTAAGACTGTGAGAAAGAGAGAAAGAACAGAGCTTAAGCTCGACTTGTCAAGGACGAGTATAATCTCTGGGTTTTGTCACCCTTTTTTATTTTGACATTTGCAGGCCATGCTTCCTCTTGTTAATAACATCACCCTCATTTCCACCTACTCACTCAAACACTAAAACCAGATCAAGGCGATGGAAAAAAAAAAAACGCACAAAAAAAAGAGGCACTATTTAAAGTCTTCGGGAGCAAGTGATCATGTCTGACGTCATACCATTCCAAATGCAACACATCATCATGGGGTGTATAGGACGGGACACGTTTTCAGGTTTGGGGGGGGGGGGGGGCGGACGGACAAAAGAAGGGCTTTGCTTGGTTGTCTGCATTAAAACCTAACCGCCATCCTTCCTCTGCGCAGGTCCGCTGCATGTTGAACATTTGGGGTGTGATGCTCTTCATCCGCATGACATGGATCGTGGGCCAGGCTGGAATTGGTAGGTTTCGCTGTCTCCGTACAGCTCTTGTGAATTAGCATCTTAATTCACACAACCTCCATGGCCTTCCATCACCCTGTCACTGTTCTGCATTCCCATGCTAAACGTTGCTCTAAGGTGACACCTGTAGCTGAATTTCAAACACGTTCCCTAGCTGAGACAGCAACTTGGAGAAAGTGTGATTTGCTGGAAGCTGCACAAGTATAAGAAGTGTTCGATGTGCTGCGCAGGAAAAAATATTATTTATAAATTTTTCGTCTTAAGAAATTCATCACTTGTTTTATTTATCTTCTTTATTAAAGGACCCAAAAATGCTTTATTAACAGCCAATCAATCGCAGATTAATATCCTTTAAAATTCCTGGCCATTCTTTGGAAAGACTTGTGTCCCTCCATGCTCTGATACTAATACAACTACGTTCCTTTATTTTTTTATTTCCTCTCCACAGTGTGCACCTGCATCATCATCACCATGGCAACCGTCGTGACCTCCATCACAGGCTGCTCCACCTCAGCCATAGCGACCAACGGTTTTGTGCGAGGAGGTATTTAAGCTCACAGTGCACTATCACGCTACGTTTGACATGACGTCCGAAACTGCAGAGCTAGCAGCAGGACTTTCACAGATCATTCACTATGAGGTCTTGTACAAGACGTATAGCGATGGTTAAGGGCATTTAATCCACTCGCAGTAAGGCTTTGTAAATGTCATGCTGCTCAGTGATTTGAGTGATGGCTCAGTGTTCAGGATCTTTATGTTCTTGGTTAGTTATGAATCATTTTCAAGGATCATATCCAAGCTGATCCTTATGGTGCACACGATTTATTAGGCCGAGAGTTGTTTGTGTGTCAGTCAATCTCTTTATTTATATATACTGTATGAATATAAATACTAATGTTTCCCTTGGCTCTCTGTCATTCACAGTGGTTGATTATTTATTTTCTTCTTTTTATTAATTTATTTTTTTGCAAGCTGAGGTTGGAGGCGGCAGATATATGGCAGTTGACGTCACTGTTAAACTTTCTCATTGCTCATGCTGCTCACGTCACTTTTCCGTCCCCGCAGAATTTCATTTAAAATATATGCTGATGTTTATGGGAAAAAAAAAATGCATGGAAGTATGTGAGATCAGTTCACATGCTCTATATTTATTATATGTAAAAATACATCTCAGAATTTCTCATCTGTAAAACCTTACTCACCGGCCACTTCATTAGGTATACCTTGGTAGTACTGGGTTGGACCCCTTTGTAGTCAGAACTGCGTTAATTCTTCATGGCATGAAAACATTCCATGAGATCTGGTGTGATTTAATTGCAATAAGGACAAGACTTGATCCTGAATCGTCTCAACAGCAGGAAGGAAGAAAGCAAAACATTTTGGTTTGTAGGAGTTGTAGCTTTAAAAAAATAACAATTTTATACGTCTGAGCTTCTGAATTGAAATGCCATGTGCTGGTGACCAGCAATCTCCGAGCAAATGATTCCTTCAGTTTTTTTTTTTTTTGGTCCGTCATCACCTTGCTGCAGATTCATCAGTTAGACGTCCATGATGCGGATCAATTTTGGTGAGCCCATCCTAATTGTACCCTTAGTTTGCTGTTTTTAGCTGACAGGAGTGGCTCATCTGCTTCGAGGTTCGACGTGTTGTGCGTTCAGAGATGCTCTTTGGGATACCTCAGTTGTAATGAGATGTTATCGGAGTTACTCTATCAGCTCGAACCAGTCTGGCTCTGCCTCTGACCTCTAGAATCAACACGGCAGTCTCGCCCAGAGGTCTGACCCTCACTGGATATCATCTCTCTTTCCATTATCTGTAAACCCTAGAGATGGTGGTGTGTGTGAAAATCCCAGAAGAACAGCAGGTTCAGAAAAACTCAGCCTGTCTAGCGCTAACAACAATGCCATGTTCAAAGTCATTTAATCACCACCTCTCCCCCGTCTACATGCAAATGCGATTTGATTGAAGTGGTTAAAAAGTTGTACCTAATGAAGTAGCCGATAAGTTCATACTGTATATGGTATTTTATTACAGTATATTATTTCTGCAGCAGTTTAGTGCCCGGTTTTTACGGAAAATATGTATAAAACTTCTACCCCGTGTTTGTAATCCAGTAAATTTAATTATTGTGCTGAAATCCAGCATGTCATCACGTCCTTCAGGTAAGTCAGACTATTGCATAAGCACAAGTATGCGTGTCTAAGGTCAAGTACAGAATGAATAAGCCCCTGTCTTTGTAGTCGACACCAGGTCATTCTGCTCTAAATTACACTGCCGCAGTGCTGATGGACGAAGCCGGGTTAAGGTGTGCATTTACTTTGTGGCATGTGATAAGGATATTTTCATAAGGCAACATATCAATTGAGGAAGTGTTTAGGCTTCGAGAGGAGGAGACGATGTACTGGGCATGCGGCACTGGGTGAAACGTGAAAGGACAGCGGGTCATGGCTGAGGCTGAGGTCAATACTACACTAATAGGAAGATCATGAGAACGGCATAGTGACCTCTGATATACTGGAGCACACTGTATCCCATTCACAACTGAGATACACTGAACATGGCTGCCGCTAAAGTACTGTTTATGTAGTATGAGATTTCTGGGTATACAGTATTGCCTAGTGAATAGGGTTACCAAAGGATTTTGGATTCTTGATTGACCTTATACTATATAAATTGATGGAATGGATTTTGTTTTTCAAGTATCTGCATTTTCTCAGGCTCTGAATAATAAGACAAACTAACAATCAGAATTATCCAATTATTTTCAATCCTTTGACGCAGAACATTTGGCATCACTGACTGTCTGAAGTCACGGACCATGCCATGGAAACCAGCAAATGTGTTTGCCGAGTTTCCTGTCTGTACTTTGCCAGATTTTCAGCTTGTTTGTGGGGCTTTCTACCAACTGAAGGTTTGTTTTGTCATCAAGCATGCTCAGTTGGCTTGAGATCATGTGACTAACTCAGTCTTTTGGGAACATTCTCTTTCTTGGTCTTTGGTCGTTTCTGCAGTTATCACCTTGTCTTTCATGGACTTTGGGGTTTTTACATTTTTTTCCTTTAAAGAAAAATTGAGATTCATATAAGTACTGTAGATTATAGTCCCATTGAGTTAGATCAGACTAGTAAACCCTAAACTATCACTTTAAGACCTTCTGGTGATACTGAGCTCATTGTTGCATTCCTACTTTTTTTAAGAATGCACCAAAGTGCTGATTTGGCAACTCCCAAAGTTTCTCCTCTCTCTCCGATAGGTCTGATTTATATTCTAACCTAATGCTTCCTAAGGCCTCCATCACTTGCATTGACACCTAATGGGTCTGCATCCTGAGCTTTCCCTTTGGACTTGAGATGAAATGGCAGACTAACATCAGTAGACTTTATAGAAGGAAAGCTGGACATCTGTTTCTTTACATTAATAGATTTTTGGGCACCTTTCTATTCTGTACTTTTATCAGCGTTTCATTCATTATCGGCAAAATTCAGTTCACTTTAATCTCTTTTTGGCAAGATTTGACACTCGGCTCCAGTTCTGTTAGCATTACTACTGTATAATTATTTACTTCAAGACCCTCACAGGCTGGGGCATGAGGTGACTTGCTTGCTGTAACTTGCCTAGAGGAAAAGGGAAGCACATGGATTTTGGTTTTGTGGGAAACATCAACGGGGTGTTGCCGAACCTCTTCTGTTGCAGTACTCAACCCTGAAACCGATATCACTCACTCCGTGACAGATTTTTGTTTTTGTTTTCAGCACGGTAGTGTAACCATATCGTAACAGGAATATTTATATTTTCTAAGATTACAGCACGATCTGTTCATCCATCAGGTCAGGTTTTGTATGGACAGGACCAGTTTTGGTTTCAGCCGGTACTGTTAGTGTTTTGTCTGCAGGGTTCAGTTTGCAAGATGTTAAAACTCTTAGCAAAGCTGCAGGACAAGTATGTTAATAAAATGTAACATTCGCTATGATCACATACACCCTGTGATAGATGATGGTGCTTACAGAGGGTTTTCTCAAACACGAGACAGTGGGCTAAAAGTAATTTTTTTTTTTTTTTTTTTTTTGCATATTTATTCATTTATTTACTTTTTAAAAGGTTTAAACACACCTTTTAATTTAATGTTTTTCTCCTTAGTGTTTTTTTTTTTTTCTACATTCTAGACTAATACTGAAGATTTCAAAACTATGAAATAACCCGTATGGAATTAAAAAAATTAATGTAGTTAATTAAAACAAAAATGATCTATCATTATATTAAGGACATGAAGTTCAGCTGTTCCAGTATTGTGTCAACTGCATTTAAAAAAAAAAAAACCATCAAGCACAATGATGAACCTGGCTCTCATAGTTTTAGTTTAGAAATTATACTAATTTTAATTAGGTGTTTGGTGTTTTTCTCTTTGTCTGCAGGAGGGGCATATTATTTGATATCTCGAAGTTTAGGCCCCGAGTTTGGTGGCTCTATTGGGCTCATCTTTGCTTTTGCCAACGCTGTGGCAGTGGCCATGTACGTCGTGGGCTTTGCTGAGACTGTCGTTGAGCTGCTTCATGTAAGAAATTTGACATTTCTTTTTTTCTTTCTATAATAATAAAGGATGAATAAAGGGTTGACTTATCTGCGATTTCATCGTTCCAGGAAGCGAATCTCGTCATGCTCGATCAGATTAATGACATCCGAATCGTAGGAATCCTCACCGTCATTATCCTGCTTGGGATCTCCGTGGCAGGCATGGAGTGGGAGGCCAAGGTGAGAATCTTTGGTTCTATGAGTACATGAAAGGGACACGTAAAGAGAAAACAAACATGTACCGTTATGCTTTTTCAATCACAGGCTCAGATCTTCCTGCTGGTCATCTTAATCACTGCCATCTTCAACTACTTTATCGGCTTATTCATTCCAACTGAAGTGAAGAATTATCAAGGATTCTTCGGCTATAATTGTATGACAGTCTTTTTTTTATCCACAAACTTAGCTCGTAATAATAATCGCAAAAGTTTTCTCTTGACACGTATTCATGTTATTTTTCTGTCCTTTACAGCTGGTATCATGCTGGAAAATTTAATACCAGACTTCAGAGGAGAAACCTTCTTCTCTGTCTTTGCCATCTTCTTCCCAGCAGCTACTGGCATTCTGGCTGGTGCTAACATCTCAGGAGATCTTGCGGTGAGTCTAAAAAACGGCTCTAGGCAAATTAGGAGAGCTGCTTGGCAAAGACCTGGCCGAGCGTTTGCATTATTTATGCTTGTTTTTTTTTTTTTTCCTTTTAGGATCCACAAATGGCGATCCCGAGGGGAACACTTTTAGCCATTGTTATTACAGGCATCGTCTACATAGGTGTTGCTATAAGTGCAGGTAAATGGCATCCAGTGGAGCTTGCACTATATTCTATCCATGTGTTTAAATACAACTGAAGTGATGTTCAAGTCAAAACAGGACTTTTGATTTCGCAGAATCAATGAATGGGTAGTTTTTACACACATAAATTTCTTTCTCTATGTAATCCCCTGCTACACTAAAGCACTTCTCAAAGTGTTTCACTGGTACTTGAATACCATCAAGGCAGAGTTTTCTCAGTACGCTAGAGCCAGATCGGACTGCCGTCTGAAACGCTGGCCTCCCAGGAACTCCTTTAATGGCCCTAACTTTTAAAAATTCCCACAGACAGATGTGTCACTTCTGTAAGTTTGTGACAAGTTATCCATCGATTATCAAGGTTCAGACGCTCCACTCGCTGCTTGTTCACATGAACGACTGCAGTCGGCTCCGAGTCACCTCGGCTGGGGTCATTATTTAAGGACATACGCATTCATTAAACGTATGCACCACTAAAATGTTGTAATTCGGTTAAGAGTCTTATCACTGTACTGTGATTGAGGTCTTCTGTAAAGGTCATCCAGATTAATGCTTTCAATGAGTCCCTGTTTGACTCGAACACCCCTTATAACTGTATGCATTAAATATTAATATCTGGATTTTTGTGTCGTATGTTCATTGTTAAAATCGTTAAAAAAAAATTAAATTGATTGCCAGTACAGTAATTGTAATTTGTTTTATTTCCCTTAAAAGGAGCCTGCATTGTGAGAGATGCCACAGGTTTTAAGGTCAACGATACAAGGCCAAACTGCACTGGTGCTGAATGCTCATTTGGTTATGACTTTTCCTCCTGCAAGCCTTTTAACACAACTGAGTCCATTTGTAAGTATGGACTCCACAATGATTTTCAGGTAAGATTATGCCACGCGTATTGGTGAGAGAAAAATAAACATAGTTTAAATGAGATGAAATTAATATCCCTGTCTTTCTCCCCCAAAAAAAGATTATGAGTGTGGTCTCAGGTTTCGGGCCCCTCATCACAGCCGGCATTTTCTCCGCAACTCTTTCCTCTGCCTTGGCCTCTCTGGTCAGCGCTCCCAAAGTGTTCCAGGTAAGCATTTAATTTCTCTGCAGCTGTACTATAATACTGTCATGGGGCGAATGATCTGGGTTTTTCTATGGACGATGCCGATTTTTAGAAATCCGAGCACTTTGACCACTTTTGTCCTCTTTATCTAATAAAACATAACAGTTTAATAACTATAAATGATGCACAAAAGTGTTCAACTTAAATATACATTTGTTAAAGACTGTAGGTCAAGGTTGGTATTTTTAAGTATTTCTTTATTCCATGCGCATTACAGTCGAATACTATCCTGTCCTTGCTAGGGAGTGAGCAGGCTGCTGGTAGTCTGACACTTCGACTCTTCGACAGATTTAAAATACGTATTTGGAATTCATCACACGTAATATAACGTTTATTTACGGATATAGAGTACCAGTCAGTCTTTCTAATTTAGTGTTCAGTAAGAAATAAAAACCAGGAAAACCAATGGGATTAGAAGGTGTGTCCAAACTTTTGACGGGTGCTGTATGTTCTTTAGGGACTAATAAAAAGTAAAGGAGAAAAAAAACAACAGCTACATCTGTACAGCGCTGGGCTGCCTGCAGATGTGCCTGTTTGTTAATTGGATTCATATGCTCAGGCATCTGCCGATGCTTATTATTAAAAATGAGATATTATATGTTGGTCGTCTGGATGCTCCTATCGAGGAGCCAGGGTCGCCACAGTGGACCATCTGATATGAACACAGCTTGGCACAGGTTTTACACTGTGAATTTGTGAATACATTTGTGAATAGTCAGATATCTGCTTAATATAATTTACCTTGTAGTTAAAGTATAAAGACATAAAATATATGGCAAAGTGCTGGTGACAAAATTTAGCTTGCTGAGTCAAATCAGCAGCATGATAGTGACTGAAGTGTCCTTTTTGGAAACGCTGTGTTGCATCACAACCTGACAGACTTAACATCAGCACAGGAAGCATCTGCTCAGTGTCGGAGGTTAACATGACAACATGAAGTCTGTGCTCCTGTGATCGGAAGCAGACACGATTTTACGTCATCGGTTAATAATCCAAAGTGACTCTATAGTAAGAAAAAAGTAAATAAAATAGCATTCATCTGTTCCCTCAAAATCTTTTATCTAATGTTTATCTTTATTTAAAATATTGCTTTTTATATCACAAGTTGATGCTCTTGTTTCTTCAGGCTTTATGCAAGGACAATATTTACCCTGGCATTGCTGGTTTTGGTAAAGGCTACGGCAAGAACAATGAACCCTTGCGTGGCTACTTTCTTACATTTGGCATTGCCATAGCCTTCATCCTTATTGGTATGTAGACTGTCTACTACTGTAGGTTGCAGGTTTAAGCCTCATACTTAAAAATATCCTCTACAAATGTGTCCTTTTTCCGTTTTTTTTTCCTCCATCCAGCCGAGCTGAATGTCATTGCACCAATCATTTCGAACTTCTTCCTGGCCTCATATGCCCTGATCAACTTCTCAGTGTTCCACGCCTCTTTGGCAAACTCTCCCGGTAAGTCTGGTTTGTGATGAGCTGCCTGTTACCCAAACACTGAATATTTCCTAAAAAGACGCGACACTTGAATGTGACTTCGTCTTAAAATTCCACCAGCTTATTATCAAGAAAAATTAAAATCTTAGGTTGCATTTGTTGATAGGATTTTTTTTTTTTTTTTTTTAAGAATTTTTAACAAAATTTTTGTGTAAATTTAGGAAGTCCCTTAATAATAAATATTTATTTTTGTTAAAAGCAGTATAATTTTGATCTGTTTATAGTTATGAATAATCATACAAAACAAATTGGTTCCTGTTACTGCTTACATTAGAATAATAATTAAAAGCAGAACATCCTTCTCTTATATATCTTCCTTTTTCCTTCTCTAGAAGTTAAACAGCAAAAAGCAAACTTATGTTACTAAGAAACTTTATAATGTTGTTAATGTTGGAAGGTTTTAGGGAACAATTTGACCTCTGTGGAACCTCCCATCAAAAAATTAAATCAAAGTTATTTAATATTAAACAAAAAGAAATAGCAGACAGTTAAATTATTCAGTGTGATTTGTTGCAATAACTATATTAAGCTAAGTTTTTTTTGGGTTTTTTTTTTTTTTTGTAAAAATAGAGCAATAAGTGCTTTAGTTTTCGGGTGTCCAGAACTTTAAATAGTTGAAGGGCTGCATTTATGAATGTGTACAATGTGCTATAATTCAGATTTTATTAACTCTTAATTAAGTCTTAATTAAGGATTTTCTTGTTCCTTCTTGTTTCTTTAATGATTTTCTTGTTCTCTATAGACATAGATATCCCATGAGTACTGGAAAATACATTTAGTTTAATTTCTTTTTCATTTAATAATTTAATAGTCAACTTTGTTCAGGCAAGAATAAATAAGAATAATAGAGTTACCTAGTATTAAAATTAAGTATATCATTACGTTCTGTATGGATATCTTACATCCAAAAATATTGGTTTTATAAAGTTTGTGGTCTTTAAAGTTCTGAGTTCACAAGTATTTTGATTTTAAAAATCTGCGGTCTCTTTTACCTTGTATCAATGTTTTTCTAAGTAAACTTTTCAGGTTTTATTGCACAGAAAATTATGGTACAATGTGAAAGCAGTGTTTGATGTCTATTTGTAATATATTTCTATAGGAAAGTACTATATTATAGTTTTATATATATTAAAAAAGTTTTTTTTTAGTTACATTAGCTGATCTTTAATTTTTTATAAAAACCAAACTACCCACCCTTTTATCAGGGAATATATGAGGGCTGTTCAAGTCAAACCGGAACTTTTGATTGTGCGGGATAACAGAACACAGTTATGAGAGTAAAAACTACCATTATATCTTTATATAATCCCTGGCTACACTATTGCCTTATCCAAGTGTCTTACTAGCGCTTGGACATCAAGGAAAAAAATTCCAGCACCTGGAGCCATAATTGGGGTGGCTGCTTCACGTCTGAAAGGCTGGCTTCCCAGGAACTCCTTTAATGGCTCAAGCTTGTGGAAATGGCATGTGGAACGAAGTCAGGACAGTACGGGGGATGTGGCAATAACTCCCAGCCGAGTTCCTGTAATGTACAAGTTGTGTTCTAGGATGAAAACAATGTTTTCATCCTAGAAGTTGCAGATTCGGATGTTTTACTACGACCCATCGCCTCAAGTGTTCTGTAAACGTCAAACATTTTTCTGCCTTCATTCCTGAAAAATTTCCTTACAAGTCCCAGTTTGACTTGAACGATGCCTGTATTATAATGTCTATAGTTTTTACTTTTGTGGTTCAAACAGCCTAGATGATAACAGTAGCATAGAGCAGATTTTGCGCAGTATCATATTATATATATATATATATATATATATATATAATATATATATAAAATATATATATATATAAAATATATATTGAAATGGTTGTCAATGTTGTATTTGTCTTTCAAGCATATTTTAAGTACACATTTATTCCTTGTGTAAAGAGGTTTGTTCTACCTCCAATACCAAAGCTCTAGAAGACCACCAGGTATATACCTTCATTCTAACTATGACGTTTATATGTCCACAGTTTCATGCACGTAAAGGGTACATTACTATTTTTTTTTTATTATTATTATTTTTTTTATTGGTACAGCATTTACTGGAGAGCTCTTATTCAGCTTTTTTTCCCCCCAACCACATGTACCCTTTATGTCATGTATCTCTCGTAGCATTATTGTATAACAGTTCAGCTGTGTAATTGCTTGACCTTACTAAAAAAGAAAAAAAAAAATCCCATTAGCCTAGTACTAGCTCCTTGTCGAAGAAACCCATTTATTTACTGTAACCTCTCATATATCCTAACTGATGCTAACTCATTTTAATCCAAATCCGTATTCATGCTTATGCAAATTGTGGCACTGATATATTAAACTGTCGCAGTCTGATGATACATTTGTCGGAACAGCTAACTACATATTATATCACACAGTCTGAATCTATTCTTTTAAGGATCAGTCTGATGGAAAGAAAGACATGCGATGTTTACAGCAGGAGATCATTTAATCTGGCGTACACTACTTTGGTTTTATTTTGTGGAACATTAGATTGCAGCAATTAATCACTGTCCTTAATAGTAAAAAAAAATTAACTGTATATGTGTGTATTGATTAGTTCAGCAGTCATTGCAGTGAGAGAGGAAAAAGATTTAAAAAGTAGTTAAAAGATTGTCATGCAAGATAGAAGTTGTCTGAAGTGCATGAGCAGGTTACAGTATGTTAAGTGATCCTCGAACATCCTTGATCCTTGAACATGATCCTCACCGTAGCGAAGTTAACTTGAGTGACAACTGTAGCATGCAAGGCTGTAAAAGTTTAAATAGTTATACAGTTATTTGTTTAAGAATATATCCAGTTAGTTTTATAGTTATGCATTTAATTAGTTATCCTGCAGCTGCACAGTTAGTTTTTTATAGTTATGTTGATAGTTTAATGCACATGCACAGATAGATGCATAAAGTTAGGCGTGTATATAGATGGATGGATGGATGAATAGATAGATAGATGGATAGATTGATTTAGGTTTTTAGTTCTGCATTTATATCGTCATATATTTATAAAGGCGTACATTTTTAACAGTTATGTATTTATAGTTGTAACCCTATGATTATACAGATATATCATGCAACTATATCATTAGTTAGAATACTGTATGTGACCCTGCCTGTGAAAAGCCAGCCAAAGTCATTGAATCATTGACTTTAGTCGACTTAAAATAATAGGAAAAAAATCTTAACATACAGTACTTTAGCTGTTTTGTTTTTTTTACACACAATCCAGGTAACAATTATTTATGGTACTCTCTTTAGGTTAATTATCTAGTAAAATGCAGAAGAAAAGTTTCAGAGCCCACTGTGGCACAAAAAATAAGCTTGTAGTAATATGTTATGAGGAGGCAGGATGCATGGCTGAATATCTACGTACGTACTAATTGGTGCGTGCGTTGGACAGGATGGAGGCCGAGCTTTAAGTACTACAACATGTGGGTGTCTCTGGCTGGAGCTGTGCTCTGCTGCGTAGTTATGTTCGTCATCAACTGGTGGGCTGCGCTCCTGACCAACGTCATCGTCTTATCCCTCTACATCTACGTCAACTACAAAAAGCCAGGTCAGTCTAACTAGTTATTTCTCTCCCCATGCATAAGAATCAGGAGTATAATCAAGCCTTGTTCATGTGGATTAATTATTCATGTTCTCCATATTCCCAGTGTGTTTTTATATTGTAATTCTGAATGTTTAATCCAGTTTCTGTTCAGCTGCTCAACTGGGTCAGTTTGTTAGATTGGCTAAGTCAATGCTTTTTGTCCTTCAGGATTTTTTTTCTCAGCAGCCAGTGTTTGAGCTTGAGCACATATTGATGCATCAGACTATATTTTAATATATTTAATATTTTTTTTCCTGGCTGATATGAGTTTCATCATTATCTGCTGCTCTCTCAATGCAGCAGCATAGCACTTTCTCTCTCTCTCTCTCTCTCTCTCTCTCTCTCTCTCTCTCTCTCTCTCTCGTTCTCTCACTCTCTCTTTCACACACACACACACACACACACACACACACACACACACACACTGCAGTGGAGTCAATGTTCTATTTTTGGTTGTAGATGCAGTCAGGGGAAGGACAGAAATAGATCTTATAGTATAGACTCATTCTATGGCTAGCGTTTTGTGTAATCTTTATCGGGATGTGGAAAGAAATGAATGAAAGAATAAGAAAGTGAAAGGGGAATGAGTATGAATGAAATTATATGAATCAAAAAAAGAATAAATGAATAAAAAGAATGAACAAAGGTAAATTTATGATTGAATCAAAAATTCATTGTTTTTTTTATAAATGCAATTTTAGCTCTGTGTTCTAGAACCATTAAATATTAGGATTAATTAGTTATGGTGATTTAAAAAAGAAAAAGGAGGAAGCCTTTGAGGCAGGGCGCGCAGGGACGCCTTTGACGCAGGGCGAGATTTATAATTAAATTTGTTAAATGTTTGTCAAACACTTATCAGTTTGAGTTTTAATCAATAAAAATTTTGTCAAAATATTCCTAACAAAAATGTTCAAACTTAAAATGATATTTAAAGTTGTGGATTTGACTCGAAACCAACTATAGATTACTTTTTTACTTATTAAAATAGGCTTGAAAATAAGTAGACTTCTTGAAAAATCATATATGAGGGAAACAATAGAATAAGAAATGTGATTGATTATTGTATCAGATAAGAGGAAGCGAGAGAATTAGTTATGAGGGAATGAGAAATACTACTAGAGTATACACCCATTGTAGGTATAATTAAAATGTATACATAATAAACAACTAAATCCGTGAGCTGTGCCTAAAATATTCACATAAAATTCATATTGAACGTCCGCAGTGAACCTTTGATTTTGATTACAGTAAACACCGCAAGCCTGAAAAACATCTTTTAGGAGCTGAGATCAAATGTGTCATGCCACCGAGTTTTTAAAAGGTAATTAGTGACAACATTTCTAGTGTTGTAAAGGAACACTTTAAGCTGCTTTTGCAGCACTTGATGTGTGTGAGAGCGGTGCCCACACTAACAGAGGAGCTGGGCTCTGCCTGGTGCAGACTACCACAGGAGGAAGGGCAGGAGTCTGGCACGCAGCCTCTACCACCTGCTGTGGCAGTCTGAGGGTCATCCGCCCTCCAGGTCACCAGCATGCTGAGGCCACAGATGCTGCGACGTCTCATGTGGCGCGTGCGTGTGTGCACACGTGTGGATGCGGTGTCTCTACGTGTGTGTGTACGTGCAGTCTTACGTAATGGAAAGGTCATTTGTGCGCAAGTCCACAAGCACACAAACAGAGTTATATAAATGTCAGGATTAGGAAAATAGGTGTCTTGGTTGCTAACCGGGTCAACATTAAATGTGTTTCCATTTGCAGATGTGAACTGGGGCTCTTCGACCCAGGCGCTGACCTACCACCAGGCCCTCACACACAGCTTGCAGCTCTGCGGCGTCGCCGACCACATAAAGACCTTCAGGTACACCCAAACGTCCGAGTTTACACCTTTTTGAAAATGCACGATGATGTCATTTTCTACTTGATTTAAATGAACATTGCAGGAATTTGTGAAGCTTCATTTCCTTTCTGGTTGCCTGATTTAGTTTTTAACAATTGCAGGTTGCTTGCACATGTGCCGACCTTTTTTTTTTTTTTCTTTTTTTTTTTAGTGTTTGCAGGTGTGTAGTCAAGTTGTGCTCGCTTTGTAGTTTGTTGATTTTGGTAGAGCCACATTTTATCAAAGTTCAAAGCCACTCCGTCTACGCTAGCGTGTTTGTCGCTGATAATGGGTTTAACATTTGAATGACTTTCATCGCTGTTTAAGACTGGAGTTGAAAAATCTGTTATAAAAAACATTTTTGAAGGCTACAGTGCATGGTACCCTGCGTTCTGCAGTGCAGACAGTTTGATACATTTACACACACACACACACACACACACACACACACACACACACACACACACAGACAGAATGAATATAGGTTTAGAATTCTGAGAGTTCTAGAATTCTAATTAATCCTAAAAATAACTGACAGTCCGTGTATAGTATTTATTTGTCATGTACAGTATTTACATTGGGTAGCTCAGTGGTTAAGACATTGGACTATGGTTCTAAAGGTCCAAGGTTCAGAACCCACGACCACCTAGTTACCATTGTTGGGCCCTAGAGCCTTTAAGGCCCCTAACTCTCAACTGCTCAGATCTATAATCAGATAAAATGTAAGTCGCTCTGGATAAGGGCGTCTACCAAATACCTGCCTGTAAATAACCAGTATTCACCAATGTGACCTGCCCCTGCCTAGCCTTATCATAATAATAATACATAGTAAATTCTATTTTATGTGAAGTCTAATGGCGGTATGGTGGCTTAGTGGTTAATGCTGTCGTCTAGCACCTCCAGGTCCTGGGTTCAATTCTCGTGTCGGGTCTGTATGTGCATGGAGTTTGCATGTTCTCCCTGTGCTTGGTGGGTTTCCTCCGGGTTGTCCGGTTTCCCTCCAAAATCCAATGACATGCAGATTAGACTAATTGCTTTTCCCAAATTGCCTGTGGTTTGTGAGCGTTAACCGGAGGTCCTGCCACGGTCGTAGAAATGGACGTAAAATACACTGGCCTCCATGGTTCCTAATTGGACTAAAGAGGATCCTGGATGGATGGATGGATGGATGGATGGAAAAGTCTAATAATGTTACCTACAGATGTGACGAGCATTTCACCACACATCCTACTGTGCATGATTGTGTGTGTCTAAAAAGTAAACTTTGAAATTAATACCAATACAAGAAGCCACTTGGTTCAGGCATTGGCTATAATCCTCACTGATCATCAGTGAACTTGTCTAATATTCTCTTCAGTACAGCAGTAGATACATAACAGGCCTAATAGGCAGATTTATAAGAGATACTATCACTTGGGTTACATCCCTGATTTACATTGTTTATGCTCAACTCTACTTTCTGCATGCAGTTGACCAAGGTTTTTTTTTTTCAGTCTGTCTTATTTATGACATCATTAAACAACACTAAACACAAACAGGCTATGTAATACCTACATGGATGAGTTGAGACAAAGCGTTGGCCATAACAGATGATTTACATCATTTTCGTCATACTCACCAAACTAATCACTAGATGTGTGTTTCGCTAATAATAGGAATAATAGACCTTTCAGATTAAAACTGCATCATGTAAACAGCTCCATATGAACTGTCTGACCCGATTCACCCCAATTACAATGAATTTTTCAATCAGAAGCATTGCATAAACCTTGGTGGAGGAAACACTACACTGATCAGCCATGACATTATGACCACTAAGTGAATAACGTTGATTATCACATTACAGCAGTACCTGGAAGTGGGTGGGATATTATTAGGCAGCAGCTGAACCTGAACATTTTGTCCCTGAAGTTGATGTGTTGAAAGCAGAAAAAGTTATTAAGCGATTATGGATTAAATTGACTTTGACAAGGGCTGGATTCTGCTGGCTAGACAACTACAGTAGGTCAGCGCATTTCAAAAACTGTAGCTCTTGTGGGATTTTCCTGGTCTGCAGTGATCGGGATCTACCAAAATTGATCCACAAAAAAAGGAAAACTGGTGAATCAGCAACATGGTCATGGGCTGCCAAGGCTCATTTATGGGTGTGAGGAGTGAAGGCTGTTCTGGCGTAGCTGGCGAAGACAGTAAGATGCTTTTGACCAATGTTTTGATGAGAATCTTGGGTCTCGCCTTTTATGTGGATATTACTTTTACAGTTACCACTGACCAAGTACACCCCTTTATGGAAACAGTATTCACTGATGGCAGTGGTCTTTCTTTTTTCCATGTAAACATATCTAGTGAGCTCTTCTGCCCTTTGCATGGGGTGAGGTCATCCTGGACAAGAGACCAACCCCATAGGATGAGAAACATTTCAGGATAGTGTAAATCCAGGTTAGGATGACTTAAAAGATGATACTGGACCAAGTGGACCCAAACCATGCCAAGGAAAAAGGCACAATCCCTCTTAATTTGTCACCTATTTGTAACATATTTTACACTTTTTGTTGAATTAATCTACTTAGCCAAGACCATAGAAAGATAGACTAGATTTGATGCAAGGCAAGGGACTATGATTTTAATTTTTTCCCCGCCCCAGCACAAACAACCTGTTGTAGCTGTAAGTGCACATTACATCCAAGTGAACCGGAACCCTGATTCCTCCGGTTTAATTGGTTTAACTTGCATTTAAGTCGTTTGATCATGTGTTCCTCCTGCTGGCTTGGATAAAATTAAACCTCTGGTGTGAAAGAATGTAGACATGTTTGTGGCTGCTGTCTTTAGGGTCTCCTGTAGATGAATAGTTATGCTGGAAAGACGGTTTAGATCAAGTATCATATGACTCTTTATAATGTGGAACAGTAATCAAACTACTCACTATATGTACTTAGTCTAACAAGATTAGATTTTCCCCAAGCTTATCTTCCAACACACATCAAACCTTCCCTCTGCCTGAGGTAGTCACCCACACTGATCACATTCTGAATCCTGGGAGATGCATGCACTTCTTGTTATTCGAACAGTTTTGGGGGAAAAGAAACACATTTATTTGGATTAATGCAGAATGACTGTAATCTCATTAAGATTAGGCCAGTATTCAGCTGGCACACACTGTAGGAGCTGAAATGGAGGAAACTTTACCCAGCATGTGGGCGCCCGTTAGTGTTCCCATGGCAATAAGTCCTTGGAGGATTAGGGACCGTCTGATAATGCCACGATAATCAAATGAGCTACTCTTAGCCTTTGCTTAGCCATAATCCCTTTTTCTTACAGTATGTGCTTTGAAGTATATTAATCTAAATTTCTCACATTCTATACTTGACCAAAAAGATGATCTTTTAAGGTCATGTGAAAAGAAAAAAAATAGTTCTGAGGCAAGCGTGTAGTGCTAAGAGTAATGATATTCCACCATAAGAGCGCGTGGAGTCTCTTGAATTTGATTTCCTAATGGAGCATTTTCCTGCACATAGATTGAGCTAACCACATAATTGGGCAAACAATCTGGCACTCTCGTCTAGCCAAAGTTGCACACACAGATTTTCCACAATCACCATCATGTCCACGCTGGACCGGACAACCATTATCCAATGCACGTTTGTGTTCAGAGGAATGTGTCAGTAATACATTTAATAAAATCCACAGCAGATGACCTGACCCCGAAATCACTAGTTTTGCTTGTATACTTGTGTTTGTGACTCTCGCCATACGCTTCCTCTGCCTTACAGAATTACATACCACTTCTAATATCATGGATGCGGTGAAACAGCAGTAGCTAACGTCAGTATGGGATGTTGTACCCACTGATGTGTGTACCTGTCTTGGGTGCCAAGACTTATGAGTATCAAAGACATTTCATATACTAATACTACGAGGAGGAACAAACAGGAAATAAAGATGTATCTCATGAATGCATTTATGTATTTGTACCAAACTTCATGCCTATCTTGGGCATCATGATCTAAAAGAAGATACTGTTAAGGGATATTAAAAGCAACAGGAAGTGAAACCATATCAAGTATGCTTTTGTTTATTGACACCAAACTATCTGCCTTAGGCATCATGACAAACGCATTCCCGACCACGTCCATCAAAAGTTTTATGCCAAACTTTGTACGTGTCTTTTTTCTGACCTACCTACAGTAAGAACTGTTTTCTGACCAATATCACTCTATAGTGAGGTCAGATTTAGTATTTGTTTATCAACATCCAGCAGAGTGCTCGGTATTAATGCCATGCTGTCAGGGAAAATAAGTCGTTTAGTGTCCAATTACCGGCGGTGTGGTGGCCAAAAGGAAATCAGGCCGGCGTCTAAGTGAAGAGTAAACATCAGATCAATGAAATATTGCGAGTTTGAATCAGACAAAGCTCCAGCTCGGTGTGCCCAGGGCCTGAGGGAGCAGAACTGACACTGTCCTGTCAGTCACATCGACACTAGCTTAGGGATGTAGAAGACACTAGATAATGCATTTTTTCAAGCAGCATTTAAAAAAAAAATGCAATGGTTAATCTGAAATGGCAAAATCATGACAAAACTGCTAGAAAATAAGGTCAACATTTTTCCAAAGGCATACCCTGGACAGGGTGCCAATCCATCGCAGGGCACACACACACACACACACACACACACACACGCTCAATCACACACTATGCGCAATTTGGGAATGCCAATTAGCCTAACCTGCATATCTTTGGACTGAAACCGGAGTACCCGGAGGAAACCCACCAAGAACGGGAAGAACATGCAAACTCCATGGACATAGAGACGGGAATCGACCCTGGTCGGGAATTGACCCTGGAGGTGCAAGACTAGAGTGCTAACCACTACACCACCGTGCCGCCAAAGTCAGCTTAGTGTTAGTGTTTTTTTATATCAAACTTGGACTCTGTCTTTGACAAGATATCCTTACGGAGTCATAACCTAACCTCTGACGACCTGAATGTCCTCATACAGTATAAGGCTGACATTTTGTCTCTACTACATGTATGATGCTTGTGAGAACTGTTAGATCTAATTCTTTTGACAAACCTTTTCCAGTTTAAATACATTGATCAAGTCCACAGTTATCAGGTGCTTATAAAGAGAAACTGCTATGTACTGTACAAGTCTAAGTGTCGGGTGGTTGAGATGTGTTTTTTGATGAAGGCAGCATACCGATCTTGTTTGGCATTATCAGCTGAACATGCTCATGTTCTGTGTCAAGTTCTTATAATCAGAAAAGATTAATTTGTCCTAATTTGACATACATCTCTCTTAATTTCATTAGGCAAATTTATAAGGCCAAGTTATTGACTTAATTAGTGCCTATTGGTGAGGCAAGTGCTCGGGGACTGAAATGCATGGATCAATAACGGGTGCTAATTAGGACCCACTTTACAGAGTAGTGCTTAGACATGAAAGGCCTTGGCTTATATTATATTATATAATATATTTTTTGAAACATATAATTTTATCAGGTTTAACATTTGTAGCATTTCTCTATCCTGTACAGAAACTTTACGGATTGCGTACCTTTTAAAAATACAGTGGGATGTTTAAAGCTTTCACACACTCACAGGCTCATGAACATCCATTTGTTTCGACTTCACAGGCCACAGTGTTTGGTGATGACCGGAGCCCCTAACTCTCGGCCTGCTCTGCTTCATCTGGTCCATGCCTTCACCAAGAATGTTGGCCTGTTGATGTGTGGCCACGTGCGAACTGTAAGTTCTTTTGCAGTATGTTGCACTCCTTTGCTGCTGTATCTATGAAGTTGCATCATACATTTCCTTTTATCAGTTTATAAATCATTTATGTGGATTTTAAATATGAAATGTTCCACACGCATGTTTGTGTTTTATATGTTGTAATAGTCCTACATGGATCAATAAAGCATCCATTATGCCAGCGCTGGGAACAGCCATGATGTAAGAGTTAGACGTGAAAAGCTCTTTACAGCCGTTCTTTTGCCAGACCCTGCAGACCACAGTAATCAAAAACACACTTTTACCCACAACTGGACCCAAAAGAACACGGCACCCTTCCGCTGGCTCGCACCGCTCCGTCTTCCATTACAAAACCAAACACTGGGCTGACTGTCCACTTTCCTGGCACCTACTAGAGACAAACAGGACTCAATCGGTCATAAATGTACCGCTGGATTTATTATTCTGCCCATTTCGTGTCATGGGACCCGTTATTAAAAAAAAAAAAAAAGACTCCTAGTTAGGGTTTGGTGATTACCACTGCTGAAAGCTTTGAGGTTTGTGGATCAATTAACGGCACATAATGAGTAGTGATGTCATCTTTTTTTGTCATGTTTTTTTTCCCCCGGTCTCATCATCAGAGCTCTCGGAGGCCCAACTTTAAGGAGTTGAACAATGACATGCTGCGCTACCAGCGCTGGCTTCTCAACAACACTAAAGCTTTTTACACCCCCGTTATTGCTGAGGACCTCCGCTTGGGCACCCAGTACCTTCTGCAGGTGTGTGTTTATCTACGGTTATTTGCTATAATTTTGCAGCTTTATAGTTTTTACGTTTAAAGCAGTTCTTTCATTTTATTTACAGTTATTATTCTGTGTGTGTTAGCTGGTGTGTTGCAGCTCCATCATTTTCTAGCTTTCTGAGCTTACTTCTGTCTGTGTGTTAGGCTGCCGGACTCGGGAGACTGAGACCAAACACACTGGTGCTGGGCTTTAAGAACGACTGGATGAATGCGGATATGAAGGATACAGAGACCTACGTCAATATGATGCAGTAAGTCGAGTCTCTTTACACACATGAAATTTCTGGGTGGAAGTACTAGTGGTATTACAGAGGGGGCTGTTGGTATACAGTACTGTCAAGTCTTCCGCCCCCCCTTATATCTTTGTTTGGTTTTCTACTGTATGTAACAACTTTAGCAGCAACCTCATTTCCCCTTTCGTACGTTCCAACCACTTAGCATTCAGCATCAGCGATATTCAAATCACCGGCCTGAACATCTCTCTTCATCTGCACCAGTTTCTCACTGGTTCATGGTTTAAGTTTTTTTTTTTTTTATATTTAAAAGATAAGTTTGTCTGTCTGTTTAAAAAAAAAAATACAAGGAAGTCTGGCAGCAAAATATGCAGAAATGAGTGGTGTCTCAAGACCTTTTTGACAGTACTGTATATGCTGGTACATACTGTTTACTACATATATTATGCGATGGCTTATAATTGAATCAATTGTCATTGTTTAAATCATAAAATAGTCAAATTGCTGTTGTGTACAGAGAATACATCTCCCTACGAGGTTAATGAAAAATCATCAGTGTTTTGGGGAAAAAACTAATATTTTCCTTTTCATAGCAGCCTCACTGTCTCTTACTTATCTGTACTTATCCACTGCATTATAATTTCGGTTTCTCTTTAATTGAAGTGTTTGGGCTACAGTGCATTATTGTCCACTGCTAAATAGATAACTATAATAAAATATAAAAAAATCGAAATTGAAAAATCACATGCTCAAGGCTACATAATAATTATTACCGAAACATAAGCCTAAGCCGTTACTTCTTCAAAGCATAATACACACAATGTGGAGGCATCTGTTAAAAATATGTAGACGATTCTTCAAATGCTCTCAGTCCTTCTTTAAGCCGTATCCAAGTTCTGCCCCGTCGTTCACCGTAACACGTGCTCGCACTCGTTTGTTTGCACGTTCAGCCGCAGTATTTACACTAATTGTTCCGATCTGGTGGAAAAGCGCAGTTCTAACGTAGACTTGTGGTGAACTGATCCGGTTGTTGTCCAACATCCTCCCACGAGACACTAACTAATCGTTATTTGTGTATTTTTTTAGTGATGCTTTCGACTTCCAGTACGGCGTGGTCATTCTCAGACTGAGAGAAGGGCTTGATATTTCTCATATTCAAGGCCAAGGTAGAGTGCAGCTCATATTTTTTTCTATAATTTTTGATTAATCATAAAAAATGATTATATTGTAAATCTGCATGCATTTTTCTAGGTCATTGATTCTTATTGAAAAAAGGTCATTAAATTGTTTAGTGCAACTAACAACATGCAAGCTCGGCTCAAAAGACACAAATGTGGTACATTTTTAAAGTGGTGCGTATCAAATTTACCGCTTTAAAGACAGCCGTCTTTTGTTTATTTGAAAGAAAGTGGGCTTGTAATGAGGCGGTGTGCCGTTAACAGACTATTTACTGTTCACGCTAAATTCCTTTTCGTAACTGTTTTGACCTTGGTGCCTTGCACGGGAGCATAAAAGAATACTGCCTAATGCACATGTGATGCTTCTGTGCCCAAAGACGATACCTCAGGCATGAAGGACGTAGTGGTGTCCATCGACCTGAGCAAAGACTCAGACGGAGACTCGTCCAAGCTCTCCTCGAAGACCACGAGCGTGCAGAACAGCCCAGCTGTCCAAAAAGGTTAGCACTTATACTTCTTTTTAAAAACAGGTAAAGACATTTATTGGTTTGAAACAGAATAAAGATTTTCCTCATCTTTATTGTTAAAAATAACCTTCGAATGTTTTCTACTAAGGGTGTTCAAGTCAAACCGGGACTGGTACACCTTTGGTTGATAAAAATTGTAAAATTTTAATAAGCTATAATACTTAATGCAAGGGGTGTTCAAGTCAAACCGGGACTTTTGTCCTGAAAGGAGGATTGACATTAAATAAGACTTTAAGTTAAGAGTCCAAACATGTGGAAATGGCTTGGAGTGAGGTCAGGACTGTACGTCTGAGATTAACGAACCTGCTGAGGTGACTCAGAGCCCACTGCAGTCATCCATGTGCACATTCAGTGTTTTTAAATTAAAATCATGATCCTTAAAAATCGATAGATAACTTGTCTCCAACAAATAATTTAGAAAACGCCACTTGCACATTACAGGAACTCCGCTATTGCTACATCTCGTAAACTCTAAGCCATTTTTACATGTTTGTGCCATTTAGAGTTCCTGGGAGGCCAGTGTTTCAAACATGTGTCATGGAAATCTTTCTAATTTGATGGTATCCAAGCAGTAGTGAAACGCTGGGATAAGTGCATTGGTGTAGCGGGGGAATTATAAAGAGAGATAAAGGTAGTTTTTACTCTCATAACCGTTCTGTAAGAGTCCCGATTTGACTTGAACGACCCTTCTTATGAAATAACTTTTTTTTTTTTTTTTTTTTCCTCAAGGGCTCGATCTTTTTCGCATTGCTGACATTTTTAGTACGCATGTCTTAGGCTCTTCACAGAGGAAGTGGTGTATCCCAGACCCCTGTGATCCCGACCGTCCAACTGGGACCATGTGTTCCAGTCACTAACACACACTTACACAAACACACACATCCCCCACAGCTGGGTGACAAACAAACCAGGATTTAATTCCTACAAACAGGAAGCAGCGAGGATGGGAAAACAGTGCAACCACAGTATTTTCGTGAGATGTCACGATGAGTTGGGTAGCTGAGAAACTCTAGAAAGGGACAGATTTCCTTTTAACTGTACGTGTTGACCCCAAGCAAGGGTCAAGAGGAGGAGGGCCTGGGGGGGCAGTTCTCATAAGGGGAAACGAGCTGTGAGAGTTTTAGGGACGAGGCAGCTTCTACTCATTAAGCGTCCAGATGGAGAGTCGGGGATCTGTTCCATCAGTCCGTCTCTACATCCAGCTACAAACTGCACCATAATGATGTTTAGACTGAGAGAGAGACGGCGCGTTTCGTTCCATCCGGCGTCTGCTGTCGTCACTACAGACTTTACAGCCGGCCAATCAGCAGCTCCGATTGACACACAGATGCATGTGCATACACACACACACATGGTGCAGGTATACACTGTAATACCTCGCCTCTCTCCCCAACACACTCTCCTATTCATTTCTTTACTAAATCCACATTATATTTTGTTCCTTTTTCCTCTTCATTGTTTTCCTCAACTTTGTTTCTCACTTTTTTTATTCTCTTCCTTATTGTCTGAAATTTCTTAAATTCTCAAATTCTTTTTCTCTCAACCAACCATCCCTCTCCTTATTTCGTTTTTTTTATAACTTGTTTTTCATTCTGTCTTGTCATTTTTCTTTTTTTTATTTCTGTCTTTTTATTTACTTTTTTTCTTTTCAGTTCATTTCTTATACTTTTTCGGTTTTATAAAAAAAAAAATTCTTCTACATATTCATGTCCGTTTCCCTTTCTTCCTTTTTTTTTTCACCCTTAAACCCTTTCTTGCTTCCTCTTTCTTTCTTTCTTTCTTTCTTTCTTTCTTTTTTCAATTAGGTTTTTCTTTCATCTTTCTTTTCCCTCTCTTCCCTTGTCTTTTTTCTTTCAACTTCTGCCCTTCATTCCGTCTTCTCTCAACTTTTTTCCCTTTCTCTCTCTGCTTTTTTTTCTCTCTTTCCAAGTTTTTTTTATTCTTTCTAATAATTTCCTCCTTTTTCACCTATAATAGTTCTATAATTTTTTTATTTACTTTTTCGAATTCTTTCATCACCCTTCACTCTTTTTTTCCCTTTTTTCTCACATTCTTTTTTTTTCACAATCATTCTTTTATCAAAGTTTTCTGATCACATTTTCTTTTTCTCTTTCTCACCTTCCACACCCTTTTACTCTTGCTGTCTCTCTCTCTTTTCTCTTTCTTTTTTCCTTTGCATTTAATTTCTCCGCCCGTCTCTGCTTCTCACATGGGAAGTGTATTTCCTGTTTCATATGTAAATATGACTGTATTTATAGCGCACATGCTCCTGCTGCAGCTCTGATTGCAGTCGATGTGTGTGTTAGTGTTAATGTTATGACCGAGATAGCTGCAGCAGTGTTCGTTACAGCTGTTGCATGCTGTTATTACAGAACGTGTATTCAGTACTCATCTCGACAGACTCGTGAACATTCATACGGTGATCAGACGTGGGTTAAGGATTCTATTGGCCTAATCCCAGCTTCAGTCTCTCTCTCACAAACACACGTGCACACACACCAATGTTGTAGTTTAAGGGAAAAATTAACCTTTTTCATCATCACCGTTCATTCGTGTCTCCTCACCATCACCGCATGCTGTCATTAAACTTAAGCACCAAAGTGACCCTGAAGATCTTTCACTACAACACCAGTTTGTGTTCCTAAACACCCCGAGGTGTGCCAGAGTCATTCCTGAGAATTTCACCTGCTGAAGGATGAATTCGAGATTGAGATGATTATCAGATTGACTCGCAGATGTGCTTAAGTTCTTACGAGGCTTATCTTTGTGTGTGTGTGTGTGTGTAAAAATTGTATAATGTACATTGCGTTGATCTGATTGGATTTAGTTTGTTTGTTTGTTTGTTTGTTTGTTTATTATCTCCCCTGTATCGAGAGCAGCGTGGTTTCATTGGGAACCATGATGTTAACAAAACAGACGTCTCATTGTACCTCGCATGTGTTTCTTATCACGACAGCAGCTGGCATTAAACCTCCTCTGTTTTTTGTTTTGTTTTTTTCTCTCCATCTCTCTCCCTCTCCCTCTTTTTTTCACTTCATCCAGAAGATGATGAGGATGGCAAAGCTCCTACACAGCCCCTATTGAAAAAAGGCAGGCAGTGCATCTTAGGTTTTGTTTTCTATCCATCTTTCTCTGTGTGTGTGTGTGTGTGTGTGTGTGTCTCTCTCTCTTTTTTATACCTTATCTACCTACTGTAGTTGACAGTCCGTTAAGAATAACTCTTCTCTTCCTTCAGTTTTCATGCTGTTTTTTCTCGCCCTCCTCCGCTGGCTTCTATTCCTGTACACCACCATGCACTCCATAATAGCTGGAGAAATCTGTCTCTCTCTCCCTGTGTGTGTTTTCTAATGAATCGTCTTCCTTTCTCTCCTGGATTCCTCCTGCTGCACCTCACTGCTAGATCTGCTTCCAAAAAAAGAAAAAAAAAAAAGAAAAGAAATCTATAAAAACTCCACAAATCTGTGCAAACACTAGAGCTTGTAATGTGGTGATGAGCTCTGAATGACAGTAGCACTTACTGGCAGTACAGTATGCGCGTAATCATACTGTGTGATCAGTGCAGTGTGTGTGCTTGGAGGTGTGTAAAGCTCTCTCTTCAGGGACTTCATTATTCTGTGCCTCAAGATAAAAGCCCCTGCATTTTCCTCTCTTGCTCTTTTTTTCTATTTCGATATGCTTCACCCTGCAATCAGATTTAATAACGCAGCATGTTTTGTGTGTCGCTTCTTTACAAGTATGTGTGTGGTGCTGTGTTTTTGTTTAGATAAAGCGAGTCCCACAGCGCCCCTGAATGTGGACGATCAGAAGTTGCTGGAGGCCAGTCAGCAGTTTCAGAAGAAGCAGGGAAAAGGAACAGTGGATGTCTGGTGGCTGTTCGACGACGGTGGTGTGTTAGAAAACTGAAACGTTACTTTGCTTACCAAAAAAAAAAAGATTTATGAATTGATTTAGTTTTTTTTTTTTTTTTTCCATTTACACTACATTTCAAGTGCAATATCGGGATATTATTTACTTTTTAGTGCAATATGTAACTTACTGCGTGCTATATTTAATTCTATTTTTACTTTTATTTATTGTTTTTTATTTTATTTATTTTTTATTTAATTTACATTTTTTTCCTTGTCTAATCAAATTTTTTACTTTCTTCCCGATAAATTAATCAACGCAACCGTATAACCAAGACAAAGCAATTTCTCTCTGGGTTTAATAAAGTTCTTTGAATCTTGAATACATGTTTTGCTCTGGCAGGTCTCACGCTGCTCATCCCGTATTTGCTTACCAACAAGAAAAAGTGGAAGGATTGTAAGATCCGCGTGTTCATCGGCGGGAAGATCAACAGGATCGATCATGACCGCAGATCGTTAGTATCTTATTACAATAATCTTATTATAATATTCATAATAATAATTTACTGTAATTATTTTAGAGGTGTACATTTATTTTCCAAGGCTTGCAAGGCTGAATTTTTCTAAATAAGAAATTTCTCTGATCTTGTATAGTACAAGGGCTGTTTAAGTTAAACCAGGACTTTTGATCACGCAAATTAACACTGTTATGAAAGGAAAAACTACCCTTATTTCTCTATATAACCCCCTGCTACACAATGCACTTATCCCAGTGTTTCACTAGCGCTTGGATACCATCAAGGTAGAAAGTTTTCTCAGTACACTGGAGCCATGCATCACGTCTGAAGCACTTCTTAGGAACACACTTTTTTGTGTGCATTTTTCCCCAGATTTTTTCCCTAATTTAGTCGTTTCCAATTCCTCCCAACCAGTAGGGGGCTCCCACATTAAGGCTACTACTACCACTCAGTTAGGAGGGCCGAAGACCCATCACGTGTTTCCTCTGAACCATGTGATGCCACCTGACCGCATCTTTTTCAAACTGCTCCATTGGGGCCGGCGTAACACACTCTGCGCTACTCCTTCTTGCATGAGCTCACGGACGCCCCTGATTGGCTGTAGAGCCGTGATTAATGTGAGTGCACTAAGTACCTCTCATCCCTTGGCCAATCAGCTCTCTCTAGACCTCCAGCCTTTAATGTCCCAAACATGTGGATGGGATCAGCAGGGATCGAGTCGCCTCAGCCGGGATTGTCATTCGCAGACGTACAGCGGTCTCATTACGCCACCTGTGCTTAAATTCTTCAATCAGTTTTACACCTTCCTTCATGCTTGATGATTAAGTTAAATGACCGTAAGTCCCGGTTTGACTTAAACACTTGTTGTATTCAGTAAAGCATTAAACTAACTGTAAGGAGTGTCAACTTGTACACATCAGGTCATGAAAGCTACAGTTATACTTTATATACTACAGTTATCTCGTCCGCTGTAAAAGCCAATAGAAAGCAAGAAGGCGGGACTGTAGTCTCTTTTGGTTTGCTTAAAAATAGTGGATCTACTCCTCAAATTTTTTTTTTTTCTTTTTTTTTTTTTTTTTTTTTTGCATTTTTAGGCTAATTGTTTTTCACTCGAATGTACACATCCATCCCCATCCGTATATAAACTGCAGATTGGGCAGATCAGCAAATTATCCTGGACCGCTTGACAGCTGTAGGGGACATCCCAGAAAACCCACCCCCTATCTTACGAATTGACCATTAGTAATCTATTTCCTGTGTAAGGTCCGTCTTCGCCTTCCAGCAGGGGTAAATAGAGAATGTTTGAGGTTGATTAAAGGAAATAAAAACCCATTATTGTGTCAGTGAACCCACAAGTGAATAATGAATATCAGCTTATTATTTATTAGCATTAATGTTGATCGATTTGGGCTAAGGGTTTTAGGTTCCATGATCAAAAGCTGCAATTAAACAACCAAAAGATTAACTAGTACTACATTTAAAATTGCAGAAGGCTGGGGAAAAAAAATTAAGTTTTTTTTTTTATATTCTTTTTAACAGTACAGTAGAAGTTTGTGTGCACTTTTTATTTTTTTCAAGAATATTTGAAAAGTAAGTAAAGTGCATTACTGCATATAAAGGCTGCATTTGGTCTGAAACAGACTAGCTGGTCTTTACGGTGTATCCCTGTATCCATGAACTGTACACTACAGTTTGACATTAATTTGTAAAAAGAATGAAAGGTTGGTCAGTATGCTGTTATTTATGCCACTAATATACACTCCCTTCCTCCGGGGTATTTTATAAGCTACTTGCCTCAGTGCAGACTAATAAGCTTCCAGACTGACCCTTAAATAAAGAACATTAATAATGCCATTTCTCTTCAGATAACAACAATTTACACATAGTGTTTGTCACTATCGCTCTCTTTCCGTGTGTGTCAAATAGTGCTCTGAACCCACGTGGCCGCTTTGTCCAACACAAATGTTTCCCATTGTCCTGTGCAGCTGCTTGCTGCTCCTTTGTTTGCTAAATTTAGCGGCGTGCCGGCGCTCGCTCCTTTCACAGCGTGCCCGAGGCCGCTCGCTTCCAATGAACTGCCTGCTGTATATAAAACTCTAATTGTCTGCCTCGGATTGTTGTTTTTATTTATTTATTATTATTTTTTTTACGTTAAGTGGCTGATCAAATGCAGCCGAACGGAGTGATGGTTTTATGTATTCCTTTATTGGAGAGTGGTTTATACTTCATAGTGCATCGGTGGACGTGATGGAAAATAATGTGGAAGGAATCCAACTGTGGATCTCTGGCATCACCATAAGCGCATAAGCGCCGGGTGTTTTATTTTATGCTTTTATTAAAGTCCTTTTCTGTTTGTTTTTCAACAAATTGTCTTATTTTGCATAATATTTATTGCCTTAAGATGGACGGAGATGAAATGAGTCATCGTGATTTGTTCTTAAAATTGTACCTAATTCCATTGTAAAAACTCCCCTAAGCATTACTTTGATGGTGTTATCATTAAAAACATTTATATGTATGTATGTATGTATGTAATATATATATATCAAGGTCTTCAGCTTTGTCCAAAACTTTCTCCTGATGTTCCATCAGCTTACTTTATCCTGGGTTTTTTTTTTTTGTTTGTTTAGTTTTTTTTTTCCCTCCCTTGGTTCTATTTAAAGACCTAAAGAAATTGCTCTCTAGGGAGATTCCTGCACATGATCTCCTTCAAAGCAACTGACATTTTTTCAACTAATTCAGATTTCAATTCACAGCAAGCTATCACATTCTTTATTGTGAATCTCACGCTTTCACAATACTACAGTATGTTGACCAGAATGGCTTACTAAACAGTGTTTAGTAATCTGCTTTGTTTTTTGTCTTTTACTTTCTTCAGGATGGCCACGCTGCTCAGCAAGTTCAGGATAGACTTCTCTGATATCACAGTTCTTGGGGACATCAATACAAAACCCAAGACTGAGAGGTAGGACCACAGCTTCCTATTTGCTGAACATACAGTACAAGATTATGTTAAAGATTCTCATTAATTTAATCCCAGTTTTTTAGTGGGGAAAAAAACAATAGCCTTTGGAAATATTAATGCACGAGTTATTATATCCTATTGTATTATATAATTAACAGTGATCACTTGGATATCAATGTAATATCACGTTATGTAGCCGACAAGGTTTGCACATGAAATGATTAACAGAGAAAGGACTTCATCTTTGTGTACATCACATATATATATATATATATATATATATATATATTGTGTGTGTATTTTGCAGACTAGAAGAGTTTTCCCAAATGATTGAGCCGTATAGGCTGAGAGAAGATGACATGGAGCAGGAGGCAGCGGATAAGTTAAAGGCCGACGAGCCCTGGAGGATCACCGATAACGAGATAGAGCTTTACAAGGCCAAGGTGGGGATGAAACCGCAATCTCAATGCAACTAACACAGACACCATTAGTCTTGCTTATTTAAACTATTCCTATGACTAAATCTGACCTTCAACTCTCAGTACACTTTTGGCTCTTTAAATTTATGAGCCTCCTGAGATCCAGACTTTAATGTTTAGTATATTGTAATTTTTCTCCTGGCCGTTTCTGTTTGTTTGGAAATTATTAGATGTGAGTATTGTTTTTTAACAGGAAAAAGTTTGGCACAAGAGTTAAACACAGCAGTCCTCATATGAGGATCTTACAAGTAGATACAGTAGATACGGTGTAACTGCAGGTTTTGGGAGCAAAGTCCACCTTCCTCGTGATGATCAAACGATTATGTTTTGTTTTCTTTTTAGAGAGATCCGTCAGATATTCCTCTCCTTATCAGCCCCTACCAAAATATACTGTAATAACCTTCCTTCATGTCTTGTACTCCTAAACCTAAAACAATTTTTTTAATAAAAACTTTACGGTTTATAGGTGAGGGATTACTGAATGGGATTTCACTACAGGAAATGTGCTGCACATACAGTACACCGATCAGCCATAAGATTAAAACCATTAACATACAGTAATAACTTTTCGTGTTCCCCCTGGCCGTCTCTGTGCCCTCGTGGGTGGCCCTATACATATATACAGGACGGATTCTGTGGGGTCTCCATGGGTCAGACTTGTTTGTCTGGTGCTTGATCAGATGGGGATCTCCGGCATCAATTTTTTTTTTTTTTTACATTAATTAATTAATTAACTAATAAATAAATAAATTAATTAATTAATAATTTGTTCTTTCTTTTCTGTGTGATCAGACCGGACAGGCTTTTCTTTGGTCCCTTGAGCCTCGGGTGCTCATGATCCTGTTTACTTGCATATAATTGCTAATTAATATTAATGTTATTTGGTGGTAATGTTATGGCTGATCGGAGTTTCATTAACTATAGTTTGTTTTGTCATCCGAGAGGCCTATCAGCTTCCCCAGACATACAGAGAGATGACCTGAAATAAGAACAGCATCGTAATTGCTCTCGTTGTATACAGGACGGGTTGTATGCGTGGGACATTAGCAGTCATAGCAGCCATGATTTACTGGATAAAAGATAGATGCAGGTAAAATAAGGGTGTTTGTAACCCGACACCAGTGTTTCATGCTAACCTGCTTCTTTCGTGTTTGTGTGTTTGCTTTGCAGAGTAATCGTCAAATCCGACTGAACGAGCTTTTGAAGGAGCACTCAAGCACAGCCAACCTCATTGTCATGTAAGTAGAGCTGACTACTGGACATCTGCAGGAGTCATTCAGCAGTTCAGTTGTGTGCGCTCCTAGTATTTTATTTATTTATTTCACCCGTTTAGGGGCGGGGCCAAGCTTAGAGAGAACGAGCACCGTAACCCCGAGATAGTGATCTTGGTAGTCGTAGTAGTCTGGAGCTAAACTTAATACACTCAGGGCTTGAGAATCTCACTGATCACTTTTAAAGGAAAGAAAACACTTTACTATTGTACGTCTCATTGTTATTCAGCTTTGTTTTACTCTCGCGACCTTTACACACCTCTGCTCAGTGATGAATGAAAATGATACTTATCCTTTTTCTGTAGTAAGGAATTGCTCAGTCAGTTCAGAGTGTGTGTAGAGCAGGGCACATAAGGTCATCAGTATGCTATTACATTCAGCGTGAAAAACCTGCAACTACACGCAGCCATTCATTATTTTTTTCCTCTACTTAACAGCACTTTGATATCACTTCTCTTTTACTGGACACTGCTTGGGTCTCGACGTGCCGATAGTGGGTTAGTGGTTAAAGCGCTGGAATGCAGGTCGGACGGTTACGAATTAATATCACGGTATTGGCCAGTTGCCACTTTTGGGCTTTTAGCGATATCAAGTGTTAGTGATTGTTTTGTTCCAGCTCCTATCGTTCAAGACGACACCGTTTCTCTTTTGATGGTAATCTTGTTGTCTTTGTATTTTTCAACTTAAGCCTATTATTATTACTTGGATCAAAAACAAATCTAATAAAAGTTTTTTTTTTTTTTTTTTTTTTTTTACAAAACCAGCATTTTATTTGGATTAGTAATACCACGTCAGTGTTAGTTTTATAAAGCTGAAGAAGGGAAAAGTAATTATGCGTGAATAAGAAATTATGCAATTCAAGCTGCCTTTTTTTTCACTTTAGGCTGAGTATTATATTTGATTGCTCTTTTTTTTTCCCCTCTTTGTCTAATAGGAGTATGCCCTTGGCCAGAAAAGGGGCAGTCTCCAGTGCTATGTACATGTCCTGGCTGGACACCCTGTCCAAGGACCTCCCTCCCATCCTCTTGGTTCGTGGCAACCATCAGAGCGTCCTCACGTTCTACTCTTAAACGTTCCGATTCTCACCGATCCTGTAAAGCACACCTTGATGATAAGCAGACACTCAACACAAATCTGCACACACCAACACAAACAGCGTAGATTACCTTGGACTGTCGGGTAATGAGTGTGACGGACAAGTGGACAGTACAGAGACTGAGAGCATCTTCTTCGTGTTTGTAGCTCAGTGATGTTTGCCACTGAGAGATCACACGGAAAACTGAAAATGAGAATTTTGGGAAATGCTTCATCCAGGCATCGGGAGGGGAAAATATATATATACATCTGAGAAACCGTTCAGTGATTTTAAGGTCACGTTTCTGACTTTTCTTTTTTGGCTCACAGGTAAATCTGAGCATGTTGTTCTGAGCACCATTAGCATCACTAGAATTATGACAATAAATTGTGAATATATTGTTGTAGTTTTTTTTTTTTTTTTTTGCTTTACGAAGCAGCAATAATCACCCTGTTCCTTTTTTCCTTTTTTTTCCTTACTTGGGAGAAAACCATGCACAATGCTTTGCAACACCTTTTATAGCCTTATAGATGTGCCTTCTTGCAGTTAAATGAAATTAGATTATTAAACTTGCGTGCCCTGGTGTATATTCAACCAAATGCAGGTATATTAGAGGACCTTTCAGATTGGCTTGTTTAAAATGATACTATTTTAATGATTGTTTAATGCTAGTGGACTGGCGTTGGTTTCCAATCCTTGGCATTAAAAAAATAATAATAATATATATATATATATATATATATATATATATATATATATATATATATATATATATAAGTTTTTGTTTCTTTCCTGGCAAGGTATATATTTTTCCCCAGTTGCCTTTTTTTTTTTTTTTTTTTCATATTTCAGGTCTTCCTTTAAACTGTGAATGGGTTTAGTGTTTCTAGTGTAGTACCCTCCGCTAATTCTGGATGTGAATTTAAATGTACAGTTGAAGGGCACTCTAAACAGAACACTGTAGAGAACTTGATCCCTAGGGGGCAGAAGAACAGCCTATGGCTTTAAGATGACGAGTCCTAGTGTGAAAGGAAGCCGTCCCAAACAGCGGGGCATCAAAGCTGCTATAATGAGATGGACGTACAAAGAACAATCAACCAAATATTGATGTAACCTCTTGAACATGCATTTATCTCTAATTCCACAAATCTGCAAGTTCTGCTAGAGAGGAAGACTTTGCCTTACAAGCAGAAGTAATGATTGTTAACTTCTATCATAAGCCATACTGGCTGGTTGATTGATTAGCAGCTAAATGCAGATGTAGACAGATCAATCGATGCATGAAAACTGAATGTGTAATGTCACTTGTCTTTTTTTTCCTTAATGTGTTAAATTTCTCACATACAGTGGACACCATGTTTTTTTTTTTTTTGTTGTTGTTGTTTTTTTTTCTTTCTTCTTACAGTCCAGCGATGTATAGTAGTTACAGGCTAAGACTTTTTAATGAACCACATCGATATCCCTGTCAGAAACCTGGACATAAACTAAGTTTTTTGTTAATGTTACAATGTAAAGTAATGGACTGTTACAGCATCCTACTGTTGTTGTTTTTTTTTTTGTTTTTTTTTTTAATTGTTCATTAGCAAACATTTAGGGGCTTCCCTGTCTTGTACATTGTAGTTCTCGAGGCCTGTTTGAAGCCATTCTACAGTTTCCAGAATGTATTGAAATGTTGACTGAGGTAATAAGAATGTTATCCACATGTCTGTGGTGTAGTGCATGAGATGCAGAAGAACCTCTATGCAGGTGAACTGAGAGATGAGTGCTACTCTACGACCCCCCCAACCAATCATTTCTCATCCAAACTCAGGATTGGCTCCCCAAACATTTTCCCCATACACACACCTGCAGTGCTTTTGCCATTTATTGTTCACTGTCGAATACCATTTACTTCACGCTTTCTCGACTGTACTAGCGGAGGCCGAGATGGAAGATACTGACGAAACTTCCATGACTAGAGCGGGGCATTTAAAAGACACTGACTGGAAAAGAAATTGCCTATGAATGAAATTTTCACGACAAACGAATGGTTCGTTACATAAATATTTTTGCCTCCACCATGCACTTACTGTAGTCTTCATAAAATGTGATGCTTGATTGCTTGAAATGTCGTTTGAATGTAAACACTAATGCTGAAAAACAAGCACTTCTGTTTTCTGTCCAAACGTTTTGGCAAAGTATTTTGTTTCCCCTCAGCTTTTCTCCACAGAGCCACAAGACTTGCTTATTGGTGTGATGTGTGTTGTTGGGCACATTGTACTATAAATACCTACACGACTGCATCTCGACAATGTCTGCTCATCACCTATCGCCATGTGACAAATATGCCATGCAGAATTGAATGAATATACTCATATTTATAACTTTCTCTCTATCTTGATATATAGATATATATAAATATATATATATACTCATGTGTAAACAGAATTTGTATTTAGTACATGTGATACGTGTACAATGTACCAATCACCTACTGTGTGTTTGTACATAATTGTGCTCAATGTATAGCCACACATCACTGTGGCATTAGAGGCTACTGTACCATGGGAATATGGGGCACTTCATGTGTGCCTTTCACAGCTGTTGTGTGCTAGACCTTCCAGATCAACTGTGTGTACGCGTGTGTTTTTTCCACCCAAGTTGCTGCATTTCTATCAACCTATTGGTCCATGTGTAGCCAAAGCCCAGTTCCTCTCACTCCAGCAGAGCCGTGACAAACTACAGAAAGCAAAAGTAATTCAGCATTGTAGCTCCCAAGTCTAGTTCACACTGTATTTCTTTACTAACTTGTAAATACATTCTAGCCTAACCAGATAAATGATGGGAGTGGTGTAATAATTAACGGCAAAATTATTCTGTAGAAATAAATATTTATTTTAGTTCAGAGTTCTCCATTTTGATTTAAATGAATTGCATGTTGATTTGGTTTTTTTTTTTTTTTTTTTTTGATTACTTTTAAAACTTTGTTCTTCCTTTTTTGTGTCTATATTTCTATCTTTTATATGCCTTTTAATGAGAGCTTTGGAAAGCGGTTGAGTTTTTAGCTCAAGTATAAAGTGTGGATCTAATGGATCTTAGTTGGAAGAGTAAAGTTTTGATATATTGTACTGTTAATTGTCACAAATGATTTTTCTAACATTTTAACATTTAAGGTTACCAATACTTTGTACATCTTTATTGCAATAAATAAATAAAAACAATCAAATGTAAACTCATCGTAACACGAGTCTGTTTTTCATAACTCGACTGATCGCCATCATACAGTATGGAACAGTTCTGTTAGGAGGATTCATTTTTGTTGGTGGAACAACACCGCCATCGTGTGGTAGAGACTGACAACAGTTCAGACTCCTGCAGGAGCATTGTGTCAGCCTGAGCATAATCTCAACCATGTCACAGAAAGGAGGAATGCAGCATAAAAGTAACAATAACAACAATCTAAATATTTATTTATAAATGGACAAAATGTTATTTTATTTTTTATTTTCTTTCAATAGTTATAAATTCATATCGGATTACGAGTGTATTCGGGAAAAGGGAGCGACTGAACAGACTGGATGAATTACTACAATTTTATTTATAGTCACAAAGATTTTCGTAATTTTTCTCAAATTTTTGTGTAAACTTAATTAAATGAAATGAAACTTAAATATTAGGGGATATTCTTTTTGCAGTGAACTCACATTGTCTGTCAAATCCCCCCTCATATCCTGATTTATAAGGTCATACATTTAAAAAAAAAAAAAAAAAAAGGTAATTTCATTTGTGGCATAAAGATGGTCAAACTTTATAAGGATATTGTTTGCAGTGCTATTAAATGTAAAAAAAAAATCTTTTGAACAAATTGTAACAGACAAAATTTACACATAAACCTGCTTTCAATATACAGTGGAACCTCGGATTACGAGTAACGCGGTTTACGAGTGTTCTGCAAGACGAACAAAGTTTTTAATAAAATTAAATTAAAAAAACGAGCATTTTCTTGGTTTACGAGGACCGAGTATCATGTTTCACGCATGGGCTTCTTGTTTAGATGCCGAGCGTCACGTGATCACAACTGAGCCAACGGTTTTTCTCTTTCTTGCGCTGCGTAATCGTCTCCCCTGCTGGGTCTTAGTGCTCGTATCTTACTAGTATAATCAACATCTGTACACGCGTGTACTGTTTACTATAACACTGTGACTACGTGTGTGTGAAACATATTTTATTATGTGTTCGGAAGCGCGTGTACTGTTTCTTATACTAGAAATTCTCAATACAGAGGTTAAAAATCTATTTTCTTCCTCATCGCGGTGTGTTTGTGTGTGTGTGTGTGTGTGTGTGTGCGCGTGTGTTAGTGTGTGTGTGAAACCCTTATTCACAAACACACACGCACGCACAGAAATAAAGGCAAGAGACACACTCTGCTCTCCAGAGAAACTCTGTCGCAAATCTTTTCAGAGGTAAGGTGCTGGGTCATTTGTTTGTTTGTTTTACTTTACGCTAGTGAGAAGTGTATTCCAGTGCGGGAGATGCATTGTGGGTAATGCAGTCCGGTGTGTGTGAACGCGAATTTGAGATTTAAGTTAGGATATTGAGCCTGAGTTTTGTTCTTAAGTATTTTTTTTTGTTGGATTTAAGTGCAGGATCCACCCGAAAGTTTGTACTATAACCTGACAATGCAGAAAATAAAAGACGAGCATCGACCAGTTTGTCCATCTCATCATTACACGAGCATGGATTAACGGGCTGTTACACTCTAGCCTCTCACACACACACACACACACATACACAGCGCCTGCATGCACAAAGGGGCACGCTTATCTGCCTGGATTTTTTAAAAACTTTTTTGAAAGGTAACGTGCAGGTTTATTTGTTTTATTTTTACTTAATATTGTGGCGTGGGCGGGGCGGCGGCTGACGACCAGCATGCCTTGCGGGGATGTCGGTGTGTGTTCACCATGTTGGGGAAAGGTGTTTGGGTTGGTGGCTTCGGCCCTGTTTGTGTGAGGGGTGTGTGACGTGTGAAATGTGCTCCAGTTCAAGCTAGTGGTGAATTGGATATAGGCTCCTGAGTGAAGGTGCTGCTCATGCCTTACATGCTGTGTGCTTAATAAAGTACTCCCAGCCATTGCATTGGGTAGCAAATAAGCTCACTCGTCTCTCCAGCATTCTTCCCGGCGTAAAAACGCTACAATATTTTGTATTAATTATATTTATGTTTTTATTTTTTTGGGCTGTAGAACGGATAATTTAAGTTTCCATTATTTTCTAAGGGAAAATTCAATTTGGTTTACGAGTGTTTTGGAATACGAGTTCAATTATGCTCGTAATCCGAGGTTCCACTGTAATTTAAATTGCAAATACATATTTATGACAAATCAGCTTCTAATTCAAAATCAAATCCTGGACATTACTAAACTACTGTAAATTCAAAGGCTTGTCTAGTTGTCTTTTGATATTGTATATCAATTTATATTCATTTAAGCTTTCTTTTGTTTTTGGTGTCTCTCATGCATAATGCATTCATAATGCAGTAAGTTTGACTTCTCTACTACATTAGTGATCCAGACCCCCCTCTGCCCTCCGAACCTGTACCCCGCTTCTGGTTGCAGATTTCATCTTATGAAGACCCTGTACGGCATGGTTTGCTTGGAAGGCATGTGGTCATTAGGGATGGTTCCACTTTACCATGATGATGGTCTTGGACCAATGCAAACAGCTGTTCTCTAATTGAGAATTTATTTTTTTAATGTAAAGTTGCTTTGCGACAATAACCACTATTAAAAGCACTATATAAATAAAACTGAATTTAATTGAATTAGTGAAATATTTTTTTTAAATGGCTGATGCTGTTGGACAGTTTAATTTTAATTAAATCCCTTGGTAGGATATAAAAAAATTTAGATAAACCTGTGCACATTTCATTTGGAAAAATAGCAGTATATCTGGTTTGATCAAATTAAAAACATTTGTGATCCACTATAGTTTACTGTGACTGCATAGAGATGGCAGAGATCATATAAGCACTACAGACACTCTCTGGGATCATTAACGTTTTTTGACATCAGATTTAACCTTGGAGCGTTATTGGTACACGAAAGGATTGAAGTTAATTAGCTTAATCACACACTAAAAATATGAGAACCAGACAGGTTGGATCAAGAATTTCAAAAGCTGCTGATCTTCTAGTAGTTTGATGCACAACAGTCTGCACCGCTGAGTATGAACCCACCGCAACTGCACCGCTGAAGACTGGAAAATGATCTATTTCACAGCCTTGAACAAGTCTGGACAGTGTCCTCTGGCCTCCTGCATCATCAAGGCATTTCTGCCTACAGTACTGCCACACATTAGATGTTTATGTTTTATTTTACACCAAATTGAGTAAACTCTAAAGAAATGAATGAAATTTTTCATGAGAGCAGTAGTTCCCAAAATCCATAAACCATCTGATGCCAATAGCCACGCGATTATTAAAGTCGCTAAAATCACATTATTTTCCCTGCAGAAAAAGTGGAGGGTGATACTGGAGTGGGTATTTAAGAACCAACTCCAGCTGCTTTTAAGTGACTGAATGGAAAAATTAGTAAATATACACTAAATGTAATAAAAATAATGTACTGTAGGTTTGTGGTCGCCTTTATACGTACTGTATTATGAAAGTACATACAATATCTTAAAACCATTTATTTGTCCAGAAATTGTCCAAAACAATCTTGGCTTTCAATTGTTTATATACATAAAAATTTTGTAATACTTTTTTTTCTGTAATACTTTTTGGTTAGAAATTATGCATTTATCACATACTTTCATATGCCAATATCAAAATCTTTAAAAATAAATATAAAACTAGCTTCATAAAAAAGAACTACCTATTATATATATATAATATATACACACATACATACAAACACATAATCATAATCAACACTTTTAACTTTTCAAATATATAATTATGACTTTTTCAAGTTAAGACAAATTTTTTATGAATTACCTTATCTTATCTTAATAGCCATTATATATATATATATATATATATATATATATATATATATATATATATATGTCCATAACTTGAACATTTTTATAGAAAATAAAGAAGTGTCTTTAACAGACGTTAAAAACAAGGTGATTTGAAGCTGCACGAGAATGTTTTATTTGGATGAGACCACATGTGCACAGTTTTAGCTTGGCTCCATCTTTAGTGAATACGACCCGTAAACAGATAATCCATGATGTAGAAAGCACCATGAAATACAGTACCCTCATAGGTAAACTGCAGGCACTTGTGTAAAACAAAAAAGTCTTATCACGCTTTAAAAAAACTGTTATATTATTCAGAATGAGAGCTGCTGACTTTTTGTATGTAAGTGATATACAGTGTGTTTCACTGCAGTGTAATGTGAAGCTTCATGTGGAGATTCTGCCCTAGCTCACCTGAGAGGTAGTCTCTGTCCCAGTTGTCCTCTAACTGCAGCAGCTCTGCATGATCATAAAGTGGAGAACTGCTTATCTTTAATATATAAAACCCTGGAAAAGCTTTCTCCGGCATGCAATGCAGGTAGCTGAGCTCCTCGTGCTCTCGGAGGTGGAATATTTCTTCCTGATTCCCCTCTGTGATGCTATAAGTGACGTGATGAATGAGAGGTCTGAGGGCAGGCACCAGCTCCAGGATGTGCTCGTTGTGGGTGCAATGGGACATGTTGAGTACCAGTAGCAGAGGCTGTTCCATGTCTATACTGTCCAGGCTGACTGGGCCTTCCTGCACAGACTAAAACCAGGTAAAGTAATTTAGCTTACTCAATTAAAAATTTGCATTGTGGTCATGGCATTGTTGCCATATTGTCTAAACCAGGGATGTAAATATACTCAGCAAAAAAAGAAACGTCCTCTGACTTTCAACTGTTTTTACTTTCAGTACACTTAATGTGTAAATATTTGTATGAACACTAAAAGAGTCAACACCATAAGACATAAACTAAAAATGTTTCACAATGTGTCCCTGAATGAAGGGAGGCTCAAAATCAAAAGTACCAGTCAGTATCTGGTGTGGCCACCAGCTGCTTGAAGTACTGCAGTGCATCTCCTCCTCATGGACTGCCTATTGCGGACAGTCTGAGCACTGATGGAGGGATTGTGTGTTCCTGGTGTGACTCGGGCAGTTGTTGTGGCCATCCTGTACCTGTCACGCAGGTGTGATATTCGGATGTACCGATCCTGTGCAGGTGTTGTTACACGTGGTCTTCCACTGCGAGGATGATCAGCTGTCCTTCCTGTCTCCCTGTAGCGCTGTCTTAGGCGTCTCACAGTGCGGACATGGCAATTTATTGCCCTAGCCACATCAGCAGTCCTCATGCCTCCCTGCAGCATGCCTAATGCACGTTCACGCAGATGAGCAGGGACCCTGGGCATCTTTCTTTGGGTGTTTATTTACAGTCGGTAGACAAGTCTCTTTAGTGTCCTGCGTTTTTAGAACTGTGACCTTAAATGCCTACTTTCTGTAAGCTGTTAAGGTCCTAACGACTATTCCACAGGTGCATGTTAATTAATTGATTATGGTTAATTGAACATGCATGAAAAACATTGCTTAAACCCTTTACAATGAAGATCTGTAAAGTTATTTGGATTTTTACAATTTTGTTGAAATACACAGTCCTGAAAAAGGGACGTTTCTTTTTTTGCTGAGTATATATTTTAGGTGATGGGCCATTTATCCTAAATGCAGATAAAATATACAATCACTTCCTATTTTAACCGGGACATCTTTACAACCTGCTTTTTTAAACAATTTATTAAATCAGCCAACTAATCTGGCCACTTTTAGATTCATGTTTCTGTGTTTCCACCTGATGTGGTCTTTTGCTTTTGTAGCATGTCCGCCAGGTACAATGTGTTGTATATTATGAGGTGCTTTTATCCTCACATTTAAAAAACAGAACATTTAATATTATTAGTGGCATTCTCAGTTATTAAGACTAAGCTAAAAATCTATTTATATAGCCAAGCATTTTTGTCAATACATTCGCCTTAGGTAAAAAAGCAGACCTGGGGAACTCACGAATGAAAAAGTATTACAGTATGGTGAACTGACTGAAATGTTTGGATGCTGTTTTCCCCACTCTCACTGATCACTCAGGTTTGTTGACAGTGGCATGACTGGTTGCTTTACTTCCTAGGGGAGCCCTCATGTCTGCGCTTTCTACTGGCTCTTTCTTTTAGTTATGCTGTCATAGCTACAGTAGTCCTGAAGGATTTCACTCTGCATTTAATTTAAATTCATTTATACATTAAATGACTCTGAGCATACGTAACCTTTCTCTTCTCTCTCTCTCTCTCTCTCTCCCTGTCTCTATATCTGTGAAACTACACATGCCGCTCCTGAGCTGCCAGAGCTTCGCTTCTTGTTAGAGATTTTGTTGCATGGAGGCCCCATGTGGTCTGTTTGGGATGTGTGTGTGGTGACTGGAGACAGTTCCACTTTACTATGAAGACGGTGCTGGTCTCGGCTGATGAAGACAGCTATTCTTTGAGCACTTGTGACTTTTTTTTTTTATTCAGTTAAAGCAGCTTTGCGACAATGAGCATTGTTAAAAACGCTATACAAGTAAACAAGAATTAAATTGAATTAATCCAATTCCAAGAGATATGTAGTTCCTGAAATACTTCAACTAGACCACCAGGCTCCAACAACCATGCCACAAAATCACTCAGATTGCATCTACCCTTTTTTTTTTTTGATGTTGTTTGGATGACTGAATAACTACATAATTAATCAGACATATGGCTATTCCTTTTAAAGTGACCAATGATTGTTTATTACCTACTAAACTAATAAAAGGAATTCGATTTTACCAAATTAACAAAACTTTACCAAATGAACAAAATTTTAACATACAATCGCTTAATTGCTCTTCTGTGAACCTTCCGTGTTTTGTATTGGTACACACTAAAGTACAACTGAAATTAATTTACCAATTTTTGCATTACATGTCAAATGTTTAGCTTGCTAACAAGAACTTGATATTATTACCATGCTTTGTTAGTACTTGGGTTTATGTAGTTGTATTTCACTATGTTGCCCCCTAGTGGAATAACAGATGAGCTTCTTTTTTTTTTTCTTCTTTTTTTTTTTAACTAACAGGCCACAGAGCAATTTTAATTTCTTAATTTTTGACCCATATGTTTAACATCTTTGGCTCAAAATATGATTTTATCATGGTGCTTGATGGATTTTGCAAATGCCCTTGCAACAATGTTCTTGTAAGACCTGTTACAGAACGGCTGACTGTCGTTGTTGTTACTTAATAATCTAATTTGAGCTCTCCATTTGAAGAGTGTAGAAGAATAAATAAAACCTGTGTCAAAACTTTTGATTGGTACTGTATATGTATATTTTAATTTCTTTTACCTTCTCTGGTTCTACTTTGTGGATGGCATGCCTCTTCCCGATTCCTCTCTTACGTTGACTATTAACATTGCAACTGAAGCAGCCTTCAGGGGAGTGGCTGTTATTCTCCGCTGTTCCAGATGCGCGGACAGATCCCAGCTGACTCCTCCCAAAGCCCAGAGCTGACACACAGTGCCTATACATACATGCAAAACATCCGCATCAACCTCTAATTTCAAATTGTAAATAGTACATACAGGGATGATTGACTTTTTACCATTTCCCACTGTATGTACAGTATCTTACTATCCTAGTAATATTGCCCAAAAGCCCTGATGCTTTGTATAACAACCCTTCTCACCCTTGGCCAATCCTATAGTATCCAGAAGGACAGCCGCACTTGTAGCCTCCTTGGGTGTTGGAGCAGCCATGGCTGCAGGGATTTTTGAAAGAGGTGCACTCGTCCACATCCTGGCAGCTGCTGGAACCCTGCTCAAAGCTGAACCCAGCTGGACAGGCACACTTGAAGCTGCCCAATGTGTTGAAACATGAAGCGGTTCCACACGTGCCAGGAGTGGAGCACTCATTCTCATCTACACCACAGACATGTAAGCTTTATAAAGAACTCTGGTTTTTAAGCATTTTATTTCTTGTTCCTTGTAAGAGATTACATAACTCAAACGACATTACATACAGTAACTGACTATTGTGAATTTTGCTCAAATGAAGAACAGATTCACTGTCCCATAGATGGTGCTGTTGTTGTGCCTAATTAGAAACATATAAATGTGTAAACGCTTGCTGACAATATAAAAAAACAATTGCCTTTACTGTAGCTTATTTGCAACAATATCACTGTTTGAAAGTTTCCCATATTAAATAAACAGATGTAAAAATTGCAAAAATAAAGTCAGAAATTAAATAAAATATTTGTGGCTGTTAGCCTTTTGTAAAAAAAAAAAAAAAGGAAAAAAAGATAAGCATGGATGCACACACAAAATAAACAAATCAGAATAAATGAAATTATGTGTTACTTACCAACACACTGATTCCACTGGTAGTGTTGGGTGTAGCCTTGGGGGCAGTTGCATCGGTAACTCCCTAACATGTTGTCACAACCATACTGACATCGGTGATTACTTTTACACTCATCAATATCTACAAAAAAGCCAAAACAAGACGGAATGAGATAAAAAAAATGCAACAGTTTTTTAAAAAACAGTGTGTTAACAGGTGCTTTTCCCTGGTATGGGTTGGAGTGGGCATTCAGAAATGTATTAATTTGTCTCTAGAAACTGCTTAATCCTGGTCAGGGTTACATCTGGTTTAAATAATATTTTATGTTTGGGGATATTAAACTAATTAAATGATTTTAAAAAAGAGCAAGCAAAAATAATTAAAGGAACAGGTTTGGCAAACTTTCAAAGCAAAGCGGGTGGGTCTGGAATTCTACTGCAGGGAAACTCTTTCCATTTAACAAAACGAAGACTGTCAGCAATATCCGTGAACACAGACATACAGTACCACAACACATATTAATTGTTAAATGAAAATCCTCATAATTCAGTGTACCAGTTTAAACACCATCATATTTCAGCCAAACATTTTATTGTATTACTGTAAAAATTGACCTATTTTAACCTGTGATGTGGTAGTAGTGCTTCCTTTTCACAGATGCTCTCGTGGTATTGTAATAGCTTCATAGAAACTAGTTTCCATGAAAACATGAGCTACTGCTGCAGTGAAATATTAATGCGAACCCGATTCTCTGGCTTGAAGAACGTTGGCAGTTTGCAGCAGTTTCTGATATACAGTACTTAAAGAAAAATAAGGGTCTGTTGCTGCTAAATAGTTCATTGTTCATCCCACTCATTTCACAGACCACAAAAGACAGACTTGGAACTTGTACTCATGTGTAACAGCAGGTAAATGGTTTAAGGCTGCAGGTAAAATTGATGGAATTCCAGTGTTTACAATTGCTTATTACAACGTAATTTTACATAATTTATGTCTACACAACCCTAAAACTGCTACAAAACAGATCCAGAACAGACCAGACTAACAACTCTCTTGGACTTGATCGAGTTATTTTTATCAGTGCCAGAAGAAAAAAAACAAAAAAAACAATACAAGAATCAGGCCCAGATTATTTAAGGTAGATTATAATTGCATTTAAGTAATATTTCTCAACTGGATATAGTTGAACATTCACATTTTAATAACTGGAAAATCTGTGCACTTACAGGAAATCCGTATGTCAGTTTTCATTTAAATCTTACACCACATAAATATTATACTTATTATAATATTATATAATATAATGTGAGGAATGTTGTATAAATGTAGCCTAAAATCAATTTGTCAAATTTCAGATAACTAAATTATGTGAAAGTTTTTAATTTTCTTTCTTTCTTCCTTTCTTTCTTTTTTTTTTGAAGAAATACAATAAAATGAGGAGCTTTGACTTTTGTTAAACTCCCTCTAAGCATTTAGAGCACGAGTGTAGATTTAGGTCAGCTCTTAATAGAAGCTGTTTGGCTTCTATAATACTTTTGATGAATTCCTCTGCCACATGCTTTTAATGAGTTCAGCTGACTACAGTTCTAGGTCTCAGGGTTCATTCATGTGAAAAAGCAGGCCAACCCAATGCGACTTCACAGATGTTTAACACTTCCGAACACATAAATAACACTTTATTGTACTAACCTGCATGCATTAATGTAATTTACCAAACTGGCTTTTTCTCACATTATTGGGCTGGATCTACTGAGAGCACTGCATTGAAGGAATAGATCTTTATCCATTATTTGTGATTGTAAGTAATTGGAAGACGTCATTGTTGCAAAGACATGACACTGATTACAAAAATGAATGAGGACAGCAACCTCCCTTTTGGTAACAGTGGAGTCAAGAGGTTCACCTCAAACAATATGTGCATGACTGAACCAGAAAGAAATACAGCTTGCCACAATTCTAAGCAAGTGAGTAAGTGAATGCTAATCACTGTCACTCTTTGAAAGGAGTAAAGCCATATGTGAGGAAGTCTACTATGATAAAAAAAAAAAAAATACTTCATGCGGATTGAAGCAATTACATTTCCTTTTTGAGAAAGTGACTTTACTAGTGTTGAAACATTTGTCCGATTTAACATGTATAGTGTGTGTATGGTTTTAAGCTATGCATAAAAGTAATGTCTGCTTGTTTTCTATAACATATTAATGTGTTTATTATATTTATATATAATTGTAAAAATTAAATATTAAATTAAAATTCGGGAAGAATGAGTTTAGGTTACTATGTACAGTATAACATGTAAAGGTCTTACAAAATATACAAGGTAGACCAACTCCCTTTTTAATAAAAGTGCTGCATTGATTTTCCCTTTTATCATTTTCTTGTTCTGTTAAGAAAAAAAGGATCATAAAACACTTTTGTGTAACACTTTATGTACTATTGCCTTGTTGTATTATAGTTTTCCTTGTGGCTGTTGGAATGTCACACTAATGTCACACTATAATCACTGCTGTTTTGAGGAGTCGATGCCTGACTATGTCATGGATTACATTCAATTAAAATGTTTAGTATAATGAACTTATGAGCTTCCGGTTTGTAATCTCTCATCTAACTCCCTTAACTTCACATTCAAGACAAGCTAGACTTGTTGCTGATCTTCCTAGGACTAAACAACCCAGCGCTCAAAGAAATACAAATAGCCCAAGAGTTTCATCTTAGACTCGACAGGCTTCACTGAGCATGTTAAATGTTAAAGTCCATGACATCTGAACAATACACAAGACTCACGGAACAATGTCCTATGAAGTGGAGTGCAGAACCATGTTTGGAAAAAAACAAGCAGATTTTTTGCAAATTTAACACCTCTTACCCACTGTCAAGCACAGCAGTGGATTCATGGCGATTTATGAAACCCAAATGCTATCACACAGTATCTTTCACTCGCATATATGTAAATGATGTTACCTTCACAATGCAAGCCACTAGAGTCAAGGCTGAATCCCTGCTGGCATTCGCAGCTAAAGCTGCCTGGTGAGTTCTGGCAGATGCCCTTAGCTCCACACAAACTGGGCTCTGCAGCGCACTCGTTATTATCTGTCAAGGGAAAATACACAATAACAAGAGACATGATGTTTTGCCCTTACTGCCGTGTTATTTTTTATATATTCAGTGGAAAACAGTTAAATAAAGAGGAAATATAAGTTACAGTTATTGGCTCTTGGCCAGTTCTTAAAACATAAATACTTATCCTCAGTTCAGTAAAAGAGTTCAGACTACTTTTTTATGTATATTTGTTTTTGTGTTTATCAATCTGCTTACCCATACAGGCAGTGTGGTGCTGTGTAAAGCCCGGAGGACATTTACAAGCAAAACCACCGATGGTGTTAATACACATAAACTGGCAGTTGTGTCTCTTTAACTGGCATTCGTCCAAATCTTCAAAGCACAAAAAAAGTCTACTTTTTAAATTCAACAGCTCATCATTTTCTCTCTCTCACATAACTTTGATTTTCTATTATAAATGCATCAAATTGCAAAAAAACATGCAGTACTGCAAATAATTTATACATGAATTTATCTCAGCCTGTTTAAGATCCTGTGCAAGAGGACCTGCTAACATTTCAGTACAGTAATCAGTCACAGTAATCAGCGCCAAACACGTCCTGAATTGACAATCACAGTCACACTATAATGCCTTTACAGAAAATAGCTTTCATTTTTATAGCCAAAATTTCACTATTAGGGATTCTTAAACAGCATATTCTAAAAAAGATTACCGTAATTTGCACATTTACTTTATATTTCTCCATAGTTTGCATATGATCGTTTTAACTTCCATCTGGAAATTTGATGGTCTTACTTTCACAACATTCAATTTTCAAACTCTACAAAATTGCTTCATGACCTAATCCCTACATAGGCTCGCTCACCTCCTGCGATCTTTGGTGGAGGCACTGACCCCAGGTTGGGAACCATGATACTATAGGACACTTTGCTCACCTTTACAGGTTCTGCCATCATCTTGCAAAATATAGCCACGTGGACATGAGCAAATGTAGCTGCCTTCAGTGTTTTTGCAGATAAAGTTGCAAGGCTTCGGGGACATTGCACACTCATCCAAGTCTTAAAATATAAAAGATAAGTCATTAATAAGGCTTTATAATACAGTATTTAAACTTGGGAGGATAAGGGTAGGAATAAGTTAATATTTTAGTACTTTTATATGCATTTAGTGTTTGTGTAAAGTAAATGGAAGAGTCTTACCAACACATGCAGTGCCTGTAATGGTAGCTGTGTAGCCTGGACCACAGTGACATTTAAAGGAGCCCATAGTGTTGATACACTGTCCATTCTTACACACGTCTGGAATAATCTTACACTCATCTATATCTGTGGATATAAAAGTATACATTAACATTTAAGATGTCTAGGTGTTGTGTTTAGTGAGATTAGCTGTATGAGGAAAGGCGATTCCACTCCCTGAAGACCAACACAAAGACACTGAGGAGGAGCTTTTTCCCACATGTTATACAGACTCTCAATCACAACACCACATAAGACTTAACACCCACCACCATGCTCACCACGCATTACATACAGTGTGGCACATTTGCACATTTTGCACCCCACAAAACTGTAAACTTTGAACTGTGACTTTGCACATTATTCTGCACATTATGGATTCCACTTCTACATTCCACTTTAACTTTTCTTTATTTTATTATATTTAATTATATTTTTTACATTCTTTTTTTTTTCTTATTTTATTTTAATTTTATTATTTGTACACAATGTACATTTAAAATTCTTTTTACAGCTAAAGTTTTTTTTTCTATATTTCTAATTTGTAAAAAAAAATCCTTTAATTTCATACTTTAATATTCTTGTTGAAAATTTTTTTTAGGTCATCATCAGTCGTATAAGCATTTCACTTTATATCATACTGTGTATGACTGTGTATGACTGTGTATGTGACAAATAAAATTTTAATTTTAATTTTGAAGTTAAAAGTTGAAGTTGAAGTTTTTTAATGAATTTAAGATTTAGTGATGATAAGCTCACATACAATAAAACTTTTTTAAACCTCAGGTGACAAATGTCAAGTAAACAGGCTGACGACAGAAACAAGTGCATAAATAGATTATTATAAATCATAAAATGTAAATAAAGAAAAAAAATATATATATGCTTTTTTGCCATAAAATGCACTGCTAAAGACAAGAAGGCATAATTTATGTTAGCCGTAAGAGAAAAAGCATCATCGTCATTGCCATCACTAAGGAATGTACTAGGTACGATGAATTATAGAAAAAGACTGGCAAACCTGTGCCATCTGTGGCATAGCCGGGCCCATGTGGACACAGTTTCTTGTACTTGACAGTGCCAGGCAGAGGACAAAGCTCACACTGGTTTCCCCATCCACGGCCGCGGTCACAGCAGCACTGGGATTTAGTACTGGGTATTCTACTGCTGGAGGACATTTGACACATGGTTTGTAGCACCTCGATGAAACAGAAGCCTTGTCTAAAATCTGAAAAAAGACAGGGTACGATTTAATGATGAGAGTTTAATATGAGATAACGTGCTTTGGACCTTTGATAGACATATTTTAAAATAAATAAATAAATATATATATATATATATATATATATATATATATATATATATATATATATATAGTATGTACAAAGAAAAAAAGTAAGGGTAGCTTAATTCAATTTATTAAAGGCATTGTTGAAAAATAAATTCTTATTACCCAAAACCGTAAAAACTAAAATAAATAAATAACTAAATAAATAATAAAGCCTTGCATGAGCAAATATGTTTTGACAGGTAATAAACATAAATGCACTCACACCAAAAACAAACACACAAGGAAATTATGTAGAACTATTAATATTAGTGCATACATGCATTTAAAAAGATACTTTTCTATACATTCAGGTTTCAGGTTCACAGAAAAACAACTTACCTAGGCACTGAGTATGTGTAGAGTCAGACTGGAAGCCTTCTCCACACTCACACATGTAACTGCCTATAGTGTTCACACATTGGCCATTCTCACAAATACCTGGCTTAGTGCGGCATTCGTTCTCATCTAGTGTGATAGAGACAAAAGAAGGAGGTCAATGAACATATTTACAATATGTGTATTTTAGTATATCCACTTAGTGGGATGTTAATAGCATTGTCGTTAAGTAACGATGACAAACAAGAGTTCTGACCATGACAAACTTCTTCATCCATCTTTCGCACCATTCCAGCAGGACACACGCACATGAAGGTACCGATGAGGTTCTTACAGTTCATACCCCTGGTGTCACAGTCATGTAAACCCTCTGCACACTCATCCAGATCTGCAGTGTAAAAGAAAATGTGAGTCAAAAGATACAGTGCTGGTGTTAGAAGAGTTAGAGGACAGCTAAGATGTAGAACTGAGAAAAAAGTCAAAACACTTTAGGTCAGTTTTAACTGCATATGATCCTAGGTTTAAGTTGTTATCTCACCCTGACACATTCTCCCATCATATCGGAGTGTGTAGCCTGATGGGCAGGAGCATTCATATCCCCCAAATGTATTGATGCAGCGGAATGCACAGAGCAAAGGGTTCTGTGCACATTCATTTATATCTGTACCATAAATAAAAAAGTCAGACCTGGATTTGAATACAGCAGCACAAAAACGAGCAGTATCATGAAATTCAAATTAAATCCAAATTAATTCCTTTCCTACAAAGAAATAAAAAGAGCTTCACCTTCACATGTCATCATGGCGCCTGGCTCAAAACCTTCCTCACAGTGGCATTCAAAGCTTCCAATCACATTAACGCAAGTACCGTTTCCACATGGATTTCCCACCGCACATTCATCAATATCTGCACACAAACAGAATTATTGTAAAAAGACACACAAATATTTAAAAAACTATTTTTAATACAACAAAATCTTAAGAAATACAAAAACAAGATAATACCCCCATTCCACTGACCCGACATCTCCCGATTTTAAAACGGTTTTGAAGTCATTGCGGTCTGTAGCAATTTTGTTAATTTTTCAAGTGTAGCAGACCCACATTGAGCCATTAACAATTAAAACAATTTCGTAAGGACACGAAAAAAACACTAAAGTGAATTTTGACAAGAACCAATAACGAAGTGTTAGCAACAATGTTTCAATAGCGAGTCGTTAGGGAATTTAAGGATGTTATACCAAGCCCTAAAGAACTGATAATGAAACCGCAACGTCGCTACTGACATGGAGCTAAAGTTAAACACTACCAACTATTGCAAACAAACTATTTCATCGCTAGTGTCACTTTATATATATTTGTATATATATATACAGTAGTTGATCAATTGGAATGGTTATTACCGTCGCGCTCACCGCCGCGTGAAAACGTCAGCGGCCAAAATAAATTAGTTGCATTTCAAAGTCATTCGTAAAATGGCCGCCAGGTGGCGCAAAGTGACATTTTCGCTCGTTGCCGTAAATACAACAGTGACCGTTATACAGCGTATCTCTGTATCTGTTTATTGTTATTTAAGTTCTGGATTATTTCAGGTACTTTAAACACATTGTTGGGTTGCTCATGTTGGCTCATATGAGATGTAGTTTACAAATGAACACCTGGTTGGGTTATTTTGACCCAACAACTGGTTTATTCATTATTCTTTCCTTTCTCCAAATATCAGCCTGCAGAATGTTTGAAATATTACTGTTATTGTGTCACAGGTGTAGTTTTAAGAGTTGTTTAGGCAGGAATGCGTGTGTATACAGCTCAAAACCTCCATCAGTTGTTAAAGATAGCGGCTATTTAGAAAAAATGCCCAGTGATTTCTGAGCTTCAGGAAATCTCCCGGCGCTCTGCGCATAACACCGGGCCAACTCATGTCGGAAAGAATTTATAAACGGTTTCTAAACGTGGGCTATTGTTTTTTTTTTTACTTATAGTATTTGTTGATTTAATTTAAATGAGGTTTGGGCTCAGGACTTCAGAATCGTGATTCTCCTCTTTAATTTACTCCATAGTTTTAATCAGCGCTCAGCCGCATGCATTATGTTTTCCAGAGCGCACCGGCAGAAGTAGACTAATGATTATGAACGCGTCGGGAAAACAGCAAGCAGACTTTAAAAAAAACGTTTGCGTTCATTTTCTGACGCGCTCAAGTTCACCAAAAACAATACAGAGCAGCACAGCTTACAACACTTACAAAATCACAACACTTACAAAATCACAACGTTTTTTCGTTATTGTGAGTGCGCTTAAATAAAAGTTGAGTCTTATAAAGGCATGTAGTCTTATATAGTTTTATTATATAGTTTTTGCACATTAATCTAACAGCAGTTTTTTCAGCCTGTCACGGCGTGCGCCCAAATCAATATCGCTCCTCGCTCACTAGTTAGGCGGCCTCCCCTTCAGACATGCGAAGCAGCGGGACCGCAGAATTACACATGACTGGTGAGCTATCGTTACTATGGTTGCCCGGGCTTGCACCCCGCGCTATAAAATACTCGGGGTTTGTTGGGCTACAGTGGATTTTACTACGCGCTGTGTATGCAGCGCGCGTGCAACAACGCGGAAGTGCGGCATGCAAGCAGGGCAAATGGAACGGGCCCGGGGACTTCAAAGGAGCGAGAGGTGGGAGGGGCCGGGCCGGCCATCCGCGGAGAGCAGAGTCAGCGCGAGCAGACGGATGGCCATTGCACTCACACCGCGTAGTAAAATCCACTGTAACCCAACAAACCCCAATCATCACCAGCCGTGCCTTATTCCGTCATGTCATGTGGGCATTATAAGCTTTGTATTGAAAACTTCTAACTAAAAAGTGGCAGCTGGCACGCCTAAAAATAGACGCAGGTTATTTTTTTAATAGTCTAAATAAAAACCCTCCGATTTAATTTCCTATAGTCTAACCAGCGCTCAACCGCACGCAGAGTTTTCCCGAGCGCGAGGAATTTTTTTGTGCTAAATAATGTTTATGCAGTATAAGAATTCCTATTAATCCTGGGTTGTTCTTTTAGTGTCACTATAGTGCTTTACAATGCCAGACAACATTCAAATACAAATGATTCACCCTCCCCAGGTGTGAATCGGCTGTTCTCACCTATACATTCAGAGAAACTGTAATGGACCTCTCCACACTTTAAAAACCACTTGAATCTGAGGCTCTTCTGGAGACTTTCAGTGATTTCAATTTGTGTAATTTTAATCTCCTGGATTCTAGATTCTAAAGTTGACATTGTTACCTTTTTTAATCATTGGAATGGAAGAACTTGTTATTTTCCTTATGATAGCATAAATTGCATTGTTTTTAATCAGTCTATACACAATAATATTATTTGGTATTTATTTATTTATTTATTTTTTAAACGGGTATGGGGGCTATCTTGGTTTATTAATCTCCGTGCCTGGTTTAGTATTCAGTGCGCATCTGTTATATTACAACTATCATAACACTCAAATACCTTTTATTGGGGGTTAAGTGACTGATGTGCCTAACATTTTTCAGCTGAGCCTTTGTTTCACTGAATAATCAACCACCGCGACACCCCCCTCTCTCTCACACACACACACACACACACAGAGCCGACCAAATCATTAGCACGTCCCTCCCCCAAACAGCACAGACATTTACTTACACCTGAACTGAGTTGTTTGAGTAACATGGGTCGAACCCGTTACAAATCATAACAGTCTACTGCATTTCATTCTTATAATAACGCAAAAACACAAGCGGGGCGGAATGACCGACATCAGCTGACGCAGTAAAACGTCCTAACACTGTTTTAATTTTATGGTAATTTATTTCAGTTAATAAATCTACTATAAATTTAAAGAACACAAGAAATAAGATGACAGATATTAATTACATCTAAAGATGCTTCTCCTTCATTCACCTTGGTGAATGTAGCCTTAGCCAGGAGGAGTTGATGTCATCAGGCGGTATCCAATGATCATTGGGTGTTTCAACCCTAAACCGCAACACCCTCAACATTGGTGGGTCAGCAGTGGTGGCCAAATCACTGCCCATCTACTCCCCCTGGCTTCCAGCTAAACTCTTCTCTCCTGCTCCATAACCAGCAAGAAGCCCTCTCTGCAGCCTCCCCCATCCTGCGGACAGTCATCTTTCTCTCCCTTCCCATCACCCCAATGGCTGTAAGCATCCTCCATACTGACTGGGCAGGGAATCCTCTACAGCCGACCTCAACTGGGAATAGCCATGCCTGCCAACCTTTCTCCCTACAGTCCTGCAAGAGATCCTGGTATTTGGCGCTCTTTCTCTCAAATGCTTGCTCACAACCCTCTTCCCATGGGACTGTAAGTTCGATGATGATGATCTTTTTTGCCTCTTCAGACCACAGTACTGCATCTGGCCTCAGGGTTGTCTGGACAACCGGGGGAAACTGCAATCTTTCCTTCAGGTCTACTTTCATTTCCCATGATTGGGCCTTTTGCAGCAGATTGGTTCTCATTATTACTGTAGTTGGTGGCTTTTGACCCGCTCTTACAAACTTAATCGATGGTATTACTCTCCCATGTGGTTGGTGTTTCTTGCGTCTCTCCTGCTCCAGGGTGTTGGCAAGTGTCATGAGCACCTTGTCATGGCGCCACCTGTATCTACCTTGGGCCAGTGCTGTTTTACACCCTGACAGGATGTGTGCCATGGTACCCTTCTCCCCACAAAGCTTGCACAGTGGATCCTCTCTTAAGCCCCACTTGTGCAAGTTTGTCGGAGTTGGGAGTGTGTCATACACCGATCTTAACAAGAATGAGATACGGAAAGGTTCCAGTTTCCACAGATCTCCCCATGTGATCTTCCTCTTGGGTAGGTCCCACTTGGTCCATGCTCCCTGGGATGCTAGTTCCACTGCCCTTGCCCTTCGTTCTTCCTCTTCCAGGTTCCGTACCTCCGCCTGGATCATGGCCCTTCTATCCTTCAATCCAGCCTTCCCCCATTGCTGGATATGGGAAGTTCCAAGACCCTGTCTTCCTATGCATGGCGTTCCCATGATGTCACGTAGCTTCAGCATACTTTCAGCTTGTGCAACAGATGAGTCAGCTGCCCATTTGCGTCCTGATCTTGTAAGGATACCTGCCTGCCTGACTTGTTCATCCTGGGAGTCTCTGTATGTCATTATGACTCTGCACTTTGCTACCTTAAATTCCTCAACCACAAATCCATACACGCTTTTTTTTTAATTACAAGTGATAGAATCAAAAGGCTCACTGTGTTAACATTTATTGTGCTTAAATTTGATCCTAATAAGATTTGATTTAATTTAAATTCTAGAACAGTGGCAGCTGGAACACCTAAAACAGATGCAGGATTATTTTTTTATAATCTAAATAAAATGCTGTTTTAAACGTGGGCTATTGTTATTTACATGCAATATTTGTTAATTTAATTTAAATGGGGTTTGGTCTCAGGAATGTTGAGCATCAGGATCCTCTTCTTTACTTTCCTACGTAGAATCAGCGCTTAATCGCACGCATTAAGTTTTGTAAATTCGTTTAATGTTTAATAGTAAATAATGACCCCCGTTGCGCTGTACCACCGCTCGGAAAACCTTATGAAATACAAGTTTAGGACAATTATGATGATCTGCCACGGCGTGCGCGTGTGATGGGTGTACGCCCAAATCTACTATAACTACTCCCTCACTCCGTAGGCTCCCTGAATAGGCAGCAAAGGGACGGGAGCCGCCTATTTGTGCCGGCTGGCGATAATTAACGTTAATATGATCTCGGGCTTGCTCCGCATTATAAAAGCAAGGCGCGGAGGTTTGTCTGAGGTCTGGGAAGTACGTGATGTAATGGAGAATATAAAAAAAAGCATGTCAGTGGGGAGATGTGACGCGCCCCAGAGACTTTAAACAAGGACATTAGAATTCCGCCCTTTGATCTCCGCGCTGAGGACAGCGCGAGAAAGAGCTGCGCGAGCTCCCGCGGCATCTTCACTCCCGCACCGCGCCCGCCCTCGCAGCCCCGCTGTCGAAGAGGAAAAGTGTGGTTAGGTTTTTGCGTCAGCGAGAACTCGCGCCGGCCATCGACAGCGGGAGAAGCGCCGTCACGAGGGAGCGTGCAGGAGCGCTGCCTCCGCGTGCTCAGTTCTGCCACTCGCACCAACACTTATCGTCAGCTGTGTGCCCGCATGCCAGTGTGGCACAGCCCCCGGAACTGCACATGCACAACCTTTATCCCATTCTTTCCATTCTCCCTCCTTCAACACTTTCCTTCCCCATTTTGCCTAAATAAATTACCCTTTTCCCGTAAGACCTCTCCTCGTGTCCGTGCTTTATGGTGCCGCCCGTGCAACATGGGTCGAATCCGTTACAGATCATAACAGTCTAATGCATTTCATTCTTATAATAACGCACAAACACAAGCGGGGCTGAATGACCAACATCAGCTGACGCAGTAGAACGTCCTGACAATGTTATAATTTTTATGGTCATTTATTTTAGTTAATAAATCTACTATAAATTTAAAGAACACAAGATATAAGACGACACAAAACCCTACACGCGTCTTTTCTAATTACACGTGATAAAATTTAAAGGCTCACTGTGTTAACATTTATTTTGTTTAAATTTGATCCTAATAAGATTTAATTTAATTTAAATTCTACATTTGTATCGTCATTTTAGTTCTGTGATTATAAATTTGTTTAACTACAATGTTTCACTTGATTTTATCCGCTACTACGTGCAGTTCTAAAACTCCGTGTCTCATTAATCCAGCAGAGAATGAACTAAGGCATGAGGCGTCAGTCTGTAGTTATATAGCGCCACTCAACGGTAAAAGCCAGCAAACGCACAAAGCCAAACGGTACCGCCGAGCGCGGCGACGGTAGGACCTACAGTCCGATTGATTAACCACTGTATATATATATATATATATATATATATATATATATATATTTTTTTTTTTTACTACTTTGTATAAATCTTTAATCAATTTATTTCTGTTATTTGTGACTTGATTTTGAACTTTGTCAATACGAATGTATGCAGGAGCCCTTATATATATATTTTTTTTTACTACTTTGTATACATTTCTAATCAATTTATTTCTGTTATTTTGTGACTTGATTTTAAACTTTGGCAATACGAATGTATGCAAAAGCCCTCATACTGTACATTACACATAATACTGCGTGTGTTTTGTTAAATTCTCTCTTAATTTAGTGTGGTAGCCCCTGAATGTTTTCATTATTATAAATACTGCACTGCACTGCTTTGTGTATGATTAAACTTTTAACTCTGTCCTACTAGAATATACAGAACCCGAGCTATGCACGCAATGCCCCCCACAACTGCGCATGCCAAGACAAAATGCAAGGGTATCGGGTAGGGGCGTCACGTTCATGTACGCACAAAACCCATGCACATATTTTCAGAATCTCACTCCAAGCTTTTTTTTTTTTTTTTTTTATTTGTGAGCTATGCCACATATATTTTTTTACTTTATTATGAAATTACCAGAAATTATTAAACCACAGACATTAAAACATTTCTATTGTCCTTCGGACTTTAACATATGCATCTTTCAATCGTGGTTATTCTTCACTATTTTCCCTAAAATATCACTTTGTTAATTTTGTCATTACTTCCATCAACATTTACCGCAATGATTTTGGCTGCCGAACAGATAAGGAGGCAATAGCAATGCTTAAGAACTAATAAGGACTAAATAATAGTGCTTAAACATCGATAAGAACTTGATAGCAGCACTTAGGAATCAATAACAAAACATTACCGAGGTCGGAAGACGCCTGCTGAAATCTTTGAACATGCTCTAATTTTCCTATCAACTCTAATGATGATAACTAACACGACAGAACCCAAAAGAGAATGTAAGAAGTTACCGACCTCTACAGAGCTCTTTAGATTTTGTATTAAATTTGTATCGGTGTAGCACTGATGTACCAGAAAGTAAGTCATAAGCCTTACATAAGGTGTTTTAGAAGCAACTGCTAGCATTGCGATGAAATCCCCATGCTGCCAATGTTGACTGATGATGACAGTGCCCTACGTACTGTATGTGCAGAGGCAAAAAGTCTCATAAAATCCGATCTGACTGTTGTTATTTATGCTGATGACACACAATTATACGTCTCAGCAAAACCAGATGAAAAAAAAAAACAGTTTCCTAAAGTTGAGCAATGAGTGCAGGACATAAAAGACTGGATGTTAATTAACTTCCTTCTGGTTAATCCTGATAAGACAGGAGCTCTAGTCATAGGACCATAAGCAGCTAGAAGTATGCTTTCTAATCACACTGTAACTTTAAATAGCCTTTCTGTTCCATTGAGTGAAACAGTGAAAGACCACGGTATAATTATACTGTAGATTCCAGCTTTTCATTTGAAACACATGTAGACAATATTACCAGGATATCATGCTTTAATCTGAGAAATATTGTCAAGAAAAGAAATATATTGTCACTAAACGATGCAGAAAAACTATTTAATGCTTTTATCACTTCTTGGTTGAACTATTGTACCACCTTTCTGTCTGGATGTTCAACTAGGTGCATAAACAAGCTTCAGCTAGTCCAGAATGCAGCAGTAAGAGTCTTCACTAGAACCAGAAGATACGAGCACATCACCCCTATCTTCTCCACACTGCATTGGCTCCCTGTGAAATTTTGATCTGGATGCGTGTGGTGACTGGAGACGGTTCCACTTTACCATGAAGACAGTCCTGTCCTCAGCTGATGCAGACAGCTGTTCTCTGAAGACTTGTGACTTCAGTTGCTCGATAGTTCAGGACTGGAGCGTCTATAGTCTACCTGAGCCTCCAGAAATGAACTGGACTCAATTTTAAGTTTAACACATCTCATGTTATACTAAACTTCCAGTCTCGCACAGTATGATGCAGATCAATCTCTGCTATCCGTCTCACCCAAGTGAGGATAGGTTCCCTCATGGTTCCTCTAAAGGTTTCTTCCTATTACCATCTCAGGGAGTTTTTCCTTGCCACTGTTGCCGTCGTCCATCGGCTTGCTCATCAGGGACAGTCTTATCATTGTGATTCATACATATTCACATCTCATACAAATTTAAATAATTCTTTTGATTGTGTAAAGGTGCTTTGAGACAATGTCAACTGCTAAAAGCACTATACATATAAAATTAAATTAAATTTAAGTCACATATTGTATTTAGGGCCACATATAAAAGTGACTCAATTCCAATCTGAAAAACATCAGATTTGTGTCAAAAGAAAAATCGGATCTGTGTCATGTTAGGGTAAAAAATCTGAATTGAGTCACTTCAGCCTGGTGATGTGAACGTAGCCTCTGCTTTTTAAAAAATTCTCTCCTCATCACAAACTACTATCGTTTTATTGCTGTAAATACTTGCTGTAAAGCCTAGGGTAAATGTTTACAAACGCCTCCTCACCAACACAATGCATTCCAGTGTAATTCAGTGTGTAGCCTGTGGAACATTCGCAGCGGAAGGAGCCATCAGTGTTGATGCAGTGGCCATTGTGACAAATGCCTGGGTTTTCCACACATTCGTTCAGATCTAGCAAAAGAGAGAAACAGTTTTAGCTTTAAGTTTTGGAAGTAATGTACTATCAAGTAATATGCTTGCTCTGCTTTTTTCTCTCATATAAACATTCTATTCCTTTCTACCTACAATCAATACTGTCACACAACCATAATATTTTGTGATGCCAAGTTACACATCTGGTACAGGACCTAACTGTAAAGTGATATATATTTTTTGATAAACTATGAACATCAACTTAAATAAATGCCCATCAATCACACTATTTAAAGGGCATAAAATATCATCTTATTTACAGAAAGGTAGACTGGCTCGCTTCACAGATTACAACCAAAACTACAGCGGACTAAAATTAGCTAATTTAAGCTTAAAGGCTGCATACACGCACACACACACACACGCACACATGCACACACACACACACACACACACACACACTAAAGCCTGATTTATGCTTCTGTGTCAAGTTTACGCAGAGCCTACATTGAAATAAGGCATACAGTGTTGTAAACATTTATACTTGTATGCAGGTGTTGCCTGTGTTGGTCTGCAGTTACATCGATGTAGACTTGACACGAAAGCACAAACCAGACTGCAGATGGTAAGACAATACAAAGATTTCTGTACAGTTGACTTCAATCTAGCAACTATATGACTGCAGAGCTTAGACTAAAACAAAAACCCAACGTCAATCTCTTTATGCTACATAAGCAAGGCAGAATAAACCAAATCAAATAAATAAATAAAAAAGATACAATTTTGTGTTCTTTACACAGTTCACAAGGTCAAATGAAATGTTTTTAAAAGTGTTGTCATTTAGTAATAAATTAGAAAAGAGGCTTATTATACAAGAGAATTGTAAATCACAGAGTCAGAACCTAAGCTCTGTCTGGACTAAAGCCCTACAGGGCTGCTTTAAAAACAGTCATTTCCTTACCAATGATTGTATCCCCAATGCCTGGAACGATTCCATAACCAAAAGGACACAGGTCCTGAAATCCAACTGTAACAGAGAGAGAGAGAAATGACATAAGTGGATGCCTCATGTAAACTTGTGAAATTTTACAAAATTAAGACAAAACAAAGATGTGTGAAAATAAAAGGCACCTTCATGTTCTTTGGGGCAGAGCTCACATGGGTTACCCCAGCCCTCATTGGACATGGTGCTACAACAGCACTTGTCTTTGGTGGTGTTGAATGCCTGAGGGTTGGAGCATTTTCCATTTTCGAAGCGGGTGAAGCAAAAACTCTCTCTCGTGTCTAAAAAAAACAAGTAGGGAAATGAGTTGCTAAGATGATGAGAATGTGTTGTTTAAATACCAGATAAAACTTTTGGCTGGCTGGTTTAACCTCTGTGATTAAGTATGTAATTTAAGAAAAAGTAAGTCATTTACAATGAGAAAATTAAACTACTTAAAAGCACTGATGGTTTCTTTCCATACCCACATACACTTTTTTTTTAATAGGATTGTTTTTTTTACCTTCTTATTTTCTAGATGTAACTATCTGTGGACAGTTGGATCTTGTGAAGTTCCCCATGTGGATGAATAAAGTATCTATCTATCTATCTATCTATCTATCTATCTATCTATCCATCTATCCATCTACTCAAAGTACTAAGTTTTTAATCAATCAATTTAAGATAAAGATTATTAATAAGTTATACAGTATATGCTTCATGCTTTACATATCTGAGCCAACAGTAAGATTCCCTATAGAGCCAGCAAAGTCTCATGTTCTATTATATTGTCATGTTTATCCAGGCAGCAGATTCATGCAGTAAACAGTAAATGAATACAGTATATGTGTGTTTGAAAAGTCTCATGTTGTGTTTAAACACAAGTTTACTGTTCTCATAAAATATTGTCAGGTTGACATCATTTGTTTAAATCAGAATGATTTACCATAACAGCGACGTCCATTTTCTGAGAGAACAAAGCCTGGTTTGCACACACACTCAAAGCTGCCTGGGTTATTGTAACAAGAGCCAAACAGACAGATGTTGGGGTCCTCCTCACACTCATTCTCATCTGGCAGAATTACAAGGTAGAGCAGATAGTCATCGCAACCAAAAATAAAGCTATTTAGATTACTAACATAAAATACCTCTTCTTTCTTTTTACTGTAAACTAAGAAAGTGAAAAAAACAAGGATTTACAAGTTACATGACCTAACAACGTCAAAGGATAGTCATCTGATTACACACTGTTGGCATGGGATGGACACAACAATGCCAGAGAGTGGATTACACATGCAAACAAACATTTTTAGGAAGATTCAAAGAAAGGCCAGATTACTATGGCTAGATTCCCAATTAAAATTAGACAGGTTAATAATTAGGTGCTTTTTGACATAGTAGTTCGTTTTTATACCTCAAGCGTTTTAATAATCTTAACATCTGAAAATACAAATTAACAAAGATTAGCACAATAAAGTTAAATTTAACTGAAAAACTCTAACCACTGAGTTGCAGCAAAAGCGCTGTGTTAAAGTAGGGCACATACCTACACAGTGATTGCGCTGTACAATGTAACCAGGTGGACAGATACAGCGAAAAGAGCCGTCCAAGTTCTGGCAAGTTCCAGGAGCACATATTCCAGGTAGCATTATACACTCATTCACATCTGGAGTCATTACCAATGAGAGAGGATAAATTATCTTCTAAATTGTATAAAAGTGGGTGAAATTAGTAGTTAAAAAAAACAAAAACGTACCAATACAGTTCTTTCCATCCTGCGTGAGATCATAGCCATCTTCACACAAGCACTGGAAGGATCCTATACTGTTAATGCAATGGCCATTTCTGCACAGCTGACCATAAGCTGCTGAACATTCATCCACATCTAACAAAACATAACAACATAAAACATTCATATTTTGATACTTATATGGCAACACAACATCCATAAAACATTCTCCTATTCTCAAAAAAACCAAACATATTGGATTAACAAAGCAATTACTTTTAAAGCTGTTTCATAAAGAATTATCCTGCATGTAAACAGAGTAAGAACAAAATAGCGCCTTATAAGCAGTTAATGATGTCCTGTTAGACCTATTAAATGTTAGGACAAATATCAATTTTCTTCTGCGTGTTTATGGTTTGCAAATTCAAAAAAGTCTCATACTGTAAGTAATGAACAGTGCAAAAGCCTTGAGGTACCCCTCGTTTCTTTATATTTAATTAAATTAAATGATGTAGATTAAAGAAATGCAAGAGGTGTAGTGGTTAGCACTGTCGCCTTGCACCTCCAGGGTCCGGGTTTGATTCCCTGCCAGGCTCGATTTCCATCTCTATGTGCATGGAGTTTGTATGTTTCCCGTGCTTGATGGGTTTCCAATAGGTACTTAGAATTATTCCTTAAAGAATACAAGAAAATCAAACTTTAAACACTTACCTGTACATTGGTTATTTAGTGTGAGCTCAAATCCAAGGTTACAGAGGCAGTTGTAGGATCCTACAGTATTCTTACATGTGCCATTCCTACATGGCTGATGCACACACTCATCAATGTCTGCAGAAGGACATAAATTTGAATAGTACAAAAAAATCCAAGAAAAATCCAAAGAAAATCCAAAGCTAAAATAAAACCTAAGTGCTAACCTTTTAATTATTATGTTAAAATATTAACAATTACTAGTCATATAAATGGACAGATAAACTCAAATCTTACAGTGATAGATGAGTACAGTCATTTTCGAAAGTTACTACCCGTCTTTCAATTCTATATTTCTGGTGTAGAACATAATAATTGTTATAAATGCATCTGACCATAGTATTAGGCAAACATATAACAACATATAACTTTTTCTTAACAACTTCATTATGTACTTTAAAAAAAATAAGCCAAAAAGAAAAAAAAAAAAACAATGTCGATAATAAGTACCCCAATGTTTTAATAGCTTGTAGATTCTTCTTAAGCAGCAAAAGGGTGAAGTAATCGTTTGGTGTATGACTTTATCAGTCTTTTGCACTGTTGTGAAAAATTCTTGGCGAATTCATCTTTAAAGCATATTTAATTCCATTGATGTTTTTGGACATTTGCCTATGCACAAATCTTCCATCACACCACACAAAAGTTCCATCACAGAATTTCAATTAGATTGAGGTCTGAACTTGGACTAATTGTGCTGTTATGGACTTTAAAATTTAGGATGCTCGGTAAGGCCTGTAGGGTCTGAGATGTAGCTCTTTTTTTTTTTTTTGTATTTTTCTGACCATTGCACAATTTGACCTTGGGATAAATGTGCTTGGACCTTCACTCCTGGGAAGATTGGCACCTGTCTTGAATAATTTACACTGAATAATCTTTAACTTTATATTGTTTGCAAATGGTTTTAAAACCCTTTCTAGATTAACGTGCAGCAACAACTGCATCTCTAAGACCACTGCTTACTGTATGTCTTTCCCTCTTGTCACTGTGTTAGCACACACCTGAATACTCCAGACCAGCAAACATCTGCTTCTGCTTTTATAGAGGTCTGGACACCTGCTGAGGATAAATTAATCAAGGGCTTATAATTAATAATACCTGGCTGCAACGTACCCTCTTAAATCCGGTGGAGACATGAAGAAGGTACTTAGTATTGCCCACGTTTTTTTTTCTTCTTCAATTTGTTAAATTAATACTTGCACTGTGAAATTGTGAAAAGTTATATATTGTTGTTCATCTGAGATCGGTTTGCCCAATACATTCACCTGATTTTAATTACGTTTTTTAACACAAAAAAACAACAACATTGAAGATAGGGGTATTAATGTTTTAACATTATTGTACTTTGATATACAAAAGCTAATTCAGTACAAAGTAAGACTTGCGAACATCTGTTTTATCTATAAAGCGTTTTTGTAGACACTGTATAATTCTCTATTTCAGTGTTGCATGGTGACGGTGGTTAGCTTAGTTACTGCGTACTATAAATATGTCTTGTAGCTGTAAATTCACTTTACCCATGCACATCTTGCCACTGGGGGTGGCCATGAAGCCAGGATGGCATGTGCACATGTAGCCACCTTGGATGTCCACACACTTGCCATGACTGCAAAGGTTGGGGGTTTCTAAACATTCATTCCGGTCTGCCACGAGTATTTGTGTGCACAAGTGTAACAGGAGAGAAAGGAAGACAAACATCATTTGGCAAAGTGTTGATATAATAGCAGTGACAGTTTAAACAAATGACTACTGCTCACATGTACTTACCCCACATTTTAGTTTACGGTGTTTAGTCTAAATGTGACATGTTATACAGTATTTAAGAAAACATAAATAAATCCAATTTAAAAAGTTTTATTAACATATCTTTTTTTGTCGATTAAAACTCAAGTTTACAAAAATAGTATATTTTCCATGAAATATCATTTAAATAAGCTCATGAAATAAATATCGTTTCTAGTAACAGGACGTTATCAATTCATGCCTAATTTGACATACATTATGTCTAAATAATGTATATAAAACAGCATTTGCTTGCTGACCATTAGACATGAAGTCATCTCACCTATACAGGCTCCAACAGGTGAGAGCTTAAAGCCATCAGAGCACTCACAGCGATAGCTGCCAGGGCTATTAATACAGTCTGCATTCCTCTGGCACAAGATCTCTGAACCACTGCACTCATCGTTGTCTAAAGCACACACACACACACACACACATACACACTGTGGTGACTGAATAAACAATGGACATCCAATTAAATGTCCAGCAACAATTATCAGCATTGTTACTGCATTGAAGATGGTTGTTTTCAGAGCCCATGTTGGATTCAGCTTATTTCCTACTAAAACGGGGTAACTGTTTGAATTTAAATCGTGCACACAAGCGCCTTTTTAAAGACCTAACCCATGGCAGCCGCACACAGCTTGGAGACACTTTAAGAGAGGAAATTGATCACATTCTCCAGGGCAAAGGCCAACAACATTGTGAGATTTGCGAGAGGACTGGAGAGGAAAGGATTTTAGGTTGAGGCCCTGTAAGCGAAAATGAAACATCGTCTGGAGATGGAAGTGGAGCTGACCGCTCAGCACACTGGCTTGGACACAAACAGACAGTGAGCAAATATTTGGAGAAGGGGTGAAACAAGCAGCAGCCAGTGCACCAGTAAAAAAAAAAAATAGAAAAAAAAATGGACAGACAGACAGAAACAGAGAGAAAAAGAAAGAAAGAACAACCGAAAGAAAAAGAAAAACATTACATTAAATCACATTGCAAACATTACAGCTGTGTCACTGCAATGACTTTTCATTCAGCCATTACATGGTAGGATAAAACCTATGCAACAAGCAATATAAACACGAAGAGGCTGTCAAGACGCAAAGTGCACGACTGGTCATGTAGAAATGACTTGCGGTCATTATACAGTATCATTATACAGTATCTAAAACACTATAAGTTTGATTATAACTTGTGTGTGGATGAAAGTATTATCCTGGGTGACACCATTGGAGACAAATCTTAACCAACCCGTTAGCATACATAAGTTCTTTTTTGATCGGCTACTGTAGTGTTTGTGATTGATAGAGGAGAGAGTGTGCCACCCCTCAGAGAGTTCGGCCAATTTTTTCTCTCTCTGACTCGTACAGTAGCTACAAATGACTCTGCCATTCAAATACAAGCCCGTGATCAGTGGATGATCTGTAAAGCTACAAATATTTTTAATGGTCCATTAAGTTTATAATGAGAATGTACAAACGACAGCATTCCTGCACATAGTCCGGGCCCTTTCTTGAAACAAAACAACATAAGTTATTAAACTTGTTTAACAGGTGTTTAAACAGATGTTAAGGGTTTACAAACCTTCACATATAAGTAACAAATCATTGTAGCTGAATCCCCTTGGACATTCACAGTGAAAACTTCCGATATGGTTGATGCATACGCCATTGGCACAGATTCCTGGAATCTCCCGACACTCATCAATATCTGAACATTAAACAATCAGTTACTAGCAAACAGTCAGTTCTTATACAGTACATTCCTGCAAACCACAAACGTTGCTTTAATATAACATATAATAAAAAAACAAAAGCCTTACCCACTGGTTTTCCTGTCTCAAAGCTAATTTCAAACCCTGGTGCAATATTTCCACAAAGAGTGTGAAACCCCTCTAAAGTAAGAAACAGAGAGATGAGTTTCAATCTTGTGCATGCATCTTATTAAGACGTCTGCCACTCTTAGTGTGTGTTCAGCAGACTGACCAGTGCCTGGTATGGGACATGCCTGACAGGGTTTGCTCCAGGCTTTACCCATGTTATAGCCACAACAACAGATGCGTTGTGTAATGTTGAAGGCCAGCTCATTTTCACATGTGGTGCCATTGTAGTTGCGAAAGCAAAGGCCTTTCCTCATGTCTAAAAAATAACATACAAAATATCAGTCTCATGAAGCTGGGACTAAAATAAAGCATGAAGAAATTGAATTTAAGCAAAATCAATCGTACAGAAAAATACATCTAATAATTTTTATACACACCCATGCACTTATTGCCTCCATTGACCTGCATATAATCCTGGGGACACACACAGGTGTAATTGCCCAGCGTGTTATAGCAGGTGCCTGGACCACATATTGCAGGATTTGTCAAACACTCATCAATATCTGCAGACAGATAAATATGATCAGTGTATTAACTGTATGAGTCCATCACACCTTCTATGGATTAATACACTCTTTGATGGTGAACTCAAAAGCGAGACAGTTAGTTTCTTTTTAAGATTACATAAATCCAGCCTGGATGCATTGCAAGCATAAACAATTAATAAATAAAAAAAGAAATAAAAGATGTGAGCATGTACGGTAAACACATACACATTTAATGGAATGTAATGTACATACAGTATAAGGACTTCCTCAAATGATAAGTGTAAGCTAAGTTACTGTAGGTTGTATTATATTGTAAAACTAGATCAGTCTTAAACTCTAGGATGCAGTCAACACAGACTTTAAATACACAGACTTCTAAATTTGTAAACTTTTCCTTTTATCTTAAGTTTTTTGAGTAATAATGTTTAATCCGGGAATTAAAAATTCTCACAAATCATCTGCTTGAGAAAATTTTATTACAAAAACAGTAATATACTCATTAACACCGTGTACGTACCCTCACAAATACGGCTGTCTGCGTTGAGGTAGTAGCCATTTGGACAGTCACACTGAAAACTGCCGAAGGTGTTGATACAGTTTCCACCTTGACACAGACCAGGAAGCTCCTGACACTCATCTATGTCTGAAAAGAAACAACTCAACATTCTTAAATCAAATATGACACTAAAAGAACACTAAAGACCTGTTAAAATATTTTAATGATAAATAAAGTAGTAATGGTATTAATTTGCACAGCACATCCAGCATAAATATGAAATGTTTATTAAAACAAAAAATTTTACAAATGTGAAACATAAAAATTACAAGATTTTACTAAAGCTGTGGCAGATCAACCTGATATTTAAGCTAAAACAACAAATCCCAAATGATTGTTTTTTTATAAAATTAAACAAAACGTATGCCATTTTCATTGAAGAACTATATAACCAGCCGATATGACATCTATTGCTTAAAATAAACAACGTAAATTCTGTTTTTGTTGTATAATCTGTAAAATTACCCTCCAAGATAATAGTAATTAGGTTGGGCCTGAATCCTTCTCCACCGGGACACAACGTGTTATAGTCCGCTAAAGACACAGGACACAGTAGTTAAGAAAGAGGTCACTTATCATTAATCATAATATACATAATATACTTAATAATATAACATATACATGCTCACAGGAGTTAACAGGAGGGCAGGATTCACAGGGGTTTCCCCAGGCTCGGCCCAGGGAGCAGCAGCAGGATGAGCGGCTGACTCCAACACCCACCTCCACACTGCAGGACAGGCCGGCACGCCCACGGTTCACCACCTCCAGGAAACAGGTCCCTACACGTGGATCTAATAATAGAAAAAAATAATAAAGAGGATAAATGCTAAAACACAAGGCACAAGGTTTCTTTACAATATAAAATAGTTTGCCTTTAGTAATGATAACAAAAGCAATAGTCATACACACCAACACAACCGACTCCAGTTGGGTTAAGTTCATAATCTGTAGGGCAGTTACATTCATAAGAGCCTGGTGTGTTCACACAGTGTCCATTCACGCAGTTTATAGGGTCCAAGCATTCATCAACATCTGTTTAGTAACACAGAGTTAAAAATCACACAGGATAGAGAAATAATTCAAAAATACATGAAAGCAGTGTGCTGAAGTGACATGTACCTGTGCAGTTGCCCCCTGATCGGTCCAACTCATAGCCTTCTTCACAGATACAGCGGAACGTGCCAGGGAGGTTTTTACACGTACCAAACACACAGAGTTGCTGAAAGGAGCACTCATCGATATCTACAGTACAAAGTATGACAGAGTATTTCATCTATGTAATCTTCTAATGCTCTCAGTAGTTGTAGTTTATTCAATTATTTTAAACCTGCTTGTTCAGCGTTTCAACTAATTTGAGCAAAGACATATTTTAGCTCACAAGACTTAGTAAACATTGAGTAGAATGTGAGATCAGACATATCCACCACCTAGAACGGAAGCAAACAATAGAATAAAGTCGTAAATCTGGCATGTGTGTGTAGAATGTGCTACCGTGGCAAGCTTTGCTGTCAGGGGTTGGAGAGAAGCCCATTTCACAGTCACAGCGATAGTCTCCTGGGATGTTTAGACACTGGCCGTTCTCACACAGCTCAGCATTCTCAGTGCACTCATCTACATCTGCATAACAAAAAATGACCAGACAGTCTGAGTTTATTCCTGACACTGTATTTATACTAAATTGTAATTATTCTAATTATAATCACAAAGTAAAAATTTACTTTAGATTACATAATGCTTGTTATCTTTTATGTTAACACAGTTTTAAGATCTACACTTTTTCCCGACACTTTATGTGGTCTTCTTGTGTACTCTTACCTAGGCAGGTAAAGCCATCTCCTGTAAACCCCTCTGAGCAGGCACAGCGGTAGGAGCCAGGTGTGTTTATACACTTAGCATTAGGACTGCATATGTGGGTCTGATTTGTGCATTCATCCACATCTGAAATAAGCCAAAAACATGAAAGAAGGTGGATTACCCGTCTGTGGTAATGTGTGAAAATCCTACGTAAGGTCATGGGTGCCAACCCATTTCACTTTACAAGCATACATCTTTGGACTGTGCCAGGAAACAAATCAAGCAGGGAGGGCCCAGAAACCGAAGGCCAGATTCAAACACCTACTGTAACCTTGGAGGTCCATGGTAACGGTACTATCCACTATGCCACATTGCAAGTTACAACTGATCATAATTTGTACGTAATTTATCTTTAATGTAAAGATTACCTACTAGATTATTTAATGTAAAGATACCTACCAACACATGTAACTCCATTGCCTACCCATCCCTCTTTGCAGGAGCATTGGAAGCTTCCAGGCGTGTTGACACAGGTGGCATGCATGGCACAGTTGTGCGCATTGATCCTACATTCGTCAACATCTATTAAAAGAACACATTGTATCAGTGATTCCTATTTCATGTACAAGTGACATTATTATCTTACATATAAACTATTTCCAGGCATGATCATCTCCTAAAATAAATTAATTATATAAATGATAATAAATTATAATAATACAATTATTTTATTATATAATTTCCTCTCACCTGTGCAGCCTGAGGAACCCTTCTTTACAGAGAAGCCAACGTCACAGTGGCAGATAAATGAGCCCTTGGTGTTCTCGCACTCTCCAAACACGCAGATGTTAGCATTGAGCTCACACTCGTCCACATCTGGAGATAGCACACAAGCATGCAGTGATCCTTCTCCAAACTCCATGTCAAGACACTTAGCAAAAAAAAATGAAGCCCTGGCTAAATATGGCGGACAGATGCTCAAAAATGGAAACAGCAATGTACTGTAAATGGAAGTAGAACGCCATTTAGAAGTTCAAAAACATTCGGAGCATGTCAAAAGAATGTCATTGAAATGCGTGTGGGTAATAGCCAGAGTTTTAGTCAATCTGGTAACCAGGAATAAGTAACAGGACTGAAAATAAACAGATATAGGCCATATTAAGAAAGTTACTGTTCCTCTTTCTTTATTATCTTTGAAAGTGTAATTGATTAATGAATCTTTTGTTTATTCATTCATTAAATATAAACATCAAAATATTTCTAAATATATACAAAAAAAAATCAACAAATACGAACAAATCTACTCACCTATACAAGTTTTCGTAATCATGGAAGACACATATCCATCAAAACAATCACAGTGGTACTCTCCAGGAACATTAGCGCACTGACCACCATCACATATATCAGGCTCTTCTTCGCATTCATCCACATCTGGAAGCACATCAACAGAGAGCAGCAGCTGGTAAGCGGTTCTGTACCTTTCCACTAGTGCTGTGTGTATGCGTGTGTTTCAACTGACCATATTTATGAATGCACCTATTTTAACCTTTGCATTCCTTCCTCCCTGTGACTCATGCTTTGAATCCTGCCAGTTATTACCCCTATATTTCATGCTGACTTACTCAGAAAGCAGACTCCGTGGAAATGAAGGGACTACAAAAATAAACTGCCTTACTGGTTGTGATGTGAGCGTGGCAGCGTTCATAATCATATGTATGTGATTTCATTGCTCTTGAAAAGTTTTAAAATGTTGATTTTTTTTTTTAAACATGACACATTGATAACAACTGGTCTGTGTAACAGACTTTTCCATATGATAATCTCCTTACCTGTACAGGTTCTTTGATCTGGCATTAGGACATATCCCTGCCCACAGCTGCAGGTGTAGCTGCCCTCTGAGTTAGTGCAGTGAAAGTCACAGCCTCCATTCTCAATGGTGCATTCATCGATGTCTGCAACACAACGCAGATAATTTCACAGAGAAAAACCTTCAGAAATTGGACAAGCAGTTGAAATGCAATTCTTATCAGTACTACAGTATGTTGCCAGCTAGTGAGAAGAATAAACCATAGAGGTGGTGGACAGTCTTGAATTTTTTTTTTTTATTTAATTGACTTTTTATTTCCACCTATTACGCTTTAGAATGTCAGCTAACTTCTGTATCTTCTGTAAATTCTAACTTCAATTCCTTGTCTCACACACCAAGTAGGGATCAGGGGTTAGAGAGGGATTTAGGATTCAGTTTTAGAAACCAGTTAGCTTTGTAGCCGTGAATAACAGAACATGGATGGACCAGATGTGGTTGGAACAATTTAAATGCAATTATAAAGGACAGAAAGTGTTCTTTAAAATGACATAATGGTATCAGAAGGGGTTTTCTTGCTGAAAGTGCTTCTGTGACTGGTTTTGAATGTGGGTTTTGGCAGGCAACTGCTCTTTATTTATTCCAGTACATATAACGACATACTTTTACCCATGCTGGATAATTAGCAGAGGTGGAAGGTAACAAATTACATTTACCCGTGTTACTGTAATTGAGTAGTTTTTTTGTGTACTTCTGCTTTTGAAAGTAGTTTTTAAAATCTGTAAATTTACTTTTACTTATGTATGTTTTGTTTGAAGTATTGTACTTTGGTACATTTTTAATAATATTTATTAGTGAATAAAAAACAAATAAAAAAAAAATAAAATAAAAATAATGCAACAGGGAAGGAAAAAAATGCACCCAGGAAACCACTGCACTGATTGATTGATGGGGTGGGGGGCAAACGCACTAAATTCACAAGGACGATGGAGAAGGACAAAGCAGATGGCAGTGGTGCAGACCCAGCTGAAAGCAATATGGCATCAAATTCTTATGAAGCAAACCCCTGGCCATATTTAAGTGACCACTTTGATTTCAAGCACAAGAAAGAGAACAGTTTTATTATGCAAAGGTGTTACTTTAATTAAAAACAACTAGTTTGAGATTTATATCTGCTTGTCTTTTTTGAAATACACTAGAATCCCCCAGCCCACCCCTGCTGTTAAAAAAAGTAACTCTGTTAACTTTCACTCTGAGTAAATTATCAATGAGCTACTTTTTACTTTAACTTGAGTAGATTTTTAGACAGGTAACTTTACTTGTACTTCAGTAAAATTTCACTGAAGTAACAGTACTTTTACTTGAGTACAAAATTTTATTACTTTTTTAACCTCTGCTAATTCGTACACCTGTGATGTGGAGTGTTAGATATTGTTAAACATGCTGTTAACATCGATTATCACCCCTCGTGGGATGCTTCTTGTGCAATCAGATTGCTTGGTCAGAATTAACTGATGTATAATTTATAAACTTGTAAACATTACAAACTACGCAAAATATCCTGAAAATACTAGTGATTTTTAAAACGCAAAGGGTGATTACACCAAATGTGGATTTGAGACTTGAGTTACTTACTGTAGTTACTTTGCATTTACAGCATTAAATTTTTTTTTTTACTTTGTTCCGCACATCAGAATCTTAATACTTTAAACAGCTTTTTGCTTTAATGTAGAAACCTTGTAAACCTTTTAATTTAAATAAATAACTTTTAACTGCACAAGACACTTTACATATGTGGATTGCACAACCCTGGACATTACCATTCTTTTATTACCATTTATTCTAACTCCATTCCACTCAAAAATTACATAAATATGCACCTACTCGTACAGCTGCTCTTATTGTTCTATATTTCTTCATATATTCTTCATATATTTTCTATATTGTATTTTTGTTGTACAGTTATTTTATTTTTAAGTTTAATTTTTATATTTTATATAATTTGAATTTGAAACCTTACCTGTGCACCCCTTTCTGTCTGGGATCGGCTGGTATCCAGAAAAACAAGAGCAGTGGTAAGTGCCAGCCACATTTATACACTCCCCATTGGGGCAAAGAGTGGCACTTAATTCACACTCGTTAACATCTGGAACATACATGCACCACACACAAAGACACATATATATATATATTTGTGACACACATAAATATTCTTTTCATTTTGTGAAACTGCTTTGAGACAATGACCATTGTTAAAAGCACTGTATAAATAAAGTTTTATTGAATTAAATATACATATAAATGCACTGAAATATAAATAAGCTCACAAAATAATTAGGTTTAAAATGTGTTTTGTGCATTTTACAAAGGAAGACGGTCTTTCTACTTTGTTCATACAGTAGATCAGATTAAAGTGCCTGACACAGTCATACTGTGTGTATGTGTTTGTTGAGTTCGCACCTTCACAAGCCTCCCCATCCTCAGATAACTGATGACCTGGTGGACACACACAATCGTAACTTCCTTTGGTGTTCACACAGGTGCCTCCGCGACACAGTGCAGGATTCCGTTCACACTCGTCAATATCTGTTGAACAAAACAGCAGGATTAAATGAATTTTTACTTGACATACAGTGCAATACAATAAACTGTGTAACAGCGATGAGTGTAAACTACTCTATGCTGCTCACCCATGCAGTTCTTCATCATCATAAAGCCGCTCTCATAACCTGGCAAGCAGTCACACTCAAAACTGCCTGGCGTGTTCACACACGTCCCGTGTCCACACAAGTCAGGGGAGATCTGACACTCCTCAATATCTATTCTCACACAAAACAGAAGACACACACGTTGGCCAACATAGGAGCAGTCAAGATGCTTAATTAAGTTTTTTTGAAAGTTAAACAGCAGTAACAGTAAACACATTTACAGTTATCTCCAGAATTACTCATACTCTCCATAAAGTCAAGAAAATTTTTACATTTGCAGGTATATAGTCATATAGATACTATACATATATAGATACAGATTTTTTTTTTTTGGGAACAATATTATGATAAAACTATTTAGTGACCCTTTGTGCCCATGCTGTAATTATTACTGATTACATCTGTTCATGTTCAATCTGTTTATAGAATTTATTGTTATTTATGGTTATTTTTTCTTATAAAAGGTATCAAATCTGGAATCTGTTCTTCATTCCTAGCAGGTACCTGTGCAGTTCCGTCCATCCATATCCAGAGTAAACCCGCTATTACAGCGACACCTAAAGCTCCCAATTGTGTTCCGGCATGTTCCGTGTGTACAAATACTCAAGAAGACTTTACATTCGTTGATGTCTGCGAAGAATAAAAATTATGGACAAAATAAAACAACAGAATTCACATACATTTATTCTAACAATTACAACAGAGGGTTTACAGTATATAATACCATACACACATTACTGCGTATTTACACTACTGTTACACATACTGTAGTTGACAGTATTTTTTTTGTGTTGAAATGAGGAGCAGCCCAAGTCAGTCAGACGTATCTGACTGACTTGGGCTGCTCCTCATTTCAACACAAAATCCAAATCCAAAATCCTATTTATCCTCATCATTTCACATACAGTCCTCCACGATAACAAAGTAAAACCAGGTGTTAAAAATGTTTTTTAATGAAATATACACAAGTATTCAGACCCTTTGTTATGACACTTGCAATTGAGTTTTGGTGCATCCTACTTCTATCAATGGTCTTTGAGATGCTTCTACGTCTTGATTCCACCTGCGCCTACCGTAAATGAATTCAGTGGACATAATAAGGAAAGGCAGACACCTGTCTATATATGGTCTTACAGTATATAGTATGTGCACATGTGTGTAAAAAATTCATGAGGTCGCAAGAATTATCTGTAGACCCACGAGACAAAAAGAGGATAAAAGAAACTTTTTAGGGCATTGAAAACACCCAAGAGCACAACAGCCTTCATCAATCTCCAATAGAAAATATTTAAAACAACCAAGAGTCTACACACTGTCCACTGAAACAAATACAGAGTAAACTGGGATAAAAGGCATCGGTTAGAGAAGTAACCAAGAACCTAAGGGTTCCCTTGAAAAACCTTCTCCGGAGTGCCCAGGATTTAGTTTCAGAAGTGACTTTAACAGTACCTTTATACGTAGGTCTGCCTGTAATTATGTCCCCACGGTTTCCAAAACCAGGTCCTCTGGGACACAGCGTTTCATACTCGCGTGTGCCAGGCTCCGGGCATGCCTCACACTCCTTCCCCCAGGCAGCTCCAACTGTGCAGCAGCATACATCCATCCTGAATCTTCCAGGCACTGGCTGACCGCACATGTCCTCATCATAGGTCAGGTAGCAAAGTTCTGAGCGAATGTCTATGTAGAGAAGAAAATAGAACTCTCTCTTTAAACACATAAAAACTTAATTATTTAGTCAGCTTAATTTAGAAAATCAACTTATACATTTAGTGGCCTCTGAAAACATTTAACATAGTGAAATTTTTATATTAATAGTTCTTAAAATATGAAATATAAATATCTTTTTTACATCTTGACAACAAGTATTTAATTAGAGACTGCATTAATGATGCGTGTACGAGTGGTGTTGACTCACCAATACAGAGTCGTCCAGTGCCATCTAGAGTCAGTCCCTCAGGACATTGGCACTTAAAGGAGCCTTGTGTGTTCACACACCGTCCATTCAGACACACACCAGGAAACACCTCACATTCATTAACATCTGAGAAAAAAAAATTGATTTTTTTTAAAATCTGATTCATACAACACTTCAAACTAAGGATATCTGACAGTAAAAATGGATTTTTGCGCTTTTACCTTCACAAATGGTCCCTCTTGGTCGTGTGAATCCCCTCTGACAGACAAGATCTGAGAATATATTGTAGATTATTAGTAATAATTTAGAGTAATACAACTCTGCACAACAAGCTATACTGGTTTTCTATTCCACAAGTAGGCATATCCCAAATTCGTATATTTTGGTTTGATATTAAGATAAGATAAGATAAGATAAGATAAGTGAAATTGTAATCATTATATATAGACTGCAGATCTTTTGGGAATGAATTGGGATTGACCAGCTGCACTGGTGTTTTCAGGAGGTCATTTCAAGTTTGTCTTTAATGACACTAGGCTAACGGAAAATTAACCTAAGGCTAAAGAATGAAGTGCATTCACAAGAAGTAATGAATGACAGAAACAGGAAAACACACTTAAAGGTTTAGAAAAAACTAAACAATGTCAGGCCACACAAGAAGGAAAATGTCATAAAAAAAAATTCACAACAGCAAGCAGTGCCAGCATTTCTGTCAAAACACAGGCCAAAGACCTGTCAAATTGTATTAATTCTGGTTAAGTGGATGACATGCGTAATAGGTATTTTTAAAATATATTCTGTGAATTTATTCAGAGAACTTTGTTGTGTTAAAAACTATTAAAACTGCTGTTTGGAGATAACAAAACACTAATAAGCAGAATAATACAGATATATATTTAACACACAAAAAGAATGAAGTGAATTTTTTTTTTAAGTGATGTTATGGCCACAGTGGTTGACATACCCCTCTCACAGGGCTCACAGGGACTTCCCCATGCAGCGCCCAGTGTGGCACAGCACTCAGATCTTAAAGTCCCGCCATTTATATTCATCTCGCATCGGCCTTCTTGGATGTTCATCCAACATGTCGCCTTCAGAGAGTCTGTAAAAGGCACTTACAGGTTTGCTCACATTGAACAAAAATAATTCACAAAGTCAGAAACATACATTACCTTCAGTTACAAGCATTAGAATTAACCAAATTTTCATGACCTGTTGGTAAGTTTGTAAAGAATTTATTGTAGTTATAGAAAGAAATTAAGAACTAAATAAAAAAATTACCATACAAAAATTATAACTGTCTCGTAACAAAAATATTAGTGCTTTCTATGTGATAATTACCGATGCAAATTAGACCGGTCCGATCAAGTACGCTGCCAGGAGAGCACACACACGAGTAAGAGCCTGCATTGTTCTTACACACGCCATTAATACATGGACTGCTCTCGCATTCATTCAGGTCTGAAACAAACATGAGAGGTAGATAGACATTAGGAGAAAGCCCTTCTATTAATTCTATTTATCATGAGGCAAAAAGCAACAGTATGTTTTAACCAAATTTGTTTACATTAATATGTTAAATAATCGTATACTATAAAATTGTGTACTTTTCAAAAAAGTATACAATTTTGGTGCAATAAAAGAATATCCAGACAGAAATAAGGATGAGAGGGGTCAATATAGAATGGAGAGATATGTTCAAACTGGTGAGAAGGTTACAGCAACTCAGATAACGATTTTGTACATTTGTGGTGAGCAGAAAAGCATCTTAAAATGCGCAATATGTCAAACCTTGAGGCGGATGACCTACAGCAGCGGAAGACCACACTGCTTTCCACTAAACTGGACAATTAAAAGTCTGGAAAAATATAGTCTGGCTAATGAAGATTTCTGCTGAGGCACTATGAGGCTTTCTATGCACACATTAGTGCCAATTATCCCTTGAATGCCACAGCCTATTTAAGTATTGCTGCTGACCATATGCACACATTTATGGCCACAATGTACTCATCCATCTTCGATGCTTTCATGGACATTACAAATTAGATCAGTGTTCTTCAGTGGCCTTTCCGGTCACCAGATCTGAATCTACAGTAGTAGTAGTACACATTTGGGATAGGGTAGAACAGAAGATTTTCAGCAGGAAAGTGCAACCAAAAAGCCAGATGTACAGTAGTTACAGTATGTCAATATGGACCATATTCTCAAAGACTGTTTCCAACATCCTTTACAATCCATGCCAGGAAGAAGTGAAGCTATTTTAAGAGCAAAGGGACGACCTACTCAGTATTAGTGCTCCTGATAAAGTGCTTGTGTGTATATACAGTTTCTACACAGAAAGTATAAACAGTAAGACAGACATTAAAACCAAACTAAAAATACTCCTGGAAAGGTTGTGTCACTCCATTCCAGAAAGAAGCAGTCAGCATCTGTATCTGGAGAATGTCACAATGTTTTTTATCTGTTGTTCTTTTACTCTCTCTTTCTCTCGCTACAAGAAACAGTACAAGAAAGTAAGCAAAACTCAGACAATGTGGAATTTCCTGAGTTACAGTAGCATTACATTTATGGTAAGAGATGAGATAGATGTGATACATACAGTACATGAATCATGGTGTATATAGTGACTCAATTGCACATGACTCAAGAACAGAACTGTTTTTATAGTTCCAAAGTCTTTCTGACCCACTTGTAGCTGGATGATAATAATTATCTCCTGTGCATGAGCAGTTGCTGAGTGAAAAATTGTAAGCGATAAAGACAGAATGGGAACAGGATAGACATTTACTAAAAGATAACACAGAAACAAAGAGAAAGAGAATTATTGTGCTTTGGCAAATAAAAATAATTTTAATGTACAGTTTAAGGTGGTGTTTTTCTGTGAGTGTTTCAGGAGAAATGCTAAATCTATAACAGCCACTAGAACTATGCATGGTCAGATATTTGTGTCATTACCAAGCACTTACTCATCTTATCCCAAACTCTATCCAGCTGTTCTGCCTGCGGCCCCATTATACCTGCTAAAACCCACTTCTGCTGCCACTACACAAGCATCCAGCTGCCTACAGCTGGTGACAGTTAGACAAAGCCTGACTTCAATGGGGCTTCCAACCAGCAACATAAAACTCAGAAACTAATTTATTACTCAATAAAACACCAGGATATAGTGGACAGGGCCAGGAGTACCCCAGCACCAATAAAGTAGTGGAATAAACCTTAAATTCTTTTATTGGTTGCACAAAAGTATCATACTGCTTCACGCTGACTAAGATATGGCTTACCAATGCTTACAAATTAATACTAATAAAATGCTAAACCTGTGATCTTTAGATTAAACTGGTCTGCGTAGTTCTGTGAGGATCTATTATAGCCATGATCCTCACAGAACCCATTACAACCAACTGTGGTGTATTAGGATGCTCTTATGCATACTGCAGGTTTCTAAAATACCAAGTTGTACATAAGAACTCATACACATCATCCTGTACATAAATACTCATATACATTCTCCTGTACATAAGAACTCTTACACATTATCCTGTACATAAGAACTCATACACATTATTCTGTGGTCAAACTGGACTTACTGTATATTAACGATTTATCTTCATCATCATCATTTCAACTTACTTAAGACTGTTTTGAATTTGCTCCACTACTGTTCAACTATACACTGTGATTATTTATAATGACATATCTGGTATCACCTACATGTGAACGGGCTTCATTTTGAGTCCTGATTCTCTCAGGGTTCTTCCTCAAATCATCACAGAAGGATTTTTCTTCATGCTCTCACCGCTGGCTGGCTCATTAGGACTCTAAAGCTACATCTGTATTTCTAAAAAGCTGCTTTGGTACAGTGTTGTTCTATTCAAGTAGAATTTATTTGAATCAATAGTAATTCAAGAGGCACGATCGTGTAGTGGTTTGTACTGTCGCCTTGCATTTCCAGGGTCCGGGCTCGATTCCCGACCAGGCTGATTCCCGTCTCTGTGTGTATGGAATTTGCATGTTTTCCCCGTGCTTGGTGGGTTTCCTCCGGGTACTCCGGTTTCCTTCCACAGTCCAAAGACATGCAGATTAGGCTAACTGGTGTTCTTAAATTGCCTGTAGTGAATGTGTGTGTGCGCCCTGGGATGGATTGGCACCCTGTCCAGGGTGTACCACGCCTCATGCCCTAAGTCTCCTGGGATAGGCTCCAGGCCCCCGCGGCCCTGAATACAGGATAAAGCGGTATAGAGGATGAGCGTGTGAGTGAGTAATTCAAGAGAGACTGTTTAGGCCAAAATCAACTGCTTCCAGCTGATATGATAAGCTATGGCCAAGTTATTTTAAGACTCTGACTGTGAAGCTTGATAAGAGCAAACTGAACATAGAGGACTAATGGACCATCAGTAAGGTGAGTCAGCTTCTAGCCTTGCCGTTGTGTAACCTGTCACAGAAAGCTTATCCTAAACATCCGTTTCACTGGTCCTTTTTAATGCTGTATATCTCATTGAAAACATAGTGAAATTTGAAAATTATGTCCTCTCATGGGAAACTATGCTTTCTAACGTTTCTAGGATTAGAAACTGCCTAATACCAAGTGACTTCTTAAGCTTACCTTCACATGCATCTGTATCTTGTCTGAAGACATAACCCAAGGGACATGTACAGATGTAGCTACCTGGAACATTTCTGCACAAGCCATTATCACAGAGCAGTCTGTTCACCAGACATTCATCAACATCTGCAAAGAGAAAATATAGACGAAAACACGTCACTGAGACATCATACTGAGGGCAGAACACTAAATTACAGACGTTTAATGGAGTGCCACTAAATAGGGACTAAATAATGAGATGGACAGAGAAAATATACAAATCAAAGTCACATTCTTTAAATAAATCTTTAGAAACCATAGGACATGAAGTAAGGAAAGGAAAGTAGAAAATCCAATACTTCATTACTGAAAAAGTATGTCTTGCTGTTAAGAGATGTAAAAGAACAAAAATAGCCTTGTTTTTGGCAAAGATACAAGAGTAAGGATGATAGAATGCTTATGAACAGTACATTTACATGTACTTTTTAACATGTAAATTAATATAATGTTAAAATAATACTGTAATTATGCTCTTATTTTACCAAACAAGTGACAGGCTCTTTCTCTTACATATCCTATAAGGGCTGTACCGAAAGTAATGCAAAATAAATACAGTACAATAAACAGCTATCATATTCTTACTTATGTGTACATTCATAACAGATTAATAGGATTTTTTTTTTTAATTGTCCCAAAATCCCCACACACTATATGGTGAATATTGATTAAATAATATTCCAAACCTAGCGCCTGACATGCTTACTCACCCAGACAGGCCCGGCCACTTTGATCTGTCTCATAGCCTGTATTACAAATACAGCGGTAGCCTCCTCTCAGGTTCTCACACACTCCATTAGAGCAGACATCAGGATCCAGTGCACATTCATTAATGTCTGTTGGTGAAGCAGTAGAATTAGTTTTTATAGTAATTTTAAGATTTTTATAATCTCTGCAGGTGAACTGGCAGAAACAAGCCCATTCATACTGTATTCTTAAAAAAAAAAAAAAAAAAAAAAAAAAATGAGGATTACCTGTTCCGTCAACTGAAAATCCGATCCCACTTTGACACAAAGCATTGAATTCCGCTAAAAACAAAGACAGAAAATGCAATTTGGTCATCGGTAATCAAAAAATAGGACCCTGGCTACTACCGAGATAAAATGAGTTATAATTAAGAGTTTCCAAAATAAATTAAGCTGTTGCTATCTGAGCTGAAGCTTTAGATGGTAAGCACTAAAGAGATTCAGACCACAAGACTGAAGTGCTGGTCTACAGTCAAATTATATTCATTCGTTTCTTGCCAGCAACCGCTTTATTCTGGTTAGGATTATAAAGACTCCAATGCCTCGCTTGGGGAACACTGTGCAAGAGTAGGCAAGGGTGGGCATCAATCCACACCGAAATACAGTTTCAGCTCATCTAATTCACCGACTACTGTGTTTTGAAAAGTGTTCTGACTGAACCAATCAGTGCTGATAAAAAAGGTTATAAATAGCAACAGATATAAAATATATGTTTTGGATAAAGTGAAGTAAAAAATGTGGTATTAATACTAGTACCACATAAAAAAGCACTATGGTCTTAGCTGTCTTAGTCTTAGCTTAGCTATCTTATTAGATATGCGTTATGTTTGTATGTATTAAAATGAATACTGATAAACATTAACTTCTGGATTGCATAAAATAGCCATTAAAACAAAATATAAATTAATGTCATTGGTTGAAAAGATTCAGCTAGACAAAGAAATCCAATTCAGCCTACAGTCCATTCTCAGAGAAAATTGTGTGTGAGAGCAGGGGAGCTGCTGCTGGTGAAAAATATACTGTAAGTTACTGATCTGTCAAAATAATACATATTTTACATTAAATACAAATTTTAATAATTTTAAATAAGTAAGTTTTAAATAATACAAAGTGATGACAGCTGTAAAATGTACTGTATGTATGAATAACATCATGCATACATTTGTATGCATGATGTTATTTATGCATACATTTTATGCATACATTTGTATTTCAAGTTACTGTACAAACAATATTGACATTTTTTTTAAACTATGCTTATTTCACCACACTGATCTACAGACACAGAAAAGATCATCTGGACGACTCAAAATCTGGCAAATAATTGCAATTATTTAAGCAGCATAATCTGACTAAATAGAAAACAGACTAATACCATTGCTTGAGTTAAAAAACACTATTAAACTCTGTCTGTTTAAAAAACTACCTGAGTTTAGGGCAGGACACGGTTGGCAGGGCTCCCCAAAGCTGTAGTCTGTGCTAGCACAGCAGCACACTGATTTGGTTACTGCTCCATGGAAAGGTTGAACACACACACCTTTTTTAATAGCTCCATAGCAGGTACTGCGCATGTGTGTGTCTGGATATAAAAGGATGGGACAAAACAGCAGAAAGTGATAAATACAGCAATTCTGATTAATAAAGCAGTAGTGAGATCTATAAATATTTCAGCGTACAGTATATAACATGTCATTGTTTCAGTGTCTGCTTTAGTGAGTATAATGAGGGGTTTAAGAGTCTGTAGTTAGTTCAGGAAAACACTACACAATTTCACACTGCAATGCCCATTATACAATTCATACACACAGATTAAGCAGTAACACTGCATACACCTGCAATAAAATGAAACATGGCACACACTAAAACATCAGTTAACGGTTATGTTAACTAATAATGGTTTAAACCAATTATACCCATCATTGGGTCTAATGACCATAATTAATTAACTGATCTGGTAATACTGTAATTGAAGTAAGATGTTTCTCTGATTTTAGGAATGTCTCCCTATTACGAGACAGTAAGAAAGAGAAATAGAGAGCGAGAACATGTGAGTCATACAGTAAAAGGCTAAACAAGCAGTTAGACAATAAAAGAGCTTGGCTCAGTTTTCAGACTAAATTTCAAACAGATTGTTGACAACCCGCCATTTGTTGAAAACGAAAAAATGGCTTCAGTTATTGACAGTGAGTTACTGTATGTATGTGTTTTAGGTGTGTTAAAAGGGGGTGTTAGTCAAGTCAATCCAGGACTTTTGATTGTACAGAATACCAAAACACGGTTATAAGAGTTAAAACTAAATTTATTAACCTATATTATCCCCTGCTACACTAGTGCACTTATCTCAGTGTATCTGGGATATAAGCTTTCAGATCATAAGACTTCAGACTCATTTGTTTTACAGTTGTTTAGTTTCTTTTAATGGTATTTTAAAATGATCACAAGTAGTGTCAGTCAACTATTGGTTAATTGAAAGATCAGCATTAACTAGTGGGAGAGCGAAAAAGCTCCCATGACATTACCATTACCAGATTTCTCAGTACGCCGGAGCCATGATTAGACTGCTTCATTTCTAGGACACTGCGCTTGCAGGAAGTCTATTAATGGGCAAAATATGTTGAAATGGCTTGAAGTGAAGTTAAAGCTATGTTCTCACAGACAGATTTGTTTCTTTGTCTCCATTAACTTTTAAAGGGATTATCCAGAAACATGTTTTAGTAAATGTTAATATGATCTTTTACTCAAAGTTTGTAATATATTTAATTAAAAAATTCTCAATGGTTGTGTAAAAAAAACACTACTTTTAACTGGTAAAAACTAGCTCTGTTCTCAGCAACCTATTTAAGTGCATGTTCCTTTAAATGCTTATGATCTCTGCTGAGCCCGACCCCCCAGTTCTGTGAGGCGTGTCTTCACAACACACGTGGGGTATAGCCACGGGAGTGTAGTCCAGTGCGGGCAATGCTTTGGACTGCATTACCCACAAAGCATTGTCCACAACGCAGTGCTTTGTGGATAATGAAGTCCAAACTGGAAAACGCTGGAATATAGAGCCTGAGCCTGTTTTCCTAAGTAGTTTTTGGTTTGATTTAAGTACGGAAACTACGCGGAAGTTTGTAATATCGCCTGACAACGCAGAAATTAAAAGAATGGACATGCATCGACTCGATTTGTCTTTCTCATCACTGCATGGGCATGAATTAACGGGGCTGTTACGCTGCCGCGAGCAACAACAACATAAAGCGGAGAAGCTTACTGAGAGAAATATGAACGCGATGTGTTTACTGATGTGTTTACATGACTTCTTAATCTTCGACAGACATCGTTATAAACCATTTAACGTAACAAAGGTAAGCATAATATAGTTTTCCGACTACGTACGTAGTTTGCAACTAGACAATCACCTTAATGCATTGTTTATTATAAACGGGCAATTAGGGATTATATACAGTAGAGACGGCTGTACATAGAGAAGAAGCCATAACCATGTTCTATGAGAGTATAAGGTAACTTACACTCCGCATTCATCGTGATTATTAGAAAAGGCGATCTGCAAAGAGTCATAGAAAAAGAAATTACTTACTGAGCCTGGTGAAGATGAAGCAAGAAAACAAAGCGTTAGTACAGATCCATTTTTTAGGAGCAGCTTCCTAGCGAAACCTGCTTTATATTGACCCGCGTTTATAAAGCAGTCTGGTGAAAAATTTTTAGCACAAACATGAACGCATTTAGGTAAATCGGCGGGGACGTTAGCTTTAAAAACTAAATTCAGCCACTGCGTCCTCAGCGGCTCAGATGTCGGTAGTGAATGACGACTGCTGTGTTCGCTATTACACCCAACAACTGTACTCCACACTCGCTTAGGCGCCATTTTGCTCCAGTGGTGAAAAACAATGGCCGACAGCTTCTTCTCACTCGGGGCGGGTCTTTGCTAAAACACCAGTGTCAATCAACTATTGTAGGAGCGGCCTCTTGTAGTGTGGCGTCACATCGACAGGCATTTGCGATTGGCCTGATTTCTGAAGGGGCATGTTATTGTAATAAATGAAAAGAAAACCACTGGGCGGCTCTTTATCATCGTAGAGTGGTTGTGTACGCACTCTCCTAACACACAGTTCAGTTAAAACAGTTTAAAAAAGTGCATGTAGGCCTGTATGACCCCTTTAAGGTTCAGGTATTTCCTTTGCTCAATATTCACGGGAATGACTGCGGTGGGCTCAGAGCCATCTCGGCCAAGATCATCATTCACGGACATGCAGCCTTCTCCAAAATGTTTACACCATTCAAATGTTTTACTAAGAGTCTCAGCACCATACTGTGCCAAGTCTTCTGTACTGTAAATGTCAATCACTTTTACACCTTTATTTACGAGAAGTTGCATCAGAAGTTCCAGTTTAATGTGAACACTTGAGCCCCTGTAGCTTCATCGTCTATATAAGAACCAGGAGTTGTATATATAGGAATTGTATGTGTGAGTTCGAACAAGTCTCTTGGTGAGGGTGTATCTGATGGTAAACTTGGAGGAATTAGTATTTACATGTGATACACAAATATCTTCTATAGTATGTCACATAACTTACAGAATCATAAACTTATTAATCAAGCACTGTACGTGCACCAAGGGCTAATAATATGCCTCTAGTTTACAACTACATGAGTGTTTGTGTGTGTATCAGTATGTTTTTATTTGTTCTTACCCACACAGGAGCGTCCATCCGGCCCAACAGCCAGTCCTCCCAAACACTCACACCTGTAAGACCCCTCTGTGTTTAGACACCGCCCGTTTATGCAGATACCAGGGGCCAAGCACTCATCAATATCTGTGAGAATGAACACACACATTCAAAACATGCATATACTCTCAAAAACAAACATATGCAATAATTTCAGCAATATTTTATGACAAGAACTTTTGCAACATGGTTATCAGTATTTTATACCTGCTGTAAGTTAAAAGGTTGGATGGAAGTGTGTTACAGATGTACAACTGACAACAATACATACCTTTGCAGTAGCGACCGCTAGAAGCAAGTGTAAAACCAGGTTTGCACACACATTTAAAGCTACCATCTTCATTGATGCACATGCCATTCAAACACATGTTTGTTATGGAACATTCATCATGGTCTGTAAGAAAAAAGGCATAGAAATTTTTAAAGTAAGATATTTTTTATATAAGTAGATGAGCAATGTTATCCAACATTTAAGCTCCATAGGGTAAATAAAGACCAGAGGAAGCAGTCATATACTGTACATTCAGTGATATCTGTATCAAAGAATCAGCGCTGATTAAAACTATTTTAAAAAAATAAGTAAAAGCTAGAATGTAAGATGATTTTCATTCCACAGTCTAACACAGTGCAGACCCTCGTGTGAACATTCTATAGAGATGAGGTCTTACCCATACAGTTTCTGCCATCCGGGGTAAGCTGGAAGCCTGCGTTGCAGATGCACCGGAAGCTACCCGCCATGTTCAGACAGCGGCCGTTCTGACAAAGTACTCCGTTATGTAAGCACTCGTCAATGTCTGTTTGGGGAGACATAAAAGTTACCTTAAGGTTCCATATTCATTATACTACACAAATATTCAATTGATCTGTTTTTTTTTCTTCAGTTTATTTAAGTTCACTATGGAATAAAAACTCAAGCGTCTCACACTAAGCCAATCTTGGCTTTCTGGTACAGTATGTGACCTATAGTTAATTAATTTTATTTTCAGATGTGGAATATTATTTAAACCCTTTATATTAAAGGTCTTGTAATTTATCTCAGTTGAATCTAACAGGTGTGCTGCATTATCTAGGACTCACCAAAGCAGGCCTGTTTGCCTGGGGGCCTGTTAAAGCCTGTATGACACTTGCAGTAGTAAGAACCAGCAGTGTTTACACAGTCTCCGTTGGTACATGGCTCAGATACACATTCATCTATATCTATAGCGCACACACACAAAACATTTGGCAGATGCAATTAAATACTTCCATTATCTACAAATGTAGCTGTGCAGTGATCAATTTGGTTAAAAAAAATATTACATTTGATCACAAACTGGTACAATCACAGGACACAGCAAATACTAAATTATAGCTGTGCGTAATTTATTTTAGAAGGGGTACCCCGGTTATTGTTAACAGGTGAGCTGACAGGTCATGAATGAAAATGGGCTGCATTTTACAGTCCATGATTAAATAAAAATTGCAAGCTTTAACAAATTCAATTAGAAAGTCTGTGACAGGTTGTCTTGAAGATAAAACTTTGTCACATTTTATAGTGAAAGCAAAAGTATATTTGTGAGTTTATCATAAGATTTAATGGGCTAATGTGCAGCCAATGAGATTGAGGCATGTGATATCAGAGAATCGGTTGACAAAGAAATAATACAAATTTCAATTTGAAACGGTTATGCACACAAACAATGTGAGAATTTGCGAAAGGCCCCTTTCGTCTAACAGCTGATCTGGGGTTACCTGAGCACTCCATTTGACTGTCCAGTTGGTAACCGGTGTTACACTCACAGCGGTGACCAAACCCCACAGGGATACAGCGACCATTAAGACACAAGTTAGGCATCAGTAAGCATTTGTTTGTTGTCTGATTTAAACCAACTGGAAAACAAACAAACATTCTGTAAGCATATCTTTGTGTGAAGCCCTTTTACTTTTAACCAAGTTTTTAGACATTAATACAAATCAATAAAATGTATGTACAACATATGTTTATATTATCATGAAAATATAATGTTCCAAAGGTCTTGAAATATTACACATTTGTTTTGCAGTGTCTCTCTCACCTACAGGTCCTTGTCCATAACCATTGTCATGTCCATTAATAGGAATATGAGGGATTTGTGGGATTTGAGGAATCAGCGGGATTTGAGGGATCTGTGGGATTTGAGGGATTTGTGGAATATGTGGGATCTGTGGAAGCTCTGGGTATATAGGACCATTTCCATTCGTTGGATAAAGTGGTTGGCCATCATGTCCATGGGGCTGCTGAGGAACTCTGTCCTCTCTGATGCCAGGATCCACATCTGGATATCCTCCTTCTAAGCACATCCTGTGGAATTCATCTGAGACGTACAAAAAGATCCAGTTGCTATGTTTAACAATAGTACAAACACAGGTATGCACTTGTTTTAACAAACTTTTAATACTTTCTTATATATCACATACTCCTTATCTAGTATCTGCACATGTTTTCCTAGATTTTTCTGTTGCTATTTTTTTACATTTAAGCAGGAAAAGGTCATCTGTGATAGGTGCCTTTTAATAGGGATTGCAAAATTAAAACAGGAAGGGACTCCATCCGCAGGTCCAAAGACTTAAGGGACCAGGTCATCACTACTAAGAAAAGAACAATAACAGTTTTATTAATTTCACAGATGATACTGCTATTGTGTTCCTACTCGGTTGGACATAACATGGTAGTCTGTGATTTTACTGGTTTATAATAATAATAAATAATAATTAATAATAAATGTATTGTTAATTAATAATAAATAATAAATAATTTATTTTTTAAAAATCATGTTTTAATGAACCATCAGGTTGTGAAATTGGTGCAGCAGTATATGGACTGTGATCAATAACAAATTCTGTTTCAAGCTTTGGGTTTAATGCTGTGTGTAAGTAATTATTTCAGCGTTTATACTGATATCATAAGCTTTACAGTTTTAATGGTGATACCACTTTTATGGAAATGCTTTAATCTTGTTTTATTGAATCTGTTCTTACTGATGCGCTACTTTCTGTTACATTAAAAAATAGTTTGCGGGCCATTATAAAGGTGTGCAGCAAAATTGCTGAATGCATGAACTTCATGACTCGTATAAGGTCAGGTCTGTGATAAACTTTGATACATTTTGGCTGATCCATACCATGCCTTGTGGTATGAATTTAGGCTAATATCATCAGGGTGCATTTATACTGTATATATTCTGCCACGATGTAGACCAAATAAAATTAAAAGGTGATTTATTCCTGTTGCTTAGTGTGGTTAATGACAAGCTGTAATTATAAACTCTATACATATTTATTTGCCCTGTTAAATGTTGCTGCTTGGCGTTAAACCAAATTGCCCTTTTGGGAATAATAAAGTTTCCTTGAACCTTACGCATTGCAAAACATAATCATGATCATCCATCCAGGACATTCAGCACATTTAAAGTTCTTTGACCGTGATTGAAAAAAAATCCTATTGTTTAAGGGAGAAGAACTTACCAGATCTCCGGCTAGGACATATCTCTGGCACAGTTCCTTGTGCCCAGCAGCGGCCTCTGTCACAACAGCAATGCGCTTTAGTGTGGCGCCCATACATCTCCTGAGCGCAGCGCCCACCCAGTACGGCTTTAAAACAGGAACCTGTGTGCTGCCCTTAAACACATGCAAACATGCACACACACATGCATGCACACACACACACACACACACACAGACACACACCAAGTCAGCAAAAAGTTATAATTATATCATCTCTTGCTTTGGTGATGGGGGTAGCTCAGTGGTTAAAGCATTGGGCTATGGTTTGGACCCCATGACCATCAAGTTACCACCTTTAGGGCTCTTAACTGCTTAGATGTTTTATGAGATAAAATAAAAATAAGGTCGTCTGCCTAAATGTGATGTTTTTAATAAAATCTTAAGGGCCAGAAGTACACTGGAGGTACAGTACACCTCCAATTTTTTGTTTGCTAAATCTGTATTTAACTGATTTTGCTCGTCATCGCATCACAAATCCACATCTCATTACACAATCAAGTAAAGGCCTCACTTCAGCAGCCACAGTGAGAAAGAAAGTTGCACTTCCTGCAGTATTTAGGTCAGTCAACCCCTGAACATGTGCGTCACTGACTTCTCAAAGGCAAGTTCTTTAGTCTCTTGACCATTAATACATGTTTAAAAATACTAATTAATGGAAGAATATAACAAAAATGCACATAATCATTAGGCCTCTACTACCACTTGTTCAAAAGCACACTACAGTAAGTAGGTCTGTTTTAATATATTTGGATGCTGTTCATATTTATACAGTATACAAGCACAGATCTTTATAAACTATTAGATATGTGACATCAGCATGCTCCGGATGCTCTGACTGCTGGTTTTTGTCAGCATGCCTTTGGACAGCTGGAACATCTTGATTTAGACAAAAGTCCTTGCTTAGGCATTCTGCTCTTCAGAAGCTGCACACTTTCTAAAAACAGCCACATGTTGCTTAGAAATAGATAGAAATAATTCATAAAAATATTTAATTAGAACCTTGAAAACTAAATCTTTCCACACACTATAGTATGCTCCCAACAATAATACACACTGTAAAAAGTCTCAGGGGTACCTTTCTACATGCACAGTTCAAATGTGTAATAGTTAGTCAACTTTGAGAAAAAACAACACTAGTTAAGTACCAAAATAAAGTCTATATTTTCATTGGAATTTTTTTTTTAATTTGCTGTGAATGTAAACATTAATATGTTTTGAGGATTAATGTCAGTGAGTCTTATGTCTTTCAGGTTGGAATGAAGAAATGACTGGAGGTATAATTGCAGGTTGAGATCCAGTCACTGACACTGTATGATTTTCTTCATTGCGTTCTATCATAGCTGAGCATTCTTTACTTGCCTCAACAAGCATGTACCATCACACACATACAAAACACAGACATTTACTGTATGTTTCTGAGTGTGACATGTGAACAAATCAATGATTTGAAATTAGACTGACTGAGACCTTGATTTGATGAGACTTTTAGCTGCCTCTTACACATGAATGTTATTTATCCACTCCATGGTTCGAATACAGTGAAATCTTGGATTACGAGTAACGCGGTTTACAAGTGTTCCGCAAGACGAGCAAAGATTTTTTTATACATTTTGACTTGAAAAACAAGCAAGTCTTGGTTTACGAGTACCGAGTATTATGTATCATGCATGTGCTTCTTGTTTTCACACCAAGCAGCACGTGATCACAACTGAGCCAACGTTTTTTCTCTCTCTTGTGCTGCGGTTAAATCCTCTTCCCTGCTAGGTCTTAGTGCTTGTCTCTCATGGGTATAATCAACATCCGTGCACGCGTGTACTGTTTACTACAACACCGTGACCATGTGTGTGCGTATAAAACATATTTTATTTTGTGTTTGTAAGCATGTGTGTTTCTTATAACACACGTGTGTATGCGCGTGTAAAACAAAAGAAAGTCTTATTAGAAGGTTGAAAATCCATTATGTGTGTGCGGGCGTGTAATTTAACACCATGCCGGGTCTCAGACATACGCTCTCTCTTTCTCTCTCGTCTTTAGTGTTTGTTTGTTTGTGTTTGTTTGAAGCATCCCCTCTATGCTTCACACACACACACACATACACACACACTCTCTGCTCTTCACAGAAACACTGCTCTATCGCAATTCTTTTTAAAGGTAAAGTGCCAGTTCATTTTTTGGTTTGTTTTATGTTACAGCAGTGATTCCGCTGTATACGCTCACATGAGTGTCATTAGCAATGTTCTTGCTAATTTCTTTAGACAAAACAGTCTTTCCGTTAATGTGTTTATGTGAAATTTAAATAATAAAGGAGAAAGGTTTACTGTGTAAGAAGTCTCATTAGAAGGTTAAAAATCCATTTTCTCCCTCAGCCTCTCTTATGTGTGTGCGCGCATAATTTGACACCACACTTTCACACCCTTTCTCAGGATGGGAGAGGCTTCACATATACACACACACACACACACAGCGCCTGCGTGCATACATGGAAACATGTATCTGTCGGGATTTATTTTTACTTTTTTTAAAGGTAAAGTGCGGGTTAATTTGTTTTATTTTTACTACATATTTTGTGTTTATGATTTTTATGTATTTATTTTTTAATTTGAGTTTCCATTATTTCTTATGGAAATATAAAATTTGGTTTTCGAGTGTTTTTGAAAACAAGCCTGCTTCCAGAACGAATTATGCTCGTAATCCAAGATTCCACTGTACTTTTTAAATTTACAGGGGATGGGGCTATATGATCAGAGAGGGTTAGGGTAGTGGACAGGCTTTAATCATAGCAAACGTCCACCAGTCGTCCACACTCACCAATGCAGTGAGTCTTGTCAGCGGACAGCACATATCCAGATGGACACACACAGGAAAAACTGCCGACTGAGTTGGTGCACTGTCCTCCTTCACACACATGTGGAATGGTGGAGCATTCGTCCACATCTGGGAAGAATCGACGAGGAGAGATTTCTGAATTCCTGTTATAAAGGCTGTACAATTCTTGATGAATTTGGTATTCAGAATATGTATATTATTATTAAATTCTGACATTAATACAAATTAGAAAATATAAAATAATAAAACATATTATATAGTATATTTCTTGGTATATCATATATAAATAATAGATTACCAAGTGCACAGTGTGGCCTACCAAAGTAAAAGAAAAACAGCAATAATAACAGCTGGTTAAATAATTTGTTAAAAACCAACATTTATGAAAACCAACATTTATGAAAACCAACATTTACATTACAAACATTAACAAATTTAACATTATATTGCTGTCTCTTTATGTCTGGTGGCTGGGGGAGCTAGCAATTGTTATCAAGTGAACACTTTTTTCAGCTCCAAGAGTAAACATTTACAAGGCTTGACTCATCACTTTCATTGCTGTCTGTTTGTATGCGATAGATGAGCATGTTTAGGTTAGATAAAACAGCACAAAGATGTATTTTGATGGTAAAATAAACCTGTTGTTGTTGGGGGAATTTGGGAGAGTGTTGGACTTGGCAGAGATAACAGACTCACAGTGGAGTGAAGTGAATCTCCACATTTACCCCGGTCATTTGAACTGTGGTCTCAGCACTGAAATGTTAGCTGTGTAAACTATAACCAAGCAGCACTCACATGCAGCATTTCCCAAAACATGAACACTTCCCAGAAAGTAACGTGTCTAACCACAATGAGCTAAAACAGTCTGTACGGTCCATTTGAAATTTTGAATTGCCAGAAGTGTTGTGGGTATTATAAGTGTGTTAAGCCACCACAACTTTGAAGAAATTTTCTTTTTGCTAATGAATTTGAAACAATCCAAACCTCATTTCACTCAAGCTACTTGTGGTGAAACCCACATTCAGCTGAAGTGATCAAATTATGAACAGAATAGTTCACAGTGCCAGGAAGGAATATGATACTGTCTAATGATCACTTAATTATTCAAAAAGACATATCATTGCTTTCATTTAAGGAAAATGCTAAAAAAAAAAAAAAAAAAAGATTTCAGCAGCAAATCTTTTTGATTTCACTTTTACTTATTTTATAAATTGTATCTTACTCAGATAAAAATATAACATTCTGAATAAACCTAAAACATGTACAGTGGGGCAAAAAAGTATTTAGTCAGCCACCAATTGTGCAAGTTATCCCACTTAAAACGACGAGAGAGGCCTGTAATTCTCATTATAGGTATACCTCAACTATGAGAGACAAAATATGAAAAAAAAAATCCTCCACTCGATGCTGCGTGAAAACGCTATGGGAAACATCTTGTCATGTTGCCGGTTGTGAGGCATGTGTGTATCAAACACGCCAAATCTTTGGCTTTTATAACCTCGGTGGGTGACGTCATCTGATAAGACGCACCTGTAGCTTATAAATAGAAATGAACCGGAAACATTCCTCAGATTCTTGTCTTCACCTAGTTGTGAGCGTGTCTGTGTCTAACCAGCAAAATAAGTGTTTAAACTCACCGATAATGGCAGAGTTTTAACGAGATGTCCCTCCGTGTGTATAATCCATATCGGAGGGCGATCTCTACACTTTACTGCTTCGATTAAGTGCTACGCGCGCGCCTTGCATTCCTTGAGAAGCTTCGAGCCACCGCGCATTCCTGGGGCTTAAACTCGTGCATCCGGCAGAGCAGTGAGAGACAGATTTAAAAACTCCTTTCTTTCGCGTTCTTATCGGATCGGGAAATTCCTCTGTCCGCTCTCAAGCGCGCCCTGGCGCTTCTTGTGAATGGGCAAGGATAAACATCCTCTCTTGCTTCCGCGGAGATGGTAATAGCCTTTAAGCACTTAAAAAAATATTTAAAAAAAAAATAATAATAAAATAAAAACATAGACAGCAGGTTCTGTCGCGTGGCCGGGGGGCGAAGCCTCAACGACGCTTTCTCCCCTTTTCTTAGCAATCTCCATATGAGTTAACCCTTTCATGGAGTAAGCTGTATTCATCCCGTGTTTTCCTGCCATCAACTTATTTATTTATTTAAATATAGTTGAGGTGGAAGCGCGGGGTTATATGATGACAACCAGATAGAAGAGACGCTTCCAGGCTATCTCTCTCCTGGGACATCATCCTTCCTGAAAAGCTATTACTTCCTTTCAAGCTGTGTAGACTTTTTATCTTCCTTGGAGGGAAAAGCTTTTCAGGCAGCAGGTCAGACTGCTGAGAGACTTGAGTACTGCCGGGGCTCTTCAAGGTAGGGCGTATTGGACTTACGCCGGGCCACAGACCTGTCTCTTTGTGCAACAAAGCAGACGACTCATGCTATCGGCCGTTTTATGGCTGCTATGGTTTCCGCGGAAAGGCACTTGAGGTTGAATCTCAGGGGCATCAAGGAGAAGGATCGTGTATTCCTTCTTGATGCCCCATCTCGCCTCCCGGCCTACTTGGCGATGTCGTTAACTCGGTCGCCACTAGGTTCATGAGGCGAAGTTATATAACAAGCCTTCGGGAAATTCCTTCCCCGCCGTACTCAAGAGTCGGGACTGTCGGCCATCCGGGTCTGACTGTTGCGAGGCGTGAAACACACAAGGAGAGTGTTTTTGAGCCGGGCACCCCCTCGTAAGATTGGGGTGCGTCACGCAATTTGCCTCAAAAGAGGTCAGACTGGCATACTGTCTTCTTCACAAAGAAGCCCTGAGGTTCCTTTGCCCAGGACCGTGGGGGGTGGCCCCCCAATGGGGAGAGGCACGCAGAATTCCTTTCAAAGAATGAAGTGTTTCTTCCTGGCACCCCCAGGAGGTTGGTGTTCTTGCTCCGTCACCACTGGTGTTTCGGGCAACACCAGTCTCCAAAAAAATTTTTGTTTTTCGTTTTTTTCCTGCCATGTTTCAGGATGCCGAACATCTAACATCCCCCCCCCGTTTAACCAAGCCGCCGAGACTTTGCCCCTTTCTGAGAAACTGGCAGCGTGGAAGCTACTGCCAAGTATATCTTCTTGGGTTCTAAGCACTGTAGAGAAAAACTACAGGATTCAGTTCTCACATCACCCAGTGGCGTGGTCTCCACTTCCATGAAACCGGAAAGTGCGCATCTGCTGACAGAAGTTGCTCAAGAGGAACGGGGGGCTGCGTCCAATTTTTTAGATTTTGCGGGCTTTACCGCTATCTAAAAATAAATCAATAGAAATAATGCCATAACACAGGAGGTTCCTGAGGTTCGCTTTCGGGGGCGAAGCCTACCAGTATCAGGTCCTTCCATTTGGTCTAGCTCTCTCACCCGCACATACACAAAATACATGGATGTAGTTCTGGCTCTTACGACTCCAGAGCATCCGTATTTGAATTACATGACTGGCTGGCCCAGTCTCAGTAGCTAGTGCTCCGACATCAGCATGTCGTCCTAGCTAATCTTTGTTTTTTAGGATTGAGATCCAACGCCATGAAAGAATGCTCTTTTCTGTTTTGAGTACAACATATTTGGGTGTCACATGAAATTTGAGCGTAAGCGGGCACAGCTGTCTCCCGCTCTGGTCGAATCCATTCTTAAAACCCTCAAGGAAATCAAGCTAGAACAGAAAGTGACCATCACTTTCAGAGATCTTAGCTCTCATGGCAGCTGTATCCACGGTGACACCTTTGGGCCTTCTGCACATGAGAGCATTTCAGTTGTGGCTAAGAACCAGGGGATTTCACTCTAGGGCCAATCCCCAATAAGGGCTATGCGCTAGGTGCTTTGTACCCTTCCTATGTGGTTCAGACCTCGGTTTCTGACTCTGGGTCCCACTCTAAGTTCGTCTTGTCGTCGCAGATGCTAACCACAGACGCTTTCCTCATGGGCTGGGGTGCGGTCTTAGATGACCGTCCAGCCCAAGGAAGCTGGAGAGGCCATCTTCTTGCGCGGCACATCTATTTCTGGCCCTAAAGCACTTCCTCCAGCAGTTGAGACTACCATGTCCTAGTGCGGGTGGACAACACTATGGCAGTCTTATATATTAATCACCAGGGCGGACAGTACTCGCGCCGCTAAATAGCTAGCGCACCAGGTTCCTGTCCCTCAGGGCGATTTACATTCTGGGAAAATTTCATGTAGCGGAGGTGGACCTCTTTGCCTCGCAAGATAAGCAAATGTCCTCTTTACTACTCTCTGACTTCCGGCCCCTGCATCTGGACGCCTTGGCGGTCCCTGAACAGGACCAACTAAGTCAAGCTGGTCTTCCAGCCAGCGTAATTAAGACTATTCTAAGTGCTAGGGCTGCCTCCCCAAGAAGAGCTTATGCCCTCAAATGGAATGTATTTGAAAGTTGGTGCATGACAAAGCAGGTAGACCCAGTCCACTGCCGTATTGTTTCAGTGCTGAAGTTTCTGCAGGAAAATTTGTCCTCGGGCTTGTGCCCCCTTGTTGAGCCACTAGAGTCATCGCCTCAGGTTTCTGACCCTCAGGATGGTTTTTCTAAATGGCGTTACCTCTCTAAGAGGATCGGAGATCTGTTAGTCTCCCCATCCTGCCTAGACTTTGCCCCTGGGCTAGTCAGGGCCATTTTGCATCCTCACTAACTATCTTCCGAACGTTCCATTCCCAACATGCACCCTATTGTTTTTAAAGCCTTCTGTCCTCCGCCTTTACAGCTTCAGAGCAGAAGAGACTTCACTTACTGTGTCCAGTACGTGCTCTTCAGATTTCCATCCACCGCATCAGCTAGTGGCGTAAGTCAGAGCAGCTTTTACATGGTCTGGAGCCGCAACCGGGGGGCGGCCCCCACTACACTGGGCTATTGCCCTCTCCTATGAGGCGCGTGGGCTCACTTCGCCTCTAGGAATCAGGGCTCATTCAACCAGGGGGATCGACTCATCTATTGCACTAGCAAGAGGTATTCCCCTGCAGCAGGTGTGTGACATGGAGGGTTGTCCCCTCCGCACACATTTGTTACATTTATAGTCTGGATGTTCAGACTATAAATGTGAGCCCGGAATGCTACTCCGGGCTCACGGGTCCTCGAGTCAGCTACCCAGACATAGTTCTGAGACCTTCTCGGCCTTGTGCGAACACGCTACACAACCTTGGAGTCCAGACACTTGCAGTGCAGCGGCGTTGGCACTCTCGTTTCTATAGCGTTTTAATGCAGCATCGAGTGTAGCCTTTGAAAGGGAACATCTCGGGTTACTTTGCTGTAACCCTGTTCCCTGAAAAGGCGTGAACGAGATGCTGCGTCCCAATGCCGCACTGCCTACGTGACCGGACGTCCGTTCGGGCAAATCAATCTAAGGGATGTTTCTGGTTCACTCCTATCTATAACCTGCAGGTGCGTCTTATCAGATGACATCACCCACCGAGGTTATAAAAGCCCAAAATTTGGCGTGTTTGATACACACATGCTTCACAACCGGCAACATGACAAGATGTTTCCCATAGCGTTTTTACGCAGCATCTCGTTCCCGCCTTTTTTAGGGAACAGGGTTACAGCAAAGTAACCCGAGACGTTTTTACTCAAAATCTCACGATACGTGGCCGCATTCATTCATTCCTTTACATGAACCAGTTGTCCTGGTCCATTTGCAGAAAAACAGCCCCAAAGCATGATGTTTCCATGCCCATGCTTCACAGTAGGTATGGTGTTCTTTGGATGCAACTCAGCATTCTTTCTCTTCCAAACACAAAGTCCTATTTTGGTTTCATCTGACCATATTACATTCTCCCAATCTTCTTCTGGATCATCCAAATGCTCGTTAGCAAACTTCAGATGGGCCTGGCCATGTACTGGCTTAAGCAGGGGGACACGTCTGGCACTGCAGGATTTGAGTCCCTGGCGGTGCAGTGTGTTACTTATGTTAGCCTTTGTTACTTTGGTCCCAGCTCTCTGCAGGTCATTCACTAGGTCCCCCCGTGTGGTTCTGGAATTTTTGCCTACAGTTCTTGTGATCTTTTTGACCCCACGGGGTGAGATCTTGCATGGAGCCTCAGATCTAGAGAGATTATCAGTGGTCTTGTATGTTTTCCATTTTCTAATAATTGCTCCCACAGTTTCTTCACACCAAGCTGCTTGCCTATTGCAGATTCATGTCTTCTCAACCTGGTGCAGATCTACAGTTTTGTTTCTGTTGTTCTGTTTTTGTGGTGGAGAGTGACTGTTTGAGGTTGTGGACAGGTATCTTTTATACTGATAACTGACGCCAGGGGTAGCTCGGTGGTTAAGGCATTGGACTACGGTTCGGAAGATTCCAGGTTCAAACCCCCCAGCCACCAAGTTGCCCCTGTTGGGCCCTTGAGCAAGGCCTTTAACCCTCAACTGCTCAGATGTATAAGGAAATAAAAATGTAAGTCGCTCTGGATAAGAGCGTCTGCCAATTGCCTAAATGTAAATGATGCCATTAATACAGGTAACGAGTGGAGGACAGAGAAGGTCCTTAAAGAAGACGTAACAGGTCTGTGAGAGCCAGAAATCTTGCTTGTTTGTAGGCTACTAAATAGTTATTTTTTTCACTATAATTTGCAAATACATTCTTTAAAAATCCTACAATGTGATTTTCTGGATTTTTTTTATTTTGTCTCTCATAGTTGAGGTATACCTATGATAAAAATTACAGGCCTCTCTCATCTTTTTAAGTGGGAGAAATTGCACAATTGGTGGCTGACTAAACTTTTTTGCCCCACTGTATTTGTTAATTAAACAACTTGTGAGTTATGGTCCATTGCAAAGCATTACATTAAACAGTAAATGTACTGTTAGTACTCATGTTGGCAATTTCTTAGAAAAATAATAAACATATAATAACTGGAATTATATAATTATATTTAGGAATAATGTTAGTTTGTTTTAATAGAAACATTGCCTGTTTCTGTCCATAAGACTGTTCTTCTACAGACACGATTATATCGCTTAAATTCAATAAAATAAAATTTCAATTCAATTAAACTTTATTTCTATACTCTGTGAGATCTATATATATACAGTATACTTCCTAAGATGACAATAGAAAGAAACTTTAAAAGTTCAGTGATGCAGGATAACAGGAATTGATTTGCAGATTGGCAGATTGCTAAAAATAACTCATAAGGACTCATACTTGCTTACCCTCACACTTATTTGTGTTGTCATTTAGACGATGACCAGCAGGACACTTGCATTCATAGGAGCCTACTGTGTTAATGCAGCTTCCTCCTTGGCACGAACCTGGCAAAGCCTGGCATTCATCAACATCTGTAGAAAGAAATATTGTCGAACAATGTACTGTAAAGCGACTGCGCCATGAGTTCAATGTTAAAAACATGCGATAATTGCAAACTTGTATGAATTAGTGGAAATTAAATAAAAGTGAAATAGTTGTGGTAAAATAAGATATTTTGTAAAATTCAGTACTGAAGTTAATTAGCTGATCAATGTATTTTATATTGTTAGCAGCCTGGGAGGAAAAGCCCAGGACATGTCTCGTCCAAGAAATACAATACCCGGAACGACAGAGTGGACTGACAGATGGATAAATAGAGGGATGGACAGATGTACAGACAGATAGATGCAGACAGATAGCGAATCTTCAAACTCACTGTGATTTATATTGATGTTTCTGTTGATGTTAACTGTTATTTTTTTGTAGCTTGATGCATATAATCACCTGAGGTCAGTCCAGTTTTTCGTTAATGGTTAGAAACTAAAATTTTCAGTGGAAACCAGTGACAATACAAGCTGTCAAGGGACAGTGTTGTATGAAACAGTAGCACCATTCATGTCCCACCATTTTCCTGCTATAGCCTACACCCTTTAAATAAGAGTTCATTGTACAGGAATGTTTGGAGACAGACTGCAGAGTAACTTCCAGCTGCATAGCAGCTGATGAGGATGTCAAGGAGTAGATTAATTTTAATCTGTCTGCAAACAAATGTAGACACTGAGTCCTATTTCCAGGTAAAAAAAAAAAAAAAAAACTCCAATCACCAGAAACTGGAGAGACATGAAGTCACTGGAAAATCACAGGAAGGATGACTAAAATAGTCTGTTAAAAATTTAGCATTTCAAAATTTGCTTTGTATAGTCTGGCTCCTTAACTTCATTGAGAGGTACAGTGTACAGAAATGTGCTGCCCAGACATGCTGCCTTGAAGTTCAATTCAGTTTTTGGAGCAAAATAACCAGAGAGGCATGATGTAGCAGGTCTAAAGATCATTACTTAAGACATTTTTTTTCAGCTGCAATGATGAACATCACAAATCAGATTCACTTTGGAGACTTCGTCCATGTGCTTTTAGAGGATTCAGTAGAGAATTTAAGCTGATACTGTAGGAACGCTAAATTCACTTAGTATAAACAGATACGGTATAATGTGCCTGAAACGCCTTTGCTGTTAGTAGCCTGCTTTTAACCATGTTGAATGTGATGTAGGTCATGCAAAGTTATTCCAGATGGGCCTGTGGTGCCAGTGCTGGTGTTGAGACTTGGCAAAGGAAAAAAGCATCTTAGTGGATGCAGTAGAGCATACGCTAAATTGTTACAGTATGCAGAGCATCCACTTTGAAACCCAGGCCAAGATGTATATGGGGGGTATCAAAGTTCCAGGCTTTTCTTTGGAGGCAGTCAATAGAAGCATGACAAACACAGATGCAAAACTGACAATGTCTAAAAGTTTGTTTTCTTCTGGTCCCTGTACAAAGGCACTCTGACGCTCTGAAGGCAGATATTAGACAAACCGAGCAATTGTTCTGTATCAGGTGCTGTGTGTGGGGGGACTGCTGTGAATACTGCCTCTTCATTCTGGCATGACAAAAGATCAGACAGAAACATAAACCTTGCTTCAACATGCTGCCTCCCCAGTTGTGCACAATCACATGAGAGTCACAAAGCCTGGCCTGTGCTTCTGCTTCGGGTGCAGGCTGCCACACAGGAATTCCACCTCTCAAAGATTTAGGGTTGATCAGTAATATTTAGAGTCCATGTACATTATACAGTATATATCATAAAAATTCACTCTAACACACTGTTTCCATCAGCTTGCATAGAGAGTTGTCCATACAATTCATATTAAAGATGTTCTCACTGCATCCATATAAAATGTACACGCTAACTGTTTTGTCTAACCTAACTGCATTTAGCCTTTTGTTATCTAACCTCTCTGTGTTAGTAGAATGGTGTCTCACAGGTGAATTGTGTTGATTCATAGCTCCTGTATGTGATCTTTTTCCTGTCTGTATTTATTTACACATGACCCCACATGTTGATGTAGACCTTCTTTGATAATCTCAAAAAAATACGTAGCTTGCAAATTCATCTAAGTATACATTAATGTGCAAAAATCTGAGTGTGTGTGTGTGTGTGTGCGTGTGTGTGTGTGTGTGTGTGTGTGTGTGGACAGAATGCTTTAAAATAGAATGAGATGCACCAAGATAGAATCGACCTTGGCCAAGATAAAGCAGCTGCTAAAGATGAGTGAATGAATGACTGAAAAACTGAATGAAAGTATCTTTTTATTGCTACGATTGATTTTTTTAACAGTCTATAACCATGAGATCAGAATAAAAATTACAGTACAGTAGGATACAGTTTCGTTCCTATAGGTACGTTCCTTGAGCACCCACGAATTGAGAAAAACTTTTGCATGTGGTCAAAAAAAGCCTATAAATGCCTATTTTTTTATTGTTTAAACACTAAATATGCTCCCAAATTAGCTCCCCAAGCCCTTTAATTTCATTTTAAACTTAGATTAATATAAGATTTAAAATGTAAAATACTGACGTTACGTCTATATGTACCGTAATTCACGCAAGTACACTGGATGTTCTCGTTCCTTTCTATTGTGGCCAGAATTTACCTGCATTGGCTTTTCTGTAAGATCAGACTAGACAAGTTTTGCTTTTGCTCTCCACATTATCTTGTCACCAGTTTACTGGTATATAAATGATAATCAGTGTTAATTTAAGGCTGTATATAGTTATATTTAATGGTACAGAACTTTGATGAAAGTTAGTTCCTGTTTTCACTTTTGCTATTGCAGCTATAAACAGTCATTGCCTCAGGTAAGCAGTAATGAAGTGTGTGTCATTTGTTTCCTTTATTTATTTTTAACATTATTTATTTTACTAAAGTATATCCATTTTTTTTATTTTTTATACATTTATTCTACCACATACAAAGCAAAATATCCTATTTTTTTTAATTACTTAATGGGTTGCCCAAAATATATGAATATGAATCTCTCACAAATTAAATCGAAGCAATTACAATGCAACTATTGGCAGAAAACCCAGCTGTCCATTTACAGTGGCATCAAATGACATGCTGCTCTGCACTATTAAAAAAAACAGAAATAGTCATAAATAGGTGCAATAGTCATAAGTAGGTGACATGCAATTATAAAAACCATTCTTTTCTGAATCAAGATGCACTGATTTTGAGCCCTTCGACCTGAAGATGTTTGAAAATGTAAACTTACGGCTAAAGCAATGACAGTTATAACTAATAAGGAGTGTCAAAATACAAAATTATATAAAATAAGGATTTCTGACTTGTTTTTCTAACTTGGTATCCAAATTAAGATTATTGGACAAGGAATCTGAAAATATGCGAAAAAATCATATCATCCAAAATATGACTTCATACCTAATTTGATGTGATGGGTCACATCTTTAAATCTAAGATATCAATAAAGGAATAGTAACATATTAGAGTGAGATGATTAATAAAAAGAGAGCTATTGTCTGTTCTAGTATAAAAGCTCCTAATAATAAGGCAGCTTATTTTAAGGAATCACTGCAATGTGCTCAGATATTACTGCCAAAAGAATAATTATTTAGGTCTTCATTTGCTTTTTCATTAAAAAAAAAAAAGCACTTGACATTGTCACTGAAAAATGGGACTTGTACAGAGCACACTAATTATAACATTCATTGCTTAAAAAGCTCCAGTGTCACTGCCATCAAGGCACTATTCAGGCAAAAGTAACTTTTAAAGGCAGATCTTGTATAACTTTTTATTCTGTGAACAACACATATCCAGGGAGCATGTTTTTAATTAGGTTTAATATATTTTTTTTATTGAAATGATGAGCATTACTATTCTTAGTCGTTATTGATTAAATGTGTACTAAATTTACACATCCTTAGGAAATATGTCATTTGGTTCCAAGCTCGCACTGAAAAAAGGAAGGACTTAATTAATTCCTGGATTAACTTGTTTAAATTATGGGGCAAGATTTCCATATAAGTTAAAAAAAATAATGCAAATCCAAAAATCAGCAAATAATGACAGGTTCATGCAAAATAAAAACAATTATAAGTTAGGTTCTAAGAAAAAATCTGCAAACTGAGGCCACAAACTCTATACTGTAAATGGAAAATGAGGTGCGGTATAACATTTGAATAAAAAATGATAGCTGTGAGATAAGTGCTGACCTTGGCATGCTCCAGTTCGTATATTGGGGATGAAACCTCTGCGGCAGGGCTGTGGTTGAGCAGGGCACTCCTCACAAGGGTGACCCCAGGCTCGGCCAACGGTGGCACAGCATAGTGTCTTGGTGCACACAATGCCACTCACCTGGCTCTGACACATCTTGTTGACAACCTGGGAGAAGCATGGACCTGTCCGGTAATCTGTAGAAAAGAGTCGGTTGGGTTTTTTTTTAGAATTATTAAGATAATCTGAAGATCAAATAAAAAAACAAAACAATGAAATGTTTGAAACCAAATTGTTTCCCCAAGTAACAAACATTCAGATCATATGAGCCTGCTGAACTTACTTAAAAGGTTTTAGGAAAGTCTGCTGGGTAAAACTTATTCACCGTTGTTGAGAAAATGTCTAGAGTTTCCATTGCTCTATCAGTAACACAATTTAAACTGTTAGATAAATTGATTTGATTAACGCTTGTTGTATCCAATAGCTTTACCAGTACATAATTTGCAGACTGTAGACTGTGTCCAGTGTTAACATCTACTGTACAGTATTATTCCAAAACAGTACCACTTTTGTATAATTTAAATATAACATAGTTTAAACTTTTTAAAACCTGTATTTGAAAGGTTTTCCCCTGGCACAATGTCAAGTCTAACAGTAAGAAAATGTGACCAAAGTGTGTTGGATGCAGTGTTCTTAACATCCATTACTGTTACTCTCTGGGTTTCAGCTCCAAGGGTCGGTGTAAACAACATACAGTATCTCTAAGCTCTTTCTCATCTGCTTGTATTCACATTTACAGATGACATGTAAGGGGACATACAGCTGCTCTGGGATAATTCAACAGTCTAGGCACTGCCACTATGAGACCACTTTTAAACTGTCTTATAAACATTTACAGAAAAGCTTGGACACCAAAACAGAAGGTCACTCAGAAAGAGTCACAGCTGCCAGAAAGACTTTTTTAATGCTTAATAGGACTCAGTAGCTATGCAGTATGTGCATTAGATTCACTATTAAAGAATGGAAATAAACTACAGGTTTGGGAGTTTCATGTTCTGCACGTGCTTGATAAATTTCCTTCACATACTCCAGTTTCCTCCAATAGTCCAAAGACATGTGCAGATATGTCACTGGCATTTTCAAGTTAACTCCAAGGCAGTCTTTCAAATTGGTCATAGAGTATAATTGGGTATGGGAGTGTGGGTGTGCTTGTGCCCTGCGATGAGTTGGCACACCATTATCCACGGGGTACCCTCACTTGTGCCCCAAGTTCCCTGGGATAGGCTTCAACCTCCCCTACACAGGATAACTGTGATAGATAATGAATGACTGGATTAAATGTTTCAAGCTTAGTGTTCATATCAGAATAATCTAGTTTTGATTGGTTCAATTTTTCTGCTCATTTTGCAACCGTTTTTTTTTTTTTTCTCAAAGAGGGTCCACTTATTTCTTTTTAAATTACAGTGAAACCTCGGATTGTGAGTAACGCAGTTTGCGATTGTTCCACAAGACGAGCAAAGATTTTTAATAAATTTTTACTTGAAAAACAAGAAAGTCTTGGTTTACGAGTACCAAGTATCATGTATCACGCATGCGCTTTTTGTTTTGAAGCCAAAAGTCACGTGATCACAACCGAGCCAACGATTTTTCTCTCTCTTGCGCTGTAGAATTGGGGATAATTGTCTCCCCTGCTGGGTCTTAGTGCGCGTCTCTTAATGGTATAATCAACATCCGTGCACCCGTGTAGTGTTTACTATAACACTGTGTCCATATGTGTGTGCGTAAAACATTTTATTTTGTGTTTGTAAAATGTACGCATGTACTGTTTCTTATAACACACGTGTGTGCGCGCGTGTAAAGCAAAAGAAAGTCTCATTAGAGAGGTTAAAGATCCATTTTCTCCCTCTCTGTATCAGCCTGTCATTATGTACGTCAATTTGACACCCTCCCAGGGATTTATTTTTAAAAGGTAGAGTGGGGGTTAATTTATTTTATTTTTACTTTATATTTTGTTTTAATTATTATTATGTATTTATTTTTTGGGGCTGTGGAACAAATAATTTAAGTTTCTTAAAAAAATTTGGTTTACGAGTGTTTTGGAATACAGGCTCGCTTCCAGAATGAATTATGCTCGTAATCCAAGGTTCCACTGTAGTTATTTAAGTGTACCCTTAACTTGACCAGACGTTGTGAAAAAGCAAGAAAGCATGGCTGTACCCTTATACATACAAAACCCAAAGTCAATTTTTGTACAAGATGCTGAGTTTATTCTCTTCTGTGAAACCAAGAGATATATGATCTACATTAGAGAAGAGTTTTGACCTCTTTGTCAATTTCATGCACCTGAAAGCAAGTCTACACCTTTTGGTGCACTCTTTTGTAGTTTTACCACAAGCTCATGTCTTTCCTTTTCTTGGGGCATTGTATGCTTTTATTTATTTTTTTAGGACATGTGATAGCATTTGTTTCTAAGGCTAATATCTTGGCTTTCACATTATTTGACATCATAAAACTGTATCCAAATATAAATCTAATAACCCTTAATCCACTTATTGATCTAATGTTAATAGGGAACAAAGTTCTGTGCTAAAAAAACATTTAAAAAAATAAAATAAAGATAAAATTAAATATTATTAAAAAAAAAATTTTCTTTGTTATTTTTTGGATGCTGTTTTATATGTAAGGTGAAATATTTGCAGGCTTGTGTTGTTATAAGTTCAATGATTATGACAAACAGATGATGAAAAAAACAGAATCTCAAAATATTTGAACATTTCCTATGATCAATCAAAAAATTATTCACAATACAGAACTTCTGAAAAACACATTCAAATATGCACTCATACTTGGTTCGGGTTCCTAGCACAAATTACTGCAACAACGCGGTATGGCATGGAGGCGATGTGACACTACTGAGGCATTAATGAAGACCAGGTTGCTTTAATAGCAGTCTTCAGCTTGGCTGTATGGGTGGGTCAGGGTTTTCTCATCTCTTGACAATACCCAATAGATTATCCATGCTGTTAAGGTCAGGTGAGTTGGCTGGCCAATCAAGCACAGTAATATCATGGTTAGCAAACCAGTTAACTACCATAGTGGTAGTTTTGGCACTGTGGGCATGTGCTGCTGGGAAAGGAAATTAACATCTCTGTAAAGCTTATCTGCAAACAGAAACATAAATTGCCATAAAATTTCCTGGTATATGGCTGTGTTGGCAGATGAAATGCCACCTCAAATCATCACTGCCTGACTTTTCCTCTCCTCTCTTCCTCCAGACTCTGGTACCTTGATTTCCAAACAAAATGCCAGTAGTCCATTTCTTTTTCTCCTTAGCCAAGCTTTCCCAAATTCTTCAAACATCTTTGCGTAACACGCTTCTTAAGGCTGCGGTCATTTCTGTTGTTTGTGCACCTTTTCCTATCACACTTTTTTCTTTCCAAGAGATACATAAAACTCAGAATAAAATATTCAAATATTTTAAAATGATATATTTTAAAATGAAAAAGGCTTTAAATATTTCACTTTATGTAATGAATCTATGGGATTTTCAGTTTTTAATAAAAAATTACAACAACAAAAAACACTTTTTAATTATATATATATATATATATTTTTTTTTTTTTTTTTTTTTTTTAGATCCAAGTATGTATATAAGTATGTACATAAAAGTACAAGAAATTAATTTCTATAGAACCATAATAAAATCCATAGAAAAAATATAACTAGTGTTTAAAGCTTGATTTTCCTGTTTCACATTTTTCCAACCTCACACAGACAGCTGTCCTTTATTCCCCTCCCACAAACTTTGTAACACTCACAATGTTTGAGTGTCGTGAAGAGGAAAAAACACCAGTGATTGTAGCCAAGTGTTCAAATCAGTGAGTGACTTGAAAAGCATTCCTGCATCTCTGATTATAGGGGCTTTGATGACAGACTTTAGAAGTGGTCAGAAGCCCTGTGCAACTTTTCCCCTTCCTCTAAACCTGCCAGCCAAAGACACTCATTATGCTCCAAAAACAGACATCCTCTACACATACACATAGGTAATAGACTTGCCTGGACAGAACTGACATTTTCAGTTATTAATACTGGTCATTGGTGGTTTTGATGCTTTACAATGTTTTACCTGTCAGAGAGAGCAAGAGCTCTGAGAAGAACCAGGATTCTGGTTTTCCCACCATCACCCTGAACTGTAAAATTCAACACTGCTAAGTTCACCAACATCTGCTCTCACTCATCCCACACTTCTGATTTCTTTTCCAGACATTCTTACACATGAGAACTGACAAACATAAATATATTTTCTCACACATAGACCTGGATAAATTGCTTGACAACACCTGTGAGGCATCCAACATATAACTAAGTCAATAAAAACAATTACATAAATCAATTACACTGTTTTTTTTATACTGTAGGTAGTAATCTAGTAATCTAGACATAATTTAGTAATCTAAACATGTGTCCCTAGAGGAGGCACAGTCTCCTCCAAAAATACTGGAACAACCAGATAAAGTCTTTAGTTTTTGCTGTGCACAGAAACAATTATATTTCAGATAAAAATTAATAAAAGACAATCAATCAGAATTTTATGTATAAGAAAAAATACTACAGGAAATAATGTTTATTACAGCACGTAATCATTATTATAGTAAATATACAGTTTACTACAGTGTGTTGTAATTAATATACTTAACTATAGTATTCTTTTCTGTAAATAGCATGACATTTACACTTATGGCATTAGACAGACACTTTTTTCCAGAGCAAATTATATTTATTTTATTTATACAACTGAGCAGTTGCAGGTTAAGGGTCTTGCTAAAAAGCTCACCTGTGGCAGCTTAATGGTGCCGGAGTTTAAACTCTTGGCCCTTTATTCAGAAGGCTGCAAGTTCAAAGTCCTGCACTACCAGGCATTACATTTGTTATATTTACATATAAATCTGTTAAACGACTTATATATAGCACATTTCTCTTAAACTTATTTTTCAGGTGATCAAGTGTTTCTTGCTGCCAAGTTGTGCCCTGTTAGACTGATTGTATAAACAGTTAATATCTGTGAAGTAAAATGTTATCCACCCACTACTTTGATAAATGAACAAAAGAAGTCTAGCTCACAAGTCTACCAGGCTATTAACTGCAATGTTGCAAAAACTTGTCTCGGTTTTTGTTCCAACAAACTGAATTGCTATTCGTCAGAGGCTGGTGACAGTCTCACAAGCAAAAAAATACAAATGGTGCCTTTGCACAGTTAATTTCCGTTGTTGATGTGAAGTGTTTTATTATTAAGTTATTGGTTCTAAAAATATAATTGAGGTGCAAAAAATAATTCACCAGGGAAATTTGGCTCTTGTGTGTACAGAACTTAATAGACGCACAACATAATCCACACATACTGCACGTGGGAAGCCTTTGTGTCTGTCAAAATTGACGTGTTAATGGACAACAACTGATATCAATGCAACGTCATTAGAATTGAATTACAACGCTCATCCAGTTGTAGCTTCCTACTGGGATTCTATATTTTGACATAACGACCAGCAGAAAAAAGAACCAGTAATTTTAAATACCATATTAAAACAAAACATGAATTTCAGTCTTACCTCTTTCACACTGTGGACCTGTGAATCCATACACACATGCACAGCGGTTTGGCCCAATGCAGCGCCCTCCATTTTGGCACTTCTTTTCACACACCGCTGGAAACACAACCACAGGGGCATTATGATGCATACTGTACATAATACACGTTTAAATAACTTTTTCTATCGGGTTAACCTAGGAATGGTTTAGCAGCTGGTCAGGGTGAGGTTTAAAACAGCTGCAGTCAACATTCTGTTTATTTAAACCATTTACAGGTCTATAAAGTGGAAAAGCAGTGATATTATTAAGTCTGTCTGCATGTGCTAAAAATGTTTTGCATGTGTGTGTTTATCTTTGTGTGGTGAAACCCTTCACATAGTGACATTTTCTATTTTATACACTATAATTAAACTTTTCTGAAATGTGTTTTTCAGCTTATTTTATGTCAGGGAAAAAATTTCAACACAATAACTGAAAAGAACCCTTATTTATTGATTAGAATAAGAGAATTTGTGTTGTATTTAACACATCATCTTTCTCATGTGTTGAATACAAAAGGCAGGTTTGTTTTTATATGCATCTTGAAGTATATTATTTCACTTCATGCCATGTCAAATTGTTTAACCTTTCCAAATCAACCCAAAGCCATTTCATAAGCAAAAGTCAACAAAGATCCAATTGTTAAGCATTAACAGATTTAGAAGCACTAACCCTTAACATCAAGATTTTTTTCAATAAAAATTGACCCAATGATTTTCAGGCTTATTTACACCAGTTCTGTAAATTTTTCTACCTTTATAAAAATACAAGTAACACTACGCATGCTCTGAATGTGTGCTACTAAGCACATTTACATCTCACACGCTATTAAAGAGTTTAAGCCATTCAGTGATCACTGTATGTTCGAAAACAACATTATCTTAAATTAAAAGGGAATTTATTACAAGTAAAACAACAAATGCCACAAACAGCTAAATTTTTTCTAACCAAATTACAGTTTTGCTGGTCCTCCTACACATTAAATACTTTATTTAAATATATTTAAGGTCAAATCATTTAAAGGAGCCACATTTATATAAATAATAAAAAAAAGTATTGTCTGCCCTTACTCTTTCAATTATATATTTACATTTCATGCATTGGAGAACCCAAAACCAGTCTCAGAAAACTTTCTGTCTGTCAGTATGTATGTCTGTCTGTCCCGCCATATTTGTCACAGCATCATGCAAAACTGGCAGGACAGAATTTAGTGAATCTTTGCCAGTTCTTAGGTATTTGCCTGAAGTTAAGCCTGTGCCATAAATGAAATTAAAATGTTTAGTAGAAGCGAAGTTATGAGCAGGTATGTGCCAGATTTTTTATCACAGGTTTTGACAGCGTACTGAGCCTGTTTCAACCTGAATTAATAATAGTATCACTGATTACATTAAAGCTGATCAGCTTATTTTTAGCCTTAACCTTTTAACTATTTCTACAATATTTTAACCGTCAATGACAATAAAATTCCACAAGTTTAAAACTTCTAGATTTCTCGAAAGGCTTTGCACTAGGTTTTGGAATTTAGCCATAAGAGCATTAGTGAGATCAGATCCTGATGTCAGGTGAAAAGACCTGGGGGGCAGATGGTGTTCTGACTCATTGCGAAGATGTTCAGTCAGGTTAAGTACCTTGGAATCTCAAACCAAACTTAGACCTTGCTTTTTGAATTGGGGCATTGTCATGGAACATATTTAGGTCTCTTAGTTTAGTGACAGAAATTTTTAATGCTACAATAAACAAAGACATCCAATAGAATTGTCTGCTTCAAACTTCGTGTCAACAATTTAAAAACATGTCAGGTACTGTATGAGGCCCAAGTGTCCGCAAACTTTATTCCATACTTCAGATATAGAGCTTAGCCTATTTACTGTATGATGGGGGAAAAACATCAATATGAACTGTATGACTCCTTAAATGTACTCACGTTGCCCACAGTAGTTTCCTGAAAAACCCTTCTGACACTGGCAGTGATCCTCTTCACACACACCTCCATTCATACATCTGATGCTACATTGCTGAGCTGCAGTATATTAAGAAAAAATACAGTAAACTGTAAACAGTGTAAAGAAAAAGACGCTGTGTAAACTCTGGAAAATCCATGCTGGTGATGCTGTATACAAATCTGTCGGCACCCTCTTAAAACGCCATGGCAGTTTATGATCCCAAAGAGACGTGGTTACATTAAGCAAATGCTTTTGCTGCCAAGATTATAATGTTTGAGAAAAAAAAAAACATTGTACAACTTTCCATCTCAGACTGAGGGCTGAATTCATGTGTTTACACAGGATAAAGAAGTGATTTAGGAAGCTTTACGTGATTTGGAAGCACAAGAAGTAGCAATTTGACCAGTGGGGCATGTGCACATGTTGGGCCTCGAACAGTAGCCTTCACCACAGTTGTTACGGCATATGGCTGTAGCGGAAATAGGAAAGGGTAAATGTTAGTACATAAGCTAATGACAAACTGAAACAGGAAAAACCAATACTGAAATAAACAGGTAAATAAACCACAGCACTTCAAATGTGGCATTCAAGTTTAAGGACGCATTTTCCATACGAAATATTAAACTGTGAATATACAGAGTAAAGATGATTGTTGTGATCAGTGATCATTTACTTAACTTATATATATATAAGATATACAGTTTTCTTATACAATTCACTGAATCTTGTTTTATGAAACATTAACAGGTTAGAATAATTAACACTATTTTTTGCTGCTGTTTTTAGTTATTTTAGGACTCCATATGTACAGTAAAATGCCTAAAGTAAATTAGAGATGTTAATGATAAATTTTTTATTAATTAATTGCTATTAAGAATTTGTCAAATTGAAAACTTTTAACCGATAACTTTTAATGGATTTATTTTGCATGTAGTAATATCCTCAACAACCTAGCTCTATTTTAACATCAGCTTAGCTTTACTTAATAGCCAGGCTGCTTACATGATTGCTAATAACTTAATTGACTGACTCGAAATGTTTACAATTTACTTCAACTTTTGCAATCTTAATTTTTTTATGGAGAGGGCTCTGTCTCAAAACTGACCACTGTTTGTGTGTTTTTTGTGTGTAAGAGAGGAGCTGAGTGAATCAATGTTCTGCATGGAATTAGTTAAGATTTTACCAATTTTAATAATAAAAAAAATCATATTGGGAGTTGATGTTTGTGTGGCAGGTCACCACGAATGGTAGGGGAAACACTGGATTGTGCCGCTAGAACTATTTAAATAAAAGATAAACTGAAGGGAAATTGGTTATGATTAATTATTACTAATGAATTCATTATTGACTGTTCTTTGACTATTAGTTTGTAGTGAATGTAGAATATAGCCATGCCAATGACCCCAAATTATTATTTCCATCATTTAGACAATCATAAAAAATGTGCTTATATAGAAGTATACTGTATATAGATTGCTAACCAATGTAGAAACCAGTTATTAGTTTATGTCTAAAACATTTCTATTTTGTTATTAAGCCTCTTCCTATTTCCCTTTTTTTTTTAGATTTAGAATTTATTTAGAATTTAGAATTATTTAGAATTATTATTAGAAACTGTGCTTTGCTACTCTTTTACTCCAGAGCTAATCAAGTAGAAATCTGTGCTTCTATCCTACTGACCAACTGAGAGACAGTTTATTGTGTGTAACATCTGGTGCATTACTTACGCACTATACACTGGTTGCCCCCGGGCAAAGTCTTCCAGCCTGGACAGCAATAGGAGTGCAAACGAGATCCACACACATTTGGCCTGCAGAAAAATGTTAAGACCTTCCCTCAATATAACGGTTAGTAGTCAAGTGTTAGTCCACTTAGAAAAGTGTGTTTCGCTTACATTTGTAAACGCTCGGACAACATTTTTTCGTATTTCTACGTCTTGTCTGAGTTTAACTGCCACAATCTATATATAACATTTAAATCTATTTTAAACATAGTCTATATAAAGAGGGGGAGAGAAAAACACGAACCAATGATAACCATGAACAAACCAGTAAAAAACAATTCTCTTTAGTAGTACAAACAGTGAAAATAACTGAGTAAGGCACGTCAACATCAAATTGCTAAATATCGAGAAGTCAAATGGCCAGACTGCAAGAATTAGTTCTGCAACTTCTCATTATCTCTGGATGAAAGCCATTTATTGAGTCACTTACCATGCAAAAGTAATAACATGAAGATGAAATAAGAAAAATGCCTCGATAAGGACGAGTGTTTATTTCCATGTATACACAGCTGCTGCAGTAAATAAGCCAAAGTGAATCCAAATGTGTTAGAGTACTAATCATGGTAATAGCGTGACTGCTCTCAAATTCAAGTCAGATTCCTTCTCTTCACTACCACTCCATTTCCAGGAGATGAAGAAGCAGTAATTATGTCACTCCATATCAGTGTAGACAGTACGACAAAACACTTTTAGCTATTTACCTTCTTAGTTAAATTGGACCTTTGGCAGCTTTTAAGCAACTTCTGGTCCAATGCGTTACCTGTGTTGGCTTATGGCTTCATAGTTTTTTAATTATAAACTAATAACCTAGTAATACCTCACTTAAAGAAGGCTGTATGTCCCTAAATGACAATTCTGGTCAGGTGGCTCGGAGCACATTGCAGTCATTCCCATTAACATTTAGCAAGTGGAAAGCCTGATCCTTGAAAATAGACAGATAACTTGTCACCAACTTGTCACCAACCTGTACAGGAAATCATTTACAAACACCACTTGCACATTACAAGAACGCGGCTGGAAGTTTTTGCCATATTCCCCATACAGCCTGTATATTTTCACGTGTTTGGGCCATTAAAGGAGTTCCTAGCAGGCCAGTGTTTCAGATGTAAAGCAGGCTCTGGCATACTGAAAAACTTTCTACTTTGATGATGTCCAAGCACTAGCGAAAAACTATGATAAGTGCATTAAGTGCAATGGATTATATAGACAACTAATAAAGGTAGTTTACTCTCGTAATTGTGTTATTCTGACCAATCAAAAATCCCAGTATGGCTTGAACTCCCTTTATATACAGTCAATAGTTCAAATGAATGATAACATTTAATAATACATAATTCAAAGTGTTAAAATCGAGCTACTATAGTAAAACAATACAGGATGTGATGTTCTACCAAAAAAATTTATTTTATTTTACTATAAGGAAATATTATTTTATGTTTTAATATATTTTATGTCATTATTTAAAAAATTGTATTTGTAAACTTGAAGGAGTCCATCTGTACATAAATCTTATTAAGAAAAGGTTCAAAGTGTGTATATAATCAAACTAATATTTACTTAAAACTATTACAAAAAAAAGATATCATACTACACTGGATTTCATTTATTTATATTGTATACCGCTTATGCTGTGTACAAGGTCGCAGGAGACACTAGAGCACGAGGTGCTGAACACCCTGGACAAAGTGTCAATCTATTGCAGGCCACAGATGAACACACTTTCACATCCACACACACTCTGAGCAATATGGGAATGCCAATTAAGAATCTGCATATCTTTGGACTGCTGGAGGAAACCAGGGTACCCAGAGGAACGATCAAGCACATGCAAACTCCATAAACACAAATCTGAGGCAGAAATTGAACCCTCGACCCTGAAGGTGCGAACCATTACGCCACATAGTGCCAACCATTATGCCACCTTGCCACCTGCCTGAGAACACTGTCTGTAAAAAAAAAAATGAGTACAATACTACAGTTCCTTGAGTCCTCAAGACGTTTTAAATTTTCTGTCCATATGCACAATGATAAAGAATACCTTATATATATCGGCTACATTTAGTAATTTACCTGAAGGTAAATATTAATTTTTTTTTTTTTTTTTTTTGGAGGACGCACTTTAATTATAAAAACACCTGGCGTTGCTATAGTAACAGTGATTCAGGAGGCTTGTCGTTCTGAAGCCACTCACCCGGTCAGGGACTCCTGCTTGCCGCGTCTCCGCACTCGGCTCTCGGCGGCTTGTGCGCTGCGCTCCACCTGAAACTGGCTTCTCCCGGGCATCTCTCCGGCTAAATTCCCCACCAGTGCACCCAGCAGAGCCAGACACCAAGACAAACATCTCCAATTCCTCTTAGACCACATCATAAAAATCCTTTATATATACTGTATACGGAGAGAAATAGAGCCCTTCTGCGCACTTTCAGTGAGACACAATAAATAATCCGCGTCTTTAAAAAAAAAAAAAAAAGACAGCAGCTAGGCTTTAGTCATGGCAGCTAAAAAAAAAAAAAAAAAGTTTACCCCCCTTTTCAGTAACTCCTTCGAAGTAAGAAACTATCCACACACCCCAGAAATATTTTGTAAATGATGGAGAAAGTTTGAAGACAGCCAGTGCGTTCGTTTCAGCCGTTAGCGTTGAGCTTGTGAGCGCGCCGCAGCTGTCTCACGCTCTCCTCTTAGGATTCTGGCGCGCGTGTGGTGTCCGCGTGCAGCACGCACCACAGGTCGGCGCGAGCAAAAAGTGTGTGTGTGAGAGAGAGAGAGAGAGAGAGAAAGAATTTGTCTCATATCTAATGAATCACTGGATAATATGTTTTACTTTGTGAACTCAAACCCTCAAATAATCTGCTCATCATCCCACCCAGCAGTGAAAACACACAATGATACTCCCCCCAAAAAAAGACTGTGGTGAATTGCACCTTTCGACAGCTTTGATTTTTATTTAGCATTTAATCATTAAAACAATCAGAATGAAACAGGAAACTGTAATTTCATTTTCATTCTAGGTTTAAAAGTAGACCACATACAGTACATGTTTCTATGAACTCAAATTAAAGGCACGCACCTACTGTACAGTATCAGGGTCACACTCCAGTGACAAGCAAAGAGACAGTTTAGGACAACTTGTCCCTCACTTTAGCATTGTGGTCAACCATTTTCAGCATAGCACCAGCTTTGCTACTTGAAAACATGGCATATATTCCAAAATGATGATGATGCCAGGTTTTATTGGGTTTAAAATGTGAAAGAGTGGTTCTGGAAGTATGAGATATTATATACAGTATATCTACATAGGTATAAGAAGAGTATATACTACCTGGCCAAAAAGAAGTAACTAAAGCAAAGAGGTGAGATCCTTCCATTGGACAATTGATGCAGATATGACATAATACTATACTGTATATTTCAGCTGGAAGCAAGTTATTTAATCCCAACAGATGCTATGTTTTCTTAAACAACCATTTCAGAAGACATATCCTCTGGTTCAGATGGGTCAAATTTATGGCCTGCACCAAGCAAAGAAAACAACTGAGGAGATGCTTAAACTCGTTGAAAATTGGTTTTAAAACTGTCCAATACTTTATTAAAACCTGGAAGAAAAATGGTCAACCATCACCTTTGAGAAATCAAAGCTAGGGGCCAGGGGTAGCCCAGTGGTTAAGGCATTGGACTATGGTTCGGACTACGGTACGGTTCAGATGTGTAATGAGATAAAAAAAAATGTAAGTCGCTCTGGATAAGAGCGTCTCCCAAATGAAATGACAAATGAGATAGAAATGTTACTGTATCTGAAAAAGAATTCAGTGATCAGAGATCACTTAATCCTTTGGTAAAATTAAATCATAAAAAATAACAGTATAACTCGCAGCTATGTTTATTAGTAATAGTAAGGGCATTGTAATAATCAGCTGTATAGATTGAGCATAAAGAATGGACAGTGGAGCATGTGGTCTGATGACTCCAGATTTACCTGTGCCCAAAGCGATAGGTGCATCAGGGTAAAAAGGGAGGAGGATGAAGCCATGCACCCATTACAAGGTGCCTACTGTACAAGCCTGTGGAGGGCAGTGCTATTATCTGCAATTGCTTCTGTTGGATTAGTTCTAGGTTCAGCAACGTTGTGTGCCCCAAAATGAAGTTAGCTCATGATGTGCATATGCTAAATAACCATGGTTTTTGCATCAATGTTTTTTTTTTCTCCACTTATGGCATGACAATGCCAGGATTCACTGGGCTTAAAATTGTGAAAGAGTGGTTATGGGAGAATGAGACATTTTCACATATGAATTGGCCACCAATCCAGACCTTAACCCATTGAAAATCGTTGGGATGTGCTGCAAAAGACTTTTACGCAGTAGTCCGACTCTCCCACTATCAATACAAGCTTTTGCAAAGAAATTAATATAATTAATGGACAGAAATAAATGTTGTGCAAAATGTGCAAGCTTATCAAAACAATGCCTCAGTAATTATGTGCCATAATAATAGCTATAATAATATAATAGAATAAAGCTTTAGGGAGACACTACATGCACATTTAAAACATAGAAACTGTACACTCCCATGTCAAGAGCTTACGAGATGTTACAGTATTCGTGAAGTATGCAATAGCTGCCCGGCCGATACATTCATAGCACAACACATACTGTATTTCATGGAACTTAGGGCACAAGAAGGGGTACCAGGAGGGACTACCCACCACAGGGCACGTGCATACACACATTCACTCAATCATACACTACAGGCAATTTTTGAACTAAAAATGTACCTGTAAAAGTATAAGCACACCTGTGGCACACACTAGTATCCAGCTATTAGTCAATCAGTATTTGGTCAGGTATGTCCTTCTGCTGATCTTTTTCCTTTGATACATGGCTTAAATGTAGCCTGACAAAAACACAACTTTATCACAATCATTGCTCTGTCACACTGTGCATCTGGTGCTCTTTTACTGGAGTTGTTTACTGGAGATGTAGATTATAATCTCTGGCCCTGTTGTAACTAAGCATTAAATATTTACGCTACTCTTTTTTGTAAACCTAAATTAGACACTCCTTTAAAAATCTTAGTTTAAAAAAAAAAAAAACACAAAGCAGCAGACTAGGAGGTATCTAAATAGTGTTTGTGTTCCAGAGACTAATATGTAATTTCCCAATCTGTCATTGCACACACACTGATGCCCTACAGCATTATGTTGATAACAGTTAAGAGGCTTCCTGTTTGCCAAGACAGTGCTATGTATTCAGTGGCCAGAATAGGCCTATATATAAACAATACATACTGTGGTTTAATGCTTGAACATGCATGGCTGTCTAACAAAATGTTTAAATAGAAATAAGTACATCTCTGCTGACCTCTAGTGGTAAAATGTTATTTTCACTAGTATTTTGAGAATATACAGTAAATGCCAATCAGAGGATTCACACAACCAGGAGCATGGAACTCTGTCAGAACATGGGACCTCTCGCAGGAGGCAACTTCAGATTGCAAAAAAGTACTAAATGCAGTGGTGGCAATAACTATAACCTTTTTTTGTGTGCGTGGGACATTTACTTCCATAACCCTGGGCATGCGAGGCCACATTGCTAAACACTAAACCACTGTGCCACACTATTAATAATACTTGTCCATTCATTCCTCTTTTGTAACACCCATTTTGTGTACAGGGTTGTGGGGGCCTGGAGACTTAGGGCACAAGGTGGGGTAGAACAGGAAAATGTGCCAATCCATCACTGGGCACACACTACAGGCCATTTGGGAATGACGGATCTGGTTTTTAATTGTATTCGGTTTTTTTTACTAAAGTAATTAAAGAAAACCTTTTCAATTTTAGAAATAAATCCAAAAACAAAAACACATCATTCTAACGAAAGACCTTACATGGCATTACATATACAGTACTATATAAATCCTATAGTAATAAAGTTAGTTAAAACTCCAGCATATCATGTACAGTACTTACATAGTTAGCAATGTAAAATATCATTAGCTGTGTGGTTAAACATGGTTAAATTATGCTAACATAAAATAAAGCAAGAAAGGTAATTCTTGACAAAAGTAAAAAAAAAAAAAAAATTTCCTGTTAAAATCCAAAGAAAAAAAAGTACAAATATTCACACACAGAAAGTTCCAACTTTTCTCTCCAAAAACCACCTGCACACTGGCAGTGTTTAAACATATCAATAGAATCTTAGATTTTTTTGTTTGTTGAAAATGTCAACAGGCGGAAACAAGCAAGACATGGTGCAGAACTTACTTCATATGGGCTTGCACATGTAAAACATTCCAACATTTAACCCGAAATGCAATAGTACTTTTTAAAAAAGTGGCAATGCTTTTGAGAAATATCCAGTGTTTTCTTCCAAGGTCCAAGTTGAAATATACTGTATATATTTTTTAAAAACACACAAACCCTGAACATTAATCCCTGCAAAAACAATAACACAATCACGAATGTGCTGCACTGTGGATCAATCCAACACTTTGTCAGTAAAGGACAAGCTCAGAGTCGTATTTTGCCTGAGACAATGTCATCGTACACACTCTGAGAGAGGGGAATGTATGTTTTCTTGGAGTTATCCAGGAAGTAGAGTGGAGCTTGGACAGCCTTAGGACAGAAGCCGTCATCCACTAGCTTTTTCTTTTGCTGCTTAAAGGTCTCCGTCACGTCCAAGAAAGCCTGTGGATAAAAAGGAATGCAGTCCTGAAACAGATGTCTTCTCTCAATTAAAAACCCTGACATAATAAATAAGACTTGCTCTAGTAACAACAAAGTGACAAATTTGTATAATGAAAATTTTGAGGACAAATGTTCAAGACATAGTTTGTCTTAAAGACAAATGTTCAAGACATAATACACAATGCGATATGATAACTGACAGATATATCTAGTGTAAAAATATAATTGCTTTGAACACAAACTTCATTTATTAGAAGTGATCTTTATCATTCTCATACCTGGACTCTTAAAAACCATGGCCAGGCATATGCTGGAAGGTTCTGTACCAAATGTTTGTAAAGGCTCTCTCCATCCAAGTCATGGCCTTCCTTTAAGACAACAGCTGCCATCCCTGCTCGTCCCTCGTAGCCTGAGTATGTACAAGGATTATTCATGTAGATTAATGCAACATGCTGCATGTTTTTCCCATTTCCCCCCTCTAGATTAAAATTTGAGAACCAAAATTATCAAGTACCAAAAACAAACAAAATAAAACCCCACTATTTCTCTGTCTATCCTTATACACATGCTTTTTGTTATTGGGTTATTTGAGTGTGCATAAAAAAATGTGTCATTTAATTGAAATAAGATGCCCATGTGGTTGGTCCCACAATAAACCCCCCAAAAAATCTGCATGTCCCAAAAGAAAAAAGAAATAAACAAAACTAAACACAAAAAAGTTTATGCCAAAGGTTTTCCCTGGCCTTAGTGGATAATTTCATCTGCATATTAAAGATTTGTACCCAAGTTCTCCTTCTCTTCTGATCCAATTCTCCTATTCAGAGTTTTTCCCTGCCACTGTCGCCCATGGCTTGCTTTGTTAGAGATCTTAGTCTCCATCTGGATTTCTCTCATTTTCCTTTCGTGGCAGTTTCTATTGTTAGAAATGCTGTACAGGAACACTACCAGTCAAAAGTTTGGACACACCTTCTAATTCCATAGTCCTTCTCGATTCATATCAAATGTCTTTCCAATTCGTAAAACAATGATCCAAAATCCAAAATGTGCACCAATCTCCTTCGAACAGGTCAGATAGAGATGTCTACGCTACTTATGCTCTTTAAAGTCTCATAATGCCTCTAATCCGAGGTGCCGTTTGTTTATTGGTGATTTTTGAGGCTGGTTACTCTAAACAAGCTTCTCCTCTACAGCAAAAGGTAAGTTTCGGTCTTGCTTTTCCTGCGATGTTCTTCATGAGCACGAGTTTCACCGTGGTGCCTGATGGGTTTTGCAAATGCACTTGAGAAAACTGTCCTTGCAAGAACTTTTCCAGAATAGCTGACCCTTATGTCTTAAACTATCCGCTAACTGTTGTTGTTACTTGATTACCTTAACCCTACGTGTTATATCATAGTTTTGAAATAAAAATCCGGTATTGTTCCAAAATGTAGAAATTAAATCCAACCTTTTTACTGGTACAGCAGGTGTAAGTTACAGGTGATGGGGTATAACCCCACAATGTTAAAAAAATAAAATTCAGGACCCCAAAGCCCAAAAAACAAACAAATAAAAAAATTAAATCATATGATAATAAATAAAAAATATGAATGGAGATTGGAGTAAAATAAACCCAATTATTTTGTAGACAGTAAGAGAAATCTAATAAATGACATCCCTGCTTGTCTAAACCTTAGAGGAACATGAATAGTCAAATAAGGTCAAATAGATCTTGAATAAACCTGGCACAGTGACGCCGTAGACGTTTACATCCTGCAGGAATTCCAAACAGCCTAACACTTCAGAAACCTCAGTGGTGGCCACATTCTCTCCTTTCCATCTGTCAAACAAATTCGAAAAGATACACACATAATTGAAGAGGTTATTTTTTTGCACTAAATCATAGAGGATGCCTGACGTGCAGTCAGCATTCTGTGCTCGATGCCATCTGTGTCCTGTGGGAATGATTTCAGGGTTTGCACATGACATTTGTGTTCTTCCACTTCCACTTTATGGACCTCATTTTGTGCTCAAGGCATTGTCATGTAAGAACATGTTCAGAACCCTAAGTTAAAGTAAAGGGTTTCCAGTAATGAGGAAAAGCCATGTTTAAGCAGGTAAAGTCATTCTAGGCAATCACATGCCTTTTTGTTTAGGGAAGTTTTACATATAGGAGTGATAGCCAGATGTCCACATACTTTATGAAACAATACAGTGTAAATGAAGTCAAGTAGGCTGCAGCCATGCATAAGGATGTTGGTGATTTAGGGGAAAAACACTTTTCCCCACTGGGAAAAACCAATCCCAGTAAGACACTTCCTTTCTAGGATTAGCTTGTTTTACACTCAGTCATTCTAGCCAAGATTTTCTACATTACCATAGTGCTTTGTCCTGACCTGCCAAACCTAAGCAAGACAAATGGCCCCTTTGTGCCCTCCTGCTTCATGGTGTCGTCAATGAAGGGCTTAGGCATTTGACCTGGCTTGCTAATGTGACTATTGTTCTCCCATCTTTCAGACATGGTAGCTGTCTCTCCTTTAATATACCACAGTCAGCAATCTCCCAGCCAGCCTTTGGGTTGAACTCATTTACTCTAAAGTACACTACTCTCTATTGATAAGCCATCTCCAGAACTGGCTTTGTAAAAGGAGCCTTGCGTCACTTCTGGCATTTTCATGAATGAACGCTGCCTAGATTTTGGCCTGGTTCTTTAGAAATGCTGCCAGTGTTTATTAGTCTCGGCCATGAATTCCACTCGAGCGGTGGGGTTGGGCGGTGCTCTGTCCTTAGCGTTCTCAGCAGGGTGATTTCATTCACATGAAGACTAGAATCAGGGATAGCATGCATAATTTTTCCTAATGCAACCAATTCATGCACTACTCAGATTTATTTATGGGCTGGTTTTGCAGTAAACAATCTTGTCTTGTAATTAAAATGATTTAAATTCAGGTGCTAAGGACTTAAAAACGATAAGAAAAGTCACTGACATGGCTTAGACCTGATGTTGTCAACCTGACTCATACACAAAATCATTATTAGTTACAGTAAATGCAATGCAGTGCAATACCTGAATGTGTCTCCAATCCTGTCTTTGAAGTAGACAAAATCTCTGTGATCCTGGACCATCAAATCTCCCGTGTTGAAATATACATCTCCCTCTTTAAACACATCTCTCAGCAGCTTCTTTTCAGACATGGTTTTGTTCCCCGCATAGCCAAGAAAAGGGTTGGTGAAAGACAAGGGAGCCACCAGCAAGCCGACTTCACCTGAAACAACAGAATCACATGGCAAGATACAACTTTCTCTCATTACAAAAGCTACAGATAAATGATTTTAAATACTAATTACACCAGAGCACTGTTGATGTTTCAAAGGCGTTGAACAATTTTACATAATAAAAGCTCTGACATTAGTACTAATTTATGGTTTATAAAGCGCTCGTACTACCACTGAGCTAGAATTTTTATAGCAGCAAGCCCTTCATAGGGTCGTACTCTGGATGAACCACATTTTTTGTTATTTAACAAAGACCAAAGAAACCGTGTTCCTGGAAAATTAGCTTCATGGTGGTACCTGCCCTTTGCATCAGGATGCATCCCATACAGGATGCGTTATTTTCCAAAAAAAGCACGTCCATTGTGTTTTATTCTTTACTCACACCATAGCACAGCTTAATGCCTGAATAGGATGAGAAGTTCAGAAGGTGTGTGTTATTTTCCTATACTCTCGGTGAGTTAATAGTGCACTCTATCTAATATGGCATTGTTTCTATGGTAACAGCTCATATACAGGGGCTTGTACACAGGATGCGACATATAATCTAAAAATAATAGATTTTAAAAATATGATATCCTTTATGTGGTGATGTTTAACATGTATGGAAGGGGTCTTGGTTGTAAGCATTTGTAACAGTTGCTGTGTTTTATAAAGTTTATCAGCACATGAAAGTTATCAGTAGTTTTTGAGAAATAGAGAGCGAGAGAGACAAACAAATACGTAATGATCACTGTTATTATTACTATTATTACTATTATTATTATTACTATGATCACTATCATCATTATTACTATCATTATTCTTATTATTATTATTACTACTATTATTATCATTATTATTATTACTTATAGTACCTATCTGTATATACAGTATACTCTTTTTATAATGTTTACTTTACATTTGACTTTAACTAAATGTCTATATACATTTATTTATCATGACTCTTTCTATACTATTCTTTTTTTACTTTCTACTCTTGTTATTTTCTTTTAACTTATTTCTTATTTTTATATGATTCTTACATAAGAAGAATAATGCTGATTCTTACTGTCTACCGCGTGCTGATTCTTACCTTTATTCACTTTCAAACAGCACCCCTTTTCTGTTCGGATGGGTTCATATGTTTCAGGGTCACATTTTAATAGTTGAAATGGTAGACTACGCTGCAATACAGAAAACATTAAAAATAAGAATTTACTGCAGAAATCAAACAACATATTAACCACTCAGCAATCAATCCCCATTTATAGCCACAGGGTATATATTCAGATTTTACACATAATAATTAATCCAGCAGATAAAGCAATGCTATAATTTGTAGAAAGCACTAGCCACAGCCTTTATTTAAAAACATTTTCCAGGAAAATATGGTCAACCTCAAAGTCTGAAAATTAAAACGAACCTTGTTGAAATAACTGGCTCGCCCGATGGGTCCGACTTCAGAGGTGTAGTTAACAAAGCCAATGCTGGCCTCGGTCAAACCGTAAGCCTCGCAAATCCGGATTTTCCCAAAGCGCCTAGAAAACTCCTTCCAGACGTCTGCTCTAAGGCCACTCCCTGCAGCAATACGCACTTTACTGCCAATCTCTTCTGGAGTCTGTGTACAATTAAAAAGGATTCGCACTCATGTTATCAGAGCATGCTCATGAACATAACAAACCACAACATTTTAGGACATAACATGCTGTCCTAAAATAAATTGAATAATAATTCATTTCTTTATAAAGCAGAGCGCAATGCACCTTGGGTTGATTGATTAAGTATCGACAGAGCTCTCCAATATACTGGAACACCGTAACCTCGTACTTGATGCAGTCCTTCCAGAACTGGCTTGTGGAAAATTTCTTCTTTAGGACACATGTGGCTCCTACGAGCAAAGAAATCTAGCAAGTGAAGTAAATATTTACCCTAAGCAGCATGAACATGTATATTTATACTTTCATTTAACGTGATATTTAAGCAGCCCACTTATTTTTTGCTTTAAATATTTTCAACATTCTATTTTCACACTGCTAAATAGTTTCCTACATTGTCCAGAATTCCATCTAAATACTATGTGATCAATTCCTACTCACTGCTATTGAATTCCTACTCAATGCTATAATTCATATGGTGAAACATAAGGTAAGGAAGGAAAATATTAAGGACTTACTAAAACAGGAAGCATTCTCGCAAACCTTCCCCTACCCCAAAAGTTAAATGCGGACCCAACGGCCCGATGATTTTTATAAGTGAAATAATTGGAGAAAAAAAATATATACATATAAATACACGTATGTATTGTAGTACATTGTAGTATGTTTAGTAGTGTTACTGTAATGAGTAATAATAAAATATAAAATTTATTTTATAAATTTTTATAATAAAATACTTGATCAAATATGATTGTTTTCTATCAAACAATGCTTTTATGCTTTATATAAATAGATAAAATTTAGGGCCTTTTTTTAACTACCACTTTAAATTATTTTTCCAGTCTTTCCTTAATCTAACAAAAAACTTCCAGGAATTGTTTATGTCATCAATACATGCATTTCCTGATGGCAACATGGTTGGGCATTACCGGTAGACCTCAAAAGAGGCACCCCATTAAACCACACGCACTATTGTATTGCTCTTTCCCACCTTGAACTGCATTAATGTCTCTTAAATAAGAGTATTAAATGTATAGTTTAAAAAGGCTATTTAAATCCTTTATTTTAAATGTTTCATTTCAGTAAATGCATTTCTAAATGTATTGTATGTAGAGCTCATCCTCATTCTCATGTGACTTAAAATTCCATACCTAGTTCGATGCATCCTCCAATACCCAGCAGAGAGGCGGCCATATGGTAGAGTGGCAAGGTGAGATAGATGGTATCGTTTTGATTGACACCGCACAAGCGGAAGAACGCCATGCTCATTACAGCCTTGATGTGACTGACCCGAGCAGCTTTTGGAAGTCCTATATTAAAGAGGACAAATCAATATGCTGTTGATATCTGGTAGTAACAATAAGATCCGACTTAATATCTCAGCTACCATTTTTCGCAGATGCACATAATGCTAAACTAGTCTACATGAGGAGAAAATAAAGACAACCTGGCACAGCAATTGTTTCCATTAATGTATGATTAATAATGTCATATCTAGTTGAGCACTATTAATCAAAGTGATTAATAGTGTGATAGTAATATCAAAGTGATAAAAAGTGATAATAATATCAAAGTGATAAAGCTGAGACTGACAACCTGTTAATTCTGTTTTTAATACTGTGCGCATGATTATTTTCACTTTTGGTTATTATTATTAGTATTATATAATAATAATAATAATAATAATATGAATAATATGAATAATTTTATATATATATATATATTTTTTTTTACATCTGGTTTAGGGCATCCCCAATTTAGATATATATTTAGATCTGAATATAAATGCAAATATTTCTGGAACAATAAATAGTTACAATAGAAAAACCCATGCTCCTGTGATTTACCTTATAAGTTTTTTTTTTCTTAAAAAACAGTACCTTGATCAAAATCATTTAAGTTACAACAAAATTAAAGCGGAACCCTAAAATTGTTTTGGTTCAGTGGTTGACCTGCAAGTTTTACACTTACGCAAGCTGACGGTCTAACAAACCCATTTTTAATGGGTTATAATTTTTTGTGTGAATGACACACAAAAAAGTATGTGGTTATAAGTCAACATGCCATGTTGTTAACAGTACACCCAAAAGCAAGGAGGTTAATGTGCTGTGCTTTTTGTGGATTAGGGTGGGCTCGGCCATACGGCTATTTTTCAACTTGTCCGGAAAAAAAAAAGCAAAGAAAAAACAAAAACATTTCAGCATGTGAAATTCCATGAACACAAACCACAACTAACCACTTTCTCCACCCATAAACATAAGGAAAGGAGCTGAGCAGTGTAGTACCTGTGGTGCCTGAGGTGAAGATGAACAGGAAGTTAGACGTGAGATTTGGCAGTGAAAAGTCGAGTTGTGGCTTTTCCCCTGAAGCCAGCTCGACTTTGTCCAGCAGCGAGTTGACGCTCTGACTTGAGCAGCTCTTTTCATTTACCCACACATTAATGTCATTATCCAAAAGAGCTGGCAGGACATCGTCCATAAATGGAATTAAATCTATGGGAATAAAACACACACACACACACACATACATTTAAACACAACTGTTTAATGTCGGTATATTTATAGAAACATATGCGCACAACCCAAATATATATTTAGCAAAAGTATAATTTCGGGTCTCAACATATAATGTGTGTGGGGACGCAAACCCTAGAGCTATAGACTTGGGCTGAAGGTCTCAGATGATCCTCGATACCCAGATTCTAAGAGGCATTTGTACCAGTAAAATGTTTCTTCTCCTGAAAAATCATGTCTTTTCAGCACACAGCTTGGCATGTGGTGTTCTACAAGACACAACAAGATCCTCAGGCCAAAAAGCACTACAGACTACAGACCTGTTCAGTGTGGGAAAGGAACTAAAACTGTGTCTATTCTGTGCTGTGTGTGTGCTACGTGGTAGATTACAGCCTCGCACTCCCCTAATCACTCCCTAGACCCTGATAGAAGACCCTAAATGTAGAGCACTAGACAAGTTCAAATGAGACTGAGTGTTAAAAAAAAAAAAAAAATCTGAGCACTAACTCAACCTAAAATGCAAACATTGAGTGTTGCAATACCAGATCCCACGATGAGAACTTTGGCTCCACAGCTTTGCAGACAGTGCTGGAGGGATCTGGATTTGAGGTTGGAGTTGAGGAAAGCCACCTCGCAGCCCAGTGTACTCAGCCCGAACCAGGCGCACACGAAGTCGGGCTCGTTGCTCATCCACAGCGCGACGATGTCACCGTGTTTCACCCCGACCTCGCTCCGGAAAGCATTCGCAAACTTGTTGCTTCTTACACGCACATCCCTGTATGTCAGAACCTCATTCTCGAAAACGATGAACGGCTTCTCGGGGTTGCGGTTCGCCTGGTCTACGAAGCAGTCCAGATAGGTGAGAACCCCGCGCTTCATCCTCGCCATCATCGCCTTCCCGACCTTTTGGACCTTTAAGTAATACATCAAATCCTCCCAGAAGAACGGGTAAAACAGCCTCTGGTAAAACAACACGGCGACAACTCCGGCAAATAACGACCAAATTAGAAATGCCAAAGAAATCATCCTGGTAGGACACACAGACAGACAGACGGAGCTGTGTTAAGTTAGAAAGGCGTTGATCGAATGAACACTGAGGTGGAATAACCCTATATTTAAATACCAGCTCGCGCTACGGCGCATGCGCACAGCCGAGCTCATTACTTTGCGTTCGCTGCAGTGTTGCAACTTGTTGCCAGTAAACTGGCAAGTCTACATTTTTTTTACTAAAATATCTAATATTTTAAATATTTGTAAATAACCAAAAGTACAAAAACAGTTACATATATTTTAGTATTTCCCTCAAATAACGTTAACTAGCGTACATTTGTTTAAATAGCAGGCAGTGCATACTGTACTTTGGCTCTAAACCAAACCACATGTAAACAAAAGGTGTATCAAACATAATGAGGCTAATATCAAAATATTAAATATTTAATTTTTGCAACTAAATGAACACAAGAAATTAACTGAACAAAATCTTTCCCACAGAAAATTTAATTGTTCCCTTTTTCAGGTCAGAATTGAATTGAATATCAGACCTCAAATATCATTTTAAAGGTGGCCCTTATCCTCTTTCGTACCACTGCATACCATTGTCAGGAAGGTGTGTACTGTACTTGGACTGGATCAAGGTTTAGGTAGGTGGTCCGTTTCAATGTAACACCCAAGGGTTCGCAGTAGAATATTGCCCTGATCGCACTTCGTCTGTTGGCTTGCCTTCCCTCCATAATGCACTCTGGTGTCATCTGTTCCTTTGGTAAGCAAGGTGCATGCACGCAGCCATCCATATGTTTTAAAAGAGACCTTTTTCCCTTGCTTCATGGTCCAGGTCTGTTGCTTTTGTCCACATTGTAGGACCTTTCAACGTGGTAGGAATGATTTTTTACTGAGGATCAATTAAGCAATATCACACGTTAGGGAGTGCTATATAGCAGGATATAGCACAGCTGTGCTGCGATGGATTGGCACCCTGTCCAGGGTGTACCCTGCCTTGTCCCCTAAGCCTCCTGGGATAGGCTCCAGGTCCCCGCGACCCTGAATACAGGATAAAGCGGTATAGAAGATAAGTAAGTGAGTGAGCACAGCTGTGATGCGGTCAAAGGCACCAGGGTGCAGCCTTCTGAATGGAATACCTCTCATTTAATCAGTTTGTGGAATATCACACACATATATCACAGCTTATCACAAAAATCCCAATAACCAAGGTGTTACATGAAATTGTAATTAATTGGACAGAAGTAGTGATCCATGATTGGGTTACAAGTAGATTAACTCATCTAGTGGATGAAGAATTTCATGCTTTTTTAAATTAAATAAACACAAGCTTCCATAGAATTACAATAAATGATTACATAATTTTACAAAAGAAAAAAAAAAATTGGTAAAAATCTAACATACTACCAAGGCTGTGAGAATCTGTTTTCAGCAAATTCAAAAACCTGTCCTATTCATCATAGTTAAGAAAACATGACCACAATCAGTCCCAACATGTTTCCCTAACAGCGAGCTTAGATGACATATATCAGATATACTAAGCCTTTTAGCCTATCCTCAAGTATAATTACAGATTAGATACTTATAGTGAAGAAATACTTGATAATTATTTAATTAAACTAATCAAGGTATGAAATTGTCCACTGTGGACAGGGGTCATCATCCCAAAGGAGTTCTCCCTGATTCAGATCAGGTGACTGGGAAAATTACGGAAAAACATTAAACTTACTGTCAGGTTCATAAAACAAGTTGCCACTATTGGTCCCTTGATTAAGGCTCATAAACCCTCAACTACTCAGATTTATAATGAGATAAAGCAAAAATGTAATTTTCTCTATCATACACATGACTGTAGAGAACACACTTGCTTTATTGTTGCATGGTTTAAAGCCCAAAGGACATTTTAGGGGTGATGCTATTGTCAGTTTGCCAGTTTTATCTGCCAAAAGCATTCGGAAAAATAAACTAAACATGATTAGGGTTGATTACTTCATTTTAAACAAACACCTTTCAATCACAGCAGTGCCCCTCATCTAAGCCACCTTTACAGTCCTATCGTCCATCACAGAACTGCTGGCTGGTCAGGCACGTAATAAGGCTCTGGATAAGAGTGTCTGCCAAATGCCGTAACGGTGAATTAAACTAGTTTGAGACAATCCAAATTATCATGGTACTGTAAAAGTAGCCATTTGAAGATGGGTTAATTGTGGCCACAAGGACATAATCAGCAATAGTACTCAAATAGGTGTTGGCATTCAAGCTGTAACTGATTAGTTTAACCTCCAACAGCCTGAACTGTTGACAGAGTAAAGTTAGAGTCCATTGGATTCATGCTGTTCATTTCAAATTCTTACTCTACCATCTGTGTGCCTCAGCAGAAAGCAAGATTCTTCAGACAAAGTCATATTTTTCCAGTGCTTAACTATTCAGTTTTGGTAAGCCTGCAGCATCAGCATTTTTGTTCCTTGCTGACAGGATTGAAACCTGACATGGTCCTTTGCTTTGTAGCATCCACCTTAATCTTAGGCATGAATTTTCAGATGCTTTTCTGTTTACCATAATTGAACAGGATGGTTATTTAAGTTAATATCACTTTTCTGTTAACTTGGGCTGCACTGGCCATTCTGCGTTGTCTCAATCCAAAGTACTCAATGCTGTATTTTTGTAGTATACCATTTGAGTTATCTCTGCAAACAGGTTTGTGTGAAAATCCCAGTAGATCAGCAGTAGGAAATACTCAAAGCAGCCTGTCTGGTACCACCAGCCATGCTATGGTCAAAAACACAGAGATATATATTTTTATCCCTCCATTCAGATAATTAATTTGGGCATTACCCAAAACTGCTGTCTCATAGCTTAATTGTTTTATGCACTGCAACACATATTGTATAATTACATAAATGAGTAGTTGTTCAGGTGTTTCCCTTAGTGCTCAGTGGGTGTCTACCAAGATATGTTTTACCTGTTAACTAGGTTTTTGTACGAGTATGTAGTGTATGTAGTTCTCCATACATTTCCACAGACACAACATCATCTCAGAGTTGCCTCTGCAAACTATGCTAGTCAACATGATATTTGTTTCTTGGACTAAATTATGTTATTTTTCTGGAATTCCTGCTGATTACAAAAAATTACATCCATTTTGTTGTATGTACAATTTTAATGAAAAATATGTTTTTTTTGTACCGTACAATTTAGCATGCTGGCAGCAGTTTATTTATTTACTTAGTTTACTTATTACCATTGGTGACAGCAGGCCAGTACAGTCCAGTACTGTGAGTCAGTGGTGGTAAGCCCCACATTCAAAACCAGTCACTGTAGCATTTTCAGCAAGAAAACACATCTGATAATGTTATGTCATCTGAGACAACACTTTATCCGCCTAGTATTTTTTTCAAAGCTGTTCTAAATAGCCTCTAAACCATCATTGTTGTGTTTTTAAATTTTTCCCCCCCTGCTACTTAACATGAGCATGAGCTTCTGCCAACACGCTGACAGATTCATGGCTTACCTCCTCACTTTGTTCACAGCTAATGTGAGCTACAAAGTTAACTAGCTTTCAACACAAGGCTGAATCCAAAATTCCCTTTTAACCCTAAACAAGGGCACTACTTGGTGTATGGAACAAGGGATTCTACATCCTACATATTGCACATAGCTATTTAGAATTCAACCCTGAAACAGTTGTTTTTGGATGTTTACAGATTACTGCAACATACTGACTGAATTAGGGGACTGTCTACATATGAAATGCTGTAGTCTCTTAAAAACCCTACATATTGTTGTTGTTGTTGTTGTTGGACTTTCGGCTGCTCCCTCATCGAGGGGTTTTATTCTGAATGTCCTTCCTGATGCAACCCTCCCATTTATCCGGGCTTGGGACCGGGATGCAGTGGCTGGAGTAACCCATACATGATAGAAGATTCCAGCAAGTAAACTTTATCTATAATCATAATCCACTAATTTTACTTGGGAGACAAACTCTTTTGAAAATGTTTTTTAGTGTACCATCATAGTATACAGTACCACAGCACCACTGAGTTCTCTATTGTGACTGGTGAGAAGCTCCGACAGTATTTCCAACCGCAAAGTTCATACTAAGGAGCTCATCCTAATGCATTACTATACTGTACTCAGCAAAAAAATAAACGTCCTCTGACTTTCAACTGTTTTTACTTTCAGTACACTTAATGTGTAAATATTTGTATGAACACTAAAAGAGTCAACACTATAAGACATAAACTAAAAATGTTTCACAATGTGTCCCTGAATGAAGGGAGGCTCAAAATCAAAAGTACCAGTCAGTATCTGGTGTGGCCACCAGCTGCTTGAAGTACTGCAGTGCATCTCCTCCTCATGGACTGCCTATTGCGGACAGTCTGAGCACTGATGGAGGGATTGTGTGTTCCTGGTGTGACTCGGGCAGTTGTTGTGGCCATCATGTACCTGTCACGCAGGTGTGATATTCGGATGTACCGATCCTGTGCAGGTGTTGTTACGCGTGGTCTTCCACTGCCAGGATAATCAGCTGTCCTTCCTGTCTCCCTGTAGCGCTGTCTTAGGTGTCTCACAGTGCGGACATGACAATTTATTGCCCTAGCTACATCAGCAGTCCTCATACCTCCCTGCAGCATGCCTAATGCACGTTCACGCAGATGAGCAGGGACCCTGGGCATCTTTCTTTGGGTGTTTTTCACAGTCGGTAGACAAGTCTTTTTAGTGTCCTGCGTTTTTAGAACTGTGACCTTAAATGCCTGCTTTCTGTAAGCTGTTAAGGTCTTAACGACTATTCCACAGGTGCATGTTAATTAATTGATTATGGTTAATTGAACATGCATGAAAAAAATTTGTTTAAACCCTTTACAATGAAGATCTGTAAAGTTATTTGGATTTTTACAACGTTATTGTTGATATACACAGTCCTGAAAAAGGGACTTTTTTTTTTGCTGAGTATATTTTTTAAAAAAAAATTATAATAATATTTATAATATAATAATTACTATAATATAATAATATAGTGACTTGTATGACTTGTGTGATTGCACAACCATGCACTTTAGTTCTTTTGTAATTTTGCATATGGTGAAGTGTTTATGACATGTGAAATATGTCTGTTTCTAATTTTTTTCAAGTAGCCGATACATTATAATACTTGTTATATTCTTTTAAAAAGACCACAAATTGAATTTAGCATGTGTGTAAAACCCCATTAATGTAATATATAATCACTTCCACTTTGTTAAAGAATAGGTGAAACACCTTTTCCCCTCCCTTCAACGTCTGCGTGGTACAGAGGGATGTATTAAACTGATTCAGCCTGGCCACCAGATGGTGATGTGGTCTAATGATCAAGTCTTTTATACATGTCATATTACACTAGATTTTTTTATACTGTATTATAATGACAAGGTAAGGTTTGTAGTGCTTGTTGCAATGTATGTACAATTATGGTACTAAAAGTGTTAAGTTTTTTGTTATAGTTTAATATTATAGTCTATATATATATATATATATATATATATATATATATATATATATATATATATATATATTAATTTCAGTTTATTTATTTTGCATTGAATAACTTTGCATTGAATAACTTACTGTTAATGCTTTTAATGACTATAAAGATTTTCTTTCTCTAGGCACTTGTACAAATATTCAGCAAAACATTAGGTCATTCCACAGAAAAGGTGGAATTTGGGTCATAAAAACTCCTAAAATGTATTTCTTCTTTCACAATTTCACAAACTTCTTTAATAGCAGTAACTTACTTTATAAATCCACAAAAAGTAGAGCTCAATGCATTTTTTTAAATACATTTAATAACTGGTGTTACTTCTCTAGTAACACCAATGATGGTAACATTAAATGGCTTCCATGTGTAGAACCACGTGGTTTTCAATTATGTCAAAAAATCAATTAATTATTAGATATAGTCAGTTTTATGTCCAATATTGACAGTTATAACTATAAAATAAGTAACAAAAATGGCAGACTTAACGGTTTTGCATAAAAAATATTAATAAACAAATGAAGAGAGACATCTGATATACCTTTTGCATTTTGCGCTCCCAACCAGAAACAATTTAAAAATTGTATTTCAAAATATAACTCCTTTTGTGTAACAGTACCACCAATGACATGAGGTGAGTGATAGTCAGTTCATAATATTATTTATAATCAACTGTTGTTTCATGATTTTATGAAGATATTAATGTTAAGGTGAATCAGATTTATTCCATTTTCTTTTTCTTTAGATGAAAAGTATATGGTCACACTTTCATTTTCTTAAACTTGCCCTTTAAAAAATGCTACAATTGCATGTGGAACATTAAAGTAAAAATTTGTATTTCATAACTGAAAATGTACATACATTATTCCCCACATTTAAGGAATTACTCTATTGCAAATTAAGACATGAGATGCTTAGTATATATTATTTTATTTACAAATTTATAAAAAAGTCATATACAAGTAAATGTCAATTCAATTCAATTTAATTTGTATAGCGCTTTTAGCAATTGTCATTGCCGCAAAGCAGCTTTACACAATCAAAAGAATTATTTAAGTTTGTATGAAATGTGAATTTGTATGAATCAAAATGGTCAGGTTGTCCCTGGTAAACAAGCCGAGGGCGGCAGTGGCAAGGAAAAACTCCCTGAGATGGTAATAGGAAGAAACCTTGAGAGGAACCGGACTCAACAGGGAACCCATCCTCATTTGGGTGAAACAGAAAGCAGTAAATGATCTGCATTTATACAGTGTGTTAGGTGGCAGGCAGTTCAGCTATAATAACTGATGTTAATTTATGTTAATATGGAGTCCAGGTAGTTATTGAAGACCCAGGTAGACTTGCAGGATTTGAAGACCCAGGTAGACTTGTAGGAAATCCTACCAGCAATGTGTTAGCAACATCAAAGTCTGACTAACATCAATAGCGTTTAATAATAAATTACTTTGTAAAGTACAATATAAAGAAAAATATACTTTTCACCACACAAGGTGACAGGGTTAATGTACAATTCACAGTAAAGTATATCATTCTATAGCTTATCAACATTTAAACTAAGTGCTATGACAAAGCTGACTATCTTATGCACTAATAATTCCAACTGGCCATCTAGGAACCTCTGTTGTCCAACTAGAGATTCTAGAGGCCAAACTATACCTTACCATTGTATTTATTCCCATTTTAACACCCTGGTAGGATTTCCGGTCAACATTCACACACTCATTCACACACAACGGGCAATTTGTGAATGGCAGTTAGCCTTATCTGGATGTCTTTGGACTGTTGGAGAAAATCGGAATACCTGGAGGAAGCCCACCAAGTAGCACGGGGAGGGCAGACAATCTCAATGCGCACAGACTCAGACGCTGGAATCAAACCCGGAACCTATTCATAATCCAGCCTTCATTCATTGCATTATCTTTTTTTATTAATGTTTGTTAGTTATACTGTGTACTTGCTGGTTCATTCTCTCCAACACTACTTGCAGGTGCACCTTATGTACACAATTCATTTCCACCTTTATAAACAATTATTATCACATACTGTAGAAGCAGTACTTGCGATGGATTAGCAACCTGTCCAGGGTGTACCCCGCCTTGTGCACTAAGTCTCCTGGGATAGGCTCCAGGCCCCCCGTGACCCTGAATACAGGATTAAGCGGTATAGAAGATGAGTGAGAGTGAGTGATAGAAGCAGTATTTTCATCTATCTATCTATCTATCTATCTATCTATCTATCTATCTATCTATCTATCTTTTCCCTAAGGGTGTGAGTCCACAGTGCCACCATACTAATAATTCACATTTATATTATTACATCTATTTATTCAATCACTCAAACATCCAATCATCCTCTGTAACCATTTCATGCTAGTTCGAAGGACAGTGGTCAGGTCTATCCCGGTAAAACTGAGCGCCAGGTGGAGGACTTAACGAGCGGCAGTCTATTGCTTGGCACCATGTGTGCACAGACTCAAAAGTGGTCAAACGTTTCAGGGAGCCAGGTAACCCACATAAACCTGAAGAACATAAACCAGTCCACACAGACCCTAACCTTGGATCAAACTCTACCTTGTGCCAACAACAAAAGAATCTTTTAATGCTTTTTTAATGCTGATATTTCATATTAATATTTTATATTTTGTCTACTGAGACTAATCTTCTAAGTGTACACTGTAAACCTGAATGAGTTGGCAAAACACAAAAAAAATTGATGTAATCAGTTACATCAGATTTTTTAAGTAAAGATGTTTCCAGTTTTAAGTAAACCGAACTATTGTTGTTAAGTTTGTTGTACTCATTCATATTAATTCTTCTTTACTTGCATTACTAAATAGCCTAACTCATACTAATTAATAGCAATTATCATTTTTTTTGTTAGTTGTTGCAAATCAAATAAACTGTCGTTGATCTTTCGGCTGCTCCCGGCAATGGGTCACTACAGCAGACAATCTGGTCCACACACGAGCTTGGCACAGGTTTTACGCCAGATGCCCTTTCTGACACAACCCTCCCACATGTGTTTCATCTGGGACAGGCACTTCATCCAGTTGTTGGGAATCGAACCCGGGCCTTTTGCATGGCAGGCGAAACAACACCTAGCCACCAGGGCCCTATTGCCTTAAGGATGTCAAGACACAAAATCTCCGTTACTTAAGTACTTAGAGATACTTAAAATATCAAATTTGTTCAGCTAACTTGAAAAGTGTCATTTCTACAAACTCATAAATACCAAAAAGTTCTAAATACTCATCAAGGTCTATTAATTTGAACTAATTGTAATTAAGTTAACAGTACTCAATATGTTTAATTACTAGTACTTAAGTGATTAAACACATTGAGTACTGGTACTAGCACTAGTAGCATGTCGCTTTCATTTACGTTCCGTGTAAACAGCAGAGGCACTCTGGCAACGTCCCATGACAGCCAGCGGCAGTGATAAACCCCAGGCTGAACACACCCCAGTCAGAGATACGCCCATATGTATAGGGTTGGTTGTACAACTTCGGCCACGTGACGTCTAGTGCGTTTCATAAATGTGAGACTCGAAGTCCAACCAGCATTTGTAATGAATGTGGGAGTTTGGTGATCTCAACCCAACAGATCATCATGTTCATCTCCTGGGTGACCGCGGCGCTGACGGGGATCCTCTCGGCGCACATCGTGCAGCGCCTGTACTTCCCGTACTTCTGGAGGGACCTCTCCTTCATGTGGAGCCTGGTCCGATGCGGGGTCGCCCTGGAGTTCTACAAGAAGAGGTCGAACGTCATGACCGTGATGGACCGTTTCGTGCAACAGGCGCAGCGGATCCCCGACAAGCCGTTCCTGGTGTATGACGGCCGCGCGCACACGTACAGGCAGATAGACGAGCGGAGTAACCGCGTCGCGCGCGCGCTGCAGCGGCACAGCAGCCTGAAGAAGGGCGACACCGTGGCCATGCTCATGAGCAACGAGCCCGACTTCCTCTGCGTCTGGTTCGGCTTGACCAAGCTGGGGTGCGCTGTGGCGTTTCTCAACACCAACATCAAATCCAGGTCCCTGTTGCACTGCTTCAACTCGTGCGGGGCCAAACTGCTGGTGGTTGGCGCGGGTGAGTTTCGCGGTTGTGTTTCCCTGCGCGCGTGTCGAACTTCAAGGTCCGATATGATCTAGAAGAGATTTGTTTACACGTTTGCGAATGAACAGGCTCCGCCCATCTCTGACGTCTCGTATTAAGAATAAAACTGCACACATCTTCTGTATTCTCGATTGCATTTCATCTGATTGCATTGACTCTAATGCTGGTTTTTTTTTCCAACCTTTTTTTTTTCCCGCGAAAAAAACTACAGTACTAGGTTTCTGTGTTTGTGTGCGCAAAAAGCTGCTGACGTCACAGGGGGAGTGCCTGCGTTTTCCATTTGTTCAGCCAATCAAGGCCCCCTGTCTCATGATAAATACATGGTGTCATGTTAAAGTGGGAGGATATTTGCAAACAGATTGCATAATGGACTGCTGTGTTTGTGTCCATCAAATAAAGTTAAGTGCATCTGTATCCCAGCCTTAGGGATTAAAAAAGATAGATGCAGGAATGGATATGTGAAGGTGATGAGATGTGCTGGTGTGAGTGTGTGTATGTGTGTGTGTGTGTGGGTATACAACCAACGTTAGATTAGCAATTTATTCCAACTACAGTAAAGTGACAGTATTTTTGGCTCTGTACACCATCGACAATTGATCAGAAATGAAGATGCAATTGAAGTGGAGATGTTCATCTTAAATTTAAAAGATCTAACAACAATCTTGTATTAACTATGTAGGACAGTGTATGTTGTTTAACAGATTGCTGGCCCTTTGTGGCCTGTTGCTTATTTATTTTATAACAAATTAGTAAGATAAAAGTTTGGGCATTAATACTAATATAAGTTTTTAATTTGAAAGCTCTATGTGCAGTTTAAAGAGGTGCTTATGCAAGTGAAGGAGACCTTTGTTAAAGACATAACAATCCTATCAGGGAGATAACAAAAATGTTAGGAGAGGGCAAAAAAATAATAATAATAATAACAAGATTAAGAACAGTTTGTATGGACATAGTGTATATAGTGTACAGTGTGCCTGGGAATATCAACTTTTAAATAACAACAACAAAAAAAACTTTTAAACTACTGATACAAGTTATATATATATTTTTAGAAATATGTCTTTGTCTATGCATTCACTGGATATACAATATATGTACTGTATGTAAACACAGACTTTAAATACACTACATAGGCAACTGCTCATAGTTATAATCATACTTTATACATATAATCATACTTATTATCATTAAATAATGAATTAATTGATAAAATAGGGTATTGCATGGTATGACATGTTCATATGGTAAAATTAGCTATTAATGGTTACATTTGCTTATTTCTACTTCATATGTATTTACCATTATTCAATTTTTGGTCTGTTTGCACATTTGTATGATTTTGCTTTAGTTTTGCAACTATTTTTTAATATGAAAATAGTTTCAACCTTTAGTAAAAACCACATCAGCAAAATGTATTATCTGTTTGTATTGCTTAATTCAAATGTTACAATCTTACTTGCCAAATATAACCAAACATGTAGACAATCTATGTTTCAAAGGGTTTTTTTATTAATATTTTGCACATTAAAATGTTAGTAAAATCATATCTGTGCTTGATATATTTCAGACCTGTTGGACACCTTGAAGGACGTCCTGCCTAATCTGCAGGAGGACAATATTTCAGTATGGGCAATGAAGCAGGAGGGCTCCCACCCAGGGGTTCAATGCCTGTTGGATAAGATTGAAGATGCTTCATGTGAGCCAGTGCCTGCTGAGCTCAGATCAACCACCTCTCTTAAAAGTCCCACACTTTATATCTTCACTTCAGGGACCACAGGTGTGTAACAGTCCTGAATGGATCAGATTAAAAATAGATAGAAGTGCATAAATATTAAAAAGTTAAATATATAAAAACAAAAGTTCTGATCAGTCCAACACACACACACACACACACACACACACACACACACACACACAGACAGAGAGAGAGAGAAGAGAGCAATAAAAATTAATGTAAGCAGATAATTGAGACTGAAAGAAAAACAAGACAAAAATTGTGTGTAGCATAGGGACCTTCAAGACATACCATGTCCCCCTGGCCCTGTAGACAGGTATTAAAGATCACTATGGGAACAAATGATTGTCACTGAACATACTTTTCTAGCTATACATTTATTATATATACCACTTATCTTGTGGGGAGTCTGCAGCCTATCCCAGGGAACTTAGGCCATATGGTGATGTCCACCGTAAATGCGGTGCCGATCCATTGCAAGGCACAACCACATACACACTTTCACACCATGGGCAATTTGGAAACAAAATTGTCTCCCTGTTCCTCCAGAAAACCCAGAAATCCTGAAAGAAATCTAAGACATACTTAGGATGGATTAGATGTCTAATATATGCCTCCCGCCCTGTTGGGATTACACCTTGCTCCTGCCCTTGCTCTTGTAGATGATTAGCCTATATGATGGCTAAATGTCACTATTTTCGGTGACCCCAACTGGCCTTGTGGTTTGCAGACACCACACTTTGGCCCAGCACTGGAATGGGTTTCCAGGAACCCTAATGTTACAGGTTCTCTCCCTCAGATCTTTTACCAAAGGTGGCCCTACTCTAAACATTAAGCTCCCAGTGGCATACTGTAGAAGTTCACTGAAGTACAGAAGCATTTCACAATTACAAAGTCATGTTCCCTAAAAGGGTTAATCTTGCACGTTTTATCATGTTGATATTTCGAAGACATTTTCATGTTAATGAAGTTTCTATCCTAAGCTCATCTCTGTTTTGTTTTTGTTTTTTTGTATGGACCAACAACTTGATTCTTGCACCAAATATTATACTGGCTGAGACGTTCTTCTGCAAAGAAATGCTATAAAACAGTTTGTGTTGTACAAGTTGGGAAAGTGGTATGAAAGGTTAGGACTTATTTCCCTCTATTGCCAAAGTGGAATCACTGACCTTAGAACAAACAACACTAGGACTGATATACTCTTTGAAGTACCGATCGTTGGTTTGTGCTCTACTGCTGACCTTGATGATTAGTTTTTAACATCTACATGGAAAGAGGTTCTAAAGTCAAGGGGACATGTTGTGCAAATCAAAGTCTACAGTATGTTCAGCAATGAGCAAGCTTTTTGAGACGAACACCACACACACACACACACAGACTGGCTACAATTGCTTGTTATTCTGCAAAGTAGTACAGTATCTGCTCGTCTTTAGAAATTCCAACAGAACTCTGTCACATGTCGCTTATTGTCTGTGTATGAGATTTATGAGATCGAGTGTTGATTCTGGGGTGTGTTAATGGTGTGACTTTTTTCCGGCAAGTTTTAAAACCGACATGCTTCCACCTCTTGGATTGAACAAAAAAAAAGGTTATGATGGGAAATATGATCCCAGAGGAAAAATGCTGTCTACTAAAACACTTCCTAAACAGCCACACCTGATCCCACTAAGTGTTCAGTGCCAGCTGGTGCAATGCCACCACATAAATGTGATTGACAGTAATTGCAGTTACTATTTATTAGTAAAGCAACATGTTTAATTAATCATTAAGATCGTTTAACATCTGAGAGCATATCAGGTGTGACCTGTGATCATGTGAAATTTCCAGGTATTCAGCTGTTTTGTTAGAAATGGCATCGTATTAAAACTGATGTATGGACACAAACCTAGAACCTGAATTACAAAAGAAATGAATCAGTGTTCAACGTTGCTGTGATTATAAACCGTAATGTTTCGTCAAAAACTTGATATGCAAGGTTAACTGTTTATTTCTCCACATGTTTTATAGGGTTACCCAAGGCTGCTGTGATCTCTCACCTGCAGTCTCTCAAGGCATCGTGGGGATTCTGGTTATACAGCGGCACTTCAGAGGACATCATTTACACACCGCTGCCTCTCTACCACAGCGCAGCCTCTCTTATAGGCATCGGAGGCACAATAGAGCTGGGTAACACATGTTTACTTGTTATAATACGTCATCCGTGACATATTTTTAATACCTTTATGTCTAAGCGGAATATGTGGATGTTTTTGGGGTGATCAAATTATAGTTATGAAGAGTAGAAATAAATAACAATCTCAATTCTGAAAAAAGATTATTTACCTGAAGTAAGTGAATGCATGGAGTTATTCTGCTTCTACACTATATTGCCACAAGTATTCGCTCGCCACCTTTCACATGCATATGAACTTGAGTAATATCCAATTCTTAATCCATAGGGTTTAATATGATGTTGGCTCACCCTTTGCAGCTGTAACAGCTTCAACTCTCCTGGGAAGGCTTTCAACAGGGTTCTGGAGTGTGTTTAGGAGATTTTTGTACCATTCTTCCAGAAGTGCATTTGTGGGGTCAAACACTGATGTTGGACAGGAAGGCCTGGATCGCAGTCTCTGCTCTAATTCATCCCAAAGGTGTTCTATCGGGTTGAAGTCAGGACTCTGTGCAGGCCAGTCAAGTTCTTTTACATCAAACTTGCTCATCCAGGTCTTTATGGACCTTGCTTTGTATACTGGTGTGCAATTATGTTGGAACAGGAAGGGTCCGTCCCCAAACTGTTGCCACATAGTTGGGAGCATGAAATTGTCCAAAATGTCTTGGTATGCTGAAGCATTAAAAGTTCCTTTCGCTAGAACGAAGAGGCCGAGCCCAACTCCTGGAAAACAACCCCACACCAGTTTCCAGCAAGGTCCATAAGGACATGAATGAGCGAGTTTGGTGTAGGGTATAGCTAGACTGGCCTGAAAAGAATGGTAAAAGATTCCCATAAACACACTCCTGAACATTGTGGAAAGCCTTTCCAGGAGAGTTGAAGCTAAACAATATGGATTAAGAATTGTTACACAAGTTCATATGCATGTGAAGGCAGGTGAACGAATACTTTTGGCAATATAGTGTATCTACAGTATAAAGCCCTCTTGAACTGAAGGTGCTATATGTAGGGCAGCTTCACAATAATGATTTGTTAACTGGCCAGTCCTTCCCTAAATACTCAAATATTCTCCTTCCAGGTTATTGAAGTCATCTTTCTTGCTTTACATGGTTCAAAGGTTCAACAGTTTATGGTTAATTCTTCTTTTTTGGAATGTCTAATAAAACATGTGAGTCTTATTTAGAGAAAGAAATTAGTTGCAGTTCATCTAACATAAGTAAAGTAATTTAACACTGAAAGGCTGAGTTTATTTACATGTCTGAAACTCTAGCTGGATCACGATACCAGGAAGTGGACCTAACAGCTTCTGGTTCTTGTAGACTCTCTACTGTAGATTGCCTACTCATGTTTTCAGGGCAAAGACGTTCCTAGGCTTTTTATAATAGATTCTTAGCAATAATGTTAATAGTTTTGTCACAAAGACAGATGAGGACACATATGCAGTTCAACAAGGTTTTATTGTACTTGACAAACAATACATATTGTGTAACAGAAGTCTGATTCATAGTCAGGAGGCCGGTAAAGGTCAGGAAATCAATAAACAGCACGTCAGGAGCAAGACATTGAAACCAGAAATGTAGCGAATATCAGGTATATCAAGATTTGTTAACGACTCTTAGAAAGACACACACTCGGGCCACAGTGGACTTGCACCTCCAGGGTCGTGGGTTCGATCCTCGCCTCGAGTCTGTGCGTGTGTGTGGAGGTTTGCATGTTCTCCCTGTGCTTGGTGGGTTTCCTCCGGGTGCTCCAGTTTTCTCCCACATTCCAAAGACATGTAGTTTAGGCGTGGCAAAAAAAAAATGTTGGTAGATTTTAAATGTTGCCTCTCCTAAAATTGACTTTCTTTTTTTTTTCTGCTGTACACTTTGGCCCACTAAACTATGAACCATATATACGTATATGGCTTTCCATGTTTAATGAGATTCTAAACTGAGATGAAAGCATATAAAATATTTCCACAATCACAAAGGAGGAAATGTAAATATTCAGCTCCTCCTGAACTTCTTAGTCATGAAATGTGGTTAGCCTATTCTTGGTACTGTGATGTATTTCATAATAAGTTTTTCATCCAGTTTTTCTATGATAACTGTGTGGGCGTTTATACGATTATATTTGTTATTATGCATGTAAGAATTGTACATTTAAATGTAACGCTTTGTGATAAGATTATATATATACAGTATATATATATATATATATATATATATATATAATCTTATCACAAAGCGTTAGGTCCCCACCATCTGCTTCTAAGGATTCCATATGCAATCTAGAAAATGCTTAACAGACCTGTAATTAATATACTTTTTTAAGTGAGTGCACTAAAATTAGATCCAACTGCCAGCAAAGATAAATGACCTGCAGTGAACTGACTGGACGTCGAGGACACTGAATTCAGTGTTTATTCTGTTCTCAGTAGAAATGGGACCTTGCTTGTTTATCTGTTTCTGAGGACAGGGTTCGATTTGATGCCAGGCAATATGGGGCATCCTTTCCCAGCAACCTCATGTTCCATGAAACTGTTTCCGTATTTATTCCAGCTGGTACAACTGACATTTGAAATATTCACCCAAACAAAAAAATGCCTACCTTACCCTCCAGCCAAACCACCTACACACTCACTTGAAGCCTCATGTAGGACCGCAGGGTGTAGCAGAGAACCCTGGCTTCTATACATACTGTAACAACTTTTATTGGATCTTCTTTTCTTGATCCATATATTTTACTTTTCATTTTCAGCAACCTTCGGGCACTGGGAAGTCAGAAGTCAATAAGACTCCCACCCCCAACCAAATTATAAACCCAGTCTCTTTTGGAAATGGAATAAATGCACAATATTTTCAGCGAACATTGAGGCATAGTACCACCTCTGGCAGGATAAATTTACATTTTTGTTCAATTTATGGCGTAAGAACAATGCATCAATGTTTGCTGAAAATATTGTGCATTTTTTTCCATTTCCAAAAGAGACTGGGTTAACATCTTCTCAATTAAAAAATAACCATTTTTATTTATCAAGAGGTTCCTAAACTTTTGCATAAGTCTGTATATACTGTACATGTACTGTACTGTATATGCATTTAACTGTGCAGTCAAAAATAAAGTGACTCTAGTGACAAAAACTACTGAAAGGGAAGCAAAGCAAAAAGCAAATATAATAAAAATAATAAGAAGAAAAATAATGAACACAGAAAGTACAGCCAAAAAAGAATCATTATTCATACAAAAGAAGGAAACAAGTGAAGAAAGGGAAGATTAAAAAAGACAAATATACAGTGGGATTGTGCTGTATGTATGATTGTGCTTGGGCGTGATTCTCATTAATCATGTTTGTTAGTGTTCCTTCAGTATAAATATACAACGTATTATATGAATAAACTTAATGCAAATATTCTAATGTGGGGGATCCTTGCCCAGGGACCTAATGTTCTTTAAAACTTTTTTAAGACTTTTAGAATGGAAAAAGTGGACTAGTTTGTGAAACCTGGGTTCCAGATTTTAATTTGAGAAGTCCATTAGATAGAAACCATATCAACCTTTTAGTGCTGAACCCTTTTTTGCCTTCTATGAAACAGTTGCGCAATTAAATTACACTTCACATGCTAGTGAGCCTCACTGTGGTTATAGTGTGTGTATCAACTTAAGACCTGTATATAAGAAGAATAAATACTTTTTAAAATGTACTCTAGCTGTCAAAGTTTGGGAAAGCCATATAAGCCATAAACCTCACTGGATTTGGCTTTTCTTGTTTAGAACACAAAGGTTATAACCAGAGCTGCCAACTTTTCATAAAAGCTTGAAGTGAGATATGACGCCCACGTCGTGCATGTCCAGTCATTTTGTCTAACAATAACCATAAACCTTTCCCTGCATGTCTTAGGTTAAGTATACTGTGCTTTAGCGTATCAGTGTGAAAATGAAACGACGGATGTACCTGTGACTGTATTTATTCCAGCTGGTACAACTAATGTTTAAAATATTCACCCAAACAAAAAAAATGCCTACTGTACCTTACCATCCAGCCAAACCACCTACATACAGTACTCTCGTGAAGCTCTGTGTAGGACAGCAGGGGTGTAGCAAAGAACTCTGGCCCCTATATATAACGACTTTTATTGAGGAACTGCTTTTCTTCATCCATATCTTTCACTTTTCATTCCTAACCAACAAGGGCTCTCCCAACCTTCGGGTACTGGGAGGTTGAAAGTCAATACCACCTCCACCCCCACCCAAATTGTATATACTCTACATAGTCTTATGCAAAAGTTTAGGCACCTCTTGATGTTAACACAGTATCTCTTGGAAAAGGAATAAATGCACAATATTTTCAGCAAACATTGATGCATAGTTACTTTTTATGTCATAAATTGAACAAAGTTTATATTTTTTCCATTTTTAACATCTTTTCAATTAAAAAATCACCAAAATCTGTTATTTATCAATGGGTGCCTAAACTTTTGCATAAGACTGTATGCATTTACAGTACCTGTGCATTCAAAAATAAAGTGACTAGTCAGAAACTACGGAACTACTGGGTGTGATTCTCATTAATCATGTTTGTTAGTCTTGTGTTGAGTCTGAGTGTTCCTACAGTATAAATATGAGAAGTGTTACATCAATAAACTCAATGCAAATATTCAAATGCCACCATCAATATTGACAATATTTTCCTTCTAATGTAGGATAATACTGTCACTGCCCTCTGTCACTCTTTTAATGCTCCAGCTGGTGTGAAACTTTGCTGCAGTCTATAAAAGCATTTAATTGTCGATTTGTTTCATTAGATCGTCGGCCTAATTCAGCCTAACTATGACTGTTCCAATCATTGTCTATTATTTTGGCTTGATTGACACCTTCACGCAGCTGTAACATGTGTTTTAAGTTCAGCCAGATTACGCAAATATTATGGTTTTTCACTTGGAAAGAAAAGAAACCCGGAGCATGGAGATAAGATGGATTTGAGGGTGAGACGAGTGCTTGCGGGAGCTGGCAGCTCCGCTATAATACTATGACACTTAGGTTGTTTTATTCCACAGCAAAGTTAAATTTTTGAATCCCACCAACATTCAGAAATGTGCTGAACATCTTATTGTGTGTTTTAAATTGGTTGGCAAATTTGGTTCTGTGTTCATGTACTGTGTTGCTCATTATTTTCTATCAGCCGTAACCATAAAACCATCAACGTTAAAACCACCCAGGTTTCAGGTTCTTTCCTGTTGTGTGACCAAAACAGAATCCTGGAGGTGCAAGGCGACAGTGCAAACCACTACACCATCATTGTTTTACTGGTACATTTGGTTAGTCAATGTTAGACAATTGATAGTCAATGTCAACTCACCTGGATATTCTGTTTATAGTATATGTTATGCCAAACTGCTTCTTGGGTGGTTTCTATCACAGCTTCATCTTATGCATTTCCTCTTTTGTTCTAACTTTAAAGGTGCAACTTGTGTTTTAAAGAAGAAATTTTCCGCCTCACAATTTTGGAACGACTGCCGAAAGTACAACGTTACCATTTTCCAATATATCGGGGAGCTGTGCCGCTATCTATGCAATCAACCAAAGGTAAGACACAGCTCAGTACCTTGTTTACTTTGACCAAAAACGTTGGTTTGGGCTGTCATACTGTATGTTGGTCCTATATGATGATTTTGGATTTGCAGTTCAAGCTGTTGATGTGTTACATGATGATATTAGGTATTTATAGAAATATAACAGTTTACATATTAAATTATAGGGCAGAAGTTAATGTTAATATTCTAAACTAGATGTGCCCGCGACTTTGTTTGTGTGGAATTTAATTAAAAAAATCTACAACGGCATCTGTTGAATTCTGGAGTAAACTACAATTTTTATGTGTTACCGTGAAGTGCACAGAATGAAGGCGTGAGATCTCGTTTTTTAAGTAGGTTTCAATCGCGCACTTAGAGGTATGTAGTAAAAAATGTACAGCACCATCTGTTGAATTTTGAGATGAACTAATAATTATTAAAAAAATGTATGATATAAGGGCATTTTCAAATTAAATTTCAGAGTAGCATATCTTCTCTTCCCGTAGGCTGATTGCAATGAAACAAGGCCTATATGTTACCCCGAGCTCAGCCAAGTACACCTGTGAAAACCTCATTAAAATTTGTTTAGTAGTTTTTACGCGATGCATGCACAAACAAACAGACAAACAGAACAGGCAAAAAGTTACAGTTTTATAATATATTCAGTATATATATAGATATATAGATAGATAGAAACTGACAGTTCAAGCATTGAATGTAAATTATGATTTTTTTTAAATGAGCTATTATTTAGATCGATTGTCAAAAAAATGGTTGTCAAAATCTGCCATTCTGTTCAATTTGTTTTAAATTTGGTGACTATAAAAAGTGTTGCAAGGAATCACACTAGCTGACAATAGAAACTCTTACACTGCCCTATGGAGCATCTTAATTTTCTTTAGTACATGTATATATATATTTTTTTTTTGCAAATATTTTTATTGAAAAAAGGAAAACAATACAGTAGTTGCAGTTACAGACATACAATTTACCTTTCTTCATTTTTCAATAAATATATTTATATATTATAAAAAAAAAAAAAAAACTAAACAAAAACACTCAAAAAAAACAAAAAAAAAAAAAAAAACACACACCCCCAATACCCCCCCACCCCCCACCCCCGTCCCACACGGCTCAAAACAACCACCAAACACATTACATAAATATAACAATAACAGTTATACATTTAATCAGGCAATACCTCCAGGCTAGTAAAATAAGAAATAAAAGGTTGCCAATTGTGGTAAAATTTGGCTGTACATCCTCTTAATGTATATTTAATTTTTTCAAGTTTAAAAAAAAACATGACATCCTTAAGCCACTGGGAGATAGTAGGATGTTTAGCAGACTTCCAGTGCAAGTACATGTATATTTAAAGCAATTTATGGCAGAGGTGTTGATTCAAAGTCTAGGTGCTGGTTTCCTTTCCAGCCAATCAGTAGCCACACCTGGTTCTCTTTTTTGTTTGTTTTTTTGGATTAGTATAGTAGAACGTAATTAGCGATATATTGTAACCAGGATGGTGGGAAGAAGATGTGGGATTGGAATGAAAGGCATGTGTCTCTGTGAATTATAATTCCATACACATCATCCATATTTATAGTTCCTTGTCTTTGCAGCGTATTGTATAATATTCTGTATAATTTAAACAGTTGGGGGGCGGCGTAACACACTCTGAGGACAGCACTATCCGCTGCTTCCGCTTGCGTGAGCTCACAGACTTTGGCTGTAGAGCCGTGATTAATGTGGGAGCACTAAGTACCTCTCATCCCTCCCCTCTGAGAGAGCTCGGCCAATCAGCTCTCTCTAGACCTCCGGCTGCAAGAGGTTACGGCATCACTCGGGAATCGAACTCGCGATCTCCGGATGATATGGCGAGCACTTTACCTCTGCGCCACTAATTGTTTCCTTTTTATTATCAGTTTACAAAATGCAAAGTGAGCAAACATTTAAATAAAATTTATATTTGGTGTGACCAACATTTGGCTTCAAACCAGCATCAATTCTTATCTTTGCATGCTTTCACAAAGTCAGGGATTTTGTAGGATCAGTCAGGCTGTGATTAACCAATAATACCAGGCAGGTCTAATGACCATCAATTTCATATGCAGGTTGAAATCTAGTCAATAATTAAAAGAGAAACAGTTGCATAGGAGCCTTAAAACTTTGTGAAAACAGCCAATCTCTGCTGCTAAGGTGAAGTTGTGGAAGACAGTTTCATGTCACAGGTCATTCACAATGGCAAGACTGAACACAGCATCGAGATACAACAAAGAAACGGGAAATGTTGAGGATCATAGACACAGTGGTTAGCAAAGGAAACTTAATGCAGCAGATGAAAGACATATCATGGTTACTTCCCTTTGTCACTGGAAGATGTCCAGCAGTGCCATCAGCAAAGACCTGGCGGAAACCAGTGGGACCCAGGTACACCCATCTACAGTACTGTCTGGAGATGACTTTCCAGAACTGTCGTGACAAGAATTGCAGGCCAAAAGCCATTCTGATGTCCAAACAAAGCTAACCGACTTAACTATGCACGCAAACATAGAATCTGGGGAGCAATAAAATGCTGATGTGTCAAAATTGGAAATATTTGGCTGTAGCAGGAGGCGGGTTGTATGCCGAAGGCCGGGAGAGCGATACGGTAATGAGCATTTTCAGGCAACAGTGAAGCAAGGTGGAGGGATTAATAGTGTCCTCAATGCTGAGAAATACAGGGAGACAATGACCCCAAATGTACATCCAATGTCAAACTATCTTCAGCTTAAAGAAGAATACAGTAAGGAGTCCTGGAAGTGATGGCCCCCATATCTCAACATCATCGGGTCTGTTCTGGATCACGTGAAGAGACAGAAGGATTTAAAGAAGTTCTGTGGTTAGTTCTAGTGTGGAACAATTCAGCCGCCAAGTTCCTTCAAAGAATGTGTGCAAGTCTACCTAGAACTATTAATCTGGTTTAGGGTGGTTACACCAAATATTAAGTTGCTTAAGAACTTTTCCATTGTAGTGTACATGCTGGTACATCTAGTATTAATGTACTAATGAGTGTTCCAGGAAAGCACAACTGCTGATGGTATAACATCAAGGCTATAATGTTGTTGTATACCGCAGCAATGGTAAAATTCTTGTATCTGATGGGTCACTAGGTATTGAGCAACCTTAAAGTGTCAGGCATCCAATCACAGGTCCTGCTAGAAGGCGTCTGAGTGCGATGTTTTCTACAAGACATCCTGTACTTGTGTACGTGTAGGCCGTCATGCAGGAAAGCACAACCAATGATGGTACAGCGTGTCCCTTACATAATGATGCTTCTACTGCCATGACTGCAATGTTCTAACATTCTTTGTGGACTGACTGACAAATGGTGGTTTGTGTTGGACGACCCCTGCTTCTCATCCACCTTTTGTCTTTCTCGCTGCTATTACTCTCAGCAAATGAAAGTGGCCTTTGTGTCAGCCAGTTGCTTCTCCTCCCTGGCAAAAACTGACCACCACACATAACCACCTACATCACAGCTCTCAGCTGCAGACTCAAGTGGAGTTTTTGTCCACTTAAGCTTAAGAAATCAGGAATGGAAATAATAAAATAAAAAAAAGCGGACATTTATTTTTCATACAGAGGTTTTTGGCGCAAACATTAGGAAAGATGGAATCAAGAGTGAGAATATTATACAATTATCACAGATGCCCATTTGTTGCCTTATGAGACATTTGGAACATGTTTCTAAAGGAAAGACATAACGTAAAAAAATATTTTAACTACTAAGGCTCCTCCTAAGACTTCAGGAAACTGTAAAAAGTCCAGACATGGGGGCTAGTCGTTCCTGGATGAGTTCCCCTATTGTGTTTCCTTTTTACAACAGGAACCATAACAAGTACTGTAACCATGCAAACATTATTTATATTTGACATTATTTAATAATATGACTTTTTTGGAAAAAGGACAAAGATTGAGATTGTATTATAATTTGCCATGCTGCTTAAATATGTAAAAAGAAAATCCTATTAATCTGGACTCTGTTAAGGAACATCGATATACTGTAGACATTATTTTATTACATATTTTTTTCACTAATGGCATCTTCAGGTGAAATGACCTAAATGGGGACAAAACCAAGTTGTAATGATTAGGTTAGGTAAGCAGTTGTGTGAACCTGTTTGGACAGGAAGCTTTTGTAATCCCATGCAGCTACTGAGAGCGAACTAATAAATGATCCTGCTATGCTAGAATTTCAGCATAAACTGGAACACACACCTCTGGCCAAGTCTTAGCCTAGTGTACTGTATGTACTGTATGTTGCAAAAGAAGCAGGAAGTCGCTGTACTGTAATTTGCACAGTGTATGCTAAATAAACTAAATGTACACTTAAATATACTAAAAGCATTGATAATATTTTATATACTTGATCATACCATACAATTGTAGGGAATAAGGAACAGCGAAGGCTTCGTCTATAGTATATTAGATTTATATGTTCCCAAACCTCCTACTGTACATATCAGGTATGATCCGTATTTCATTTGGTTACTTTTTTTGATTAAAAAAAAAAAATCAAATCTGCTAAGAACTCAGTCATCAGCCAATTTATTAGGGACCCCTGCTCCTTTACACAGCTAGCCAGTCGGTACCGTGCTTAAAAGCGTACTGTATACATATACAGTAGGTCAAAAGTGTCGGTTCATAATGGAGGAAAATGTGATCTGACAGGTTGTTTGTGGCAGTGGGCTGAATATCGGTTTAAGTTTAAGTATTTCAGAAACTCCTGTCCTCCTGAGTTTTCCCCTGCGCAATAATATTCAAGCTAGGCTTTATGCAGAATGGTGAGAAATTCGAACGAACAAAAACAAAAAAAAAAATCCAGTTGTGGATATTGCTGTCTCACATATATATATATATATATATATATATATATGTGAGACAGGTCAGAGGAAAATGGCCAGACTGATTAGAGCTGGCAGGTAGTCCACAGTGATTTACATAAGCACTCTATGCAACCATTATGAGCAGAAAATCATCTTAGCACAAACATAGCAACCTGGGTCAGGTCAAATCCTAGCAGCCACAAAAACAGTATTGGTGGTGATTTAATTTTTATTATGTTGTACATGTACTACAAAAAAATGTGTGTTCCAAAGAAGCAACTTCTAAAGATTATGCAATATGAAAGTGAACAATCTTGCTTCCCAAAGAATTTCAGCCATTTTGGAGAAATGATTTTTAATGTGCCCCAAAATGTCATTTTTCAGCCTTATACTCTCACTTCAAACAGTAATAATTTACAATGCAAATTATTCATATTTCTTTATTAGTATTAATACTAAAACTGGTGTAAGCCTCTAGAAGATTTTTAAGACCCTTAAAAAAGAAATTGTATAAAATAAAAAAATTAATAAAATATATGTATAATTAATAAAATATATGATCCTATCTGAAAATGTTCTTTTTCACGTAGGTGAGAAACTGTTTAGCACCAATACCACGTTTTGGCCGTGTGCGAAGTGCAAAAAAAAAAAAAAAAACGTGTAATAACATGCAGTCTTACATCCTGTTCAGGTCAAAAAAGCAATATAAAGTTTAATCAAAAGACTATTAAAGTGGAAGTTAAACTCCCATACCATGCGTAAATGAAATTCTCTACCGTAATTGTTCCAAATGATTCACTTCCTTTGAGAGTTTTTCCAGCTCAATGACTGGAAGTCTAGGATAATAAACAGATGAAAATTATGTTGTCACTTAACAATGACACACACATAAGTCATAATTGTTCTAAAAAATGTAATGATCGGCAGATTAAAAATGTTAAGACATCATTCTTAAGTACACAAGCTCTTCCAGCCCAAGGCAAACTGCTATAGCATAAAAAGAATTAAATAATAGTATCAATAATAATAATAATAATAATAATAATAACAATGTTTTATGATGGACTGATTAAATATATTATTTTTTGTGAGATGATATAATCACTCCACTGCATCACTAATTATTTTTCTATAACAATTGATCCCAATTTTTGTATTCCAGACATGAGTGATGTAAGAAATGGATGAACATGTATGAAATACACTAACATGTGTACAATTCTCACCAGGCAGAGAATGAGAAGAATCATAAAGTGCACATGGGTGTGGGAAACGGCCTTCGCCAGGATGTATGGAGAGAATTCCACAGTCGTTTTGGAGAGATCCGTATGTGCGAACTATACGGCTCCACGGAGGGGAACCTCTGCTTCATGAACCATACCGGCAAGATCGGAGCAGTCGGTCGCTCCAACATCTTCTACAAGGTGAGCGTGGACTATTTTAGTTGTAAGGATTTCCCGGGTTCTTATTTCAGGACATAGAGTATGACTGTATTTATTGCTGGGATACATTAGACTAAACTTAAGTTTAGTTCTCGTTTTCTTTGAGGGCAATGTTAATAATCTGACTGGACCGCACAGAAAATGTAAACCCCGCATAGCACATGTCTATGGACAGTACTGTACTGTACTTTACCCTTAAGGACAGCTATGAGACATGGAAATGCAGATAAGGAAAAAGGGTTGGTCTAAAATACTCTGTCAATTATTGTTTAAATCAGAAAAGCACCCCATTTGTAGTGCAATAAACATCATTTCTCTGACCTGATTTCAACCTTTTGGTTTATTCTGTCAAATCACGCTGACGTATGCATGATCAATGGTCCCAGACTTGTCCTGAACTTCTGAAACCGAGCACACTTGGAATTTTCATTCACATAATTTCAGTTGCATAACTGTTCCCCATCCTTGAACTTTTCCACATTTTTTTTTTTTTTTTTTTGCTGCAACCTGAAACTGAATACACACGCAATAGAGCTGATAATATTGATGAGGAAAGAAAGATCCATAGAGTTTGCAAACAAAACAAAAAAACGCTGAAGTTGCGAACTGACAATGATGGTTACGCAACCTTTTCCAGTGTAATGAAAATTAGTTCTGGTACAACAAGCTGGCGCGTCCGCTCTCTTGGCCGGAGATCATGAGCATAAACCCTGGCGATGCCACAGACATCTGGTGCCAAGAGACCTGAGTGTGCAAAAAAATCAGTTGTGCTCTGTGTGTGGGATCACGGCAAGCCCCCTCTTATCTGCCAATCACAATGACACTAGCCGATCATCGTTCCTCTATGCGATCATGTATGATGGTGTTTCCTCTGAGTGAGTTATGAAGCTCAACAGCAGCCCAAAAAGATGCAGTTGGTCTTAAAAACAGGTTAGCCCTCCTGGAAGCCCCAGGGGATCTTGTATGTGAACGTACTATATAGCGAAGACATTAGTCTAAGTAAGATCTAAGAAGCTACCATATACATTTCCAAGCTCTTTTTTTGTAGCATTGTAGCATGGATATACAATCCAAGCATTCCTCTGAGCAGTTGACAGTCATGCCGCCTGCTCAGTGGCGCTACAGTGGTTCTCCCTGCTTTTTGAGCGAGCACTGAGACAGCAGGTGTGCAGTATAAGGTTGCGTTTAGTTCATGGCAGTAATTTATTTACAGTAGTAGCGACATACGGTATACAGTATGTTATTGAACGTGTCATATTTTGCTTGCTCTAGTTTAAGACTGTTTTAACAAAGTAAATGAAATGCAATCTCATCATCTAATCAATAATTTTTTTTAGGTTTTAGTTTTTAGTTTTTGTGAAGCTTTTGTGAAGCTCAGTTCATTAACCAGGAAAACTATCCTGAGCTGAATCTAAACTGTACAGTTTTGCTAAGAACACATCGAGAAGCTGCTGTGTTTCCGAGACAGCATTTGCACTTAAAACTGAATTTTAGGATGCAAATTCATATATTTTTTTAACAAAGCTAATTAAACTGGGTTAACCAATCTTTCCTCTGTTAGGAACAGACTAATAGAAATATTTACTGTATATCGATGACACAAATCGTCTAGCTGATTCCCCTAGTTTTTATAACCGGGAGTGTGGTCACAAACCACTGGTGCCAAAAAGACAATTTCAACAACTTTAGCTTTTAAACCCCACAGGATTTTTATCCATTTTCCATTTTCATACGAACATGACCGGACAAAAAAATGAGTCACATAGGCAAAGAAGTACACATGATCATATGATTTTACAATTGTTTTTCTTCCTTTCTGTGACCAAAAGTAATAAGAACACAAGCTTTTCGTGGATCAACATTTTTTTACGTTGTCTCACTTCATGCTGTGTTGCTGGTAAGGGAGTTTTAAGGGTTACATGAATACAAAATATTTTTTTGGGATGGATTCATTATGATAATGATAATTTGCAGTTCTGTTAAATTTGATTAAGGTTGATAAAGTCCTCATAATTATTTTTATTATTATTATTATTATTATTATTATTATTATACATTTGTATTAGTAAAATTAGTAATCTATGTGCGCGTGTTGCCATATGAGTGTATGTTGCAATATGTGCACATGGATTACTAAACCAAATTTGCTAAACCATATGCCAGGATTTACAAACTGAGCAGACGTATTGACAAAGTTTAGTAATCTGTGTGCTCTGGCAATCCATATGCACGGATTCCGCCATAGTTTTTTTTTTAACCACATGACCACATGGCCACTGTATTGATGAAACCAGATGAAACGTGTGAATCAGATACAAGTCATCTGGCATTTAAACTGTAATAAGTGCATCATGCAATAATTTCCCAAATCGCTTTATTTATAAGATCACTCTGCTTAAAGAATGTTATTATAGGGATTAGGCAACAGGGATTTGAAGTACTGGAGCTGAATACCTACGAGGGAATTTAGCCTGATCTGTATAATCATGCTGTCTACTGATGTTGTAATAATGTCCCTTACTTCAATTTGTGGAATCTAAGCCAAGGCACAATAAAGTTGATGTCCTGGCTAAAGTTCCATTATGTTAATTTTCTCTCTTTAATTTGTCACTAGTCCATTATCTTCTGGTTTGGATTATTATTACATTCAAGAAACTGCTGTAACTATTTTTATGTGGGAAAACACATGGACCAGTGATCAGATTCCTTCCTAGAAAACTGTCTTAGGTACTATAATATGATCTTTCATTCCAAGACACAAGTAACAATTACTATTTTTAGGAATGCTGTTAAGGCTCTCATGTTAAAAAAAAAAAAAAAGGTTTTACTTTTATGCACGGAACTGAATATTCCAAAAAGTAGATATCTACATTTTAGCCAGACCATTCATGAAATCAGATCTCTTGCTATGCTGGTAGGGAAACACCTAAATAAAGACCTGTCCTGTCTGCTTTTTCGTGAAAAGCAGCAGCAAAAAATTCTCAGTGGAAAAACGCATGCAGACACATTTTTTTCTCGTAGCAGGTGCTTTGGGTTTGTGCCTGTTTTATCTATGTAAACACTGCGAATTCATGAACCTTGGCCTTGTGAGTCAATGCAAACGAAAAATAGAGTCAATAAATGGTTTATTATAAAAAGTGTAAGGTTAAAACATGTTGTGTGTTGACACTTTCTGTCCGTTGTATTTATGACGGGTGTTTAAGTCAAATCAGGACTTTTGATTGTGCCGAATAACAGAACACAGTTATAAGAGTAAAAACTACTTTCATTTTTCTATACGATCCCCTGCTACATTAACGCACTTAACTAACTAACTAACTAGTTTTTGATCAGCAAACATTGGATGCTTGGATTCTATCAAGGCAGAAAGTTTTGTCAGTATGCTGGAGCCATGATCAGACTGCCTGCTTAACATCCGAAACACACGCCTCCCATGAAAATTCCATGAAAAGTGTGGAAATCACTTGAAACAGAGTCAGGACTGTACAGCAGAAGATTGGCACCGCATCCAGGGTGTACCCTGCCTCATGCCCCATTCCTCTAAGATCGGCTCCAGGCCTCCAACAAACCCGTACGGGAAAAGCGGTATATATCGGAACAATGTTGGCTGATCAAAACAACAAAAACAATACAGTGTTAATACCAAACCTGTCTTGATGCTAGTAAATGCATGTGCATAACAATAAGCAGCACCACAAAAAATACTAAAGGTATTAAAGAAAATATTAAATAAATAAGGTTGTATTTACAATATTGTGTAAAGGCCATTAATGATATCTCAATATTTTAACCTTCATCAAGTTATTCTCATTTTTCAAAAACATTGTTGTCTTGATTTTGTCCCACCGTTGGACGTCATCACAGTGTTGTTACAGCTATATTAAAAGGCTAATTAGATGTTACGATTCCTGCTGGGATATTAACGCTCAAAATCTAACATTTCTTTTTGTGTTTTTCCTGCAGCTTATGTTTAATTATGAGTTGGTGAAATATAACATGGAAAGAGATGAACCTGTGAGAGATGAACAGGGTTTCTGTCAGCCAGTTGAGAAAGGTGAGAAAAAGCATACCTTTTTTTAAAAAAAAAATCCTTAGTCTTTAACTAACAGTCATCTTGTAAAGGTAGTTTGGACCAAAAACGTCTTATTAACACTGGAATTCTCATGGAAGCTCATGAAGGGCCCTTTGGGGGCAGTGATAGATTAGCTGGGTAAGACTAACGGGTCAAAAGCTCGGGAAATAGATTTATATGCTTTATATATAGTTTTATATACGAAACTTTTAATTTTTTACTTTTCCTTTTCTAGTAAATATTCTAGTAAATATTTAAAGGAAATATTTCCATTTCCTGGAATAGACCAAAAACAAAAACCTTTAGTTTGTTAATTCTTTGGAACATTCATTTAATTGACAAAGGATCCGAGGAATTTTAATGTTTTGTCTAACAAATTTGATTATTATTTTACATATAAACAAATTTTTAAAATTGATGCCTGTAATACACTCCAAAAAAAATTTCAAGCTGTTATCAGTGTTATGGTATAAAATAGTATTCGTACCTACAGCATGGATGACTTGCTTCTGTGTGAAGGGGCTATTGACATATAATGGTATATTGGGATTTTTGAGAGATGTATCCCCTTATTAAGGTTATTCCAGCATGACGAATTTAGCCCTCATTCTAAACAGGTCACCACATTGTGGCCTCACAGGCGCAGAGTGGGTACGCTTACCCAGCAGTCCAGATCTGTCACCTATTGAGAGGGTATGGTGTATAGTAGCCATGGACTGTTGGGCAGAAGACGTTGTGTATCACGCAAGAATGGGTGAAAAAAAAAACAACAACTTGCAAATCTGCAACAATTTAAATCCTTAGTTCCAAAATAATAAATAAAAAGTATAATTAAAAAGAAAGGTGATATAACATGGAGGTAAACCTTCCTTTGTCCCAGCTTTCTTTTGAGTGTGTGTGTTTGTATGCGCACCAAATGATAAATGTCTTTACATTTTTTTAAATATATTTAAGTCGGTCAGTGAAAACCTGAACGTTGTACTTGTGACAGTTAATTAAAGGTTCAAGTAAATAAAACAAATCATACATTTTAGAAAATGTCCCAACTTGTACATTGAGGTTTGTAGATTTTGGAGCAATTGACTGTGACTTGTGAAGGAAATGCATAAAAAATAGTTATTAAAATTGCAACTGAAACATGTACATTGACGTCGGCACAACTCAGTGAAAATTCAGGGCACAATAGAAAGGCACCAGAACATCCAGTGCAGCACAGCCCAATATGACTGCGGTCTGGCGGGCAAAGAGTCCAAGGCTGCCATTTTACTGTATAGCTATTTCAAATTTCCAGGATCCTAGTCCGATCATGGTATACGCCTGACCCCACAACACACAGCACCCAAAAACTTCACACCACAGCTCACCCCCAGAGATCGTGCCGAGTCAGGTCCTGAGGGACCCGGGCTGCCCAGATGGCACGCGGGGGAGCCTACACAATACTGGGCATAATTGTCTGTGTTGTAATGTTATGCATATAATGAATTTAAGTGGTTACATAAGAATTTAGGGATTTTAGGGGCTTGATAAATACTGGCTTGGATTTAAGAAATATATAAATTAATCACATTTATAGATTTATAAATGTGTAATGTTGGTTGCCCAATACTAAGTTTTCTGATATTGCTAACGTTTCTAAAATATTTTTAAAAAATGAGATGGGATTACTAAACTGAGCCTGTTCATCCAGGGGAGATGGGTTTGCTGTTGTCCAGAATCAATTCCCGAAGTCCATTCTTTGGCTACGCTGGAAGCAAACAGCTAACGGAGAAAAAGATCATGAGGGATGTTTTTAAGAAAGGAGATGCTTATTTCAACACGGGCGACCTCATGGCAGAGGATCAAGACGATTTCATCAGCTTTAAGGACAGAGTCGGGGACACTTTCAGGTAAGACAGGAAATGCGTGTCGAAAGTGTCTCTGGTTTTTCGTGTTCATGACGTGCATGTGTAAACAGAGTTACATCACAAGTTCTAGGTTCAAAATTCACTTTGCAAACAACTATAACTTTGGGTCTAAAGTTAATCTGATACCACGGTTGGTCCCATGATTAAAATGATATGTTGCAGTGCGTTGGAGGTGCTGTTTGTATTCTATTTAAGACCAATTTAGCGAATAATTAGCATGCTGAGGAAAGATTCATTACCAGGTTTTTCAAGTTTTTCTTGCTTGTGTTTTGTTTCTGTTAGGCTATTGCTGATCTACTCCTCTCTCTGTTTTTCACTCTTCCCTTCATTTCAACTCATTTCAACTCACTTTTTATGCCCAACCTCAATCTCTCTCCTTTGTTCTCTTTCTCTCGCTCTCTTTCTTGCTCCATCCCCCCATTCCTCACACCTAAACTCAACATTTGTAGCTAAAACATATATGTGGATGGCTGTCAGTATTTGATGTGAGAAAAGCTTTCCCAACAGTGAGTCTAGGATCTTCTACCACCTACAGCTTTTTTAATCATAGATCCGTACTGACCTCCAGTTCAAGTAGCATTAAGCTACGACTAACCCTTCACCATCTGCGTGTTATTTTCAGATGGAAGGGTGAAAACGTGGCCACCACCGAGGTGACGGAGATTCTTGGATTGCTGGACTTTATTCAGGAAGTCAATGTGTATGGGGTGGAGGTTCCAGGTACGAAAACATGGCTTTTTTTTTTGTTGTTGAAAGAATACTCTTTACTTTTCCAAACACATGCAGATTAGGCTAATTGGTCTTGCCAAATTGCCCGTAGATTGTGAGTAAGTGTGTGAGTGAGTGTGTCTGGTGTGTGCATGTGTGCCCTGCGATTAGATTGGCACCCTGCCCAGGGTGTATCCCGCCTTGTGCTCGAAGTTTCCTAGGATAGGCTCCAGACTACCTGTGACCCTGTAGAGTATGAGCGGTATAGAAAATGAATGAATAAAGCATTTTGTTGTGAAGCAAGTAATGTAGCGTTAGACCTTCGAGTCATCTCAAATTGTGCGGGAATGCTGCCACCAAGAGGCTGATTTGTAGCTATTTACTGCTTTGGGATAACATCAAACATTATTGGAAATCTATCAGAATCAAACACTATACAGTACATATTAACCTGCAGGCGCAGCACCATGATCAACTAGTCCACATTGGTATATAACACATTGTGTCATCTGTATGTACTGTAAGGTCAGCTGAAATGACAAAATACATTTTTATTCTTTCCATTTCAAATACTTTTAATATATTTTTTGATGGGTTAGATGAAATAAACTCTGCTCATTAATAATAATAAAAAATTGTATATAGTTGTTTACTTGCAGTATGTTTTACTAGACATGGTATAAATGCTAAAATTATGCTACAATATTCAATTTTTTATTCTCACATGCACAACCATGCACAGTATAATATGCAGTGCAATGTTTACACTAATGTTTGTGACCTAAAAGGCAAAAAAAAAGTAAGAATGTAAATAAAGAATGTAAAATATATAATTTACAATATATAGTATTTTTTTTACAATAAAATAGAGTATAAGGTAGAAATATGAAAAAGTATGAACTGTATAAATAAACTGTATAAAGTATATGAAATGTGAAACATACTGTATTTATATTAATGTGATGCATACTTTATTTAATGATACATTATATTTAATTCATGACTCGTGATCAAGGTCAAATTTATACAGATAGGAGCAACTTCTAAAATTCTAAAAGTCATCTAGGTTAGTAATGTCTGTTAACACGTTTTACTTGCATCCTGATCCACGATGCTGCATTATCCAGGATGAAAATATAATAAAAATAGGATATGAATATATAATTACAAATATAATATATAAATGCTACTTACAATAGCAGTAACACTAATATAAGCAGTACTGCTCATGGGTGCATTCCGTCTCACTAAATGAAAGAAATGAATAAAGAAATGTTCTGTCGCAGGCAGCGAGGGTCGAGCTGGTATGGCTTCACTGATCATCAAACCTGGCTGTGTGTTTGATGGAAAGAAGCTGTTTGAGACCGTCATGACTTACCTACCTGTTTACGCGCGGCCTCTCTTCATCAGAATACAGGTGAGATTTCGAAAGGAATTCTTAGTGGATTTCAAAAGAAGTTGCATTTTTTTTGTTTTTCTTTTTTTTTTTAATAGAGCAACATTCCACTCTAATAATATTTTATTTATCCCTCTTTAGCTGATAACAGTACACAATGTGGCGACCGTTTTATATATCTAAAATGCGGCAAATTTAAACCTTTTTTCCTGATTAGTCTAGATAATAAGTGTTTTTTTTTTTAGCCAGACAGTTGTGTTTTGTGTGTTTTAATTTTATAGTTTAAAATAGATTTTTGTGGCAATCCTGCCCCCTGCTGCTGAAAGCACAATGTATGCAATATTTTTCAGGCATTACGGAGTTATATAGTAGAGATACTAAAAGGCCTTCAACCTGATCTCTGTCTATTGTATTATGTAGGTTATGTGTAATTATTACATAATTTGTCTCCTCCGAGAAAGGACTTTTCTTTGAGAAGAATATCAGGCATCAATAAGCTGTAGGTCAATGCCTGACTTTGACTGCAAATGAATCTGATTACATAAAACTTTGGGAAAAGCTAAATTAACTGTTGTATTGCTCCAGTGTTTAAATATTAAATTCATTTATATTATTTAATATTATCAGTATTCAACTGCCCTGGCTCTGCTAGTCGCATATATGTACTGTATGGTGTACCACAATAGATGCAGTAGACTAGGTTAAAAAAGTACAGGAAATAATTATACGAGTGAAACGCTGTGATACGTGTATTAGTGTAGCAGCAGATTATTTACGTCGAAAAATAAAGGTAGGTTTTTTTCTGCTCAAAACTGTGTTCTGATATTCTGCACAATCAAAAGTCCGGATTTGACTCGAACGCCTGTGATTTATTTATAGCGTGCATTCTAACAAATATTAACCCTCATAAAGTCTTGATGTACAAAACCATCCACTTTAAAATCATGTTAAAATGCTGTTATGAACATTTTCAGATTTTTGGTTGATTTTCTGTTATTTCTAAGCTACTTGGAAATGAATCACAGGGTGATACGGATCATTTAGTGGAGCATTTAAACATCTAATTCAGGGCATGAACCAGTAAGAAACAGATACAGTTGATGACAGATGATCAGGCCGGTAATTAATATACTGCTGATGCTGAATTCTAAATGCCTGAAGAGATGAGAGGGGAAATGGGATTGCTGCTGTGGTTGGTATATAAACAACCAATTTTAACATTGTATCTTTATGCTTAAGACTTTTGCACAGTACTGTATGTCTGTATGTCTAAACCCCCTGCTAGTCAGTATGCTCTAAACATTCACTAGATGGTAGCCTATACCTTAATTTTAACATGTTTACTGAACCATGAAGCTATATGATTTAGTCTTACAGCATGACGCTTAACATGTGCATATACGAAGCAGTACACTCATTAAAGACAGATAAACACTGTATGGCATAATGTTCTCTTATTTTACCATCTGTTAGGAGTCTATGGAGTTGACTGGCACATTCAAGCAGCTGAAGTTCGGTCTGGTGAAGAGCGGCTTCAACCCTGCCAACATCTCTGATCCGCTCTACTTTTTAGACTACACTGAGAAATGCTACGTTCCTCTCACAGACTCCATCTACGACAGCATAGCATCGGGCAAGCAGAAGCTGTAGGCCATACTCGGTGAACGGCTCTGTTACTCGGACAAACCAAATGGACATAAGGAAGATCCTGAACACGCCTAACTCTTTTGTAGTGTTGTATATTTGATTGTGCCTGAAAGCAAGCCTGGATAACTCCATAATGAATAATGGATTGCTTTTTCCTTTGTGAACATTTCACTGAGACAGCTTATCGGTTAATAATGAATCAGGGAGTTTTCATGACTTGAATGGCCTTTTTTGCAGAGAGCGAGGAGACTGATTGCTGCGACGGAGCTGAATGAGAGGCCGGATTCTCACCAGTGACCCACTGGGTATCAGGTTCTCGTACCTCCTTGGTCCGTCTAGCAGGTGACTCTTAGCGTTAATGATGCCACGACTTCATCTTTCACCGTCATCTCCTCGACGCTCTCAGTTCTCTTGCTTTCCTGGCTGTGAGGAGCGTCACTGGAGATCAATACAGGAAATGACAACTGCTGCTACAATAAAATCAGATTTCACTTTAGATGGAAAACTTTGCTATATTTAAAGCTGCAGTCTGTAATTACATACCTCTCCAGAGATGGATACGGACAGATGTTTATCATTAGAAGTGCTTCGTTGAAGAGCCAGTTGTGCAGATGTTTTTCATTCCATTTTTTGCAATAGTTTTAGTATGGATCACCTGGACCTTTTTTTTTTGGGGGGGGGGGGTGAAAAATACTTAGACCAACACATCTTTCATGTTTCGTTTCGGTAGTATTACAAATGGTTAGTTTACATATTTGCTATACTGACATGTGAAATGTATCATTGAAGTGACAAAACCCAGGATGTTTTACCCAGTCTCCGGGGCCAGTGAAGGAATTTTAATGTATAAAGCCATAGATGTTTAGATACACATAGTCATACAGTATACAGCAGTGGAACATGTTCCAGTTGTTATTTTATGCACCAATTTTTGAGGGACTGAGCAACACATTATCCTACTGTGGCACTTTCAATAAAACGTGACAGATTGGGTATTGGAGATAAATTGAATAGTCTTTTCAGAACAGCCTAGAGAGCTGCTCCAAAAGCCAACACAGGAATAAATAAGGTATTTTGGCATGCACAGATTCTGCAAATAAATAAATAAACAGGCACAGCTGCTTGCCATGACACAGTTACAAGGGCAATCTTGCAAATGCTTCCCATGATCTATAGCAGCTTTCTTCAGCTCCAGTCCTGGAGGGCCAGTGTCCAGCAAAGTTTGTTATTCACCAGCACCCAAATACACCCACTGAACTTAATACTTAACAGATCAGCTGTGTTTGAGCAGATTTGCCAAACTGTGTTGGACACTGGCCCTCTTGGGCAGGAGGACCCTTGTCTATAGTAGGTATTCACCCCCTCTGAATTGGATTTATATATATATTTTATTTTTAAATTAAAAATATGTTAGTTTTCTGTGAATGTATGAGTTATGGTTTGATTACTTTAATTACTATTCCACTAACGAGCATGGGGCAGCTTGGTGGTTCGTGTGCATGTTGGAGCAGTAGAGTTTGCAGCTCTATCTGTGCTTGGTTTGTTTCCCCCACACATGCAGTGTAGATTTTGTGCATAGGCTTAATGACCCCAGGAAGGTGTCTCTGTCTAGAGGAGATGGGTGGGGAGGTTAAGGGACCATCCTTGTGTCTTCGGGTTCATCAGACAACAAATACCCTCCCATACCTGGAGAGGTATCCGTCATATCAATGGCCGTTTCTAACGGCTCGATGCTGATTGTAAGAGCCTGGGTTCGAACTTCCAGCAAGTTAACCACCGAGCTACCCATATACCTTCATTAAAGTCAGTAAGCAAGGAATTTTTCCAGGAAGAAACTGAGACTGCAATATTATGTGAGAATTTAGTCCAATTAAGTCCATACTTATACACATCACTGCGAAATGCACATAAATGTTAATCCTCCTGGATAAATTCCACAGATTCCTAACAAACTGTATAAAATCATCAGTGACAAAAGAAATGGTGTTATTAATAGAATATTTGGTTGACAATAAGACAGCATAATAAGCATATCAGCAGGTTTATAAACGTTAGAATATAAACTTGCTGTATTATTTGGAGCAGCAAGTGAAATGAGACACTATCATGGTGATTGGGTGGGTTTCAATTGACAGGATCTTTCTCAAGACCAATCATCACCTGACAGTACAGGAGCTGTATGAGAAGTGTAACTAAATCTTAAGGAGGTAATGGCACTGATACCGTTTCACAAAAAGTTACACTATATACAATATATACACTATTGTGTAGGTAATTTCTCCACATATATCTTCAGGAGAATAAAAGTAATAAAAATGTCTTATGTATTAATTCAGACAGTTTACTGTGCCTCAGATGAGAATGCCTACACCAAGATCTTAAATCTGTTTATAACCATCTTCATAATCTTTCCATAATTTAGAATTTACTGTGAATGATACATTTTGTGTGGGTTGTACTGGAATAATGTTTAATATTATTTTTATTTTGCTGAAGAGCATCTCTTTTAATAACCATTTAAATCATGCATTCATGAATTTGGTTTGGAGGTGTGATTTAATAGCCTTCAATGCTACAGCAATGCTATTGTATACATGGAGTTGAGTTAGCCTGGAATTATTGCATGATTTTTATTTTTTATTAATAAACAAGTAAGTGTTTATTATAATCAACAACTGCTATTTTAAAATGGCAGACATTATTTGAATCAATGTAAAGCACATTCTTACAATCGAGTGTAAATGTTTGCACATACCTATAACAAAATGAAGATAATAAAGAAATTCTCAAATATAATGCTGTTCAGGTTTTTTTTTTTTTATCAGATTCACAAGTAATAAAATGGTGAAATAGTGAAATGCTTATAGTACAGTGGGTATAGGAAAGAATATGTCCCCTTTTAAATAATCTCATTTTGTTGCTTTGCAGCCTGACATACTGTAAAGACAGATACAGTTTTTGTTTTATCCAGCTTTATTTACTCAGTGCAACTTTAAACATGCAAGTGAAAGATGTAAGACTCATATTAGAAAATAATAGGAAAAAAACAAACAAACAAAAACATGAACCCCTCCAAAATATTACTTGTAAACGCTATTAGGTGAAGCTTACTGAGACTTTGGGCATAAGGCGGTGTACACCCTGAACAGGGTGCCAATCTCCCAGGATACACACACTACAGGCAAAATGGCAATGCCAGTTATCTTAATTTTCATGTCTTTGGACTGTGGGAGGAAACCGGAATATCCATGTCTCCACCCATCCATTGTCTAAACTGCTTATCCTATGTAGGGTTGTGCTGTCCCAGGGAACTTGGGCCACAAGGCTGTGTACACCATGGATTGCAGGACACGAGGATGTGCACTTTGGAAAAGCCGATCGACCTGGACTGCAATTCTTTTGATGGTGGGAGGAAACTGGCAGAACGGGATGAAACTAACCAAGCACACATATCTTTCAATCGGACCTTCAACCCTGGAGATAAAAGCTGACAGTGCTAACCACTACATCTCCACCTTACTATTGTACTCTGTGTAAAAGTTTTATGCACCTAACTAGGCCTACTTAATATATCAGAATAATATAAAATTTAAGCACAAAAAAAAACTCATTCGTGGAAACTTTATTTTAGGTTATTTTATTTTGATGCACAAAACAGTACCAATAATGCAAAACAACAAAGAAAGAGACTAAGTAAGCCTTTCAAGTTTTCTGAGTGCGCGCGCGCACACACACACGCACGCGCGCCTGATATATAGTCTCCCAGATTTTTACTACTGAGCACCATCTGGAGGTCAGAGCTGATGTAGGTCATGTGTAGACAGATATATAAATCTCCGAGCGCTGAACCCCAGCAGCAGCAGTCGGCAGTCTGTCCTCAGCTCGGCTCATCATGGCGGACACCAGCAGCGCTCACGTCCACGTTTTATTCTCGTTTTCCGTGTTTTCGCGGCCGTCCTCTGTGCCTCTGAACTCCGGCTATGAAGTGCTCGTCCAGAAGTTTCTCTCCATTTACGGCCCTCAGATTGACGTTCACCGCAAATTCCTCATCCAGGTGTTCTCGGAGGAATGGGGACAGTACGTGGACCTGCCCAAGGGATTCACCACAGCGGAGAAATGCAAGCTGCGATTAGTTCCTCTTCAGACGGATGTGAGGCGGATTTCATTCACGCTCGTTTGCTGTGAACGTTTTTAATTATTATTATTATTAATATTATTATTATTAAAGCTGTTTGTTTAAATCCTATACAAGATTAATTACCACTGTTTAAAATAATCTCCAGTTACTATTTGCATTTCGTCCTGTTAACAGCGTTTGTCTACACGCAGTGTGTTAACTTGTTGATCTGACGGAGGTTCAATCACAAATAGCTTGATACGCCCTTTATACTGTAAGTGCACTCCGTTTGATGTAAGGAGCCGCTTCCCAAAGCGCACTCTGTAGTAAACGTTCAGCTCGGTTGTGACGCGGAAGTACGAGTTCTGAAGGGCATTTTGTTTACGTCGTTCTGACATCATGTTTAACGGCAGGTTGTGACGTCATTACGTTATCACGGACCATACCTTGGAAGCAAACAGGGTTAATAGTGTGCTATATATATACGGCACAATATTACAATATTATCATAATAGTTACGTGCTGATTTAATTTGTATTGCAATTTTGAATCATCCTGATTCTATATATATATATATTCTATCTATCTATCTATCTATCTATCTATATATATATATATCTATATATATATATATATATATATATATATATATTAGTTAAAATTAAACTATATATATATATATATATATATATATATATATATGTATGTATATAGTTTAATTTTAACTCTCTCTCTCTCTCTATCTATCTATCTATATATATATATATATATATATATATATATATATATATATATATATATATATCGTTTAATTTTAACTATATATTTATATGATATAATATGATATATGTATGAATGTGGTGCACTATACATTTTACATATATATATATATGTATGTATACACACACACACACACACAAAAAAAAAAATATATATATATACATATATATATAATTTCGTTCTACCACACAGGATGCTGTTCTTTGTGAATGGTTTAGTGTGCTACTTGCTGAATGTTCAGGAGAACGACAGCAGCAGGCTCCGTGCCACCGGAATCATCATTCGAATATACAGGCTTCTGTAAAATGTTTGCAACATTTAAGTGTTCTACTGCGGCTAAGAGTCAAATTACTGTGCTTTAAGCTCTCTGTAAATGTCAATCGGTTTTACACCTTTATTTGCAACACATTTCATCACAAATCCCAGTTTGACATAAACGCCACTCATAGACACCCTAGCTTACTATACAACCATACATATTTTTCAGCAAAATTGAAATCTGTCTTCATACATTTTTATGTTCATTAATGGTCCCCGGTATAGTAAACAATTTTATTTTTCTAATGCAGCTCTGTTTAGGCATTTGTTATGGGTTTTAAATATAGAAATGTCTCCAGAGAAAAAAAGGGCTAGACTGAATCCTTTTCTCGGAGTATACAGGTTATTAGACTGATCAAGTGTCTCATACAACCACCAAGTGTTTTCCAGTAATAGTTCACATTGGTCACACAATTACTTGACATAAACAGGCTTGTTGTAACAGTAAACCTACAAACTGGGCATGTAAGCCTAAGAGACTTCCAGCTTTTGCATGACATCTGTTTCTGTGTAAATGATCCATGCATGACTGCTAATATTTGTCCTTGATCAACACGAAGAAAACAAGACTACTGTATATATAAAAACAATCTATTTTGCTTAATTTATAGCGGTACAGTAGCAACCCTATTATCTAGAATTTCTCTGTAGTATTTTGGGATTAACTGAAAGCCAGGTTGCTTTTTGATGACCGTCTATGAATTCTGCTCTACTAGTCTGGATTTAGTCACAGCTTTGTGTTAATCCTTCAAGTGCAATGAAGAAATTGTGACCTTTTTATTAGATCTAGACTACAGAGTCTTTTTCAGCATTCAAAACCTAAGCCTTGTTTTTAAGACTGTATGAGCATCTTTTTTTTTAATGCTGCTTAAATAAAATCAGGTTTAGTAAATGTCTGAATGATGGAGAGGGATCTCTGAGTTCATTGCGCAAGTAATAAACGAGATGGAAAAAAATGATAGATAATGTTGTAGTTTGTCAGGTAGAAACAGCACTTAAGGAGATTTATTTGTTCTTCTTTTACTGTAGATCACTACACTGGGCAATCTTTCTCCAGCAACCGCCATTTTTTTCTGCTGCGACATGCAGGAACGATTCAGACCTGCCATCAAGTACTTTGGTGACATCATCAGTGTTGGCCAGAGACTGGTAAAAATTTATCCTGTTTCTGTCTGTCTTGATTTATCTCTCTGTTTTTCCCATAGCAATAAGTTTTTACCTGTTATGCGAAGTTCTAGCACTAAAAACAGAGACAGTAAGGACAGAGAAGGACTGTTTATCTTCTTTAAATCTATTATTTTATCAGACATTTTTATTGCCTTGATTCACTCATGTGAACCTTATTCTCAGACTGTTAACAGTATCACCATGTTGAAGGTGCTGTGACCTTGAAGCCTATCTGTATATTTTCATTTTTCTGATTTTCCTGAAGATCTGGAGTTTTTCTTCATTAAGTAATAAATTAAGTTTATGCTGCTTGGTAAAATAGAGGCTGAGTGACAATGATATACTAATACAAATAGTATATAATTATATGTAATGCCTAATAGGAGCATTTTCACTTTATTTTATAAACAATATAATATAAATCAAGTTTTGTTTTCATAAATATATACATACTGTTTATCATTATTATTATTATTATTATTATTATTATGTAATTTATTTATTCTTGTGGTGAAAAAGTGTCCACCATTTGGTTAAAAAAAATATTTTTTACTGAAAGCAATGAGAATTTGACAAATCTGAAAAGGATGGAAATTTAAAAGTCTTTTTGGGTAGGAACAATGAGTAATCTGCTGTAAAATAATATACATTTAGAATTAGAGTTTAAAATTCTTGATCTTGAATTCTTGAAGATCTTGATTTGTAAATACTGAAAAAAGAAAACACTGCTAAAAATAAGAAACTCAATAAAATGCAACTTAAATTTAAAACAATGAGAACTAAAATGCAGGAAAGAAAGAAAAAAACTGAAATTTAAGAATGGGTAAGTTATAGTGCAACTCAACATGAACATTAAGAGAAAAATAAATTTAGTATAGTTTAGGACATATTTTATTTATTATAGTTAAAAGCAAAAATATTACCAAAAATCCAAATCCTATTGGAGTTACTGTACAAATGCCCAGTTTAGGGATCTATGGTACTGTAACTTTACTGAGCTTGATTTGCAATATAAAAATGAAAATGCCATGTTGTGTCTTATATTTGCACACACACTTGAGTACACACGCCTGCTATAAGGAGGCCTCATGAGCGTGAAAATTACAAGTGAAAAGATTCGCTGGTTAATAAGACATTGCACCAGAGGGTTCAGATGAGGTTAATGTTGTGTTTTAGCTCCAAGGTGCTCGTATTTTGGGAATCCCTGTCATCGTGTCAGAGCAGTACCCAAAAGGCCTGGGTAGCACTGTACAGGAGCTGGATCTGACCGGGGCCAAGCTGGTCTTCCCTAAAACCAAGTTCTCCATGGTGCTGCCCGAGGTGGAAGCTGTGCTGGCTGAGACTCCAGGAGCTCGAAGCATTGTGCTTTTCGGAGTGGAGGTGAGCGACACTAATGATTTTTTCATGCTCTGTTTCTCTCTCTCTCTCTCTCTCTCTCTCTCTTTAAGCAAGGCAGCCTCTCTGTTTTTGGGCTGTTTATTTTACAGAATGTAATTATTTAATGTAATTATTTAAAGAAATTAAAATTAATTTTAACTTAATAAAATGATTAAACTGATTAAACTACTAAATAATTTTTTTCATTGCTGTACATTTTTTATTTTAGTTGGCACTCTGATGTAATTGCTGTAGCCAGTTCTGTAGATATATATCTGCAGAGCTGCAGCAAATCTTATTGCTTGTGTTCAGCATATAATCTCTGAACATTTACCCTACATGGACATTAGTGTTCGGGCTTTTAAGTATTGGCACTTCGATAGATATCCTTTGGAATCTGGCGCTGTTTTATCAGCCACTTACTCACAATCACACAGAAAATATTTCAAGCAGTATTTTAGAGCGGTACTGCATAAACTGTTTTATGATTGTTTTAGTGGTTCATAAAGAATAAAAACACATGTATAATACATCAGATGCAAATATCTGAAATAAGTCTGATGATAATAATAATAATAATAATAATAGGTGCTGTGTCTTCTTGTTTGAGCGTTCGTTATTCTGTGTATTTTTATAATTTTCTCAGTTCATATACACAAACAATTTTATTTTTATTTTTATTTGATTTATTTTAATGCACAGACTTGAAGACACTGCCATCTAGTGACACAAATACATTATTTTAAGCAATTTTCCTTTTTTGTTGTAAAGTGCCAAACGTAGACATATACGTCCCTTTGTTAGTTAATGATAAGTGACACTGCGACCTGCTTCTTAGTCACTCTAAATAAACCCTTCTTGTACTGTGCGTGTAGACTCACGTGTGCATCCAACAGACAGCACTGGAACTGATTGGGAAGGGCTTTGAGGTGCACATCGTAGCAGATGCGACGTCCTCCAGAAGCATGATGGACAGAATGTTTGCACTAGAGGTAACGTTAATATACTATACACATCGATCAGCCATAATATTATCACCACTGGTTTTGGTCATCTATTGAGTAGATGCCACTTTTTGCTACTGAAACAACAATCTTCTGGCACCTTTTTATGGTAACCAATTATAACCTTTTCAACAATTTGAGCTACGGTAGCTCTTCTATTGGGACAGACTACACGGGAGAGCGTTCACCCCTCACGAGCATTAGTGAGCTTTCCCCTCCATGACGCTGTCGCTGGGTCACAGGTGCTCCTTCTTTGGATCCCACAAGAGCTGCTGTTTTGGACTTGCTCTGACCCAGTCGTCTAACCATCACAATTTGGCCCTTGTCACAGTAGCTACAGTTACAATATCTCATTACAGTGGCACCCAGACATGGATGGGCTGTATTATGCAGCAGGTGAACATTGTGTCCCTGAAGATGATGTGTTGGAAGCAGAAAAAAAGGGGAAAGCATAAGGATTCGAGCAACTGTCTGTAACGAGGGCAAAACTGTATTGGCTAAAAGACAGTCAGAGTAATAACAGAACTACAGGTCTTGTGGGATGTTTGTGGTCTGCAATGGTGAGAACCTACCAAAAGTGGCCCAAGGTTCAGAAAATACTGGCTAGATAATTCACTACGTCTCCAACTGTATACCTGCTAAATTGTAAAATATCACTAGATCTTCCTTCTGATTTAAACTGTTTACTAAAAAGACTTTTTTTGGTAAGAAAAGACTTTGGAAAGACTTATGTATGACTTACAGAACAAATCTGAACTCTTTTGGCGGATATGGGCCCCTTTGTTGGATCTACTTGAATAATCATGACTCTTTCTTTCTTTTATGTTTACTCTTATATTAACGGATTATATATATATATATATATATATATATATATATATATATATATATATATATATATATATATATTAGTATACAAACAGTTTTATGTGTGTTCATCAAACTGCCTATATATAACATCAGTCAGAATAACCAGTAGAAATAGGTTTATGTTCAGTATGCCTGAAGCAAACAATATTCATGATTAAATTGCATATATTATAAAATAATATACAAATATTTGTATAATAATATCATAATCCAATCAAATATATATATATATATATATATATATATATATATATATATATATATACACACAGTATACCCAAGATTAATGATGTACAGTATATGACACAAACGCACTCCTATTACTTTGCTCGCTGGTCCTTGGCTGTGTGAACCTGTGTGTGTCTGGTTGACGCTCAGTGATTTGTAGCATCTGTCGGAAGGAAAAAGTTCAAATCCTGAGTGTCCTGGATGTAAGGTGTCAGCGATGATTTTGATTACCCACTTCCTGACTCAGGAACATTTTCAGGCACGCTCATTTCTGTAGACCTGACAATCTTCTGTGGCCTGATTCTGTCATGATTGGTGGCTGAGCCAGACGAGACAGACAGAGACTCAGCAGTGACACTGTAGAAGTGTATAAATCCAGTAAAACCGATTTCACGGCTCCTTTGAATGTGTGTGATTCTTTAATCGTCCCAGGAAGGTTAAAACGGTAATTAATGGTTGGTGCTGTGGAATTCTGCATTCTATTTTAATCTCCATTTTTGTAAATGTGTCAAGGGGGATGTGACTGCACCAGAGGGTAAATCATTTTGTGTGCAGACTCAACATTAATAACTCGGAAATCATATTCATTGTTAACACCTAAAAATAAAAGAGCAAGTCGGAGGTAATGAAAAGCGTCTAGTCTGGAAATATACAGGGGAAAAAAAAGTTAATTGAATTTACTCAACTGAATGTGTGAATAAATTGGGTTATACTAACAGTTTGTTCTTGTCCAGCCAACACAATTTGAACAGGTATTTTCAAAGCCCAGGAATAAAATTAAGCAATCATCCAAGCTCAGAATTAAACTTACTGTAGTGCCCTGGCATTATGAGGTGATGTGAATCCGTGATATCATGTCATGAGTTAACCATGTTAACTTCAGAAATATAGTCCATAGCCTGTCTGTCATCTCCAACATCTTCACCTGATTTAGTAATGTACCAAAGACGTTCAAGTCAAACCGGGACTGCGTGAATTAAGGTGTAAAATTGATTGACATTTACAGAAGACTTCAAGCACAGTGCGGTGATGTAACTCTTAGCTCTTGCAATAAAACATTTGAATGGTGGAAATGTTCTAAAGAAGGCCGTAAGTTCCTGAATGATGATCCTGGCAAAGGTGGCTCAGTTGTTTCTGTGAGTGTTTAGTGAGTTGAACATTTGATCCTTGAAAATCAACAGAAAACTTTTTAGAAGCTTGTTTTGGGCTATTAAAGGAGCCAGGAGTCTGATCATGGCTTCAGCATACTGAGATGGTATCTAAGCAATGTCTAAGACTGGGATGAGTGTATTAGTGTAGCAGGGGGTTACATAAAGAAATAAAAGAAGTTTACGCTTATAACTGTTCTTTTATTCTGTGCAATCAAAAGTCCTGGTTTGACTTGAACACCTCTTAGAATTGGGTCATGTTAATGCTAAATGAATCGAGTGATCATTCTCACTCTACTATAATTCAAATCATTACTTTAAATCCTTGTTAAAATTGAAATTAGTATAAGCTGTGAGGGGAGACAGCAAATGTTTGACTCAACGTTCTAGAATATTTGACTCGTACTCAAAGGTATGGCTGAGACTCAGTTATGAGATGAGAAGCAAAAGGCATTGATGGTGCATAGCAAATTAAATTTGATTCTTTGGAAGCTGGTCGAGTTGAGTGTACAAATAAGGAGTTAAGAACGCTGGATAGACTCAAGGATTAAACCGCTGCTCGAATACTCTTTATACTGTATCAAGCAAAGTTATAGGATCATCGGGTAGTCGGACTGAACGGTAGGCGTTGTAGAAGTTTAAGAATCTTATTACAAAATAAATCTTGGACGTTATTCAACGTGGTCTAAAGATTAGTATTCGAGTCTTCGAGGTGTATTCTAACCTCTGAGTCTGCTTGGCTATACATGAACATGGTGGAAATATTGCCCCCTTATTGTTTCAGAAACGAGCGTTCGTGTATGTGGTTTTACTCCTGATCCATCATGGTTACCTGGTGATGGTGGTGGTTTGTTTCATTTTCTAAAGTTTTCTGAGTGGACTTTTTTTTATTATTGGGATTTGTGATGTGTCTTGGCCCACATCGTAAATCTTTTAGCCTGCTGCTTCAGGCTTTGCCGTCCAAAAACAGCATTCTGTAATCTAAATCTTCTATAATGAATTGTGTGCCAGGTTGGAACTACTGAGCTTGGCAATGATCAATGGCTGAAGTTTTTGCCAGGGATCTTGGCTAGTTTTATCACCATAATGAATGTGAACGTTACTATCCACGTCTGGTGTATTTTCAATGCCGTAGAAACGCAGCTTTAAAGGGAAATTTACTCATGTTGGTCGTGGTATTTTTAACTGGAAGCTATTTCGAAGCAATATTGAAATAATTAAAATAATAAACCGGGCCTGAGTTAGGACTGGACAAACAATACAAAACCAAAAAACCCCAACTTTTAAAAACATTTTTTAAACAAAACTCTTTTATCAGCATTTATCATACTGTAATTAAACCCGTTATCACTGCCTGAAGAAGCATTTATGATTTATGACTGCACCGTTCTGCTCTGCTAATAAAACCTGCTCTGTCTCTCAGCGGCTCGCGCGTACCGGCATCATCATCACCACCAGCGAGTCGGTCCTCCTGCAACTGGTGGCGGATAAAGAGCATCCAAAGTTCAAAGAAATCCAGAACATCATTAAGGCCAGCGCTCCTGAATCAGGCCTGCTCTCTAAGGTCTGACCAGCGTGAGGCGCTAAACCTCCTCCTCCCCCTTTTTTTTTTCTCGTTTAATGTCTTGTAGAGATTTCGCAGAAACGCTTTAGCTGTGACGAGTGTTGTTTTGAATTTTGGTTGTAAAGTTACGTAAAATATTTGAAATCGTTCCAAACTGTAGCACTGTACCGTTAACACTGGTCGTGTGGATTATCCAGCATTTTTGCTTAGATGTGCCCTGCAAACAAAACTGCCTGGTTCTGCATATTTATTAATCGTTTAATGCTTTATAAGTCGAACAAAATCTACCAAACTGACACAGCAAGTCAAGTGAATGGGTTTGTTTTGTGTAAATTGTAACGTCGACCACTGGAAGTGTGAACAGACATCACAGTCACTCTGACAACCGTAACAGCCTGGAAGCGTGTCCTGTTCATATCTCAACACAAATTCACAGAAACCCCTGAATTCCTGTACCTTGAAAATTCCCTTCGGGGAAACATTTAATGTGAATGGAAGATGTGTTCAACACGCAGTAATGCAACACTGTTCTGAATAAGTGTGCAGTAGAAGCCCACAAGCTTTAGACGATCATCAGTTACTGAACAGAAGGTGTAATTAGGAGATTAATGAGCCAGTGGAGCATGAGGAGTTGTGCTGCCTTGCTGTTTGTACTGAATTATTAACTTGTAATGTGTTTAGTACTGTGTTTCAGTGGCATATCTTTTATAATAGAGCTATTAATAAGTCATCAAAATGTATGTTCTGTGCATATCTTATAAAAGTTATTATCTCTCTCTCTCACACGCTTTATCTTAAAAAATATTATTACTCAGATTTTCAATTCTACTTTTTCAGCATGTCAATAGGGTACAGATATACTATTAGAAAAATGTCAGTATTAGGACTAAAAGTAGACTACCTGTCATTTGGTCGAGTGTAAAAATATATTACAAACCATTAATTAACATCCCTATAAAACGCATACAGTATGTATTAATATTCTAGGAATGGCAGTTAATTAAAAATGTTACAGCAAGCCGATGGAAATAGATGTCAGTCATTTTTTTTTTTATTGTCTTGATGTGGAATGTTCATCATATATATCATATGTATCATATATATTGGGGAATTTGTTTATTTTTAGCGTGTGTGTGGTTCTTGATGTGTATCTGAAACATTTGTATTTTTTTTTTTCTTCATGTTTTCTGAAAACCCAAATACTTATAAATTGCACTGGCACTGCATTGGCACTGAATTACCCATTACGCCTGGCAAGGCTGGCGATTGTGTTTATAGTGTGTATGCTTTTTACTTTTTGGTATTCTTTCTGTTTGCCTGTTCTGATCTGTTCATCTCTGGATTTAAACTAACTTTTCTCAGACGTGATTTTTTAAAATTTAGTTTCAGAAATCTCATTATCATTGTGAACTGTAATATTTTGTAAAAGAAAATGTTCAATTTAATCCATTGTTTATAACTAGTTTTATAAAATCTATAACTTTTATTCATTTAACAGGTTGTTTCCATTGTTATTATAATAATTGATAAAACATCATGCAGTACATCATTACCATCACATGCAGTACTGTGTAGGGATTTGCAGATTATTTCAAATATTAATGAATGCTAAACAAGTAAACCACTTCAATGACTTCCTTTTTTTACCTCTAGTTTTCCATGTTCAATAAAATAATGTTAAATGTAGTTCAAATAAATCTTTTTTTTTTTGTTATAGATAAAACGGCTCTGTTATGTGTGTGTTTTAGATTTTCAAACTGTTTTTGCAAAGATTGTGCAACGTAAGTGTATCCGCATCTTAACTGAGAAAGCATCTGTGACCCAGCGTTCGAAAAATGTCTCTGTCTCAATGTGTGAGAAGGACAAATATATATAAAGTACAGTGCCTATTCATGAACAGGTCCAAACTGATTGTACTTCTTGCAGGTAGTTTACTTGATGTGACAAAATACTTGTGCACTTTGTTCGCATTAATGTATAAGAACACATTGATTTTTGTAGCAGCTAATGGAAAGTGTGTAATAAATGTTTATATTCACTGTATTAAACATTGTAAATGCTGTTTGTTTAATAAGATATTCAATTATTTAAAAAAACTAAACGCAACTGAGTCAAAAGGAAAGCGTTAAAAGGGTAAGTAGTGTCAGAGATTCAAGCAAAGTACAGTGTATGCCGATTTGATGAGAAAATAATAGAAAAGCAGCACGAAAGTCAAGTGCTATTGCAAACTCAGATTACATACATGTGAATGAATTATGATAAAGCTTACTCATTTATTATCTGGTCTCATAATGTCATAGACAAAAGGTAGTGAAAACAAAAGATTTACAATTAATGTCAACCACACAGACTGAAATGTCTCAGTTACTGTACTTCAACAGGCATTTGGCAAAGTTTTGTTTAAGCCAATGCAACACAAGTTGCTAAAAAATGTCACTGCTGGCCATGATAGAAAAGCAGCCAGCCAAATGTGGGGCTTAGCAGGCAAAGAGCCCAAGACCACCAAGCAGTTTTCCAAACTCACCATTTCAGGAGCATGTTCATAAGTTGGATTTGTTCTTAAGTTTGACAAAGTGAGTATTTTATGCCTTTGACACAAATATACAATGTGAAGCATACAGTAGCAATTCAGTTGACTAAATCTCTGTTTTCTTTCCCCACACTGCCTTCATGTGGCCAAAAATCATAACCATGCCTAAGGAAATTAATTACACACATGTCAAATGTAACAGTGTTGTCTCTGCACCTTTAAATCGCAAGGGGAATCCTAGGTGTCATTATGTCTCAGAGCTGTTTTCCACTGTGGTGGACTGTAAACTGTGTTTTGTTGAAGATTTTCTAAAATTAGGATTGTTTACCATCAGAACTGCTTTACAGGACAGTCATTTTCTATCATTGTGCTTCTGGACTGATTCATTAAAACTGAGTCTGACTCGTTTCTCTCACACCCAAACACAAACACATACAATATACAGGACTTTGAACATTTTATACACTTACCTACACACTGACAATATTGTACTTAATTGTACATATTGGTATCTGGTGCACTGTGTCTATTTTTTATACAATACACATGAGGTACTTCCATGATTTGTTTGCATCTACAAATGTTTGTAGAACCGCGGTCCATTCGTAACTGCAAAAGTACATAACTCGAATGTTTATCGGACGGGGACTCCTGTTAGTAACCTGGTGAGCCAGTGTAAGTATATATTTATTGATGAAAATTTTAAAGCACTAATGTAAGGCACTATAGATAAGGTTGACTGCCAAAATGCTATCAATGTAAATGGGATCAAACAAGTCTGATCCATGGATGCCTCATCCTACAAACCCACAGCATCCAAAAGATTCACTACCAACGTCCTGATGCCAGACACTACAGACCTGCAGAGCAATGCCACGAGGAGCCAGGTGGTGCACCGGTGGCACAAGGGGAAGCAGGTGGTTTAAATGGTAATGGTTTTAATTATCAGGCTGTTTAGTGTATATGCTAGCAAGCTTAAGTTTTATATTTAAAACACCAACCAATATACTGTATGAATCTAAAACAATCCAACACATAAGAACCCACAATAATAATATGATCTGCTTATAAACCTGCTTTGAAATTGCTAATAAGGTGAATATAATCAATGTCTAGGTGTGGGCGTATATTCTAATTAGCATATCTGACAGCTTTGTGTTCAAAACGTATAGCTTGCTATGTCACTGAAGTAGAATAAGAGGAGGAAATTCTTACAAAATAAAAAAAAAAACATTTAATGTTTTATTTCACCGTAATTTAACTGTATGTTTCAAAGGGATTGGTTTATATATTCATACTAATTTGTGAACAATAATGAATATTTAATTATACACATATTTTGTGACATATACATAAAACATTGTGACTGCACATGAACAGTGATACTGTATAGACCTCATCTGTATTTTTTTATGTTTATATCTGTATTACGGATGGCAGACTGAATCATTATAAATCAAATTATCAAGTATTCACCTCCAAACATTTTGCATATTCATTATATTTCTGAACTGACAGCTGAAACTCTGAGACTTTTTAATAGTTATTTTTAACAAGTAAGATGTCTGAACTATTAATATTTTCATGAGTGCATAAACATCTAATTCTATTAAACTAAAACTGACTCAGTTACCATCATTTCAGGTGCTCATTTTGTAATAGGTGCACATTTGTTCTCATTTGCACACTGTCCCAAAGCAAATGAAATATAATAGAACATGGGTAAAAGAAAAATTAGGACTTCTTAATCATCTACATTCCATTATCCTTTATCTGTTCTTCCTTTTTTCATTTTGCTATATTTGTCATACAGTTCCTCATTAACGCTGTCATGATTACCAGTAAGTAATTTAACAAAACAAGTACAAGGAGGCTTTGAGTCAGACTGGGACTTTTGACTGTGCAGAACACAGATATGAGAGAAAACCATACTTAATTTTTCTATATAATCTCCTGCTGCACTAATGCACTCACCACAGTGTTTCACTAGTGCCTGGATACCAAGGTACAAAAGTTTCTCAGTACGCTGGAGCCATGATCGGACTACTTGCTTTACATCATCTCACTGCTGAAACGCTGGCCTCCCAGGAACTCCTTAGGGGCTCAAACATTTGAAAATGGCTTAAATCAAGGTCAGGACTGTACCGGGGATGTGGCAATAACTCCAAGTTATCTAAAATTTGAGTTACTCTAATGGTGGTGTTGAAGAGATGTGTCTCCTCTACAAATTAGTTTTTTGGCGATTTTCAAGGATAAAGCATTCCACTTATTAACTGTTCATGGAAACAGCTGGAGGGGGCTCCTAGCCTGGGGTCATTCACAGACATACAGCCTTCTTTAAAATGTTTTGCACCATTTAAATGTTTCACTGCTGCTAAAAGTCTCATTACCATACTGTATTTAGAGTCTCCTATAAATGTCAAACTTAATTTGTGAGAATTCTAAGTCCTGGTGTGACTCAAACAGCCCATATACATTATGTAAAAATTGCTCATGGTTTCTGGTCACATGGTGGTGCTATTATTCCTTATTGTATCACAACTACAGTATATTGTGTTACCTTTAATTGGACCTTTAGCAAATTCTTGTATAGGCTTAGAAAATATTTAACTAACATGATAGTGAATCGTCAAACAGAGTCGTAACAGTCATAACTGTAGCAAAATAAACAGTGATAGCTTGTGCTTACAGATAAGAGGTCTTATCAATCTGCTGAACCATGGGGCAAAGTAAAAAGAAATGTCTGTCTTCCTGTTTTAATTTTCCAAATCAGTCTTTTTTTTGTGTCACAACAATTGGCACGGTGATAACAATCACTATTACGCACACTGACACAATAACTGAAGTCAGGATTCGGCACATTTTGTTCCTTTTAAGTTCTGCTTCCTTCTTCTTCAGCAGGGAGTCAAAGCCCGGGGTGTAGAGATCCTCTAGCCAAAAATTCAGTTTCCTAGGGTCTTCCTGTGAGAGAAGGAAGATCATTAGGAGTCGGTATGTTTTAAAGAAATGGTCTAAAACATTGCACATAACTATTACACAGTGCATGTTTTAAAAATGAACAGGTGGTTCAATCTATTTACTGATTAATACAGAGAATGGCTCAGATAGCTGCAAAAATGAAATTCATTTGTTTGTTCATTCATTCATTCATTCATTTGTTTGCTTATTTATTCATTCATCTTCAATAAACGCTTTTTCCATTAAACACCAGTCCATCACAGGGCACGATGTACAGTATACACACATAGATTCACACATAGGGACAATGTCCATGCACCAGTCCACCGCCCAGGATGATTTAAGGGATAACTCGAGATCCCAGAGGAAACACCAGGTAAACAAGATTAAACATGTGACCTAAGCTCAGTGCGATTGTGATTATTATCCCAAAACTCCTGGGTTACTAGTTAGATAAGCAATATATAATATATTACATTCTTCAATAACAATTATACATTATTTTATGTATAGTTTATTAAATGTTAAACAATTAAAATGATGTTACTATTGATCTTTCCACTGAAATAGATTTTTAGTGTGTATAGGGACTCTATTGTTTTTGTGAAAGGCTCTAATTTTAAAAGGTTTAAAGGTTTAATATGTCATTCTCACTATACAGCAGAATAACTGTGTAAATAATTTTGATACATATAGTAATGTTCACTTGTACGTGGGGTCCAATGTTATTCATTGTAGTGGCATTTACAGTAGACTCATGAGAAGACAATTGATTACCTGCATTAGTTTTTTTTACCTATCTCTTCTTCAATGCTGTTTTTAAGTGATAATACAAATAATATTATTGTGCACCTGTAGATAATTGGCAAGGTTGCCATGCAGAGAATGTCTGTCATAGTCCTCAATGGTCCAGGATGGTTTAGATCTCTGGTTCTCCTCTATGTCGACAGTCCTTAAATCCACATAGAGGGGGTTTTGCTTGATCTTCGGTTTCAGAGTGAGTGGTGTGATATGCTGTTCCAGCTCACTGTCTCTGAAGTCAGGGCTGCCCTCTGGTGATGGTGGTCTTTCTGCCTCCTTCCTTCCTCTCTGCTCTCCCTGAAGGAAGAATGCAGATTTGACATTAAGGCTGAAGCCCATGAATATGTCAAACAAATAATTGTGTTGAATAGATAATGATGAAAGGGAGGGGGTAAGGACTATGAGATATAATACAGTATTCTGTATGTACTACTAGGATGGATGATCCCTTTATTAAAGTATAAATAGTCATATACAAAAACGATGAAAGCCTCCAGCAATATAGATAGAGATTGAATTAGATTTTTACACTGAGCTTTTTCTGTAACATGAACTTACTTTGTTAAAAGTTTATATAGAAAACAGAATATGCTGAAATATGACTATGATGCAGACTGCTTAGATATAAGCTTATGTTAATTCACATCTCTTTACACATAAACACAAAAATTTTGATCGGGGGGAAAAAGCTTTGGGTACAAGGACTAGTCATTTATTTTACAGAAAAATAAATGACGGGGTTAATAAAAGAAAATTTTTTTCCAAAAAAACTAGGGGAAAAATTTATATGGATTCAAGGACCAGTGGAAAATACAATTTACAGTAGTATGAAATTCTTGACCCCTCCTTCATTTATTAATACTACAATAAATTCAATTATGTAAATTAAATTGAATGAAAAATGTTTTACTGTGACAGACACTTCTGCACTTGCTGCCCACTGGTTCATGGTTTAAGTTAGATGGATTTTTTATGTTTGAAATATTCATAGGTCACTGTGCAGCATAACAAACAAAAACATTCCTCTGAAACTAGTTCAGAGAGCCAAAAAGATTCTTCAGGAAGCCTGGAGAACTACTCAAGTCTGGCTCTTTGGAAAAAAAAAATATATATATATATATATATATAAAGAAATGGGGTTGACTCAAGATTTTTGGACAGTAAGGGTTGTAATAAAACCAAGAAAAAAACATTAGGATATGCAAAATCACAACAACAACAATAATCATCATCATAATCATAATCAAAACAATAGTTTATGTACCAAGATAAGTGGAAAAAAATATTTTTATAACAAATTCCAGTAGAAAAAGAAAATTTAGGTAGATAGACTAATGTAATTACAAGTGGAATAATAAAAGCAAAGATCAATGAAAAATTAAAATTTCTATCATTTTATCAATCATTTGTGATAAATTCCAGTAGAAAATTCACATTTAGGGACACAGACTTGTGAAAAAGTAAAATTTAGGTAAACAGTTAAATAAACATGGCATTTTTACAGTAAAAAAACAAAAACAAAAAAAAAACACCAGTAAAAATATATTGAAATGCCAAATTGGAAATATTATATATGGAAATATTTTAATAGAAAACAAAGTACAGTCTTAAAGTTTGGGCACCCCTTGATACATTACAGGTTTGAATGATTTTTAATTGAAAAGATGTTAACACAGTCCCTCTTGGAAATGGAAGAAATGCACAATATTTTCCGCAAACACTGATGCATAGTTACTCCTTATGCCATAAATTTGACAAAAATAAAAAATAAAAACATTATTATGGCAATGTGCAAAGGTTTTGGCACTCTAATAGTTCCAGAGTCTCAGATTCTTTTTATAAGGTTTCAGACCTTAATCAGCTCGTTAGATCTGATGCATGGCAACAGCTGTTATAAATTCCAATTGAAAGAGGATGGCAATTCAAAGAGGATGTCTTCTACAACAGGGCAATCCTAAACATACCTCGAAATCCACTATAAAATACCTCAAGAGATGCAAGCTTAAGGTTTTCGAATGGCCATCACAGTCCCCTAATTTAAACATCATTAAAAACTTGTGGGTAGATCTTAAAAGAGCTGTGCATGCAAGATGACCAAAGATTATTACAGAACTAGAAGCCTTTTGCAAGGATGAATGGGAGAAAATCCCAAGTAAAGAATTTAAAGTGGAGGTGTTATTTAGTACTGATTATGTAGGGTGCCCAAACTTTTGCACAGTGCTATAATAATGTTTTTATTTTATTTTTTTGTTTAATGTATGGCATAAAAAGTAACTATGCATCAATTTTTGCTGAAATTATTGTGCATTTTTTCCATTTCCAACAGAGACTGTGTTAAAATTTTTTAATTATAAAATCACCAAAATCAGTTATTTATCAAGCAGTGCCCAAACTTTTGCATAAAAACAATTCAGGTGCAATGATCACTTGAGGAATAACAAAGATCACTGGAAAATAAAATTGATGTAAAAAAGACTAGTGAAAAAAATCTTAATGTAGGTTAAAATGAAAAATCAGTATGAACGTCTGGGGAAAAATACGATTTAGGAAAAAACACCAAAAGAAGAATTTTTAGATGATATACATAAGTGGGGGGAAAAATTGGTACAAAACTCAAAATACCAAAATACAGACAAAATAACAGTCAAGCACAAAGACAAAACATGAAATACAAACAGGCCCAAATGTATTTAAACATCATTGAAAACTTGTGGGTAGATCTTAAAAGAGCTGTGCATGCAAGATGACCAAAGATTATTACAGAACTAGAAGCCTTTTGCAAGGATGATTGGGAGAAAATCCCAAGTTTTTAAGGGACATTTTTAAAATACTGTAATCTTAAAGATATTTTAAATACCCTCATAAAATGATACTCTTGTGTGAAAGTCTAATATATTTAGACGTTCTTTATTTTTTTTTTTTTTACTAGAACTTTCTAACAAAAGGGTGACCAAAGAATTTTTCAACAGCTGTAAAAAATATTGAAAACAACCTACATTTTTCCCACTCATTATCCAGCCTTATATTCCACTCAGTGTGTTCAAGAGTTTCCCTACCTGTGAGTATACTCTGTTGTGCCACTGCCTCTGTCCAGAAAGTGCTGCTCCTATCTGGAACATTCCGTGTGTGGCTGGTAGCATCCCCACATCAAGTTGAAGGAATTTCTCTGGATGATTATTGTTGGGGAGAACAGTAATGTCCATGTTTACTGTATATATCGCAGCTAACATAAACTTCTTTTGACTCAGGCTCATTTCCCTCATTGCTTATTAATGAAGAAGCAGGTTTCAGTGGCAGGCGTGCGTAACCCTATCTATCTCATGGCATGGTTCAAGGAACACATGTGGGGAAAAAAGAGAACCCTCACACCTATACACATGTCTTTATCCCCTGTTTTTTTTTTAAGTCATGGAGTTATTAAAATAAATATCAATTTGTAAAAAAATTTTTGATTTGTAGCCCAGAATGTGTCTATTTAAATATTATAAGAAATTTCCTGTAATATTTTTCTAATTCAATATAAATCCCAACAAGTGGTACATTATAAGCAATGTACATTTCAGCTGTGTTCAAATAAAATAAAGAAATATTTCCTTAAGGTAACTGTTTTTTAGAGCTCAAATTTAGTACTTGGTCACATCACCTGGATGTCACTAAGGTGCCTAATCTGGTACTTTTTATGCCCTAACACAGTGGTTCCCAACACTGGTCCTGGAGGAACACCTGCCTTGCACATTTTTTTGTTTTTTCAGCTCCCAGCAAACCTGATTTAACTAATCTGCTAATTAACAGCCTTTTCTGACTAGAAGCAGTAAAAAGCACTAAAATGTGCAGGGCAGGGGGTCCCCCAGGACCAGGGTTGGGAACCACTGCCCTAACAAATGTAATGCTGGTGATTACTGAGCTCATTTGGGTAAACGGAAATGCCAAGATCAGAGATTCTAACCACTAGAGGGCCTGGGTCACTAAGTTACGTAGGACACTATGTGTCGTCACAAAAAGTCTGGCTGGATGTTAGACAGATGGAAGAGAGAGAGGAAGAAATGTTCAGCAGCATTTTGTATTCATACCAGCTGTTCCTCTCCATTATCACAACACTGACTAGGAGTTGCCAGCTTTCAAGCATTCAGGCTAAATTCACCAGCGTCAAATTGCCACCACTTTGAGCGCATAATGAACTCCTGAAAAACAATTTGGCAGATCATAATTACCTTCTAATTGCTAGTGTGCTTAATTTCGAAAAATGAAAAAACTGTTTTAAATGTTCATTATAATACCAAATTTAGGTTCTATTGGCCTATATGGTAGAATTCATTGAGTAATCAGCAGTGACACACCAGGCTTTGTATTCTAAATCATTAGCTAATTATGTTCATAACTTATTTTATGAGTATAAGAATAAATTGGGTGCCACATTCTGCAGTGCAGAAGCAAGTAAGAATCTTCTTATCTTTTGAAAATAATAACCAGGTTCTCTGGAAGCAGACTTTTCCTAGGGTCCATGGGAAATCAGTTTCACTATTCCCCTCACAGTGATGCCTTGTTTCTGATCATTAAAATCGTGGGAATTGGTGTCTATAAACAGCATGTGGCATGTCTGTGACTGTGAGAGAATAGTACAGAGCTCGAGCAACTTCAAAAGTGGGGAAAAGCAATATTTATTGTGGATCATGTGCACAGGTTGTGAAACCAGCAACTAGCACAAACCATATGTAAACTAATAAGAACCATTTTTAAATTTGTCATATTTCTGAAGGTGTTCCACATGGGCAAATCATACCCAGGTTGTCTGGAAACACACTCTGCCCATAGGTCCCCCTGGAAATCAGTTCCACTCTTCTCCTCACAGTGATGCTATGTTTCCTATCATTAAAATCATGGGAATCAGTGCCCATCAACAGCATGTGGCATGCCTAGGATTATGAGAGATGAGAACAGAGCTTTAACAGTTTTAAAAGGAAGCGAAGGATTTTATTATTATTATTTTTTTTTTTGCATGGCCTGTGGAATCCACAGGCATATAGATATACTAATAACTGTCTCAGGTAACCTAACCCTATAGGGTAAGCACTGCTAAAAAGGGACACGTTTTTTTGTCACTTCACAGGGCACTTCATCCTTTACAATGTTCCAATGCAAGATATAAAGAACTCACCAGTGAATACACTACTAATTTCTTTCTATATTGAATCAGTGCAGAAGGCATCCAAATGATGCAATCATCTCCTTAACAGTTGATATTGAGATGTGTCTGCTACTTATGCTATGTAAAGCCTTAACAACGGCTCTAATCTAAGGTGCAAGGAAGTTAACAAATGAACTGTTTCTTTGCAACAGAGGTAAGAGGTTTTGGTCTTGCTTTGCTGGAATGGTCTTCATGAGTGCCAGTTTCAGTTGGGAGTTGGGTTTTGTAAATGCACTTGACACTATTGTTCTTGCCGTGTTGTTGCTGTTACTTAATTACCTAATTCAATATTTTATTTCATAGTTTTGAAATGCATCAGCTGAAAATACACAGGGTCAATATTAAATGTCACACTTTAAACATTATATATAGTACAGGTGTTTAAGGCAAAACCTTTTCTAAAGGCAAACGCTTGTGTTGAACGATGATTAAACTAATAAGTGGTTAAGTTGTTAGACAATCTTTGTTATCCGGCCTGGCAGTAGTTGGTTCAAAGGAAACAGTTTCCAAAGGAAAGCTTCTAATGCTATGCTGCAGATAAGCAGTTTTTAAGAAAACTCAACAGCAAACAAATATGAAAATCTCAAACGTTTATTGTCAAAATTATTCAAGTAATAAAGAAACCGAAAATAGTTGCCCAATTGGCACAAATGGGACTTTGATTAAATACATTACACTAGAGAGTACAGTTAAATGAAAATAGATTTTTACAATAATGTAATAAAAGAATAAGATTTTTTTTATTAAAAAAAAAAAAAAATATATATATATATATATATATATATACAGTATATGAAACATTTAGGCTGAAAATGTACGCACGGTGGCTTATTGGTTAGCACTGTTGCTTTGTACCTCCAGGGTCTGGGTTCGATTGTGTGTGTGAAGTTTTCATGTTCTCCCCATGCTTAGTGGGTTTCCTTTGGGTACTCCGGTTTTAAGATTCAAATATTTAAATGTCTGGTGCCCATCCCAGGAGACACTAGGCGGGGTACACCATTATACAGTACATAGATTCAAAGGTTCTCCCACAGATTATTCTAATAGCGTAAAATATGTTGTGTGTATGACAGCAGCCATAAGACTGAAATATACAGTATGATGGAGTTTTGGAGGGATGAATGTATAATGTACGAGGAGGTATCAAAAAGTTTGGAGACTTGTTTTGTAACACACCAACAGATGGCGGTATAAGGCAGCATGCACAGAGAACACATAAGTCTGTGTGCCAGAAGACATGATCCTGTATGCATCAGGAGCTGTGCAACTGGTGCTTTTTGAACCACATCTGCTGTTTGATCATAGATAACAAAGAGAGAATGTAAAATTCTGCATGAAACTGGGCAACTCTGCCACGGAGATGTTTGATATAATTCTGCAAGTCTATGGCAATGCTGCAGTGAGTTATTTGAGGTGTTTTGAGTGGCATGCGTCCAGAAAAACTTCACTAGAAGACAACGAGAGATCAGGAAGACCTTCAACGAGCTCAGTCCCCGAAAATGTGCATGACTTGTGCATGATAACAGTTCACACTCACAGTCTAGGCAATCCTCCTGGAAAGCAGAAGGAACATCATTTCAAAGTCTGCAACCAAATCCAGCAGCATGCTGTGGATGACCTGTTTTTCATGTCGAAGATCATTACCAGTGACGAAACTTTGGTGTATGGGTACACACCTGAGATGAAGCAACAGTCTTTACAGTGAAAGAACCCATTATCTCCATGACCAAATACATGCTCATTGTCTTTTTTAACATTTGCGGCATTGTGCATCAAGAATTCATCCCCAGGGGCCAGACCGACAATAGCAAATTCTACTGTCAGGTTTTAAGGTGTCTTAGGGAGGTGTACGGCGAACGTCAATTAATCTGCGAATCTTTAAACTTTTTGATATTACCTCGTATATGACATGAATACACGGAGTATTAATGCGTTATACTGTACCATCATCTTCAGGTCATCTCCACTAAATGATTGCCAATATCTTATTTTGTAACAGTGACCTACAGTAAAGGCCTCTTAAGGAGGCTTAAGTTGTTGTTGTTTTTTTTTTAATCTTCAGCAGATGTCATTTGAGGGCTAGTCAGCATGCCCACTGTGTGGTAATGGTCTTCCATCTTGACCAGCTCAGCTTGTGTTTTGTCAGCTGCTTTCTGGTCAGACAGAGATAGATTTTTCCCTTTTGGTTTGGTGTAGAAGAGAACAGCATAGAAGCAAACTGAAGAGCTTTTGTATTCTACAGGGTGGAGGCTAAGCGTGGGGTGTTATAAAGTGTGTGGTTATGTTCTGGGTTTACAGTCTAGTTTGCCGTGTTCAAACGGACAGAAGAAGTTCTCATGAGCTTTAAGGTGAGCTTGGTGTCTTAAAAGAACTTCAGTCCATGAAGGAAGGGAAATGAGGCGTCAGGTCAAACCCTGTCAGGGAAATAAAGAAGCTTGTTCTGTAGTTTATTATTCATTTTTTTCTTGGTCAGGTACGTCACTTGTCATAACACTATAACACCAGTCCGTGTGTGTGTGTGTGGAAGGCGCTGTATGAATCACAGAATTCTTTGTATAACCAACAGCGCTAAACCGTTAGCACGTCGGTACAGTACGTATATGTACGTACGTGTGTGTGTGTGTGTGTTTGTGGATGTGTGTGATGTGGAGAGCTCCATTAGATTTCCCTGAAGCTGCCCGTTATTTTGGGAAGACGCTCCGCCCAGCGGAAAGAGAGAGAGAGAGAGAGAGAGAACTCGCTTTACTTTCACAGCCGGGCTCGGGGCTTCGGGCTGCTGCAGTCGGGACGAGGCTGGCGGAAAAGTGGCGAAGTCGGAAAAACAAAAACCCAAGCGAAGTTATTTAGCGGAGAAAACCGTAAACAACATGGCGAGTCAGCAAGAGGACGCGGGAGCGTAGTGTAGGTAGCGCGCGGGGGCTCGGCTGTAATCACAGAACTAACCAAAGTGTGGAACTGACGGTAATTTGTTTCTAACGGGGCTTTGAGAGCATTCATCACCATGGCACTTCGGAAGTCTGCGCGGGAAAGGAAGTAGCGTGCACTTCCTAGGGAACGGTGAAGGAAGCGGCGTGATTGTCGGAGACGATGAAGAGTTTACGCGGCGCTCAGTCTCCGTGTCGAGCAGGACACTTCGCGTTCAGGAAAGACACTAGAATGTAAAGGCAGCAGGAGGGGAGCGAGGCTGGACGGAGTTGAGGGGACACTCGCTGATTTCTCGCTGATGTCTTGAGGATGTCCGGGCGCGTCAAAGATCGCATCACTGTGTTCCATTGCGGTGTTCCCCAGCAATACACCTTCAGCTTGTGTTGTTTGTCTCTTGTGCTGATTTGATCATGGCATTAAGGTCTAGAAAAGCATGGACGAATGTGATAGTCGGGCTTCTGCTCGGGTTCACTGCAGCGTCCTGGCTCCTGGTGCCCCGGGTCACTGAGCTCAAAAAGTGCTCACCCTACAGTCTGGGGAAAGTTTCTGGGGAAATCATAAGAACCCCCATAAGCGATGACGCCTGGCCCGAAAGCCAGCGCAAGCCATCCTCCAGTAGAGAAAGAAGCTACGAAGAAGAGGATGAGGACCAAAGTATGGACCACGCAGGACCTAAGCATTTTCTCTATGTTGGAGTCATGACCGCCAAAAAGTACCTGGACTCAAGAGCAGTGGCCGCTTATAAGACTTGGGCGCCGAGCATCCCGGGGAAGGTGGAGTTCTTCTCCAGCCACGGCTCAGACTCTATCCCACTTCCATTCCCTCTCCCGGTGGTCTCTCTGCCAGGTGTGGACGATTCGTACCCGCCGCAGAAGAAGTCCTTCATGATGTTGAAATACATGCACGATCACTACCTGGACAAATACGAGTGGTTCATGAGGGCGGACGATGACGTCTACGTCCGAGGTGAAGAAGCCACCTCCTGGGTTATGGGAAGGGGTGTGTCCTGTGCTTTTAGTGCCAAGCGTGCAATTACGGAATGGCAGCTTCCCTACAGAACCTTTTAATGAATGTTCACGCTTTGAATTATTACCCAGCTGCTGCCACCAGTACAGGCAGTATATTTACTTTTACTATTTCCTTTCAGGCGGACTGTAAATCTTAGTGTGAGCTATAGGCAATCCCTGAAAGACCTGCAAAGATGATAAGCGGAATATAGGAGGCTCACCTTTCAGGGAAATCTCTTGCATAAAACCATTATTTGTCCATGCAGTAGGATAAAACGCAGCATTACATTCAGCCATGAAAAAAATTTGTTTTGGATGAATATTTATTATACTTTTGTAATAGATGTTCAAGTGCATCACTGCTATATTATAGACTATTCTCTAATTCTATTCTCATGTGATGTGGGGCCGGTCCTTGTTTATTTATTTATTTAAATCGTTTCAAGCATAAAGTTTATAGCGTAATGTCATTATTTGTCATGTTTTCAAAAATGAACAGTGACCTTCGAAAAATGAAGTCAGTAGGCCGAAGATTGCCATGATGACTTGAAAAAAATGTCATGTATTTGAGGAGGATAAATTGTGCTTCTCATTACTACTGTCCTCCTACTATAAGTGTAGTTTGTTCTCCAAGATCACATTTTCATAAACATGTTTAATTAACGGTAATATTACATTTTTCTAAGTAAAATGTAATGGAATGCTCTATTTGCTGAGTTGGAGTAATATGCTTTATAGTTTTTAGAAGCTTTGTGCTAATCCTTGTTGCTTTTTATTGGTGGTGCTTTCTCAAATTCTAAGAAAGAGTCTCTAACCACAGAAATTTTTTAAGTAAAGTGTGAATTATACTTGTTTGAATTCATTGAATAAACACTGAAAGCATGGAGCAGTTCCAGATGAAATGTGTGCTCCTTTTACTGACCCTGTCATATAAACACTGAGGTGGCAAACCATCACATATTGGCTTCATAAAAAAAAGCTCCAAGCTGTAAAACAGTGAATTTTCTTCAACAGCTAATGTTTACATGCCCTAAAATAACCCGAATGTAATAATATCACTCCCCCAACTGTCTCTCTATCTATCTTAGGTGAAAAGCTGGAGCTCTTCTTGCGCTCGCTCAACAGCAGTAAGCCTCTGTACCTGGGTCAGACAGGTCTAGGTACCACAGAAGAACTGGGAAAGCTGGCATTGGAGCCTGGAGAGAATTTTTGCATGGGTGGCCCGGGTATGATTTTCAGCCGCGAGGTGCTGCGTATGATGGTGCCGCACATCGGGACATGTCTGAGGGAGATGTACACGACGCATGAGGATGTAGAGGTGGGCCGCTGCGTGCGCCGATTCGGGGGAACCCAGTGTGTCTGGTCATACGAGGTAAGCCACTGGTAATGCATGGTGTGGAGGCTTAGATGTACTTGTTTCTTTGTTTCCTGTTTTTCTTAAGTTAAACAAGAATGATCTGTATGTGAAATGTTGTGTCTAAACTATAGTGTATATATAATAATTAATAATCTTTCATTTGTGTGGAACTGAACAGCTGCAGTGTGATTCACCCATATCATACTGCTGTCTTATGCGCTGCTGTTAACAGTTAATGTGTTTTCCAGAAACAGATGATGAACTGATGAAATAATAAACAATAGCATTGCCAATTGAATGCGCAGCTCCAGGATTCCAGGTGTAGTCCTGAGCTCGGGTTACTCTCTGTGTCCAGTTACTCATGTTCTCCCGGTGTACTTGTTGGTGTCCTCTGGGAGAAACGAGAGTAGCTGGATTGGCTGCCTTACATTGCAAGCTCTAAATTGCCCTTAGATGCGAGTAGGGTTGTGGTTGTGTGCATGGTGCCCTGTAATGACCTGGTGAAGTATGTAATCCAGGATTAAGCCCAGTGTATCTGCGATAGGCTCTAGATCAGAAACGAATGAAAGAACGAAAGCAGTGAAGGGGAATTGCACATACTTAATAGAATCTTTCTGCTCTTGGATTTCAATCACTTAGACGTTTTAATGAAATGAAAACATTTTAGAGAATGAAGTCTCTTGATTTAACAGCCATTCAAATTTACAGCAGCATTCATCGTGCTCGGTTACTTTGCCATAGTGGACTGGACTCCCGAAGCAAAGAAACTCAAAATCGCAAAACAGAATATGACAGGATGTAGACGTGCCTCCTTATTTACAGTTAAAGCAGATGCTTTTATTTTAAATTTGACTGTGGAATGTCCTAAAGGCAGCCCATAGAAGACAGGTGTGCTGGTATTGGCAGTTATTTGGAACTCGGTTGGATTCATGATGTCATCAAGGGCGCTCAGCTTCAGGCATCCTTGCAGCCTGCCTTGTCGCGGGTGTGTTATCTCCATCTTAACGCCTTCTCAACCATTTCATTATTAACGAGGTTCGTAGGCCTGAATATAGAGTGAGGCTGTGGTACCGTTTAGCTGCTTTTCCCATGGAAGGAAACAGCCATTGCTGTCTTGAAGTAAACAACTGCAGGCGAACTATTCAAGTGGCAGGGAGAACATCACAATAAGCTTATTTAAAGATGCTCAGTGGGGTTGCGTCTTTCATCTTTTAACTTTGTGAGTTGTTTTAGTTTGGAAAGTTCACAAGGACTTCTTTTAGTGCAGTCCTGCATGTCTGGCATTTGCAGCAATTTCAAATCTCATTTCAGACCCCGTGTGCTGTATGAGCTTACTGCTAAACTGTAAATGAAAGCAATACCTATTCGCTTAGAATCACAGGGATGTCCAAAGCACATTTTCCAGAGATTAATGCAATAATTTTATTCATTGGCGATATGAGCTTTTACCAACATACTGTATGTAGCACTGTTATTCAAAGACTTTTCTGTTTGTTTAATCCTCCGAACTGCAAACTGAAACAGCTTTCAAGGTCTCATATCCATATTGATTAAAGGAGATTCCTGAAAGTCCCCCCCCTCCTCCCCTGGCAGGAGTCAGCCTGGGTTCACTCCTCTCTGGTATCACCCCCTTCTGCTTTTTAACAGCACTGATGAGTTTCAGACAGTCTAAACAATAATTAATATCTATTCATGTGCATGATGTTTAATTTATTGCTTGCCATGGTGGTGTTGGCATACTTATTATTATATTCGCCGTTCCCGTTATTTGCCACTTCATATAATCGCACATGATGGCCAGTGAAGCGACCTCATTTCAGGCATCCACACATATTGGGTCGATACATATTTTATTGCATTTGTGACCTTTTACACAACAAATAAAAGCTAACTTAAATATTCCCCAAACAGCATCTGTAGCTACTCCTGCTGCTAAAATAATGTGATTCATAGTGAGACCATTTGCTGTTGAAGCGAGCCCTTGGGCATTGTTTGCTTTTACAACTTTTACAAGAGATTTTTTGGATTTTTTTGCTTGTTCACGTAACTCTAGGCAACTTCCATCGTTAATAAGGACACAACCATATCTTTACGCTTAGACTTTTAAAGCCAACCGCATAAATATTACAATCACAGAGTAAAGTACAACTCATAAAAAACTTAAAAAAAAAAAAAAAAGTTTCAGCAACAAATCAGCAATATTTCCTTGAATACTTCTATACGGCATTTACATTACATTAGGGATGTTTTCACAGTTTCATGATGTGTATCTGTATCGAGACGTAAATAGATTTAAACGTAGGTTTACTATAACTTAAAAGAGTCCACACAAAAATGTCTGCACTGTCAGCATGTTATCACATCAAAGCAGTGTCTTGCTACAGCTCCAAAGAAAACAGTCCAAGAAACAGGGCTGCCACAGACTACAATTCTGAATGCTCATGCATTCAGGCTCATCTGATTACTGCTCTGTATCACATGCACACACTGTATAAACAGACTGTTCACACTTACCTGATGCAAAGTATCTCTTAGTGTAGCTCATCCTCCTGATACACCAAGCCTTATCATTGTTATTGCTTTTCTGCTGTAGGTTTTATTTTTTTCGTGTCATTTTCTGGTTACTGATTCTACTCCCGTCTACTTCTGTCTGTTTGGTGATTGCCTCTGACCCATGTCTGTGCCGCTCTGCTGACCTTGCCTTGCTGTCTGCCATTTCTCAAATAAAGCATTTTAAACCACACCTGTAGCCGACTCTGGCATCTGACACATGGCATTAATTTAATCACTGTAAGTGCATCATGCGACATAGTCTTTGCCGTTTGTTCCTGAGCTCTCTCATGAAATGTAAAATCGCCCATTTTATGATATTCCGGTCCTAATGTATAACTGTATCCTCAACAAGATGCCCTGTGACCCTTTCTGGCAAGCTTTTAAAAATAAAAAATATCCTGGTTATATGTATCTACTGATGCACTTATGGATTCAAACATTAAAAACAGCTTAATACCACCACTACTACTATTACTGCTAATAATAATAATAATAATAATAATATAATTCACATGAACATTACAGTGGTGACCAAAAGTATTAAGACAACATATGCCTTGTATTATCGTTCTCACTGTGCACAAAACAGATGATGAGACTAATGAGTTCGAGCCTGTCTGGCTGAAGAGTTTTGCTAACTAGAATCAGCTGGTTTAGTTGACAGACGAAATAAGTATGTGACACCCCTTGCGCTTTATGAAGCCTGGCTGTTCACCTCTGCAAAAAAATGGCTAAAACTGGGGAATTGTAAAGTGAAATGCAAAACTCTGTGGCAAATCCAGGAGGTTTTGAAAAAATTCGAAGAGTTTTGAAGGTTTTGAAAGACTTAAATATTAATTATGAAGAAATACTAGCAAATAATTTCATTACATAAACTAACAAACTATTCTTGGTATCCTGGTTGTCATTATTGTAACCCTTCAATCTCAGAATTATAGAATCGGAGCTGCGCCAGAAACAAAGCATTGATTAAAGACTAATTTTTAAACTGACAACTGGCGGTGTGTCGACGGGGAGGCTTCAGACATCAAATACTGTGTATTTACATAGAACAAGATAATTTAACTGCTACCGGAATAAAGGAATTATGTCAAAAAAATGTAGAACTCACAAAATGTTTGTATTATTATTATTATTATTATTATTATCATTTTTAACACAAAACAACCAGAAACATGTGATCATAAAGTATGTGTCTGCGGTATTTCTTTGCCTATGTGACATTATTATTATTATTATTATTATTATTATTATTATTATTAATTTTTTTATTATTTTGCTTATTTGTGTTTATATAATTGGTTAAACTGAAATTAAATTTAATACATCATATTGATTAGGTTTTGTTGTTAAAAAGCATATAAGATATTGTAGATTTCACAATCCTGAAGCGTTTAAAACACAGTATCGCAAAACATGCTAAACATGCTCTGGGTTTTTTGGGAACGTCATTAAAACATTAAATTAAAATTTTTGCTTCTAATACTTTGGCCACTCTTATTTAACCACAGTACATAACTGTAGCTAAAGATTTATAAAACCCTTATTTAAAATTAATTTTCTGCCGATCTTCCTGATTCTTTTACAGGCAAGTACACAACACCTTGGGCAGCAGACAATTTCTCTTGATCAGCACATAGGAAATGAAGTTATCCATCAATAAAAAATGAGTCACTGATTGATAATTCATAGAGCTGTATAAAAATTAGAGTAATATTTAAAACTTGTCGGCAGAAATAATAACTCGTTTAAATTATTTGTAGTCTACATCATTATTCTTTGTGTTCAGGGACATAATTATTTAACTCATTTTGTTGCATCGGCCGCCGTCTGTGCTGTGTACCACTCTGCAGTGCTCATAAAGCATTACTCAGGGCTTTAAATTAGACTACAATTTTAGTGTTGTAACCCAGGCGACAGTGGTAATTCTATAATACCGATTCTGCAGAGTTTGTATTGAGCTGCGCTGAGTCCGGGGGTGTGTAATCACAAGAACAACAATTTGCCTCTATTCACTCCTACAACTTTCATAATTTTCAGGGAAACTGACAAATGCTTGATGCAGAAGCCTGGCTGTAAATAGAAAACAAGAGTGTGCAAATCATGTTTGTGAAAGGTTTGGCTCCATTCTGGTGAAAACGCGTTCAACCGACGAGGTTTGTAAGATTGCGATCAGGAAGTTAGGCAAGGTCCTCAGATTGAGGCTCAGGAACGGTTAGTATACAGAGGGAAATCGATTTTAATTGGCAGATTGCTTGGTAATCTAACTTCACATCCTTACATGGAAATAGTGATACAAGTCTTAACTTTTATACATCTGTTTCCTCTTAAGGTTTTGTTCTTATTCTTGAGAATGTTTTTATTTCTTGCCTCTGCAACATCTGGCTTGCTCACTAGAGCCCAAATTTTTTGTAACGCTGCTTTTGTCACGATGCTTTATTTTCCTCCTGTTAAAGGGTTATACAAAAAAAATAAGCTATTGGATGTTCAAGTGATAGATTTGCATTAATGTCCAGGTTATGAGAAATAATATGTTTGCACTAATAGGAAGAAAAAAATATCCTATTTGCTAGATTCTGCAATGTGCTGACTCGGACTTCATTTAGCCTTTCCTTAAAAAAGGCAAATATAACATACATTTAACATAGAAATGTGCAAAGGTGTACACAGTAAGTCTTCTGTAGGCTGCTTTAGAAATACAGTAAGCTTGCTTGGCAGGTGTGTATGTACAGTATGTGAAGTGGACTGACAGTTTAGATGTAACATCATGACTTATTATTAGACCCAGTTGTATAGATATACATTAATAAATGTTAGATGAGTTACACATAACAAGGAAGAAACAGTTGCAAAACTTGTCCAGTATGTAAATGTTCCACTCTTTCTTCTAGGTTAAGTATAATTTAATAGTTATTTGGATGCGAATTTAAACAGAACCTGGAAGGATCTGTGCTTATTAAATTAGAAAAAATCAAGTCAAACCAGGACTTTTAATTCTGCAGAATAACTCCTTTTATTTTACTATATAATCCCCTGCTACGCTAGTGCACTTATCTTACAGTTTCACTATTGTTGGATACCTTAAGGTAGAAAGTTTTTTCAGTACACCAGAGCCATGATCAGGTTTTTTCTTCATTTCTTCTTTAATGGCCCAAGCATGTGGAAATTACTTTGAGGTCAGTACTGTTTGGAGGATGTGGCAGTAACTCTCTGCCGGGTTCATGTAAAGTGCAAGTGGTGTTGGTGAATAATTGTGCCATAGACAGATGCATCTTTTCCGTGAAGTTGGCGACAGCTTACATTCCTGGATGTACAATAGGGCATTCTTTAAAACTTTGCATGATTTAAATGTTTAACTGAGGCTAAGAGTCCCATCACCGTTCTTTGCTTGAAGTCTTCTGTAAATGTCAATCGTTTTTTACGCCTTTCATATAAAAAATTTATTATTGGTTTGACTGGCACGGATATGTGCCACTTAAATTTCTAAGTTCGTTTATATTTATGGGGAGTTCATGTCAAACCGGGAATTGAAAGACATGAAATAGAAAATTCTCATGCATATTTTGTTTGTTTTTGAAACTTAAAATTATCTTAAGGAACACTCAAAAAAAAGACGAGAATTTTATCATGAGTAGCTTTATCATCCTCTATTTACCTACACTTTGAGTTTGCCATTAGGATTTTTAATAAGCAAATTCCTAAGAAGTTAAATAATTACTGCAGAGATTCATATGCTTCAGGTGGCAACAATACTTTTGACCCTAACTCATGCAGTGACGCCTAAGGGAGTATAAAATGATAATATGATAAGCCTCGTTTTTGTAATTAATTTATTTTCTACTTTTAAGTGAGAAAACAAAGAAGTTCCCTGAAGTTCCACAACATTAAACTTATGCTATGTAAACAGCCATAATATTAAAACCATCTGCCCAGTCAGGCTTCATGAGATGGAGCCTGATTGGGAGTGCTCCAGTTTAGATGTGTGACAATGAGCCATAGTAATGACATAACCAATGTTAAGCCCTTCACATATAGGCACTTGGCAGATGCCCTTACCCAGAGCAATTTACATTTTTTATCCCATTATACATTTAAGGGGGTTGTGGGATTTCAACCTGGAACCTTCCAGACCATAGTCTAATGCTTTAACCTCTAAGTTAACCCTAACCCTCACGTGACCTTCTATATTGAGTATTGAATATTGTTCAATATTGCTTAAAACCATCACAGCATGCATTCCTTTTTTTTTTTTTTACGTGATTCACTTCTATACACATTTTAAGCAAACACAGAAGTTTGATGCTATAGGTATGGTAAGGATGCTCTATATGTATACATATAAAATAAGGCAGGTTAATATTTGGACATTGAAAAATGTACTGTTAGTTTAGCTGACCACCAGAGAATATTGGAATTAAATACTGACTATGAGTGTACAGACTGGCCGACCTTCAGACTTTATTTGATTTGGGTAATGTTATATTGCCATAAGATGAATTGGTATTCTTGGAATCATAAGCAATTTCTCCTCTTCTTTATCCTGTTCTCTTCCCTTCATCCTGATGTTGTGCAGGGCTGCTTTTATTATTATTATTATTATTAATTACTTTTGTAAAGTCTTTTATTGACTTTGACTTAGCTACGACTACTTCTCGCCAGAATATGTTCTTAATTTTCTTGGCCAGCTGTTGGAGCATTTATTTATTTTTTGGACGAGGGAAATAAAAAAACAGGCGTTTTGGTGTTCCTAAGCTCACCAAAGTGTTCTTTCTTTTTAACTATGTACCAGACCATCGATTTGGCCACAACTTATGTTTTTCCTAGACCTTCGATCTGCTTACATGTAAGTGCAATAATAACAGGATAACACACACTTGGTTAGAGAAAAGCATAGCAACTAATTGTCCGATTACTTTTGGTCCCTTAAAAAGTGCAGACCACAAGACACTTAAATAAACAATAACTTTGTCGGTGTTCTTATGATGATGATGATTATAATTATGATGATGATTATATTATGATGATGTTATGAGAAGCAGTAGTGGTAGTATTAGTAACAACATATATACAGTAGATTGATGATTCTTATGGAACTCTGCGGGATTTTGGTGGAGCAATACATTTGTTTTCACTCAAGTGTAAATCATCGTGACATTTTACATTATTGAAATGTTAAAGTAAGTAAAAACAAAGAAAGTATTCATTATAGCATTTAGTCTTGCTTCAGATGTTTTATGTTTTCTTTCTGCCAAATTAAACTGTCATGCTGTTTATTTTAATGTTATTTTTTTTTATTTTTTTTTTTATGAAACTAAGTCTAACAAACAGCAATCCAGGCAAACCTGATCTTTTCTTCTGTTTATTCTTCTCTGTTTGGAAGTCATTGGGAAAAAATGCAAGAATCATCATCACTTGTCTCCTCTGTTCATCACAACTGGGCTTGAGACTGTGTTTGTCTTGGTCGGATTGACTGCTAAAAGCAGTTGTTCTCAGTAAATACTGAAACCCAGGCCTGTATGATCCTGACAGAAAGCAAGCTGCTATTATTTTGGATGGTTGTCGTGTGATTATGAAGTGAGAACAGTTTATGTCAGTGCTTAGTCACTGGCCACTCTTGTAGAAATGCCTGAGATTTAGTGACAGAGGAAATGTGTATGATTTGGAGGAAAATGAACCTCAGAAAAGGACAGCTATGACTGGTCATTCAGCTCGTCTTGTTCGTTTAATAATAGGTCTGCTCGTCTCTGATTATTTTGGAGAGATCTGCTTTTAAAGAAAGAATTTTTGTTCCAGTTTGTGATTTATCAAAGTGATATTTTTAAAGTAAACAGAAATGTGGATACATTACTTAAACATCCAGTTTGCTGCCAATCCCATAATTGAATTTAAATAGGCTTCAAAATTTGTATCTGTACTGAGATAGCTCATGACAAACAGTTGCTTTATTGCATGAGTATATGGTTGTTTGCCTCATTGATTTTGTCCAATGGTTTGACACATTTACTGTATATTACATGTTTAACTGCAAAATAACTGTGCATGGTACTAGGTACTGTACGTGGTTACATATATGACAGCTTGTCACCGCAGTTTATTGAGATTTTTCATTACGATTTCAGTGTATCCGTATCCATTTAGATTTGATAAAAACATGATCCCTTAACTGTGTCTGCGTTCTCACATCTCGTGCATACAGTAGTTCAGTATGTGGCGGGATGTAGAACCAGTAGCACACTATAGTTACACCACTGTGAAACACATTACATTTTCGAAAAGACAAATACATAATTTTTCTGCATAATCCTTGCTTTTTTTATGCGCTCTGTCCATCTGTCTACAAGCTTTCGTATCCCCTTCTTAAAAAATGTAGGGTGAGCGGCGAGCCATGAATGCACTGCTGTCATCACTTTTTCATCAGGAATTCATCTGGTTAAAGTCTGATGGAACAAATTCGGACTGTTGAGTGTTGAACATTTATCCTGATTATGTTCCATGGTCCTAGAGACTTCCTGGAAACTGTAAGCATCAATTTTCCAGAAGTGGTTGACTTTTGAACTTTTTTTTTTTTGGTTGGCGATTGAGGATGTTTTCATTCCATACCCTGTTTCCTCTCAGACTCGTAATCTTTATGTCTCGTCACCAGTAATGATTCTTTTTAAGAAACTTTCACCTTCCTTAGGTTAAAGATCCACATTTTGTTTGTAGATATCCAATACTCCTCTTTATACTCTTCCAGGAATTGTTTTAGCACCAGGTACTGTATACCATCAGACCACATAAAACTAATCACTGCACACTGCTCTTACTAGTGGGGCGGCCATTTTTGCTTGCACCGCAGTTACACATGAACTGATGTAACAGGTTCACACCTGCATAGCAGTGAATGGGGAGACAGTAGCCTTGAACGGAATGCACTGATAAGACAGTGCGGCCAAGAAGTTTTAATATACTCACTCTTGTAAATATATACAGTATATATGGCTTGTAGTGATGGGAAGTTTGAATAATTTTAGTGACTCGGTTCTTTGAATCTCGTTCATCTAAATGAACAAATCTTTTTTTTAATCTTTTAGTTCATTTCGTTCTTGTTGTACAAATATGTTGCATTTTCAATATAAGGAGTCCCAATATGTCTACTAATTAAAAGTAATTAAAATATTACAATGCAGCTTAGGGCTGCATGATATTAGGAAAATATAATATTGTGTATTAAATTAAATTAAATTAAATTAAATTAAATTAAATTAAATTTATCTTTGCGATACAGATATCGCGTATATCAATATCGCAATAATGATAATTTTTCGATATATCGTGCAGCACTAATGCAGCTAGTGAAAACAGAATGAGTAGGTCACCTCTCATATCTTCCAGTCTGAGTCATTTGTTCTTTTGAATCTTTTGCACCACATAGCATCTATGGGAGTCACGTGGCAAAAGAACGAATGACTCGGAGTAGAAGAGTCATTAAGAAAGAATCGCTCAATTTTTTGTTTGCGTTGATTTGCGCATGTGCGCCCAGTAGAAAATGAACGAATCACTCTCCGAGACTGCTCGTTTCTCTGAGTCAAGTTAAAGATTCGTTTAAAAAGAATGAATCATTCATGAACGACCCATCACTAATGGCTTAGAGATGGTGTACCTATTTATGTTAAGGGTGTTCGGTAGGGTTATAGTCTTCTCTGCAGGCTGTTCGAGTTCTTACGGTTTTATTTTTGGCAAAACATAGCACACATGGCAAGACAGATTTGCAACCAACTAACAACAGTAAATCAAACGAAAATCAAAAGGCAGAGATCTTTCATCTCAGAAGGCGTCAGGTTCTACCAGATGGCCAATTCAAAACAGCACATGCATGCATAATAATGCAATAACGTAACTGGTCTCCTAATGCCGTGCTGTAATTAGATCTTCAAAACGGCAAGGATTGCTTTCAAGGTCCTTTAGTCAGCAAGTGAAGGGCTGTTATCCCGTGCTATTCATGAACTGCATTAGCATTGCGCCGTTGTCATGGCAGCTTCGAATAAATAAAAAGTGGTAATGTGGTAATAGAGGTTGGTTCACCTGACTTGTGACCTATGACATCAAATCAGGTGTTACAGTGTATGAATATTGTCAGATTCCTGGTTCAGCAAGCTCCATTATGATACTTGGTTTATTACTGTATCACATCCGGTTGCTGAGATATGGACAGGTCAAGTTTGTTTACCAGGAACAAAACAATTTTGTGAAGTAGTAAGAAAGAGTGAACCTTCAGTCTTATTTTGACACAAAGATTCCCTAAAAATATCGGAGTAATAGGAAATAAAAATTGTTTTTTTGGAGTAACCATCTTGGGTATGGATCATGTAACGGGTTCGACCCTAGGTTCGACACCTTGAAACACGGACACAAGGCGAGGCCTTACAGGAAATGGGGTAATTTATTTAGAAAAAATGGGGGAGGAAAAAGGGTTAAAGGACGGAGGATGGAGAGAAAGGGAAGGAAAGCTTGTGATGCACGTGCTGGTCTGGTTGGCAGTGCCCCACTGGCATGCGGGCACAGGCTGGTGAGCACTGGTGGCAGGCAGAGTGACAGCTTTGGAGCACTCAGAGGTAGTGCTTCTGCACGCTCCCGATAACGGCGACCTCTCCTGGACGTCCGTCGGCTGGGCGGCTTTCCCAGCTGTGATCGGGGGCCCTAACGGCAGCCTTTTCCTTTTCGGCGGTGGAGATGCGAGAGCGGGAGCCAAGGTGCCGCGGGAACTCGTGCAGCTTGTTCACGCGCTGTTCTCTCGCAGAGATCAAAGGGCGGCATTTCTAGGGTGCATCACATTGCCCCTGCTCGCATGCACTGCTCGCACTGTCTTTTATAAAAATCCACCGCGTAGCAAATCTAGCTTCCCAACAGTCAGACCCCCAGCTACACTCCCCGCTGTGTTTTATAGCGCAGTGAGAAGCCCGGGATCATTAACGGCGATAGCTTAGTAGCCGTGCTTAATTCCGCGGCCCTACTCCTTCGCGCACCAGTAGAAGGAGAGGGCGCCTAGTGAGCATCGGAGTGAGCGAGGAGCGATATTAATTTGGGCGCACGCCCATCACAGGCGCACACCGTGACAATCATTAGAGTGCTTTAAAGCAAAAATTAGGAATAAAATGTCTTAGTTCTTGTGATGAATCAGGAAGATACGGTATTTATTAACTGATTATGGCCAAAAAAAATTTATTGTTGACCATTGGCTATTGGCAAGAGTGCGAAACTGACCTGTGCGACTTAAAATCTGACTTGATTTGATGGGCCACATACAGTATACCAAATTTCTTCAAAGCAATTAAAATAATTGTATGAAATACACCACAGCATGTGAAGAAAGCAGAATTGCATTTTGCAGTATAATTGCACCTTTCTGCCTACATAAGTGCGTCTTTTGATGGTTGTGGTAATTGCTTCGAGAACATTGAATTCTTTTCTTTTAGTGAAAAGCGCCATATTGATTGGAAAAAAGGAACGTTTTCGACAGAGAAGCCCCTCCTCCTCCTCCTTTTCTTCCACCCACCTCCCCTCTGGAGCGGCACTGAAAGTGCTAATCTTGCCATCTGCCCTTAAATGAGAGCCAAATATAAATGGCAGAATGATGGATCGTCATGTCCACATGTCAAGTGTTGGACTTTAAGGTCTTTACTATCCTCCTTCTGTTCATTTTCGAGTGCGTTCCTCACAGGCTAAAAAATGAAGGTTTAGAAAATGATTAAGTGTACATGCGTAGCCCATTGCACTTCCCAAATCCGAGGTTAGAGCTGTGCTTACTGTATATGGGCATTCTAGTGTGATTATGCCACCGCTGCCGTTAAATAGGAAATGAACTATTTCATAAGGCAGCTGCTGGGAGCCCCGAGGAATGAGGATGAATGAATTGGGTAGACGATGAAAATGCAGTGTTAAGAAAAAAAAGAAAAAAAAAGAATAGCTCAGTTAAAGCCATTTTGATTGCTCTGTGAAGCAATTTCAGAAAGCTGAATATCTGCTCTTATGAGCCATCTTCACTGGGTACCTCAGTTAACATCAAGAAGCTCCAGGTTGTTAAAAAGCTGATATTGTGCTGGCATGTGCTTCCCATATGGCTTAACGTTGCAAACGTCAAACCTGTCTGTGAATAGTCTGCATTCTTAATACAAGAGTGAGTCAAAAATTACCCGCACTCCGGTTATATTAAAACTTGTGTTGGCGGCACTTTCTGTTTAAGATTACTGTCTCCCTAGTCACAGTCATCTGTGCAGGTGTGAATGTTACATCAGTTCATTTGTAACTGCGGTGCGAGAAAAAATGGATGCCATCCCTTGTGATAGGCAAAACAGAAAAGCAGCATGCAGTGATGGTGGCAAACAAAATTCAGATCGATACTCTAGGAAACAAAAAAATCACTAATTACTACTTTTAAAATTGTAATTTGATTACATTACTTATTATTACATCTAAAACGTAATAAGATTACTAATCACGTTACTAATCACGTTACTTTAAAAACATCTGTTTAAACAATGTTTAAAAACATTTTTTCTCTTCCTCCCTCCCTTAACCCTTCTTTTTCCTGTTTTTTTTCTAAATAAAATTACACCTCTGTGGTGACGCCCATGCAAAAAAAAAAAAGCGAACCCATTACAACATAAAATGTAAAAAAAAAAAAAAAAGCATTTTACTTAATTTTTTTAAAACATTTGTAACGCTAGTTACGTAATGTTATGGACATTATCAAAATTACATGCATTTAAAATGTAATGCATTACATTACTGTGTTATCAGGAAAAGTAATTAGATTACAGTTATACCCAACTCTGGTAAGGTCGAAGAGTCACTTCTGATAAAGAAGTGAAGTCAGCGGTGCATTCGTGGCTCGCAGCTCAGCCTAACACGTTTTTTAATGAGGAAATATTAAAGCTTGTTGACAGATGGACAAAGAATATTAAAAAGTGATGAGATTATGTCAAAAATTATGTACTAGTAAAAGAACCAGTGTTTCACCTACAACTCAGTATATTTGAGTTCATTCGTTGCCTAGCATTCCTAATGTGCGAATTCTTTGCTCCATTAGAAGAGCATTGAACAGAGTCAGAATAATTTGTCTTCCAGAGAAACTTGTCATGTACAGAGCTCTCCGATCATTTGGTATCGTGCATCACGGAAACTCATAAGTAATTCACAAATAATGTACATGATATTTATTAGAGCCGAAACTATTAAATCGTTTTCATTTTGTTAATTCCTACAGTTTGCAAATATGTGTGGTAGAGGTCTTCGTGGATGATGGTAAGGTGTGGTGCAGTGTAAGGCTGTGTAAATATGTACAGAAAAGCATTACATGAGCATGTACACTGGGGTTCCTGTGCCCGAGCTGGAAACTTGAACTAGTTGTGCGACACAGAAAGAGGCAGTGTGTTAGCAGGGAGGTGCTGAACGCCTTGACAGATGGCTGCTGTGAGAAAGCATGGTACTGTATGCATGGATGTACCTGTGTATAGATGGACTGTAGACATCCAAAAGTATTGAAATAACAGGGCCAATTCAAAAGATAGAAATATAAAAAAATCTGGGGCATGATCAAAAATATTGGAACATCCGACTGCCAGGTGCGTCATGTCGCCGCTGCTATTCTGCACCATTGACCCACACTCATCTTTTCAAATCAAACCTAAATGCGTTTAGTATATACAGTAGCAAAATCACAAGAATTGGCCTTGCAACCGTACACGTAGTACAGTGGCTATAACTGCTGATCCTGGGATTTTCACACACAACACTCAACAAAAATATTAATAATAATAATAATAAAAAATCCAGAGAAGAGCGGTTCTGCAGATTGCTGATAAAAGAGGTCAACTGTGAAGCAGGTGACAGAGGGTAACTTAGATAAACCACTCTGTACAATTGTGGTGAACAGAAAAGCATATTGAAACGTCAGACCATGTGGTGCATTGGCCATGCTGGGCCCCACTTAAGCTGAGGCTGTGATAGGGACAGGCTCATAGCCTTCTCTAATGAGTCTTGATTTCCACTGATGCACACAGATGGTTAGGTCAGGATTTGGCATGGAAAGCGTGAATCCATGGACTCAACCTGCCTTGCGTCAAACGTCCTGGCTGGTGGAGTTGGTGTAATGGTTATGGGAATGGCTTCTTGGCACGTATCGGCTCATTAATACTAATCGATCATCACTTAAATGCCACGGCTTAATGGTGCTGACCATATGCACCCTTTTATAGCTAGAGTTCACCCATCTCTGAGTGGCTACTTCACGTGTGATATTACACCCATTTACGAAGCAAAACTCTCAACCTGCTTCTATGAACATGACAATGAGATCAGTGTTCTGCAGTGGCCTTCCAGATCCGACTATACCCACTTGTACTGTAGAACACCTTTGTGATGAGGTGTAACAGGAGATTTTCAGCATTAAAGTGCAACCAAAAAACCTGCAGGAATTGTGTGATGTAATCATGCCAACATGGGGTGTAATCTCAAAAATACATAACGTGTAGATTTTTACTGGGCATATTCCCTTTTTTTCATACATTTGACAAAGATTACGGTTGAAATTGCTTCTAAGACAAGTATGAATAAATTTAAAACTTACAAATGAACACGTTAATTCCCAAATATTGTAAGAAGTAGCTTTAATTGAAAAAAAAACAGAGAGGTGCTCGGTGTGTTGGAGGAAGCATCTCCAAGAAGTTGCTTCATTAGGAATAGTGGTCGGAATTACATTTTGCTTATATTTTCTTCTTACTACGTAACACCACGTGTTCTATTGCATTGCAGCTAAGCGTTATTGTTATTCTAAAAATATTGTAATTCTAAATTATTTGAAAATTTTGACTGTAATCACCCAAGACCACAGTTACCAAAGGCCAGCCCGTACAATCAGTTCTGGTCACTATGGAAAGGCACCAGAACGTCCAATGCATCACAGCCTACCCACTGGGACCCACAAGTAGAGAGCCCAAGACTGCAAACTCCCCAGATTCCAATCTGATCGAGAACTCAGGGGAAGCTCATGGAGGCCGTACTGTACCTCGTAACCCACAGCACCCAAAAGATGCCAGCATCCTGTTGCCAGACACTACAGCACACTCCTAAAACCTCAGTAATTATAGTGTTAATGTTTTTAACATTATTGTTAATGAGTGTATGCATGCGCTTGATGTTGTGTCCTTTACGTAAGTTAAAACAAGGGTGATATTTTTTTTATTTTACCAATCTGTCCTCTTTGAGTGCCCACCGTAGCCTGTTTTTGTAATTTTCTGCTGTTGTAGCCCATCCGCTTCAAGGTGTGATATGTGTTTTGTTGATGTTTTTCTGTTCCCCATGGTTAACATGGTTTCCCCAGTTAACTTAGCCTTCCTCTTCACTCGCGCCGGTCTGTGTTTTCTCCACTGAAATCTCTTATCAGCCAGGATTTTACACCTGTGACGCCACACTCACAGGATGTGGGACTTGCACTAACACCTCCACTACGATCAAGAGCTCTGAGATCAAAAACGCTCCCATTCTGATGTTTATCTCAAGCTTTTAATCTGTATATTGTGAGATTTGATGCATTGCAGTTTTGCCACATGATTGCTGAATTGGGTAGTCGTATGAATGAGCAGGTGTACAGCTGTTTCTTTTAAAGTGGCCGGTGAATACAATGAATATAATTCTTATAAATAAAGCGTGCCACACTACGGCTTATATACACTCGCTTATATACAGCTTACACTCGGCTACTCAGAGCCTCTAACTGAATATATTTGATGCATATTTGTCACAAGAGAAAGTTTCCTAAATTGATTTGTCGCGCTTAAACCCCCGGCGCCTCAGTAACAAAAAATGATTTGAGTGTCATATATTTCATCCACTGCCAGAGGTTCTAAATCTAAAGGTTGTGCTGAATGTGTATGGCTTGAGCTGTATGCATCAATTTAAATTGTAAAATGCTTAATGAAAAAAAAAAAAAAAAAACAGAATATTTGATTGTGTAGAATAACAACACAGTTATAAATTGTTAATAAAAACTACTTTTACTTGTCTATATAATCCCTTAGCTACACTAATGTACTTATCCCAGCATTTTATTAGTGCTTAAATAAGTTATGCCGAAGCCCTGATCGGATTTCCTGATTTTTGTGTGAAACCCTGGCCTCCCAGGAACTCCTTCAGAAAATTACAGGATGTGGACATACTGTACTGTACCTCCCAGCCACCCTCCTGTAATGTGCAAGTGGTGCTGGTGAATCATTGTGTGTACAGTCCCTAAAGACCTATGCGTCTCTTCCGCAAGTTGCAGAGAAACTATATGTCAGTTTTTTACCCAAATTTTCACGGAAACGACTGCAGTGGGCTCTGAATTACATCGGTCTGTATCATCATTCATGGATGTACAGCCTTTTTTAAAAGGTTTGTACATCCAAATGTTTTAAAGAGTCTCATCAAAGTGCAGTGCGTAAAGTCTTCAGTAAATGTCAATAGGTTTTATGCCTTCATTCACGAGTCTTGCATCACAAGTCCAGGTTTGCAGAGTAATTTAGCACACAGTGGAAATATAAATTTCTTTTTATTATTATTTTTATTTTCTTTTGATTTGATTAGGTTTTCAGACAGGTGCATATCATAACAAAATCAAAACGTCTGTGCTTCAAAATGTCAGTAATGCATACGCCTGCTCTGTCACATCATCATCATCATTGTCAAATGAGAGAAGAGAGTTTAGACTCTGTACAGATGACAGCAGGCAATGCTTTAACTGTTTTTAATGACCTAATAAAATGACGTTAATAGTAAACATAAATGTCCAAAATAAATCTGGTACGATTTCAGCACAGATGTTAGCTTTAGAGCTCAGTCGGGTGAAGAGATGATGGAAAAGGCTTTGTGTTTAAATGCGGTGAGTGACTCTTACTTCAGGTGATGATCCAGAGACTGATTGTCTCCCTTTGGAAACCTGATATTCTTTTACGTTTGTTAGATATTTTAGACCTAGATTAGGTTGTAAATTGAAATTCTGGATTAATAATTGATACGCAATTTTCTCCTTCTTGTTCGAAGTAAGCAGAATTTTAAATGCTATAATCCTAACTGGTTGTGATACAGTACATACAAAAGAGAAAGCTTCTCATTCATGCATTGCAAATCGAACACTAAAAAAGAAAAATGGATTCGGAAAAAGCCTCATCAGTTTTTTTTTATTATTTTATTTTTTATTTCACCTGTCTGGGTTGGAGGAAGCTGTGCTTGCTGTAGCCTCAGGTCCATGTTCTTGGCTGACAGAACAGGAACCTGATGAACTCTTCTGCTGTCGTAGCTCATCCATTTGAAGTTCCGACATACTGCATTGTGCTTTTCGCTCTTCGGTGTGTTTTTTCTGCTCACCACGGTTGTAAAGAGTGCTTATTTGAGTAACCATAGCCTTCTTTAAACCATCTCCATCTCCTCTGACCTCCCTCATTAACAAGGCATTTTCTCAGGACCACTGCGTAAACTTTAAAGAGTGTATACGTGTACTGTATATCCCAGGAGATCAGCACCGGATCAGCTTTTTTCTTTACACTGATGTTTGATATAAACATTAACTGAAGAGCTCGACCCGGATTTACGTGATTTTATACATTGTGTTGCTGCTACTGTACATGATGACGAAGAGCTGTAAAACACACACACACACACACACACACACACACACACACACACACACACACACACACACACACACACACACGTACACATATTCAAAGAAAATCAGATCAGTTCCCCGCACGACTTTCAATGCATCATTGACACATTGGATACTAATGAACCCTCCACTAGTCCTGAGTCTATTTTTAGTCTTTCTTATCGCATTGACTTTGGTATGTCTGTGTTTGCTGCTGCCAGCTGTGGATCTGACTGGTGTGCATTGATTCACACACTCTGTTTGCAAACGTGGCTTCCTGCACCACAGCTAGAGTGACAGAGCCTGTATGTGGGAGCTGTGCTGACTTCGCCCAGTACTCACACACAATTTCACACACACACACACACACACACACACACACACACACACTGGCCCCACTTCAGCCCAGATGAATTGCCTCGCTTGCCTTTGCAATGAGCCATATTTCACAAAGATTAGATTCTTCTGCAGTCAGAAGCCCAGCTTTTCGTTGTCTGATTTAGTTTTATTGTCTGATCGATGTGTTCACAGCATTAGATCACGTTCCTTTTTCTGTCATTAACCCATTTCTGCTCATCATCTAAAAAAAACCACGAAAGATAGATGCAGACTTAACGACATTTCTATTCTACAGGAACATCGTCTTTTTTTTTTTTTTTCCCCGAAGGGGGATGGGAAGGATATTACGGCAGTACTATATAGTCAGCCCTGGTGTGTGTATATATACTGATGTATGTGTCAGTGCACAGTGAAGCTGAATGACAATGACATCTCGGGTGTTACTTTAGATTCAGCTCCTCTCTCTAGCTCCAGGGTGATGTGCTGAAGGCAGGCTCGAAGCTTGCATTAATCCATATGTATGACTTACACTTATGGTTTATTTATTGCTCTGCCCAGTGTCAACCTTGTGTCAGTCCACCTGCATGCAATGCGTAAGTACTGGCATTAAAGTCCGGCGCATGCCGAGGTCAGCAGCAGGTCCGACTTTAGCACCTAGTTTTGCCAGACGTCACTCGTTTGGGACGAATCCGTCATGTTGAAGCGGTCGGCTTGAGCTGCAGACCGGCCTGATTGTTCATTTTTGGCTGGCTGGGGTAAAAAAAAAAACACTGTGTGTCCAGCCTTGAGTTTTAAAGGTGGAGTTATCTTGATTTGCAGCAAGGCCAAACAGGGATAAGCCTTGTGCCTCTAAACACTCACTCATGTTTACTGGCACACGTTTAATCATGTCAGTCCCATCGCAAGCAACAGTGGTTTCACCAATCGAAGCCACTGGCACTATTTATACCCTCTACATGTGGATTTACGGCCGCGAAATGTTGAACGTGGTTAAAAACAGGAGCACACCCATCCAGCAATGTGAATCAAGGGTGGGAATAAGACATCTGATGAATTTTTCAGTTTAGTGTTGGGTTACACTCCAAGCTGTCGCGCTCTCCATTACAAACCCTGGCAATAGTTTAATGCGGATTGCAGTCGGTCCACTGAGACGGCTTTATACTGCACAGGATTCTTTTACACAGTCACCCAATTCAATTACTATAGCAACTCCACTTCAAGGAATGTACTATAGAGGGGAGGTACACGATATGGAAGGAAAACAAGGGTTTATAAACTCATGCGTCCGTTTTTTTTTGTTTGTTTGTTTTTAAACCTGCTATTATTTACTAAGTGAATTAGTATAATTCTTTCTGTGGTAAAATTTTCTGCAAGGCGTCAATCATTTAATGTGTATGGAAGGAGTCTCCAGTGTCAGTGTCGTAGCGTTAATTAGTTTTCAGACAGAACCTGTACCTTCCAGAGCCATGACAAGCTGCATTTAAAAAGTATGTTCTTTTATTTTATTGATTTGTTTGTGTTGTCTAATTAACTTGGCACAACGCCGGCATGTGGTTAGCACTGCGGCCTCGCACTCCCAGAGATGCTGGTTCGATCCCCGCTTCAAGTTTCCTCCAGGTACTCCGGTTTCCTTCCACAATCCGAAGACATGTAGATTAAGTTCCCAAATTGCCCGTAATGTAGTGTAGTGTGTGTGTGTGTGCATTGTGATGGATTGACGCCCTGTCTAGGGTGTACCCCACCTTGTGTCCAATGTCTCCAGGGTCTAGGGTCAATGATCAGTTCGTGACGATAGGACGATGAATGCTCCTATGCGAAAATTACTTTAAGACAATATTAATACCAAAACACTGGCCTGAGCAAGATCTATGTTGGTAAACTTTGTAAAGTCTCATACATCACATTGAGCACCATATTGCAATCCCTTGATTTAAGAGATAATATGCGCTTCACAGCAATATTTACAAAAATAGAAAAAGAGATAACATTACAACTCTAAAAGATGTAGGACATGAGATACACATCCTGTGTGTGGAAACCATCGTGTCTGTCCTAATCTATGATTGGAATGTTAATCGAAACAGGTGTTAATCGCCATAGATGGTCCATATAAAGGTTAAAATGTAATCGTTTTAAGATGAGATAGGATATACCTTTATTCGGCCCACAGTGGGGAATTGAGGTTAAGGTTGGGAGGCATGTGGGGGTTAGTACAGTACTGTGGCCTTGCACCTCCAGGCCATGTCTTTTCTTGACGTGGCAAGGAAAAACTCCCTGAGATGACAAGAGGAAGAAACCTTGACAGAAACCAGACTCAACAGAGAACCTATTCTCATGTAGGTGATGTGATGGATAGATACAGTAGGCACTGATTTGTAGCCATGCTGCGTACCAGGAGGTGGAAGTCCAGTATGACAGGAAAGGTGTTTAAGATAATATGGACTTCACTATTGCTGGTGGAAGCTTAGGTACAAAACTTATTGCTGGATCCAATGTTAAGCTTCCTGCTAAACCACTATATCGTGGTCTATTATTCAAAATGTAAACTTCCCTGTGTGATAGAAGTTTCTCCATCTTTCAAGTATAGAATATTATATACCTATAATATCAAATATAGGACATTGTGTAAGATGAAGAAGGTGTATTTGAACAGTTGAACTAATCAGATTAAGCAATACAATGAGTCCTGTGTTAAAGATCATAAACACCAGGCGTCCTTCTACACTGTCGCTCTATTTCCCTCTTTATTTTATTTTCTCTCTCTCTTTCTCTGAATGGTACTGTTTATGTATTCAGCGTGTAAAGGAGAGAAGTATGATTTATGGCACCGAGGCGGTTGGAGCAGGGCATGTTAATGAGAGTTTTAGCGGAGGGCACTAAGGTAGGCTCTGTGCTCGACTTTCTCTGTGTTCTCCAGCGCTAGACTGCCTGCAGGCATGCATTAGCATGCGCTGAGTTCAGCTCACCTAGCTGCCCAGACGCTAAGGCTAATCCTGCGCAGTAAAGGCTGATCACCTGCAGGCTTTAGCATAGATAAGCCAGCACTTCAGAGTGCTAGACAGAATGTTTTTTTTTTTCTTTCTTTCCCATTTTTTGTTTTTTTTTTGTAGCCAAATGGATATACGCTTCATAAAAAAGTGCATAATGGTGCAATTAATGATCGGTAACTATTTCCATCAGGAAACCGGGGTGCATGTAATGGAGAAAATCGTAATAGCTAAGGAGAGATGATGATCACAAAGCATGGCAGGATATATTGTGTACTGTGGTAATATTTCAGATTTGCATATCGAGTGTGAGCAAACTATAGCTGGAATTCAATCATCGAACTCAGTCACAGCTCGAGATCTGTAGCTATAAAAGGATTACATGCACTGTAATGCTTTAACTAAAGCCCGAGGGATTGAAGTGGATCTTTTTTGGAAGGCGTTCACCTTTATAATCTCGAAAAGCTTTTAGTAAGCATGCTATTGCAGAAACAATAATATCTCAATGAGTACAATCATGATATAAATAGACTAAAGTGCCAGGTGGTAGAGAAGCAAAGCTTTTACATTTTTGTCCGCTCCTGAAATAAATGTCGCTATTTGCTAAGCCGTAAAAACGAACAGAAAATGCACAGGAGTGAAAATGCCAATCTACAAAGAATAGACAGCACAATTTGTAGGTTTGTCGCATATTTGTCCTTTGAGGTGCCAGATGAGACAACATGGAGATGATTGCTGCTCTTCAGAATGACAGATCCTTGGCCAAGGCTGTTTGTCTTTCAGTCTAGGAATGAGTGGTCAATCCACAGGGAGCTCTACTGACACAGCGTTATTCTGACTAATGCATAGTGCAACAAAGCCTCAGAGCAACCTAACTGAATCCTACTCAGCACCTCGGACCTGTCAGTTCAGCAGCGGGTGACGGATAGATGCAGCGAACGCAGAGCTTTAGAGACTGCACCAGGAAAACAGCTACTTGAAAAGGAAAAGGAAATATGCACAATCTGAAGCAGTGTCACCAGATACAATAAGTGTATCTGCACCCTGACAATGTTATACTGTATCAGAACCCCATGCCACCTCGTCGTACACGATTGCCAGGTATTTATTCCATAGCAACTGAAGACCATCTTGAAAAACGAGCAGCACATTTCCATAAATGTCACACTTCAGTTGATGGCAGCAACTTGAATTTAATTGTCTTGCTTATCAGAAATGTATGCCAGGATTGTTTAATTAAGTACGGGACACTTCTGAGTGCTGTACTCTAGCTGTAGGCGAGCTGCTGCTTATTAATAAGCTAATGTCACCACCACAGAAATCATCCATCCTTTAGGAAAATGGCAGAATGCAAACTGGGGTTCTCATACATTTATGTTGGCAGGGTTCATTTTATAACATGACAGCATTCACCAAAACAAAATTGAATTATTAACAACTATGAGATTGATGAGGTCTAAAGTATTATAGATTGAACATGGCCCTGTTTAAGCTCATGATGTGACATTAAAGGAACATTTCAACTCATCGTTTGGATGCCACTGTGGCTGAATTTGGACAAAAATAGCCAAGAAAAAAAATGCAATGCCTACAAAAGTATTCATATCCCTTAAACTTGAATTTACAAATAAAAATCTGTAAAGAGTGGCATGCATTTGCATTCAGCTCATTTTACTCTAATTAGTAAACAGAGTCCACCTGTGTGTAATTTAATCTCAGTATAAATACAGCTGTTCTGTGAAGCCCTCAGAGGTTTGCTAGAGAACATTAGTGAACAAACAGCATTATGAAGCCCAAGTAACACGCCTGACAGGTCAGTAAAAAAGTTGTGGAGAAGTTTAAAGCAGGGTTAGGTTATAAAAAATAATATCCCAAGCTTTAAAAATCTCACAGAAAATGGAAGGAGTAGACAGTAGCACAACTGCAGACCTAACAAGACATGGCTGCCTACCTAAACTGACAGGCCGGGCAAGGAGAGCATTTATCAGAAAAACAGTCAAGAGGCCGTGACTCTGGAAGAGTCACTCCACACTCCACAAATCTAGCCTTTATGGAAGAGTGTCCAAAAGAAAGGCATTGTTGAAAGAAAGCCACTGGAAGTCCCATTTGCAGTTTGTGACAACGATGCTCTGGTCAGATGAATGCAAAGCATTACGTGTGGTGGAAACCTGACACTGTGCATGGTGGTGGAAATATCATGTCATGGGGATGGGAAGATGGATGGTGTGGTACTATGAACATTCGTACAGTAGACATGAACAAATCTCAGAAGTAGATCACGTTTATTGTACAAACATAGACAATGCAGTGCACAAGATGACAATATTTACAATTATGTCTAAAGTCTGGTATATTGTATGTGGTTGTATGTGGAGGTGCAAGAGAAATTAGTCGGTCCCATCGGTTTTAATGAATCAGTCCAGGGACACAGTGATGGAAAATGGCTGAACTGTAAAGCTGGTAGGTAATCAAAATTTTTTGGACAATCCTCAACAAAACAAAAAAGAGTTCACAGTCCAATACAGTGGAAAACAGCTCTGACACAAAATGGCGTCCAGGATTCGCCTCGCAATCTAAAGGCGCAAAGACAACACTTACATATGTCGTGTGAGATTTATTTCCATAGGCACGGTTACGGTTTTTGGCCATGTAAGTTGGGGACTATCTGTATCCGATTAAATGCATTTCATGGGCGGTGACAATGACATGACAATGCATGTCCGCATACTTCTACCCACACTGTTGACACTCTGTAAGAACTAATTAAAGCATCCTCCACTTAAAAGGCTGGGGCCAGAGCACAGGGTCAGCCATAATACATAATAAAAATCCAGGTCAGCCCTTGGAGCAGACAGGGTTAAGGGTCATGCTTAGGGGCCCAACGGTGGCAGCTTGGTGGAGCTAGGGTTTGAACTGCCTTAAACGGCTGAGGTATCACTTTCCCTATAATGTACTTCTACCACTGCCACAATAATCGCTGTATTCTATAAAGAAATAGATGGATAAACCTGTCAACACGTAGACTCAAGTTCAGTTGTCTATAGAAATCTTCCTCTGAAAGTTTATCATTTGTCTCCACAATGAATCAATACAAAAGATAACCAAAAAGAAAAGGGGCTAAAACCAAACAATGGAATGAACAGCTCTGTCATTACTGTATGTGCTATGAAAATAAATAACGAGTCTATTGTTGTTAGTTTCAGGCTCATTTGGTACCTTGATGTGTGTAGGTTAAATGAGCTGTGTGTTTTTGCCAAGCTAATCACGTATCTCAGATCATGTGCTCTTGTTGTAAGTTTTTCCTGAATTCTGTTCACTGTTGTGTACTTAAGTTTGCACTGCCTTGTGTTTTTGTGTGTTCATGTTTATGTAGTTAAAGTTCATATTATACATTTTCTGTTATTGTGTGTTGCGTATGCTTTTCATGAGGGCAATTAAACTGAATCAGCCGTTTCGGCTAATTGCACCTTTTGATCACGGCAGTTTTTCAGGCACAAAGCAATCATAAACTGACATAATGGGTAGCTCCAATGCTCGGCATCTTTTAAATTTTTTTCAATGAGTAATATAATTTTATTCTTATTATTCTGTATGTACAAAATACATACTGTATGTTTACAGCATCAGTACGTGTATGTTTTACCTGCAAGAGCCTTTGCATAGATGCTGTGCTGTATAGCACAGACTACACAATGCATTACTTTCCCCCCAACAATACAAATATGCTTTTACAATATTTTCTTCTCTGCGAGATTTCATCATTTGAATTTGATACTATGGAAGTGAGTGTGGATGAATGAAAAGTGTCTGAAATTGAGACAAAGAAAATGATTTTCAAATACCGAGCAAGGTCAAGCTGTGTTTATTGTTGTATGCCGAAAGTGTGGATAATGCAAGAGGAAATCGGCCCCCTTTTTTTTGTCATAGTCTGTGAGATTTTTTTATAATATGCAGATTATTAGATAAGCAAAATGTTCCGTACAGGTCCAAGAAGCATTACAATCAGTATGCTAAATCAACCTTTCAAAGCCTGTTCTTTTAATCCTTAACTGGAACGCATTATAACCTGCATGATGCTCTGACACTGCATATTTAAAAGCACACAAAGGAGGCATAATTGTTCAAAGAAACTGAAGTAGCAAAGTGTGACAGTCAGTGCACCGAAGCTAACGCACGCTCGAGAGTCTCTCACCTTGATTCAAAGAATTTTGTCCTTTTTCTGGTTCGTCGACGCAGCACAATTCTAATTTGTTCAAATAAAGTGCTTAGTTCAGTGTTATACACTGCCTGGCCATACAAAAAGTCACCATTTCAGAGAGGTCAAATTCTTGGCAAGCGAAGAAAACAACTAATGAGATTTGAAATTAGTGTAATTGCTAAAGAACCTTCCAACACACTTCTTAAAAACCTGGGAGGACATCAACTTCGCTGAAGAAATGGGGTTAAAAAAAATGAATATCCGTGACCAGAGATCACTTAAATGCTTGGTAAAGTTTTGTCATTAAATAAATCGAATGAAATCATTAGTAAGAGCATTTACACATTCACTACAGTATGTGACAGGAATTCATGAGATTTGAACTAAACAGCTATGTACTCATAAAAAAAAAACTCTTGTTAATGAGGCTAATTTAAAAAAGTCTTCAGAGTCTAAAGAGTAAACTTGAAGATTAGAGCGATGAAAAAAAGGTGATGTGATCTGATATCATCAGATTGAGCCTATTCCAGAGCGATGGGTGTGTCAGTAAGAAGGGACACCCATGAAGCGATGCACTCATCATCAGTGTTGGGTTCATCATCAAAGTACTTGGGTTACTTTTTTGATGTAACGAGTAATCTAACGCGTTAGGTCCGCCATTTAAGTACTTATTTATTTTGTTACTTTTTCAAAAATGTAATCCGTTATTTAGACAATTTATGTAATCCGTGAGTGTGTAATCCAATCCCTTAGTGTGTGTGTGAAAGTACGTCCCACATGCCCTGTCACCGATAACCCCCGTCCTGTTATTTCTGCTGTTATATCCCTATCTCACCTATGTGGTTTGACTATGAGAGGACCGACACGCGGAAAGATGGAAACCTAATCACAGCGCCAAAACTTGCGGTGAATCATGATGAAATGTACTTACGGCCACCGCGCAAAACCGCGTAGGTGAGATAGGGGTATTAGTAGTTAACAGATTATGGGCCAAACTTCGCTGAGTGATAATGAAGAATAATTATAAAGGTCTTGACTAAAACAACATGCATGAGGAATCACAAGGAAGTTTTCATTTTCTTCAAAGGAAACATACTCTAACTAGTTACTTTTATCAAAAAGTAACGCTGTATAGTAACTGATTACTTATTAAAGACAGTAATTTTGTAATGTAATTAGTTACTTTAAAAAGTAACGTCCCCAACACTGCTCATCATGCAAAGTGCCCGATGTGCAAGCTTCCTGAAGGCAGTGTTATGACCTGGGGTTGCTTTGGATGGTCAAAAAAAATCTATGGATGACGGCCCAGGCAAAGTCCAGAACGCAAATGGTGAAAGATTGGTTCGGGGAGTGTGAGGACCCATTTTCACACAATTGTTTTTTTTTTTTTTTTTGGGCCAGACAGTGTAGGTTGGTGGGTGGTATACCACGTGTATATTAAATGCCTTAATTACACCAGGAACAGTTTTCTTGTAATTATTGTACTTACTGTACATGAAATGCAGATTGAAATCAAACATGGACATGGTTTCAGTTTTTTCACTGATTGCATTTTCCTACTTTGAACAGCATAAAGATAATGTATAACATGATGCTTGAGACTTAAAAGCTTGCACTTGAATAGCTAATTAGGATCATGTAAGCGCTGTACCTCATGGCCAGTGGATTATTGCTCTAGGTAGGTTATTGCTGTGGGTGGACGATTGGTGCGAGGGGATAATTAGTGTGGGCGGATCATTAGCGTGGGCGACTGACATTTCGTAGATGCTCCTGAAAGTGTATTTGAGCAATTTTAAGGGAATTATATACAACATTCGCCACCCATGTTAAGAAAAAAAATAATAAAAAAAGGTGCCCATAATATTAAATACCCAACGGGCCAGACTATGCTATCACTCTGAAAAATAACAAGTAGCTCCTTACAAAAGTCCATAATCCCTTGTGTACAGTATAGCACACTTATAATGACTCAGCAGGAGCGCAGTGGACGACATATTTTTATAAAAAAAATATATCTAGCTTTACTATCACACGACAAGAATGTATTGCTTCTTGTAAAACAGCTCTCATGGGTTTATACTGTCAGGTTCCACCAAAAAAAAAAAAAAAAACCTAAGACACTAAAGTACCAGTCAGAATTTGGGTTTTGTGATTTTATTTTCTACATTCTAGAACAATACTGAAGATTTTGTAGAATTGCTGGAGAGAACTTTAAAATGACACATACAACAACAGTAATTATAGTTATTATTTTGTGACATGAAGGTCGCGGTTCTGGAATAGTTCTTGCAGGAACAGTATTGTGTCAAGTGCATTAGCAGAACCCATCAAGCACCGTGATGAAATTGGCTCTTATGAAGAATTTCCCAGAAACGTGAGGAGAAGTTTATTTGGAGTTACCAGCCTTAAAAATCTCCAATCAGCACCTCGGGTGAGCACCGTTATGAAAGCTTTACAAGGCATAAGTAGCAGACACATCTCAATATTACCTGTTAAAAGGAGATTATTGCATTTATTGGGTGCATTTAGCACTGTTTTACAAAAAGAAAGACCATGGAATTAGAAGGTGTGTCCAAACTTTTGACAGTGGAGTTATTAGTGTTCATGCAGATGATCTATGTACCAGACAAGCTATTTATTATATAATTTGTTATCTAATCCCTAATCCGTGTGTTCTTATGTCTCTGTATGTATATTAAAGCCTGAATAAAGCAGTGGATTGAAAGGCACTAATACTGGAGTCTCCTTCCAGAAAAAGCTCTATTAAAGCTTTTTGTTTTCCTTTTTTTCTTTTCATAAAACATTCCACTATATCAAAAGTGACATTTTTATGCTGTACAAGTTCCTCTGTAAGTACAGTAACAGAGCTGCTGCTATAGAAAATATTTCAACACCTTCTGACAAACCAGATTAGAGATTTCAGCAGTCCTGTTGTATCATACACAATAACGCCAAACCAACAGGACACACAAAGTTAAGACTATACTGTCACGAGAAACAGATTTCGACTCTAATGAAAATAGACCACAGTTTCAGGTCCATGTTATTCATATTAGAGCATTTGCAGGCAGGAAGCATATGCAGGTGTTTTGTTAGAGAGCTGTAGACCTCATTGTGTGTACAGTACGTTCAGTGACCTTTGCAGTTGCACCTTACTGCATCAGCATTGCTGTGGTTATGCTCTTGCTGCACTGGAGCTGTAAGCTTTAATAGATTTGCCCTTTCTCACATCATACAACAGTTGTGGGTTCAACAGATCAGTACTGTATAATTGTATTATTATGAGGGAGGGATAGGATGGCACGACTAATAAACTAATGAGAATGATGTCTAATGCACGTTCTTTCTCTACAGATTGATCATTTTTGTGATAATTGCTTGGATCTGCATAGTCCAAAATAGTTGGGACATGAGGGTCCTGCATGACTGGAGTTAGTACAAATAATATCTTTATTTTTTGCTAGAGATGTGACTCTGCGAAGCAGGTTGTAGAGTAGCACCGGGAGAAATCAAATAATAAGCATAACAGCAGTTAAAAAAAAAAAAAAAAGATCAAGTCTGTAGTTTAATAAAGCAAGTTCTGCACTCTTTCATTAACTCATATTGCGGCTACACTTGAGTAAAGAGGGTCCCATATGTAAAAAAAAAAAATATTTAACCTTGAGAATTTTAAGTATTTAATGTTAAGTTCAAGAAAAAAAAAATCCTCAGCCCTCACTTTAATCCGGTTTAGGCCATAAGAAGAAACTGAGCTTGTTTTGTGAACTGCTTTATGAGCCATCAGCTTCCAAATCTTTGTGATGTCATATTTGTGTCAGCATACATCAGCATGACTCCAGCACTACAGTGCCATAAAAACCTGTTCTGGCCTGTACATTAGTTTGTAGCAGAGATAAGAGCATAAAAATCTTGGAAATAACTGTCCAAAAAAAAAAACCGCTAAGGGCTTTGGCTGTGAATTCTGTGGGTATTGCACCATCTGATTAAATCAGAACACTCATATAGAAAAACTCTGCAAACTGTAGCTTCACCATTACATTTTCTTTTGCAATAATAGCTACTCAGGAGCTACTGTACTCAGGAGCTACTATAATACTGAAATCTTTGTACTGTATATGGTGGCTTAAAGGCTTACACCTCGAGGGTTTTGGGGTTAAATCTCACCCCCACTTCTTATGCGTGGAGTTTGCATGTTCTCTCCAGTCTTCCTCTGGGGACACCGGTTTTCTCCCACAGTCCAAAGTCATGCATTATAGGTCATTAGCATTTCCAAAATTGTCCATGACTGGCTGTGGGAGTGTGTGTGTGCTTGCACCCCTGCATCCCTATACAGAATAATAGATAGATATAATGTATGGATAAATGTATTTTAATATAGCATAGAATACCTTTTATTTCTGTTTTTACCCAGAGTCTCAGTCAAAAACCAAGCGGTAAATAATACAGCATTCAATAAACTGACTATAATTGATTGGAAGAGTATATACAGTATGTATATTAAAGTGAAAAGGCAAAAAAAAAAAAAAAAAAAAATCTGGCACAAGTATTTTAGTACACCACATACCTACTGTATGTTTAACAGTTAATACTAGCACTGTCTTTCTATAAATCTTTGCAATAGGACCAGAAAGTGACTAGTAATATTAAGTTCTATAAAGAGTTGCATAAAGAATCTGCAATTATTTGTAGATTGACTTCAGCTTTGATAGCAGCACACATTTGCCTTGGTATTGTTCCAACAATCTTATGCAACCTCATAATATTTATTTTTGTAATGCGTTGCATACATTTTTAACTGAGATATTGATAAAGGAACCACTTTTTCACAATTTGAGTCCTGGCTACTGATGAAAAAAAATTCACTGATGTGATAACCTGGTCATTCAGTACTTTTGTTATTTATTTAAGTTAGACTGTAACAGGCCTATTTTGCCTAATAATTTCTACTCTTTGGACCATTTGGATGCCAGTGTGAAAGGAATACATTGATCTCACAAGGCGAATTTAAATTCGTTCTCGTTCTCACTTTTATTTTACAATCGTACCTACAAACGTCGTTCTTTGGCTGTTCTCCACTTTTCTCTCTGTCTTGAACTAATTACACTTTCACATAATCAGTTAAATCAAGTCCCTTTTCTTAAAGACTTTGCTTGGACCATCCATAATTTTTACCTCTTTATATTGTAGGGTTTCAATTTCGCGAGGGTTCACCTCAGAATTTTGACTATTGGGAATAAATTGTTACTGTAGAAATTACATAATATGAACAGCTTAATACTGTATATACTGTAGCTCTTAAGTGGTATAAGAAAATGATGTACTGTAGTATTATGTACTATATCCTATGTTTGAATATCATTAGACTTTTGAATTAATTTCAACAGGACTTGAGCCTCAACAAAAATTTAATTATGTATTAACAATATACATCTATTTTTTATGTGAATTCTTTATTCAACCAGGAAAAAGACACAATATGGGACTTTTAAAGCCTTATTTTCAGATTTTAAAGGAGGACTGGAATGTTTTGTACAACATTATAGCTTCGCAAAGCGTTATCACTATGATTGAGTGTATTTGGAGCTCACCTGAATCTAAGCACAGCCATTTAAGACAGATCATCCGTCTTTATGAACAAAGGTCTGTCTAAAAAAAAAAAAAAAAAAAAAAATCAGTTTGCTCACACCTATATAGAATTCCAAAAGCAAACAGATCTAGTCTGCCTGTTTTATTGCAGCTGTGTAAAATCCTTTCCAAGCTTTGCAGATATTCAGAAGGTGGTTCTATGGTTCAAAATCCTATATTTCATAAAACAGTGAACACGTTATAGACAGAACAAACTTTATCGTCACTCTGACCTTCAATCAAGACCCACTGATTTCTTAAAGCAGATGCATCTAAATGTTGTTTATTGTACCATGAAAAGACAAAGCTTAGTTCTTGAATATTATTTAGAAATTACTTGGGTTGTTAGAAAAGATAATAAGCCTAGGGCAGGTCATGCTGTTTTTTTTTTTCTTCCATTTTTTTTGGCCACTGCTTTTGTGTATAAATGTTTAAATGCATAAACCCAGATGAGAACATGCACTCAATTCTGCTGTATGCATTTTATTATCTGCAGTATGTAAGGGATCTATCAGCTAAGCAGTGTTTTTCTAATGTGATCCTGATCCAAGTACTGTACAGTAACTCACATTAGATTAGCCCATTCACCATATAAAAAATGAAATGAAATTATCGTCACATGGGAACCAGTGGACACTGCTGTGAATGGAACTGTATGTGTTTGGTGACTGGGGACGGTTTTAATCAATGACCATGAAGATAACCTTGGACTGTGCTGATGCAGGGAGTTTTTCTCTACTGGCTTGTGAGTATAAACATACTATATACAAATCTCATGGACAAAAAAAGTGGACTATACTAACTTGATCACCATAGTGAACTTTCAGTTTTATAGCTTATAGACTTATTTCTAGTCAGACTATTTGATATAGTCCTCAGTTTGGACTCCTCGTTGAGACTTGTTCATCTCAAGGTTTTTTCATATTTTCATCTCAAATTTCTAGTTTTTATTATCACATCATTATGTGCATTCCAGATTAAATCTTCTCTTTGCTACTTAACTCAATTCTGAAAAGATGTCTTCTATATTTTAGAGTGCAACTGTGGGGATTTGTGCTCATTCAGCCGATGCGGTTGCCATTCCAGTTCCCACCAAATGTAATAAGTGGGGTTGAGGTCAGGGTTCTGTGTAGGTCACTCAAGTTTTTCAGCTTTGGCAAACCATCTCTTCATGGACCTGACTTTGTGCACAGAGGTGTCTTCAAGCTGGTACATATTTGGGCTCTTAGTTCCAATGAAGGTAAACCATCCTGCTACAGTATAGAACAACATCCCAGGCTTTTGATTCTTCCACAATTACAGTACCATTAACCTTTCGTAACCCTGTAAAGTGCAGCGAGGCAAAAAGGCAAGACCCGAGTGTATGAGAGCAGTGTGCTCTTTATTAATTAGAGCAAACTAGGAATCACTGTCAGAGTCTCTTATCAAAGGTCAAGGCACAGATGGGCGCCATCATCCGAGGAAGATTCATCATCGTGAACCAGGTACACAAGAAAGAAACACACGGTGCAATTGACTCTGGAACAAAGGCAGACAAGAACTTAAATATATAGATTAATCAAGCAGTTACAGGACTGAGGTAGAGATGAGACATGAACCAAAACAGTTTTCACTTCGCCATGTAAACAACTGGTAGCTGGAACACATGCTGAGATCTGCAGCGTACACCAAGATGTGCAAAGAAATGGAATATGTGAGAAACCCTTGTAGAATTTACCTTTTTATCAAATATTTATCATTTTCCAACATAGAATCTAAAATAACATGCATTTGTATCTGGTATAAAAATGTGTTAACCAGTCTCAGGCAACATCTTGGGTTCTGTGCTGGACTTATGCACTAAATACTGTTTCTTTTTTTAAATTAGAATTGTGTTCTAATGTCATGAGAAAACTATGATTTAGTTTAAATGCATACATTTAATCAGTAATTTCCTCTTATCCATAATTGACCCAAATGTATAATTTCAGTAACCGGGATGTAATTTTAAAGTAACCTTATCAGTCAACATAATTGAAAGAAATAGAGCAGAAGGAAGAACCTAATTTTCTTCTCCCTCTTATCTTCAGGAAATTTGGATGATGCAAGTTTCTGTTGAAATTGTGGAATATTGCAAATATTTAATGGCGTGAATGTGTTCAGGTAACGGCGTTGATTGAAGGTTATGAAAATAAAATGTGTGTGCAAATCTATAATTGATGATGTGTCGGCGTGGATGGTTCAAGCATGAAATGTTAAAAAGATTCACACATTAATGGGAAAAAAAACCCTTTTATTTCACTGTGTATATTTCATGGCCAATTGAAGTGCGGCAGTGAAAGGCTTTTTTTTTTTTTTTTTAGTATGAAGGTTATTAAAAGTTATTCATTTAGTAACACTCAGGGACATGTTGCTCGACCCCTACTGTACCTACAGTTTGCATGTGCATTATGTTTGTATAGTATACAATATCAATGCGTCAGGCCAGTGAATTAAAGCTATAACATAAAACCCCTGTCACAATGAGCCATATTCCCACTAGTATTATCTCCATTGATGTGGAGCTGCCCGCTTTTTTTTAGACATGTCAAAAATAAAAAACCTTGGAGAAGACGTCTTCAAAGCAAGACGGAAGAAGAACGTAATAAGGCAGTATTAACATTGGTATTGAGTAAAAACTGCCATAACTAACACCGATTAGGGACTACTACAAGCATGGTACTGGGATGTTGTTGCTACATTAATGGAGTTCTCACAACAACCTCTTGTGCTACGACCATGGTAGGTTCAAGCTACATTGTAGAAGATGGCATTAAGTTCATATTACATTTCTCTGGTGCTTACCACATTTATGGCATGCATACAGCAAATTATAAGCACATCTAAGTCACATTCAGAGAATTTAATATAAATACTGATCCAATTTCTCACTCCATCACTCAATGATGAAAAGCTCTGTGTGATTCCAGTCCACCGGATGCGGTGACCATGTAATAAGTGCGTGATAAACATCTGGTAAGAGCGCGATGCAATCTGATCTGACTTAGTAATAACTTGATTTGACCTGGTGATTGTGTGCAGGAGAGGAAATTAGTGACAACATAAGTGATGCATTGAGAGACGTGGCTAGGAACTAGTGTAAACCTGGTAAATTCACATTTTTCAATTTTGACCCTGTTCCTCAATATGTTCTTCAATAATTTTTTACAATTGCGATAAAAAAAGCCTATATGTTACCTCAAGCTCGGTCAAATACACCTGTTCAGTAGTTTGATCTTACACAAAAGACAAAAATTCCAAAAATCATCTTGATGTGTTTTATTTTTTATCTTGCATACCCCCAAAATGCGCAAATATATTCAATGTACAGACACGCCAACTTAACTGTTTTATTATATGTATACCTGAAATCTTTATTCGACCTCACGTAGAACTCTTTGAGAAGGTGAAAGGAGAAAGTCAAATGCGTGATAAAGATCCAGGCACTGAATTATAATAAGAAGGATTGCTTCGATTAATTATTTTAATATTTCTCATTTAAATGCATAACCTGACTTGTATAATGTACTAAACTTTTTATTTTATTTTAAAGAATTGCCTATTAGCTTTCCCGACAGTCTCTGTGACAGAGTGTGGCATTTTCACTGGAATGCAACTCCATGTATTAAAATTATTTAACTAACATGGTTAAAAAGATGCACGAACATGAGTGAAAGCATTGCTGCCTTTGTGCCAGTTGTACTGTTTTACCGCCTACTCCTCTGTGCACTCATCACCTTTCTTATCCTCCTGGGACGTCGAGCAGCAGCAGAGTGCTTGTCAGTTATACAGCCTCTGCCCATTTAGCAAAGGCATGGAGCAATGGTAAGATCATCATTCTTTCCTTCCGTCTGGTACTAATAGCACATCATCTGCCAGGTTCCAGTACAGCCTGAAGGGCTGTGGTTTGTAATATCATGCAAGTTTTTTTCAAACCACAGGTCAAAATCACAGTTTTCGTCTTGCAAACCTGACAGGCTACAAAATGGACCAGGTCTGACAAGAAGCTCAGCCCGGACTACATTTATGCTTGACATTAGATTATGAATGAATATATCTCGGAGTGCTTGTTGGTACAAGTTTAGCTATGACCCAGTTTGGCGTGCTGTACAGTATGTAAACTGAATTCCTTTCCCGTGATGTGATTAGATCACTCAACAGGCGTTGGTAGAACTTTAGCTCATGAGCTATTTTTTACAGAACGAGGTCATTATTTCAAACCGTTGTTTTTTTTGTGCCTCTTAAAAGCACACCATGGGTTGATTGGTGACGTAAAAAGAGTGTGTGAAAGTGTATATCGTTTCCTGCAATAGACTGGTGTTTGATGAAGGGTGTGTACCCAATTTACACCTAAAGTTCCTCCTAGTTCACTGCGACACTGACCTGAATAAAGCAAACACTTGAAGGTGAACTTGATACCATGATGTACAGTAGTTCTAAGAACGATTGTTTATCTTTTTTTATTTTTGATTCCTACTATGATATACCCGTTTCCCTTTTGCTTTTTTAATGCACATTATAATTCTCATTCATCATGAATACCACTAGTGGAATATATAAACATTACAGCTGTCAGAATGAAATTCACTCTTATTAATAAAGCATCATTATCAAGGATCCCAGTGCTTCTAAAAATTGCTTTTTTTTCTCCATCCGTATATATCAATTAAGTATAAACGTACTGCGTGTTCTTAATAAACGACTAGAATATTATTTGGATTGTAGAACATTGCAGTAGTCACTGTCTATTGCTGATGGTGGATAAAATAATTATACTGCAGATATTTTGGATGTTCTGTTTGTATAATCCAGGCAAAAAAAAAATATCTATCAAGCAGCCGGTTGGTCCTTCGTGATGGACGACTCAACTTAAGAAAATGAATGATAAAGTGCCCTTGAAACCTTAACGTTAGAATGATTAAACATTTGTAGCCTCCTGACTTGTTCACTTTCATTGTATTTTTTTTTCACCTAGCTTTATAAACCAGGTTCCACTGGTGCTGGGAATCATTAATATTTGTCAGATTATCGCAGGCCGTTCCAACAGCGTCGGCTATATAGATGTACATTAATCTTGTAGCATGCCGTCCCTGGAAAGAAGGACATTACTGTAGTGAACCTTCAAGTGGGAATAATTTGTGTCGATTAAGTCTGCCATCTATCTTTATTAGTGCGCTCAGTCACAGAGCACTGATTTGATCTCTTTCTAATCCCTGCAGTGTGGGGGCCAAGCATGAAATACGAACACTATAAGATTAATAAAACAAATAAAAACAAACATCTCTTTTGTATCATATGCTCAGAGATGAGGGTTCTGCCGGTGGGCATTTGAATGTGGATGTTATTCACCGGAGGCATTGAGATGTTAATGGATAAACCCAGCAGGAATGTTTTTAATTACTAGATTAAAATCTACGCACACATTTTTAATATTCAGTCACACAAAAAAACGTACGTCTTCATTAACAAGTACAGCATTGAATCACTCGAAATCTGCTCTGACACAAAAACTAAAAACCTTCCTCTACACAATGAACCTTTTGTGTTTTTTCTGAGGAGTATGTTTGTGCTACAGGATGTGGTTAGCGTGTCTGTTTTACACCTGAACTGCAAAAGAGTTTTGGGTAACAGAGTGGTACAGTAGGTAATAATCTAAAGGAAATAATGGGTTATGGTTTTCAAAATGACCCACCACTGTTAACCAGTTGCACTGGGAACACCATGTTAGCACTGAGAAGATCGTTCTCAATTACTCAAAACTATGTTTACATGGACAATGTTTCTTTAATCTGATTAGAGAGTTCAACTTTCGTTCACGTTCAGGGATTTGGGAGAATCTCTTATCCAGAGCGACTTTGAAGTACTTTGAAGTTTCCATCATCAGATACAGGATTGTCCTTACACTGGGTTACTAGGTTACCACTATTGGGAAGCGTTGGAAACTTAACAGTCCACATGGACACTGATTCGAAATAATCGGTGTTTACATGCTCGAAGCATTTAATTAGAATATAACCTTTTTGAAGTGCACACGCTTTTTTTAATGTCGCATGGAGCAAACATGCAATATGTTTATCCCAATGATCAAATATGAACAACCAGAAGTTTACATGGCCAGTATTTACCTATTGAATGGATTATCAAATGTCCCTTATTCTGATTGGAAATTTATTCCGGTTGGGCCAGATCGGCTCAGACTGAGGTGGTTACACGATGCATTTTTTTACCGATTGGACTATTATGTGAAAGCACCTAATGTATCATGTCTACATTTTACACTGCAAAAATGATATCTTGGCAATTGAAAATACACATATCAATCCAATAATATATAACAAACAAACCAAATATAACTAAATTATTAAGCTCTTTTTGTCCAGATTTTCCCATTAATTTAGTCATGTCCAATTCAGAATGTCATTAGGGCACTCCCCCATCAAGGCTACTACTAACAGTCAGCTCCTTCTGCTTTAGTGAGCTCACAGACGTCCGTAATTTGCTTAGAGCCGATTGAAAGTGCAGAGTACCTTTTATCACACTCCTCTGAGAGAGCTTAGCCAATCAGCTCGCTCCAGGCCCCCCTACATGTTCCATCAGCCTATGAGATTCATCTGACTATCAGATCATGATTTTCTGTTTCTCTTCAACTGCTTTTTTGCTCACCATGACTGTAAAGAGTGGTTATTTAAGTTACACTAGTTTCCTTTGACTCGCCATTTCCTTTGACCTTGACAAGGTCCTTCTGCAAGCTGATCTGCTTCCGACAGATTAAAAAAGATTTTTTTTTGCACCATTCTGTGTAAACGCTAGAGATTTTTGCGTGTAAAAATCCCTAGGCTGCTGCCACAAGATAAGTCTAAAACACTTATTCTATTTCCATGAGTGATTTCTGTTCATTTCGCCACTGTGTGGTATTACAAAAGAGGAGACAATTGGCTTCTGGATTTCTAATCAAGTAGCAATCCAATTTTGTGCCTGATGAAATTTCTGAATTTTTTTTTAACACGAAGAGCTTTTTTCTTTCACAAAAACAGAATTTGTTCTGAAGCTTCCAATAAAAAATACATTTGCATTGTGGGTTTAAAACAGTTGCTGTGGACGTGATTTATCAGCAGCATTTTAACCCAGCAGTTGAGACGTTGGCTTAAAGCAAATTGAACCTCAGGAAGATTTTCCTGATTTTCAGTACACTTTCAATAACAATACATCCACCCTCAGCTGTGTGAACTCCTGTATACAGCGGCGGGTTTTTTTTTTTTTCTTACTGAGAAAATTGACAGTTCCCTTAAAATATGATATATTTTTAGACCTTAATGGAAAAGCTGAGCATTTGCTCCTGTGTGCTCGTGATGCACATAAGCCCCATCATAATCTCCTACTGCCTCTAAAGTTGTAATAATGTATGCTGGAAATGTTCGGGCAGTGATGCTTTCCAATATCCGCCTTTATTCCCAGGTGAACTGAAGCTGGAAAAATGCTTTTACAGGCAGGAAGCAGCACTTGTCACTGAATTATGGCCTCTCTTAAGATACACTTTAATGCCCTAAGCAGTGGACCTCAAACTGCTTAAAGGGACACTACAGACAAATTGTAACGTTTAACCTTCCCGACATCGGTTGTAAAAATGCCTTCTTGCCTTTAACATCGGTGACACTGTACAAAAGCATAGGAAAGAAAGTTGATAAGGATAAAGCAAAGCCAGAGATTACAGGAACATAATGTAATTCAGCAACTAAAAATGAATATATGAATGAAAATGTAGGTAATCGTTCTTCACTTCTGACAAATCAGTTGACTTCAATGACAAAAATGTTTCGAGCGCTCATCTGAGATAACTAAGCAGGAAAAAAATAAAAAAGCAGATAAAAAAGCAGGAAACCAAAGCTAGGTCTTACCTACAGTAGCTTATGCTCCCTCGTATGTCCACAAAAAAATTAAGTGAATGCAGTAAGAATTGTATAACTTGGCAGAAACGTAGTAGAAACCGGGAAGGATGTGGTACTGTCCCACTTGTCTCATTTTTTTGGACATGAATAAAATAATTCCAGGGTTTCCAGGGTGTACCCCGCTTCGTGCCCTAAGCCTCCTGGGATAGACTCTAGTGCTCCCGCGACCCTAAATACCGAATAAAGCGGTATAGACGATGAGTAAGTGAGTACATAAACAATTCTTACCTAATAAGGACACAGTAAGAATAACATTGTCCAGATAACGACATCACTAACACTTTTTAATGACTTCATTGAGGTTCTACATGCATGCTGCAGAACAGATAGATTGGATGGAGTTCTGATTGAGTTGTCCATGGGATGTCACTTCATCGTTCTTATGTCAACGAAGGTCTCACAACGACCTCTTCTGGCTCGTGCTACTTTATGACCATGGTTAATTTTACATTTTTCTACAATTTGTTTTGTGGTCAGGGTTAGATCAGTGCTTAAGGCATTGGACTATGGTTTAGAAGGTCCCAGGTTTAAACCCCACAACAACCAAGTTGCTACTGTTGGGCCTTTGAGCAAGGCTCTTAACTCTTAACTGCTCAGATGTATAATGAAATTAAATTTAAGTTGCTCTGGATAAGGGCGTCCACCAAATGCCTAGATGTATATGTAGATGTTTTAACACAATTTTTTTAAAACCCTTAATGAGATAGTACTAATCATGTTATACAGTATGTATGCATATTTGATTAAACATTCCGTAATACTGTGAATTCTGTAAGAACCATTGAGAAGGAAAAACAAAGCCTTATAACCTGATAAATGCCTTATATATCCCATGCTGCCCCTAAACCCTGCACACTGGGTAAACAAGCAGCACATCACTGAGGACTAATCTCTTAGGTTCAGATATTATTTCAGAACACCTTATTAAAAATACACTGCCCGGCCAAAAAATTAAAAGAAACAATCTTTTGTTGGACAGACATTTGCTTCGATATTGAATGGCAAAACATTTACAGTGGGGCAAATAATATTTGTATAGTATTTAGTCCTCTAACTCCTCTGAGGTTTGACGTCATTGCCAACAAAGGTTATATAACAAAGTATTGAGATGAAATTTTGTTATTGACCAAATACTTATTTTCCACCATAATTTGCAAATAAATTCTTTAAAAATTCTACAATGTGATTTTCTGGATTTTTTTTTTCATATTTTGTCTCTCATAGGTGAGGTATACCTATGATGAAAAATCTTTTTAAGTGGGAGAACTTGCACAATTGGTGGCTGTCTAAATACTTTTTTGCCCCACTATATTTCAGAGTTGCATTCATTTCTCTCCAAGATCTTGTATTGATCTTGGGGGAGTCAGACTGCTGTGTAAAGCCTACTCCAGCAAATCCTGAAGATTTTCAAGGGGTTAAGGACTAGGGTTTCACATAATCCTTATGTGAAAATGATGTCTCGTGGTGTGGTTCGGGAACCACTCTTTCACAGGTTGAACCTGAGCAATCCTGGCATCCTAATCTTGGAATATGCTTGTGCATCAGGGGAAAAAAAAAATCCGTTGATGGTCATTCAGTATATCCAGGTCGTCAGATGATCTAATTTTTGGGGCACATAATGGTGGTGAACCTAGACCTGATTAGCAGAAACATCCCAAGATCATAACACTGCCCCGACAGGCATGATGGGGATTGTGTCATAACTTCACCTCTATTCCTATCCTTATGTGCCCTTCATTCTGCCACAGGGTAAATCTGGACTAGACCATGTGACCTTTTTCTAGTGTTCTACAGTCTATTCCTTATGCTTGGCTAGTAGTTCTTAATTGACCACAATATAACACTAAAGATTGGTGGTATGGGATTTTTGATTGATTCTATGATTCAGTCAGAACTGGATAGTCATATTAGATTAGCAGAGCTAAAAGCTTTACAATGAAACTTTGACAGCTGAAAAGTAGATAACATCATGAAGTGTTATAAATGACAAAATAATCATACACACGTTTAAAAATAGATAAGCATTTATAAATGTATACATTTTTTGCGTTTATAAATTTTAATATTTCTTCAAGTCTTATATCCTACGGGGTTTGTGAGTTTAAATATTTTTCGTCTGAATATTAAATATGTTAATCAAAAATGCCATAAACGTATCATTCAAGTCATTTCACATTAACCTCACAGTCATGTGCTTTGATTGGAAAGTGTGTGTTAGGTCTAGCTAGCGGAAAAATTATGACAGAGTAAATAACACACCTCATCCAAGTTCATTACACCTGAAGCTGTATTGTGGATGAACCTTGTCACACTGCTGATGACATGTTTCAGATGAAAGACAGCGGCCCAAATGAAAATCGAATCTAGTGGGTGTCTGCGTAATCACCTGACAGGACCATCACTGATGGGGTGCATGAATCTACATCCAATCAGCCCTGGCCTCCCTTCTTTCCTTCTTCATACTTTAAAGTGTTTTATTCTTACAAACTGTGATAATTTTCTAAACCGTACAGGGGGTTATATTATTTAGTTATTTTTATATATTCATATAGTGTGCATGCACAGACAAAAGACCATTAAAAAATCTATTTCCTTTTTTAAAATGTTTGTATTGGCCAGGGTTTAAACAAGCCAGTTAGATTTTCCCTACTTGTGACCTAGGGTATGGGGTTAATTCAGAAGTTTTTATCGCTCCAAAAGTAAGGGATTTTTTTCTATATTTCAAAAATGAAGAACTTATTTTTTTTTTTGTTTACAATTTTAATATTGAGCTCTGATCGCAGTTTTAAGATAAATTGTTAATATAAATCGGTTGTGTAGTGGTAGCAAAGTGGCCTTACACCTCCAAGCTTAAGGTTTCGATTCCTGCCTGGTGTGTGTGGGTAGAGGTTTGCGTGTTTTTCTCTCCATGCTTGGTGGGCTTCCTCCTGGTACTCAGGTTTCATTCCCACAGACATGCAAATTTGGTTAACTGTTGTTCCCAAACTGCCCATGGTGTGTGTATATGTGTATGCCCTGTAGAGGATTGGCACCTTGTCCACAGTGTATCCTGCCCAAAGTCTCCTGGGATAGTCTTCAGGTGTCCTTGTGCAGAATGTGCGGTAAAGAAGGTGGATGAATAAAGATGATCCTATCAATCAAATCCTATTAATCTAATAAATTAAACTAGACTCGTATAAAGAAGCCAGTTTTGCTTGCCTTATTTTTTACTGTTCATGTCAATCAAATGATAACACATCATAAAAGTATAATAACCTTAAAAGTAAAAAAAAACATTTATTGATACACAGTGTGAAATAAATAATAAGGTTTTCATTCAAGTATGCAGCAGTTTATTAGTTAATAGTCTGATGTACAGCCGGTAAATATAAATAATACTATTGTGCCATTTTCATGCCTTATTCTCTTTTTCCACTAATTGCACATTAGCCACAGTTGAAGGACTAATGTGTGGTGGCATGAGTCTTTGCAGAAATCAATATGCAGTGGGAAGAATTACGCTAATGGCCTGGTATAATAGTCTAACACTGAGATTATTTTTAAACGTTTACATTCACCTTTAAATTTATCCTTCAATAAAACCATAATAAACAGTGAAACATATATATATATATACTGTATATATAAGTGAAGTGTGGTTTTATTGCCATTTTCTTTCCTGTCCGCCGCATATACCGCAACTTATACTAAGCAACACTTTTTGATGAGTTTACTTGTCTGAGGCTTTGCGCTGTGCAATTTAAGATGACGAAAATCATTGCTCTCAGCCTCTCTAAGCCTTCTGCTCTCACACAGCGCGTAATGTTGAAGCGGAGCGGGCGCGCATACGTTTTGTGCTACGTCGAATACTCTTCTGTTATCTCGCCTCGAAGCCCGTCTGTGAATGATACATCCAGAGTGCCGCTGCCTTAAAAAGGAGCTTGAGAAATAGTATGTGAAGTCAATTCATTCTGAATACTCATCAAGCTGAAACCACGCAGCGCTCAGTGATCCTCCCCACAGGCTGAGCCTTCAAAGGCCTTCCTGTGGAAATTAATCCCTCTTCTTCACATGAATACGCTCAGGTCCCACTGCTTTGCACAGGCAGGCACATCCACAATAAAAAGCTGTTAATTCATCCCCCATATTACTGATTCTCAGATTTAAATCCATCCTAATACCCATACACAAAAGGATGCTCCAGTAAACGCTGGGTAATGGTGTGATAAATTAATTAGTGTATTTTTGTTGTTGTTGTTGTTGTTTTTTTTAGCAATTTTTATATTTTGCAGTCTGGAGCCCAGCAGAAATATTCAAAAAGTTTAGAAACTCTGTGGCTTCCTCCAAGTGCTCTATTATCCCAAAGAAAATGGATGTGACATGCTGTGAACCGAATGCCCAGGGCAGACCTGACAACCATAATGCATTTTACTTTAGGAACATTGGAGGCTTGTCTGTTTGTATCAGCCACTCAGCTTCATCAAGTCCTCGACCTGTTTTTGATTAAACTGAACGACTGATTACCTCTTTGGAAGAATAATTAAAATGCTGCTCTTTAATAGATTATAAGCGTTTCTCATTTCATGGTATGAGTATATCTAATGGTCAAACATGGGAACTTCTTCATGCATTAATAGTGGTTGATTGGAGCAGAAATCTGACTTCCCTATGCTTAAGTGTAGCAGTGGAAAGGATAGTTAATGACTATTTGCCAGTCATAAAAAAAATCTACGGCTTCTAAAAAATCTTGTTTTCTAGCAAATACTCAAGATTAAATCTGACACAATTCCACAATTGTGTTTATAAAGTGCAGAACTAGAAAAAGGTTAGAACACTCCAGTGAGCTTGTTTTCCTCTCAAAATCAGAGAAAGATGAGTTTCAGGGCTTTTTACAAATGTAGTTGGACTTCCCAATTTGCTGAAACCTAGCAACACCGATTAATAATATTACCTACACTGGCTGGCCAAAAACTGCACTACATGTGCTTCCCCTTTTCACTCTGACGTACACATTGCTCTAGAATAGAGACCACATGACTGTTTTCCATTGCGCTAATGTCCAATCATTATGAATGAAACTTTTATTTTTATTAGACTCACTAACAAGTACTTATGAACACTTATGTGGAAATGCCTTTACTTTCACTATTCAACATAATGTTAAGGTCAACGTTCGTGTTTTTTTTTCACTATGCAGCTTCACCTTAAGTGTTTAAGTGTTTTCTTCTGCAAAGTTTTTTTCTTTCTTGCTATTCAAATTATATCTTGAGAGTTTTTAACCCTATTCTAAATCACTTTTTTTTTTGGCTTAATGCAGGCCAATAATTTGACCCTCCTGAAACCCAGCCCAGGCAGTGTAGAGTACATTTGAACAAATGGACATCTAAAACCACTCAAAACAAGATGCTAATTGGTGTGCTGGATGGCTGTTCTCGACTCTCAACTACCTATTGTGGGGTTATTCTCATACATTCACTAAATACTAGCCTGTAGCATATGTCAAGTGTTACAGCCTTTCAACTTGCATTTATTTGATAATAAACATGTCATTATTAATGTTGTCCTTCCCCACCGAAATCTATACCCATGAGCCAGTACTTCACAGAAACTCTGGCATTTATTTGTGCCATTATACACTGCTTTACATTAGGACAGAAATCGAACTATAAAGAGCAGCATATGGAGTGAGCTTCACTTCTTACCTTAATAGATTTAGGTGAAGTCAGGAAAACATTATATTTAATTATTCACTGACAAAAGGAACACATTTAATCAATATTGCTTCTTTCGATAAGATGCACTGTGTCTTATAAAGACATTAAGGCCCGGAGTCGAGCAGCGTCCTAATGGGATGGGCCTTTAAAAGAGAATAATTACCATTTGCCAATAACCTTATTTGTCATCCAGACAACATGATTGTGCTGATGCAGAAGGGGTTGTCTCGATGTCTTAATTTGAATTATGAATAGAGAAATAACAAATAGTGTTTTGGCAGTTCTCCTGCGTGGGTGTTTTTGCCTAAAGCCTTCATATGCTTGCAGGATTTCTATCCTCATGTCGTCAGGTTGTGTTTTTCTCACTTCTTTCCGTCAGTTCTTCATGCAAATTGTGTCACATCCTGAATAACTGATAATCAGTAATGTTATAATATCCAATATGGCATTTGTTTACGCCGTTGTGTATCATTTAGATGCAGAGCAGCTACGAGAGAAGTGCTGTTCAAGGCAACTTTAAAACCCTGACCGCAATCAAGCAAATTGCAGTGACGGCAATGACCTTCAAAATATCTATAGTCAAATCCCACTGAGACATTTATAGATTTTGCTTAGGAGGGAACAGTAAATCCGAATAAAAAACACAAAGCTCTTGTATGATGCGGTAACAATGCTGTCAGGGGGATGACATGAGGCATTAGTATTGTGTAACTGTGTATAACTGTGACTTTCCATAATTCCCCAATTTCTCATCCACGTTCCTTGTTAGCATACTTTCTGGTTTTGATCTGATTTATGTATCCCCTTTATGTATTGTGACTAAAATAGATTATGCCAAATAGAATAACCGCACTTGCAATCCAACTCGTTTGCATCTTACAATTTTTTAAAAGAATGATTTAGTGTTTTATTTCCTCTACGACAGTTTCTCACCAGTGATCACAGGATGAGAAACCGTAATGCTATTGATACAAAAGTTTGTTTCAGTCCAGTATTATGATTGGGCATGCAGCGTTCTAAAAGTGTTAATATTTATGAGGGGCGTTCAGGTCAAACCAGGACTTGTCATGAAATTTCTTTTGAATGACCGTTTAAAACCGATTTATGGAAGACTTTACACACACAGTATGGTAATAATAATCTAAGCTGTAAAACATTTGAATATTGCAAAGGTTATAAAGAAGGTATTGGCTCAAAGACCATCACAGTCATTCCCATGAACTCAAGTGAATGGAACGTCTGATAGTTAAAAGTTTGACGGTTACCTTGCAGAAGAGATGCATCTGTCTGTGGGAAATACACATGCAAGCATTCCTGAAATTCCACCACTTTTACATTACAGGAACTTGGCTAAGAGTTTTTCTGATATGTTTAGGCCATTAAAGGAGTTCCTGGGAGGCCAGAGGTTGGCTCTAGTGTACTGAGAAAACTTTCTGCCTTGATAGTATCATTAGATATGTGCATTAGAGTAGCAGATGATTAGGTGGTTTTTACTATCATAGCTTTGTACTGTTATTCTGCATAATCACAAGTCTCCATTTGACTTGGACAGCACTGATGCATTTCAATGTTTGCATCATTCCATTAAGCTTTGTTTGACCATGAAAATTCCAGCTCTTGCTTTTTTTTTACTTTGAAATAGGTAGTACAGCAGACTTACCATTGTCAGAGGACACAGCATAAGATTTTTTTTTTCAACAACATAGCTTGACTTAAAATATAAAAGCTCATTAGATGAAGATAAAAATGCAAAAGTAAAGCCCATATTACAGGATGCCTTTTAAACAGGAAAGTGGGAATCAGTGTAAAGCCAATAAGCAGCAAGCTAGCTGCAGTCTGTATGTTGCATAGCAACACAAAATACTCTCCATCTGTGGCTTCTTCAGGAATCTCTGTCTGATAGCTGAACAAAACAAAAAAAAGGAAGCCTATATTGTGCCAAAAAGGTCAGTTATTCATTATTAATGTATTGTTTATAAAACTGTTGGATCAAAAAACATAGCCTGTTATTCACTACATTGCTCTTGTGTGAGGCGTTGTTGATGATTATACACATGTTGAATTCTGGAATCTGATTGGTCTATTAGTAATCTAACAAAATTTTAGTCAAACATAACATGTTTTATGTCTTTCATTGGTTAACTCTGGGAAGTTTAGGATTGCTTAATGGACAATCCCCAAACTGTTGCCCCTTTTATGGGAATTATGGGAATGATGCATAATTATTGGTGTGGCCAGTGTGTGACAGCTGCATTGCTGGTGTATATAAATTAACCTTATCCACCGTGGCATTTTAACTACACTAAAGCTAAACTCACTAGATTGTTGGTGGTAATTGTCTTAGACCGGCAGATTTCAGGCGTTTTTTTGTTTGTTTTTTTGTTTGCCCATTTATGGATTATCCAGGTTTTAGGTGGATTCAGGTCCTGCCAAGATGGCAGCAGCCAGAGCGCCTACATTTGAGCTTCAAAACCGCTCTTCAGAAACCATATAAGTGACATCACGGAGGGTTTTTTTGTAGTCTTTTTTTTAAACAATCTGTGGTTCAAGCCCGTCGACTGCTGAGCTGCCACTAAGCCCTTTAACCCTATTTGCTGAAGGGATGCTGAATCATGGAAATGTGTAAAAAGAATTTTCACGCTTGGAAATGTGTAAAAAGAATTTCAGTGTGCTATAATGAGTTTTTGTAACATAAATTATAGTTGAAACAATAGTGGCTTTATGTAGTAACTACTCAGCCTTGGTTCCTTTTATTTAAAGTTGTGCATGTCTTCAACACAAGAAAAAATTACAGTCAACTTCAAAAAATTGAGTTTCAAAACTTAAAGGCTTTAAGGAAACGAATTTCCTCAAGCACTTTGTGTAAAGTCTACTTGATGGAGTTTACATTGTTGTGGATGCGCCACATAAACTGTCAGAATGAAAGCTGTTCCTTAAGGCTTTGTTTACACTTATTAACTTCAAGAGGAAGAGAGAGAGTGAATGCTTAGAACTTATAACAATATTCAATCAGCTCTATAAATATTTATACAGTGACAGTTTCCATGGATTTAAATTACTTTTAAGCCTATGAAAATAGAGGAACTTTGGGGAAAAAAGTCTAATATTCCTGAACAAAGGACGCAATCATATTCTAAAATCGCTTGAATTGAAGTTAAAAGTCTACACTTCAATCACATCTTGTTTGTGTCATCTCAAATCTATTGTGATGGTGTACACAGGCAAAAACACAAAAAAATGATAAGATTAAGATCAAGATTAGTCATGGTGGTGAGAATGAAAATAACAGTGAATAAAAATATGGTGAGTCAAAAATGATCCACACTTCAGCTGTAGAATTTACTTTCATGAACTTTTAGAAAAGATAATTACTGTACCTAATTCTTTGACATAATATCCTTGCTTTTTTAATACACTTTGTCCATCTGTTAACAAGCTTTCATATTCCTTCATTAAAAAAATGTCTTAGGCTAAGCTGTGAGTGACGAATGCACCGCTGTCTTCACTTCTTCATCAGGAGTGAGTCGTCGTCCCCGTAGCACTTATTTCAGTACAAACAGGAGCAAGAGCCGGACTATAGGGAGGACGCTTTAACACCTCATAATAAAGCTTTTGCAGACTGTCGACAGCGTGGCTAGAAGTGTGTGGATGTGCATCACCCACAGCAAGATCACATCCAACTTGGATAGCAGTCCTCTGCGTTTAATCCGGTATTTAGGCTTCATCTTTTAAATAAGCATTCACTGTAACGAGTACTGTTAATTGTTTTAATCGTTTTTCTGATAATATTTTAGTACTGACTCTTGAGAACCCCAGGAAACTATAAGCATCAATTTTCCAGCTGATGGTTGACTTTAGAATTTTTTCTTGGCCGGCGATTGAGGATGTTTCTATTCCATCCTCCGTTCAATCTCAGACTCGTAGTGATGAAGCCATGTCTCTTTAAGAAACTCTTACCTTCCTTAGAGTATTGGTCCACATTTTGTCTCCACACTGCACACAAGGGCTTCGATAAATAACGGCACCAGGTACTCCCCCAAAAAACTAATCACTTCATGCTGCACTTCTTTGATGCTAATCACGTAGCGCATTTATTTTTGCTAGCACTGCAGTTACAAATGAACTGATATCACGTTCAAACCTGCACAGCACTGACTGCGGAGACAGTAGCCTTGAACGGAAAGTGCTGACAAGACGATGCAGCCAAAAGAAGTTTTAATATAACTTTATATTTAATATAATGAGGAATATTTTTGACTCACCCTTGTAGGGATAATAGACTACAGTATATTTAAAAGTACATGACTCCCCTATTGCTTTGTCCAGGATATATATGTCATATAGCAGCATTGGTTGTTTAGCAGTCTCATCAAGGTAGTATCACTGTCGCTGTCCAAATATTCATGGACCTGCTAGTAAGTCATAACTGAAGCTAATTTGCTTAAAGGACGTTCAACAATATAAATATTAGTGCAGTACACTGACAGCATATAGATACTCATGGAATTGTTTCACAGGTTTGTCAAACCCCAGATGTGCCGGTGTTAATGTATTTAGCGTGCGCCAACGCACCCGATTACAATAATTTATTTGCTTAATTGAATTAGTGATTGAGAGATAATCTGCATAGCAGCTTTCAGAACACCATGCTGATTTCCCAGTCTGCTACATTGCTTTACAAATAAATAGTTAGCTAGAAAATACAAAAAAGAGTGTAAGTGCCATGACATGGTTATCATCATCTTTTAAATGTAATTTCTTTCCTTTCTTTTTCATGAAGGTCAGTGGGCTGCGCAGCAGGGTTTATCATGCTTTATGAATACGCTAGCCTTGAACTTACTTCTTAGACTTCAGTTTCTAAGAGCCAACACATAATATCAGTGAGTTAGCAATATCAAATAATGTCCCTGACTCTATCAGTAAACGCTGCTTCCTTTGGAAAACTGTGAATTGATAAGAAATGTATGAATGGAATGAATGAAGAATACAGTGCTGTGAAAAAGTGTTCGTCATATTTACAATACATGATTTAGATCATCTAAAAAAATTTAATATTACACAAAGATAAACTGAGCAGTGGCGGCATGGTGGCTTAGTGATCAGCACTGACGCCTCGCACCTCCAGGTTCCGGGTTCGATTCCTCCCTTGGGTCTGTGTGCATGGAGTTTGCATGTTTTTGTCGGGTTTCTTCCGTGTTTCCACCTTGTGTCCCAAGTCTCCCGGGATAGGCTCCAGGCCCCACGCAACCGTGTATAGACGATGAGTGATTCGAGACGATTTCCCCTAAACCTAATAACTGGTTGTACCACCCTTGGTGGCAACAACTGCAGTAAGGCCTCTGTAATAATCGGCAATGCTATTGCTGTGGAGGAATTTTGGCCCACTCTTCTTTGCAGAATTGTTTTCGTTCATCCGCATTGGAGGGTTTTCGAGCATGAACGGCCTGTTTAAGGTCATCTCAATTGGATTTAATCCTGGATTTTGACTAGGCCACTCCAAAACTTTAATTATGTTTTATTCGATCTATTCAGAGGTGGACTTGCTGGTGTGTTTCGGATCATTGTCTTGCTGCATACCCCAAGTAGGGCTAGGCAGGTCTAAACAGCTTTTTTTGCCCTTATAAAATTAAATCATCATTTCAAAATAGCATTTCGTATTTAATGATTTTAATGCACTGATAAATGAGCCGTAAAAAAACAGAAAAAAAAGCACATTAGGCTTGTAAAACATGTCCTTAAGGGAGACTGTGCGTCTGTAATTTTACAATATGCATACAATCATGGATTCAGTATGAAAAGCGATTAATGTTTGAAATGTATAATGGTGTTTGCTGGGGTTATTTGTTGAGAACTGGCTGGAAAGACTAGACTAACAGAAGGCCTGTCTGAATAATGCCATCATGATTTATACAGTCAGGTTCATCCAACAGCAGTTGCTGAAAGTTTTCTCTTGATTCGTTCTGAGAATTTCTCACAATGCTCGTACTGTACACAAATGGCTACAGAGGCGGTGGTTTTGATTTATGCAGAGAACATGCGTGTCAAATCCGAGTACTGTAATGCATGTATACTGTAGCTGTCAATAGTGCCGATGTGTTCTTGTGTCTACATTAAAATTCTGTTGACTTGCATGAAGGTCATTTTAATATTGTTCAGCAACTTTTGTTTTAATTCTTGCGTAAATAGTCATTCAGATTGCTCTGGGTCATACTTAATTAAAGATTAAGCTGTATTCAGTTCATCTGGCAGGCAAAAGTGGAGCAGTACTTTGCAGATAAGTGGAGGAATCGAGCAGAGAAAATGTGCTTGCTAATGTCTGGAACGTTGGTGTGAAAAAACGAAGGAATTATGCTGCAGCCGAGGAATGTCCTAAACATGAGCTTCCTTCTCTGCTAAAGCGACTTTCCTAAATCCTACATAGTAGCATGTTTTCTCTTTTTTTTTCTCTTTATTTCTTTTTTTCTTTTCTTTCTTTTTTACTACACAGCTATGTTACAATTGCCTGCTGGTTGTGGTGTCATAACTTCCTTCCATTTTTGATGTATGGTTTCATTTTGATTGCTTTTCTGTTGTTTCTGCACACTTGACATTATCTTCTTCTTACTATCATGCTGCTGTGACACCTTCAATTCCCAGTGATTGAGTAGAACATGCTCTGCTTTTAAAGATCCATCAATTTTTTTTATCATTATTGTTAGTAAGCTGCGTTTATAGCTTCACCCAAAAGACAAAAAATACCATAGTAAAAACTTTAGTAGGTTTGTTTGGTGTGTAGTGAAGTGCTTTAGTTCACTTTCCTGTGGGTAATAGATGAAAATATTTCGTGGCCAGTGGTTTGATTATGTCAAACTACATTCCTTTTTTTTTATTTGATGAAAAGACAAAGCTGTTAACAACATTTAACGGTATTCATTTGTTTAATTATATTCTACTGCCCAATTACATTACATTTTACGCTGACTGGTGAAATACTTGCAGGTTTAGTGCAGGAGGGGAAAAAGAAATGTCGACCTTTTTTATTAGATAAAATGTAATCGTCCCCCATTAGTGGTATCTGTATTTAATCATTTACAATAAAACTGTCATAAAGTTATTTTATGCCTAGATCATTAATATAACGGGATTAGCTCATGGTAAATCTTATCCTAATGGATTCGCAGCATCAGCGCTCCTGCTACTGTCTGAACTTAAACCGCATCAGCATGTCTTAACCGTACAGATCATGTAGTGATGTTATTATAGTATAGTTTCTAACTTCTGGCTCCTCCATTGCTTTAAATTGCATATATTTTTACACACATTTGCCTTCATATTCACATGCAAAGGTTAATATACTCCAATAATGTGACTTTTATCTCAATATAAATTATTGTGCAGTTTATTATTATTGTGTCCTGAGAGCCATTAGAGAATTCGATTTCACCTTAACTCATTTATATGTTCTGTTTTAAACATAAAATTACATGATCACCTTACAGCATTATTGAATTCTAATTTTGATGAGACCAAATGTGTTTTAATATTTTGTGCGTAATTGCTGACAAAGTCAAAAATCTTTTTCACGTAGAGCTTTATTTAGGATGTTTGGAAGGAGTCTACAGTGTCGAAGCTTAGTAAAATTCAGAGGTAATTTTAAGCTTTGCTGCACAGGAAAATCTTCAGTACGAAGTGCTTTGCAATTTCTCGATAACAGGACAAGCTGCCTTTCAGAAGAGAATAAAGACGTTCCTCAGGACCTACTTGAAAAGTGGCCAAGACGTTCTGTTTATTTCGCAGGTTTCCTAAACAGACACACTGCAGCGAATTTAAAAACATTATAAAATTAGACTCAGGGAGTTTTTACATTAAAGCAAGATTTTCATGTGCTCTATTGTATTAAATATATCAGGGGTAAAGATTCAGAAGTGATATAATTCAGGCTTATAAAGTAAGCTTGCTTTACTTCTAGGCGTCCCTGTATACCGTACATGATAAAGCAGTATAGACGATGAACCGAAGATGCTTCATGTACAAATAAAACTGACAATGTGCACGTTGATGCAGTCGTTTATCACACCTGTCATGTGTATCTGTCGCCCCCTACTGTGTCAACTCATCAATTACATCCCTGTTCCAAGCTTATTGTAAGACTTGGTAGGAAGACTAATCTTGTGCAGATGTTGTTCCATCTGTTAAATTGAAAAAAAAAAAGTAGCACAGCCTCTGTTCAAGCAAGCAAACAAATACATTTGTAAGTGAGCATTCGGATACTGAAGACATGATATGTTATAGTTATTCCTACTGTATCTAAAGCATCAGTGTACCTTTTCTCTTAAACTGCTTTAAGTTACATCACCCAGGTTAAAGATTGTAAAAATTGGTGTTTTTTTTTCCTCCCTGTACAGATGCAGGAGCTGTTCTATGAGAACTATGAACACAAGAAGGGTTTCATTGAGGAACTGCACAGCAGCAAGATCCACAACGCCATCACCCTGCACCCCAACAAGCGTCCAGCTTACCAGTACCGGCTGCACAACTACATGCTCAGCCGGCAGATCTCCCAGCTGCGCTACCACACCATCCAGCTGCATCGTGAGACCATGAGCATGAGCCACCTCAGCAACACTGAGGTGCAGTGGGAGGACCAGCAGCTAGGTGCGCCCCCTTCCTATGCCCGCTACCAACCAACCGAACGAGCAGATGTTATCGAGTGGGATTTCCTCAATGGCAGGTACCTGTACTCTACTAGCGAGAAGAACATGCCTCGACAGGGTCTCGGGAGCGTACTACGCTCTGCCTTAGAGGACACGGTGCTCCAGGTGATGGAAATGATCAACGAGAACTCCAAAGTCCGAGGCCGTGTCATCGACTTCAAAAAGATCCAGTACGGTTATAAGAGGGTGAATCCTTTACACGGTGCTGAGTACATCCTAGACCTCATGCTGCTCTATAAGAGACACAAAGGACGCAAAGTGACAGTGCCTGTCCGGAGACATGTCTATTTGCAGCAGTCCTTCAGTAGGCCTTATTTTACTGAACCCGAGCAGCTCGATGTAGCCGAACTAGTGGAGGCGATCAATAGTGACTTTCAGTCGTTTTCACTTCTTTCGAATTCACTCAAAATCTTTTACCCTTTACAGTTTTCAGAGTCTAACAGGGAGATGAGAGAGCAAGGTCAAAAGAAGCTGCACATGCTCGTCCCGCTTACTGGTCGCTACGATACGTTTGTGCGCTTCATGGACAACTTTGAGAAGGTCTGCCTTATTTCTAACCAGAATATAAAACTAGTAATCATCTTGGTGGATAATGATAGCAACCAGGACAAAGAGAAGCATTTGGACTTGATTAAGGACTACCATAATAAATATCCCAAAGCAGATCTGTCTGTGATACCAATGACGGGAGAGTTTTCTAGGGGTCTCGCGTTAGAAATGGGTGCCTCTGGCCTTAACAATAGCTCCCTGCTATTTTTCTGCGATGTGGATCTGGTCTTCAGTAGTGATGCACTCCAGCGCTGTAGAGATAACACCATTGAAGGGAGACAGGCCTATTTTCCTGTCGTCTTCAGCCAGTACAATCCCAAAATAGTCTTCGCCGGCAGCCATACAGAAGACAGCAACTTTGTTTTCACCAAAAAAACTGGCTTCTGGCGAGATTATGGCTTCGGCATCGCCTGCATATACAGAAGCGACCTGCTGAAAGCTGGGGGTTTCGACACGTCAATACAAGGCTGGGGGCTGGAGGATGTCGACTTGTTCACCAAGATCATCAACTCCGATTTAAAAGTGCTCCGCTCACAAGAACCCGGCATAGTGCATGTTTATCATCCCGTCCAATGCGATACTAATCTAGAGCCCAAGCAATACAAAATGTGCCTGGGGTCCAAGGCGAGTATGTACGCGTCTGCGATGCAGTTAGCCGAACTGTGGCTTGAGAAACATTTAGGCGTAGGGTACAGGAACAGAACTTCCTCCTGACATTCCGGCTGACTCGTCAGTGTCCCTGGAGATTACCTCAGTCCCTCAGTATCTGAACACAGAAGACAGATCGTGCGAGTCTGTACCTCTATTGCTTAAGCAAACGCGTGAAGTTAAAGGTACCCTAGCGACGTTTGCGCACAACAAATTTATTTCACAGCGTCTTTCAAAGGTCATGTAGAGAAATGTTAAAACCATTTGTTTCGTGCTCTCTGTTGAAAACATCAAATCTGCTGATTTACTCAGGAGCATATTTCTCATCACATGACCACCGTCTGTGAACGTCCAGTATTATCCTTGCCGTTAAAGCTGTATGAGAAGTGCTCTTGTTTCCAAGTTAAAGTGGACACAAACACCACCATGAATTAATAAATTATTAATAAATTAATATATTTCCATGGGGCAATATTAATAAAAGTACCATGAATGTGCTTTAAAGGAGACAGAAGAAACATTTTCTTTATACTAATAAAATAATTTTTATTTTTTGCAGTATTTTTTAAAGTTTCTGTAACTTTTATTTTCTAGTTGCAGTAGGATTGGTATTTTAAGGTACTGGTTGCCTTTCGACATTTGCTGTATTCAGTCTTTTTCTTTTGTTGTTTTTCTGAAGCTTTGCTGTGGTGAACAAATTGCATCTTTTATAATTTTTGCTTTGTGATAAAAGTTCATTTTATGGCAACTAAAAAAACGCTTTCAGTTGATTATTTATAATAAATGTTGAAATGCATAAACCTTTGCTGTGCTTCTGGTCATCTGTAGCAGTTCGCTAGCAGCTAGTACACTGTAGATAGTATTATACACTAATATATATACTGTATATCTTCCATACTGCTTATCCTGTACAGGGTTGCAGAATGCTAATCATCCTAATTTGCATGTTTTGGAATGTGGGAGGAAACCAGAGTACCTAGAGGAAGCCCACCAAGCACGGAGAGGACATGCAAACTCCACCAAGGCACCCTTGACCCTGCAGGTGCGAGGCCACGGTGGTAACCACTACGTCCCTGTGCTGCCGCTCCACAATTAATTGCATTAAAAAGTATATAAATAAATAAATAAAAATATGGTAATATATGTAATAAAACAAGCTGAAATTTATTACATTCCAATTTAAAGTATATGATTACATTTTTTTAATAATTTTGAGTTGAAAAATACATTTTGGTAAACGAGATTATTTGTGCCATTAGCCATACTGTTAGCCTGGATGAATACATTTGAATACAGCATAGTACTGTATATTTATATAGTTACTGTATATGACAACATGTGTGAAAATAATCTCAGTGTGACTTTCTGATCAAATTGTACAGCCCTCGATAGCTGTAAATATCCCCATATACTGTAACTGCGCCAGCGCAGTGTCCTCACAAGTGTTATAAAGAACAGATGGACCTTGATAAAAAATGATAATATCCATAGACTGAAGTTTCTCAGCATACTGTACACTGCTATCCGGTCTCTCGTCATGCGTTCAGTAAAATCCGTGGGGGTGAATGTATCCAGTGATTCATCATGTTTTGGCTCAGCAGTATTATTGGTAGCAGGCATGACTGCCAGACAAAATGGGGAATGTTTTGATTGTAGATCATGTGACCACAAGAGCGCTATAGTTTTATGTGTTTTGGCATGTGCTGTGTTCAATATAACTATAAGTGTTTACCAGTCAGTGTAGTAGTGTAACTCAATGTAAGAGACTGGTTTTCTACAGTTTGGAAACTGAAGTTGGGTGATTCACATACTGTAGTAATACATTTTAAAGGGGAAAAAAGACCTTTGGATCTCTTTGGTGACCTGGCAACCCTAGACACTGGCGTGACCAACCTCATACAAAAAGGCAGGGACAACATATTTACTTACTACTTACTGTACCCCTTTGGCCGATTGCTAGTTGTATACTTAATGCATAAATACACTTTCATTTTCATTTTCACCGCTGAAACAAAGTTGGAAGAACACAATTGTATAGAAGGTAATTGTATGCTCAAGGATTATGGTTTACCTCCACTGGAACTAAGAGGCTCAAACCTGTTCTAGCATGACAAAACCCCTGCACACAAAGTGAGCTCTGTGAACACATGGTTTACTAATGTTATAGTGCAACAACTGGTGTGTGCTGCACAGATCCCTGACCTCAACCCAACTGAACACATTTGGGATGAACTGGAACCCAACTGTTGCTGAATGAGCACAAACCAACCCCATCCCCCACTGAGGTGGCACAGTGGTGTAGTGGTTAGCATTGTCGACTCGTCCCTCCAGGATCGATATTCGATTCCGGGATCTGTATGTGTGGGGTTTGCATGTTCTCTCCGTGCTACTGAGTTTCCATCAAGTACTCAGGCTTCCTTCCATAGTCCAATGGAATAGTGCAATGGAAAGTGCTTAGGAATGCCAGTTCTAATCTGAGTAAATGTAAATATGAATTTCTGCAATATTTAAAATAATAACTTTGAAAATGACAAATTGGTGTTTCCAAATCCTTCATAGTGTGTGTGTGTGTGTGTGTGTATGTGTGTGTGCTGTGGTGGATATGCACCCCGTCATTAATAGTACCCTTCATATGCCCCAACTCCCCTGGGATAGGCTCCAGGCTTAGGATAAGCAGTATAGAGAATGAGTGAGTGAGAGATAGAGAGGGAGCGCTATCAAGTTTTCAACTACTATAGATAATCTTTAATTCAGCCAAAACTTTTTAATGACTTTAAATTCAATAGCTCCTAAAGCACACTTTTACCACCATGCACAGAATCCATTAAAGCTTTTACTTCACACTTTCATTTTTTTTTTAGTTTAGAAAAAGTTCAATTCTTTACTCTTTCAAAATTTAATGGCTTCTGAGCCAGAAGAGCTTGACAGATTATCCGTGGGGGTCACTACATTCTTAACACATCGGTTTAGACACTATTACTGTAAGTCTTACTAGTATTTTTAAATATTAGAAAACTGAGGGGGGGGGGGGAAATCTTTAAAAAAAGTAAAGTGTGTAGTGAGACCATTAGGGACAATCTACATGCTTCTGCATTTTATGGTTGTATATTAAAATCCTGGATAAAATAAATGTCAAAATTTAAAAGTGAAGAATTTGAGGCTCTCCAAAGGTTGGAAAAACAAAGGTTGGTGAGGGAGCGAAAGGTAAGTATGATTAATCTCTCTGGTATAAAAGGAGAAAAAAACTGTTGCTTTGGAAGTACAGTAACAATAGGTTCACCCGTGGCTCCATCCTTGTGTAAATCCTGATGCTTGCATGCTACCATTACCCACAAGTGGAGAGTGCAGTTGACTTTCTGCCGATACGATATTATATATCGTTACATTCGGTGAGGAATTTCTGTGACACGCTCACAGTATGATGATGTTGCCTCCTGTTTCATCACATTATAACATAACATCTGATGCACCTGCAAACACAAACACGACTGGCTGTCACATTCTCACTCACAGTAGCTACAGATACAAAATCTCATGCCAATGGCACCTGGAAGTGGGTGGGTATATTAGGCAGAAATTGATTTTGTCTCTGAAGTTGACATGTGGGATGCAGAAAAAAAATGGGCAAGCATATGCATTTGAGTGACTTTGGCAAGAGCCAAATTGTGATGGTCAGAGGACTGGGTCAGAGCAACTCCAAAACTGCAGGTCTTGTGGGATGATCTTGGTCTGCAGTGGTGGGAACAGACACAAAGTGGTGCAAGCAATTTAAACCGGTGAACCAGCTAAAAGGTCATGTGATGTACATGGAAAGTGAAGGCTGTACTCTGATTCAGTATAAGGGCTGAAAAGATTAATATCTTGCTTTCCACAGAAAGGTGTCGGCACACACAAGTCATTACTGTTTTGGTGACAAAGGAGGGACCTACTCAATATTAAGCAGGTGTCATAATGTTATGGTTGATCGGTGATATATATTATGATAAAGTTATCAATGCTGCATTCTTTTTGTCCTTTTTATCTCTAAGAGAATGTACTGAGGCATTACAGGAAAGAGAAAAAGGGTTATTTATAAAGCTATTAGTTAAACCTGTTTGTATAGAGACATTGAAATTATTGAATGCAAAGTAAACATTAACCCTTTGTTGCATTGTAATTAAAATAATTATTATGCCTAACCCATAGGGTGTTATTACAAATACTGTATTGTCAATCTTAAACAACAACAACCAAAAAAAAACAAAAACAAGACAAGCAGGACTGTGTGATTGCTCTTTTGATCGCAGAGCTTTTTATTGATCTTCAAGCCATCTCCACCGGATGTTGCGTCATACGCTCGCTGCACTGCAGCTGAATCACCAGCGCTTCCCCTCTAGCGGAAACTGTTTGGAGATCAGCTTCAGACAGAGCGGTTGCATCAACCACACAGAACGGGGTTCCGGTCGGTACAGCTCTGCTACACTCAGCGCTATGGCGGACGAGGTGGCCAAGGCGCAAACTGCAAAACCCGGGGGTGACACGATCTTCGGCAAAATCATTCGTAAGGAGATTCCTGCCAAAATAATACATGAAGACGACCAGGTGTGTGTTTATTTGGATTAGCTGTTGCTAGCTCGTGTTAGTTGTTAGTTAGCGCGCTGCTGTTCGAGCAGAGCGCGTGCACGGGAGGTTAGACAGTAAGCTGCATGAACATGTTAAAAAGCTTTAAAGATAAACTCGGGGTGTGCGGTAGGCTTGCAACAGATTTCCCTCGAGCTGCACGTTAGCCAGGTTGTGCTGCGCAAGTCATATTTAGTTTTAGTAAATCTGATCCTGAAACTGAAAGTGTTAGCTGCAATAATACCGAGTGTCATACACTCCATAACCCCATAGTGCATTAATCATGTACACACATGTCCAGCTTCCTGTTCTACTTTACACTTCATGACCCATGCATTATCACTGTCAAAATATATAAAGATTAAATATTTTAAAGCAAATAGATTGTCCATAGTAAACCACTGATACTGCAGCATAACGCTATTATTGTTATTTACTATTAAATCATACATTCCTTTGTACTGTGTATTATTACGTCATACATTCTTGTGTACTGCTAAACAAATTTTTCTAAAATATTTAAACTAATAAATTAATAATAATATTATTATTATTATTGTCATTTTATTTATTTTAGAAAATATCCAATAAAAAGTGTATTGGTGGCTCAGTGGTCGGTTTCTTGCCTGTGGCCCAGGTTCAACTCCCAGCCACGGCATTCAAGTGCCTGTCCCAACCCCAGATAAAATGGGAGGGTTGCGTCAGAAAGGGCAGACGTCCAGTTGAAAACCAGTGCCAAGTTGTGTGCGGATCAGATGGTCAGCTGTGGCGACCCCTCGACAGGAACAGCCGAATGACTTTTTGATTAATATACCATTTTTGGTGGCTCAGTGGTAGGTGTTTCGCCTGCCATGCGGAAGGTCCTGGTTCGATTCCCAGCCAGTGCCCGTACCCCAGACACTGGATGCAGTGCCGGTCCTAAGCCTGGATAAAATGGGAGGGTTGTATCAGGAAGGGCATCCGGCATAAAACCTGTGCCAAGTTGAAGTGCGGACTGGGTATTCCGCTGTGGCGACCCCCTGCCAGGAGCAGCCGGAAGACCAACAACAACCATTTTTATAAAATATCCTTTTTTAAAATGTGTTCAAAAACCATAATAACTCACTAAGTTCTAAGTCAAAATCCTTAATAACTCACTTCCCCCTAACGTGTCTGTGATGGCAAGCTATATATATAATAAGTATGTTTTACATACAGCAATCTTTAATATGCATGACATTAATTAATTCATTAATATCATTCATATTAAAGATTGCTGTATGTAAAAAAATAGTGTAAAAAATTTTAGTTATTTCGTAATTAATGTCATAAGTTAAACAAAATTAAACCAGAATGACCCAGGTTTTCTTGTATCCACTATATGGTCAAAAGTATACACCTGACTATCACACTCACAGGTACCCACTCCAGAGCCATGAGCATTCTAATGGAGCTGTTTGCTCTGCATCAGTGATCTTTGGTAACGAGGTCAGGGATAGAGTTAACGATCCAGACTATCCCAAAAGGTTTGTTCTGAACATTAATAAGCTTTGAAACAAGAAGTTCAGCTTTTCTTAGCGCAGATGGTTATCTCAGAACGGAACTGCCTGAAACAAACCTGGCTGTAAGAGTTTGGAAAGTAAAGTGAAGACCTTTGTATTACTTTTTTGTTAGAAGATTACACAATTTGACCTGATACACTTTTGTTACAACAGAACAGCCCTGCCATCAAAGTTTATATTTAACTCCAGACATGTTTCTAGTTGTGTACCTTGTAATATTTTACATTATAATAGGTTGTTAAAAAATATTTAAAGCAGTACTTCATTTCCAATCCTACAGTAAGCTCTTTAACCGTAAAAATCTGTTCCACTCACCACTTAGTACAGCTTGATTTCACGTTTATTATTTAAGTTTGTGCAATAAAATGTTGTCTTATAGTTCTGCTCCTGAACTTTACTTTAAAAAAACACATTAGGTCCAAGTAGACATTTTATAGGGCCAATTTTTTGACCGTTAGCTCAAATGTTTTGTTTTTTTCACCATGGCTACTAACATATTCTAGCCATCTCGCAAGCTTCATGCCATCGTTTTTTGTCCTCTTTTTCGTTGGTTTTTGGACAAACATCATAGCAACGGTCATGCTCACAGACAAATTGAGACTGCCAGAACTTCAGCTGTTTTCGGTCAAAGTGGCATAAATCAGTCGTCAGCGAACACATCATACCAAAATACTCATTTACGGTATGTAGCCGAGCTCATTTACATACTGGCGGGTGGGGGACATGTAAAGCAGTAAAAATGCTTTGCATTAAGGCACACAAAAGATTCAAAACAGTCAAATTTAAGCCCTTCCTGACGCGCCATTTCCTGTAAAATCTGTATGAAGTCCGATCTAATCAGCTGAACAGTGATTCAGAAAACTTAAGAATAGCGCTTAAGTGAAATGCTTGGTTTAATGTTTTGTAAGTAAAAGTGTAGTGCATTCATTAAACTATTCTGTTCTCTCTGTTTCAAGTGCATAGCCTTCCATGATGTGGCTCCCCAGGCTCCTACTCACTTCCTGGTAGTTCCCAGGAAACCCATTTCTCAGATCTCAAAAGCTGAGGACAGTGATGCAGCAGTAAGTCAAACATGGTTGCATGTATGTAATGTATGCATGTTCGTAGTCATCTTTTGAAGCAGTTCACCAACAAAGAAAGAATCCGGGCTTCCAGTGAAAACACTAACCTTTCTCGGACTACATATTCGCTGGCCTGATTATTACAGGACATGGTGACACTTCTGACTTGTGGGCGTTTCATGACATTTAACAAATGCCTTTGAGCAGTGCAGTGACTTGTGGATTAGTTTGTCTGTTCAGCCATCTGGCTTTTTCCCAACAAAATAATACTGCAAGTCGTCTTATTAATCCTGTTTAATTGCTACACCACAGCTGCAGCAACTCGTATATCTATTCAGGCTTTATTTTTCAGTCTAGCCCTCTTAGACCTAGGTCTTAGTCACATCTGCACCCTGTCGATGGGATGGAATTACAACCCAAACAAAGATTTTGCTTTTCAGCACCTCAGTGAGATCATTGATACTTACATTGTGCATGCTTAGAAAAGCAATAACAGTGGAAAGTAAAATGTAAAATTTTCCGCTTTCGTAATAAATCTGTATCAGCTTTACAATCTTGGTAATGTACGTCTGCTAAGGTGACTTTCATTATACTTTACACTAATCAACCATAACATCAACACCTCCACCAGATGAACTGAACAGCATTGATCACCAATTATACACCAGCAAGCTGGTGACAGGATCATAGGCCCCCAAAGCTCAAGTCTTGTCCGGTCCCACAGAAAATACAATGCATCACAAAATGCTTTGTAATTTAAACAATAATGCTGGCCATGATAGAACCATTGTGAAGCGATGTTTTTGTAATGTTGGTGGTTGTTATGTTATAGCTGATCGGTGTAAATGTATTGCATAAAATACATTAAATAAGAATTTTTTTTTACTAGTTTGTTAATTTAGAGAGTTTTTATATTCGCTCTATATAATTAAAAGGAACTTTTGTCACTATAAGTAGAATTCTGTTAAATAATTTATTTTATGCATGCATTTTTTTCCAAGACAGGTTGATAGGGCACCAAGTCATGTACTAAAATTATGTGATAACCTAATCTTGATAAGTTTCTCTCTCTTTTTCTCTCACTCTCACTCTCGCACTCGCTCTCTTTCCATTCCATTTTACTTGCTTTCTCTAGCTTCTAGGACATTTGATGATTGTTGGCAAGAAGTGTGCTGAGCAGCTTGAATTGCCCAATGGTTACCGGATGGTGTTGAATGAAGGCCCTGACGGGGGTCAGTCTGTCTACCACGTCCACCTTCATGTTCTGGGTGGCCGTCAGCTGGGCTGGCCTCCCGGTTAAGCAACTCCACAGACTCTACAGCAGAGTCAATAATGTCAGCATTATCCAGAGTTGTGCTGATGTCATCAATATCGTCATCTTAAGTGATCTAATGCTATTTTAATCAGTGAAGATGTAATATGGAAAATCAATAAACTCACTCACCATCTAACACATCAGTGTCCTATTGACTATTTAACATTTCTACTTTTATTTTCTTGGTGATAACTTTTTGTCACACAACATTTTTTCCCTACCCTCTTGGGGGCGCTCTTGCATTATTATAAGAAACCAGGCGTGCCCATCAGTATAGCATGTAAAGCTTAGAGTGTAAGACTATATTTGACAAGACCATTTGAGCTAACCACTTTTTGATACTTAAGTGCTTTGAACCACAAATTTCTAAAACTTACACTAAACCTCCTGTACAGAGCAATTTATTGTTTTTAAAAAAAAGGATATACAGTAGTGTAAAGCTTTCCTCTCAGGGCTTTACCACTGTTTATGTACTGCTGTGAAATCCAGAACCTTTCTGTTACATTTTATTATGTTTGATGCACATATGCTGAGAAATCAAAATTTCTGTTAAAACAGAAGTGCATTGTGTCTGTGTCTTTACAATACATTTCTCTCCAAACATCCATGTATGCAGTAATTACACACTGTGCTGGCTTCCTACAAATACAGGGAGGTCCAAACGTCTGAATTCATAGGCGTTCTGCTTAACTTTAATTATTTATTTTTCTTGTATTTCAGACCCTATATGGCTTTCATATTAACAATATACGATTGACTAGAACCAGAGACCTAGCAACACTCATCTTTTTTTTTTTTTTTTATCAGAAGGACAGTAATCCATTATTTATTGCACTAATGGGGAAATATTCTCTGCATGTAACATGAGTTTTGAAAGTTAGAAACTCAAGTACTGAAAATCCAATTTAAGGATTTTGTATTATTTTCTACTTATTTTTTTGTTTTTGCTTTATGGATCCAGACATTTAAACCACCCCGATATGATGGGCCCTAATGTAAAATGTCTATTTAGCCTCAATAAGTGCCTAATCCTGATCAGTGTCAAAGCAAATCCGGAGCCTATCCCAGGAAGACTCAGCATTAGAAAGGAATTGAATACCAAACTGCAAAGTACGCAAATGATTTTATCTGATTGTATTGTAAAAATTGAGTTATAGAAATGTAATCATTTTTAACTTGCAAAAAAATGTTCATTCATCTTGTGCACCTTTCGTACACACTTTCTCCTGGTCTGGATCCATGTGACTCCAGAGCATAATAGGTGCAAGTCTGTGATGCATCCTGGATAGGGGTCAGATATTAAGTGTATTAAACTGTAGTAGTGAGTGAATTACAAGCAGAAGCTAAGTAATGGTTTCACTCATTCATCTTCTAACCTTATTATACTGTACAGGGTCACACAGGGCCTGGAGCCAATTCTAGGAGACCTTGTGCACAAGCCAGGGTACACTTTGGACAGGGTGCCAATCTATTGCACACACACTATGGGCCATTTTTTTTGAAACCCTAATTGGTCTGATCAGCATGTCTTTGGGACTTGACCCAAGGCCGGAATCGAACCTTCAATGTGCAAGGCCAAAGTACTAACCACTACGTCACGTTGCCCGCCAGATTTATGGTGTTCTTCGATATAACATCAAATCCGATGACACAGCTTCAATCAGACATAGAGATACTATCCAGATTCAGAATCACAGCTTTATTGCTACTGTACATCAGTAAAGACTTGACAGCATCAAACTGGATTTCCCTCCAGCACGAATAAGACATTTTCGAAAGAAAAAACTGAGTCATGTGAGATTTTAAGAGCTTGCATTGTCCGAATGGATCCCAAATATATGTGGCTTTGTTTCTTTTCTTTTCCTTTCAAAGCTGTCAAATCACACAACTACCAAACCCAAGCGCGGAATTCAGAACGGAGGCGGGGCTAGTTTATGAATATTAATCAGGCGGGCCAGAACTCTGACCAATAAGAGCTGCGTATGTGTGGTATGCTAATGAGCAATTGACAGCTGCAGAAGAATCCCATCCAGTCCAGGCGTCGCTCGCGCAGAGATGGAGAATGGAGTTGGAGTTTTGGGAAGAGGAGGATTATCACTGTGTAGACTCAGACTGCGGGTTTAGAGCAGGAGGTAAGAGGGGAGAATGTTAACGCCGTTCTCGGGACAGTAGGAAAGTGGATGTAGTGTACAGCTTTGGAGTTTGTTTGTTTGTTTGTTTGTTTGTTTTCCCTTAAGCTGTCCCGGGGTATTAAGTTAAAAACAAAAATCGAAATAAGACAATAGAATGGAATTGAGCGGTTTAAGGATGCACCGCGCCTTCTCGTTCGCGATGGCGGCGGAAAGGAGCCGGTATAAGGAGAGACTGGAGGCGACTCTGGCGGGTTTGTGCGAGCTCGAGATGCTGAAACAGCGGCAGGAGAGTCTCGTGCTCAGCGCGCTCAGGCTCGGAGACTCGGGCCCGGGGGGCGCGCGCGCAGCGTGGCCGCTCATCCGACACTGCTTCCCCGCTTCTGCAAACCTGGAGCAGGAACAGCCGGGATCAGCGGAACAGCAGGTAACAGTCTGACGCTTCGTGCAAAGGACGTGCACATGCATACCAGTTCACAGGCTCGTGCATTGGATCAAAATGGATATTTGTCTAATTTACCATAGTGGACCTGGATTAGTCCAGTTTTAAACTTATTTACGTCTTCACGTCAAAAAAAGAAAATCACATCATGCAAATAAGTCACTTTTTCATGCAGAAGAGGTAAAAAGTTGTGTGTGCCCAAACATGACGTGCAGTTTTCCTCTTCTGCATGAAAAAGTAACTTCTTTGCATAATGTGATTTTTGCATGATCAATTATTGTAGGATTCTGATTCCTCCTAGTAATAATTAAACTGAGGAAAGCTTTAAGGACCAAGCAATGAGAGGAATTAGACTGTACTTTACCAAAAAAAAAAGGTAAATTTACTTAGGAAGTGTTTTACTAGATAAAGTTAAGTTTGAAATATACGTTTCATGTTTGGAACACTATTAAATAACATAAATTCTAATCTTTGAATGACACAGACTAAAATAATTAATGAAATGATCTATGATTTATTTTCTTGATTAATTTATTAATAAATAAAATTCTAATGCAATCATGATTGCATACTCACATGCGAGACTGTTATTCATGAGGGTGCTGTCAGCTCTCTAAACCTCGTAAAGTGTCATTTATTTGGAAAGAACTCAAACCGTGGGTGACCAACTGATGACTGTCAGCCTGTGCCACCAAACCACACACTAACACTTTACTCCTAGATCCTAACAATGCTGTCCACGAGCACATGATAACAGCATGCCCTGGGTGAAAAAAACTGTATAAAGCTCGACATTTAAGTGTAGCAGTTTTCGGATGTGGTGCAGTATCTTGTGGCTTTTTGTAGGTAGCACTTATTTCCTAAGCTAAATATAGCAAATTTGCAACAATTTATTTAATTGCTTTGAAGCAAAGAGCTGTTTATATTAATGTAAAAGTGAAAGTTGGTTTAAAAATGATAAGACATCTGGGAGGTGTAATAGCACTGGATGCCTCAAACCGCAGGTCACTGCTGCATCTACTACAGATCTTCATGTCCCTTCTGTTCCTGTAGATTTGTTATCTCTTTTGCTGAGAATGAGCGTCTGCAGAGGCTTAATCTCATTGTTTGAGTATGTGACAGGCCCTGGTGGAAAGAAGTGGGGGGTCTGTGTACCAGCAAGGCACCATGTGTTTGTGTGTGCATGTGTGCCTGTGTGTGAGGTGGGGGCTAGGGGGGGATATCAAGGCTAGTAAAGATATGCAGTAGGCCTGCTGTTCAACAAACACACTCAAATACACCAGGCCGGTTTATTCCTGGCATCGTGGTGCTGACAGCAATCTGACAGCACACGACAGCTGGGAAAGCACCGTTCATACTGTCCTCAATCTGGATGTGAGCATGAATGTATGCATGCCTGCATGTGCGTGCATTGTGCCACATTTTACCTCATTGAGCAACTGTGGCAGCGTGTCATTCACGATCTATCAGTATTCACTCGCACGTCCGGCTGCACAGGGGTGTCTGAGTGCAAGACGGAGATTATATGTGCACGTGCCATTTTGCTCTGATTGATGGGTCATGAAAAATGTATGAGATTCAAGGTTTAAGTGGGCTCCTTGAGGTTTAGTCAACATGTGTCCTGTGTGCAGACCTTTAGCTTTTAGATGTGGGCTCTCGTGAGAGTGTGGCTGGCAATTGTTTCCTGAGCTAAATATCATTTACGGTCAGTGTTTCTCTTTGCTTTGGAGCACAGAGCTGCTTTTAGAGCTTATTTTTAGTTTAAACCTTTTGTCTCTACCTTTTATCCCTGGCTTAACTCATTTAGTGTGCTCTGGAGAGTGGCGTATGGGGCCTAGGAGGAGAATTGTGTTGTAGCTATTGGCTTGCTGCTCTAATTACCAGAATCAGCCTCCTTGCCAGTTTGCAAGGAGCAGAAAAGCAATTGAGCAAGAAAGTGAGATACAGGAGCTGAAGCGTAATTGAGCTGTGAGATGGTAATATCAGGGTTCAATACAATCTTGCTTGTGTGTTATGTGTGGGCATCGTTCTCTCCATCCTTTTCTGCATCCGGTTACGCCCTTCTATGCTGTTCCCATGTTAATTCGAGTGATGACATAATTCTGGTTAAGCTAACAGGCTTTAGGTGATTTGGTCTGAGGCCAGGGGGATGGGTGTGTAGGTATGGGGGTGTAGAGCTGTAGGGTAAGGTTACAGCCATGGTGCAGACTCCAGCCAACTCTCTTCCATGGATGAGTGGTCTAGATTAGTCAAATGGAGTCTGTCTTCGAGTGTGGAGGAGTGGAGCAGACTTTGAAATTGAGAGTGAGATCTATGCAGCTTTGCACGTGGCATTGGAATTTGTTCATTACATCATCTGCTGGGACGTTTTAAACAATAATGCTGTTGATGAACTTGAATAAACTATTCGTGCCACAGAAAATTTGCAGCACATTTCTCTATGTACACACACTGTATTTCACACCAAGGAATCTTTTTATTCCTTGACGTTGGCTAAACTGCTAATCAGTCAAACATCAACAGCCAACGGCACCATACATGGGCGTAGCTCTGTTAAGGAATGTACAAGCGGAGATAAAAAGCCCTTATTCTCATCACCGTATTCATTGTATTTCTGTGGAATGACATCATTGCGAGAGAATCATGGGTAGAGTAGAACCACAGAGCCTTTATGCTCAGAATTCCAGCTTAGTTATTTTCTGCTGCACTGACAGAGCAGCTGTGCCACCTCGCCATTGTGCATGATAAAGAATCATAAGGACTGCTTGTCACGAATTAGGGCTTTTCATAGAAAATGTGGTTAAAGACGCTGTTTAGTCTTTGGCTACAAGTACTTTCTGCACACACCGTAGACATCTCCTTCATAGCAAGATTGATTTCTTAACTTGGGTCTGGATCAATACTATTCCAGATTTATTAATCAAATACTGTAAATGATTGATATGAAAAAAAAAAAAAAACCTGCCTGTGCGAATAGGAGACATTTTTGGCACTTAAGTCTAGGTACCAGTAGGAGAAGTAGGTCCTGAGCGGAGCAGTATGGGAACAGCAGAGCAGTGTGGATTGGCTGAGCGTATGATGGGTGGGGGGGGGGGGGGGGGAGTCTGTAGAGAAACAAATGATCATTGAGCCAGTGGCCTCACAGGAGCCCCTTAACCACAGAGCCTAAGCCAACACTTGCATTAGCACATTTAGATGAGTGCACAGCGATGGCTCTTATTTTTGCTATGATGGCAGAGAGGGGGAAAAAAAACAGTTCCTAAATGACATTTCATATTTAATACATGTGGGTAAGTGTTTTAGCAGATCAAGGGCAAAATCATCTGCATGGGATCGTTTTTACAGCCTTGCGGAGCATGGTATGCTAATGTAGGCAAACCTTTCTAGCTACAGTACGTTGAAGCTGCAGCTGTCTACTTCAGTATATACCTATGCTAGTGTCTATAGGTTAAGTGTTTAGGTAGAAAAAGAAAGATGTCTAGCAAAAAAAAAATTCTTAGTATGCATACTGCATACTGATTCACGACTTATGATGATGATAATAATAATACTAAAAATAATAATAGTAATAATAATAATAATAAAAAATAATGTAACAAATAAGCCTGACGATAACATCTTACAACGGTTTTGTCCAAGTTCATTCAGTTAAGTTTATCCGCTAAACATTCGCATTGTCCAGTGAAATTTCCCTCAGTTCCTCTGGGCCACATGCACTCTCTCACTCCTACGTGTCATTTTACACTTAAGCGTTGTTAATACAATGAATCAGGGTGTGTGGGTGAGGGAGTAGCTGTTAGCAGTGCCACATGCAAAAACAAAAGCAGTAGGTCTGGAAAATTAAATCAGGCCTTTCTTTAATTTTCACACCATTCCTGAGATAAAAAAATAATCCCTCCCCTGTCTAACACATTATTATGTCATCTACAGCAAGATACTTAGAAAAGAGCAATCAGGTGATAGAGGAGCTTTGGAATTTTGGGAGATAAAGCTGTGGCACAATCTCTCATTCTTTCATCAATGGGACGTTGTGTTCCTTCCCTTCCCAGACATCTCGTAGTGTATGACTGAGTGCATTGATGGGTTGCTGATTCACCCTGTTTTTCTCACTCATCTGGGAATCTTACATCCTACACACTCAAGATGCAACACACATAGACAGCAGAGATCTTCAAAGTAATGGAAAAAGTGGCCTCAGTCAGACTGTATACAGACTTGACTGATTATGCCGAGTGTTTATAGTCTGCTCAGTCCCTATGTTCCGCCTAGTTAAAAATCACCTTCATTCTTGATCTGTGTAGAATGTCTATCCGAGCTTTTCATTTTCAACCTCACACGATGATCTATGGTAAAATATTGATTAAGACTTAAAAGGCAGGACTCTGTCAGTGATGCTTGTATTAGCTGAAAAGTTTAATCATTTTTGCCTTGTTATATTTATCAGTAACACTTTATATATATGTTTATTTATATATATTATTATATGTGTGTATATAGGGTTACATAATGACAACAGACAGAAATCGACAAAATCATTAGAGTTATTCTAACAGGCATCAGCTGTCCTTTGACATGTTGTGAGTTTGTGTGATGACATGTGCAGAGCTGACTTACATCAGAACATCATGGCATCTGACCTTGGAGCTCAGTGTTCCGGTATGTGATGATAGACATGCCACCAAAGTGTCTCCTAAACTCAGCTCATGTTGAAGCCGTTGAAACACGAAAAGCCTACAGAAGGGACAAGATAAACTAATTTGGCCGTTAAAACTCTCACACGGTAACAACAAAATTATGCATATTTTCTTAGCTTCTTACTTATGGTTTGTTTTATTTTTGCCGTTTATGTGATTATTTTTTACCATATACACTAGATCAGTGTTGTCAGGGTGGCCAAGCATCTACAAACCCTCTGATTTGAAGAAGGATTGTGGTATCCAAATAGGAGCATGGAGCTAAATCCCACTTTTGACATAAATTCCCCTCAGGGATCAGCAACTACCGGGCCCTTTTTTTTCCCAGTCATTAACCATCCAGTTTTCGAGAGCCTGTGCTGACTGTAGCCCCAGATTCCCATTCTTGGCTAACAGGAGTAAGACCCTTATATGGTCTTCGGCTATTTTAGCCCATCTGTCATTAGCCAAGGTTTGATGTGTTGTTTATACTGAGATGCTTTTCTGCTCATCGTGGTTACAAATAGTTTTTTTTTTTCGGAATTTTTTTAGATTAACACATTCTGAAATACCAGCACAAACCACAACAATAATACAATTGTAAAATAGCCTAAAATCGTAATTTCCCACATTGTTATGTTGAACATTACCTGAGGCCACTGATTTGTTTCTGTATGTTTTTAACTTACCCTTTGTAGTATTTTTACCAAAACATACAATAATGTTGTGGTACCGTTGGCTATACTGTACTTTCTCTGTTCCTTAAATAAAGTGTGATATTAATATTGCATAAATTGTCATTAAAATGTATGACAATGCCTTGACACTGTAAGGACACTAAGATTGGTTTTAATGTTTGCTTTTACATCAGCATCATCATTGCAGGACTGACATGCCAGTAATGCATTACACTATTATTACTATACGAGTTATACAGAGGACATTATAGTCTAATAAAGAGCAGTTCTGTGTGTGTCAGCCCAGTTCAGTTATATCAACAAAATAAATGCATTTGATATGAAAATTTGCAAAAGCAATTTGGATATTGACTTATATCAAAATTGTCAGTTGTCATTAAGGGGGTTATTTAGGATTTAAATATTTTTTACTTTTGCCTTATTGCTTTACACAATCACATCTGACAAAACAGAGATTTTGTATGGAAAAAGTAGAAATCTCTTATATTATGTAATACAAGCTACCCAAAAGCAGCTTGTAGGAGATCATATAAGATTGTATAAAAATATGATTATAAAAAAATTCTTGTCCCACTTTACACGATACTAGATGTGTCCATGACTTTGTTCGTATAAAATTTAATTATACTCTCATAAATGTGTTTTAAAAATGGACAGCACCATCTGTTAAATTTTAAGATGATTTAATGATTTTTTCTTGGTAGACTTTTAAGTGGCAAATAATCTGAAACTAATCCTATATGTTACCTCTAGCTCAGCCCAGTACATCTGTGAAAACCCCATTAAAATTAATTCAGTAGTTTTTACGTGATGCATGACAGACAAACATTCCAAAAACCATCCTGATATGTTCTATTACTCATCATACACCCTCCGAATTATTTTTTTTGCAAATATCTTCAATGTACAGACATGACAATTTTACAGTTTTTATAATATTTATAGATTATTAACATTCTCTTGGACACATGCTGTTGTTTTGAACAATCTGTCAACTATTACTTTACTAAGAATGCTAAGCTTTTAAACCTCATCATCAAGTCCAGGCAAATTTATTATTAATTTCACTGCAATTACTAAATAATTCACAGCGGCTGCAGAATATTCAGCTTGAAGATGAATAACTGAATAATGATGCGGGACTTGAAGGCGTTCGCCTGCTGTTCTATTTTCCTCATGTGTGTTCGCTGAAACTTAACTTAGTAAGTGTATCATATCAGCCTTGCCTGTTAGCCTGCACTCTGCACACAAGATACACAAAAGGATGTTGAATAATAAAGGTCAGCTGCAATCTTTTAAACACTTTTTAAACAGACAGTAAATACAGACGTTTTCTTTTTTTTTTATGAGTTAACCACACATTAGTCTATCTTCATTCCCTCTCTTATGAGTCAGCCAGGCATTTGGAAGCTGCTGCACTTTTCATGAAACTTTCATAAACACAAAGTTATGCGTATAATATGCGTTTAACACTTAACTGTAGAGCAAGTCTGTGTAAGTGAATGTTCTAAGATTCATCATGTCATTATTGTGTGTTTGTGTGTTTTTAGGGTTTGATGGCAGTACTCCAACAGCAGGTAGGAGAACTGAGAGTGGATACAGAGACCAGCTCAGTGGAGCACCTCCCAAACACTGGAGATGGTGAACCAAGTGCAGGTGCACATGCATTTCTTTTTCAAATGAAATTAAATAAAAACAAATTCATAGAAATACTTATGTGGATTTGGTCCATAATGAGTGAGCCAGCAATGACACCGACAGGACACAAATTCTTAGATTATTTGAGAAGACCTTGCTTCTGAATGTGAGCAAAAAACTTAGCAGTAGCCTAAAGGACAGATAAAGCCAAGTATGTCTGTATATGTCATCAAGTTTACATCACAGCTCATTCATCTCAGTCCTGACTCCTGACTGTTGTAACATAAAGTATTCGAGATCACACCAGCCTTAATACTGTAGTATTTACACCAATCAGCCATAATGGCTCAGTGGTAGATTTCTCACCTGCCATGCGGAAGGCCTGGGTTAAATTTTCACCCAATGCCCAAACCCCATCCATTGCATACAGTATTGGTCCCTGATTCTGGTATCCAGTCCTACCAAAAGTGATCCAAAGAAGGACAGTGGGTTTACATCATGTGAAAGAGATGCCAGAGATGCCAGGATGCACTATGTAAAGAGAGGAAGCCAGCGAACTCAATGTAATGCTCTGGATAATGTTCTTCTGAGAAACATTGGGTTTGACAGGGTTAAGGGCCTTGCTCAGGGGCCCAACAGTGTTAACTTGGTGGATGTGGGGTTTGAACCTGAGATCTTCCGAACCGTAGTACAATGCCTTAACCACTCAGCTACCCCTGGCCCATTTACATTTCAGCATTTGGCAGATACCCCTTTTTTTTTATCTTTTTTTTTTTATACATCTGAGCAATTGATGGTTAAGGGTGTTGCTGAAGGGCCCAAAAGTGGCAGTTTGGTGGTGCTGAGGTTTGAACCTGGAACCTTCTGATAAGTAGTCCAATGTTTTAACCATTACATTGGACATTTACACCTGATGCCCTATACATCACTTCTCTTTCTCTCTTTCAGAATGATAATGAACCCTGTCATCCTACAAAAAATGTTCAAGAATAGTTTGAGGAACATGACAGAATGTTCAGGGTGTTGATTGGCCTCTAAATTCTACAGATCTTAATCCAAATAAATATCTGTGGAATATGCCAGACAAACAAGTCCGATCAATGGAGGACTAATATTTGAAACTGGTGGTTTTAATGTTATGGCTGATTGGTGAACAGTTTACAATATGTTCTCAGTAATCACTTGTGAAGCTGACCCAGGTATTATTTTAACAATTGTAATATCTTCCACTTGATGTAAAATTGTTAAAACTATGTTATGATGTATGTTATGGTAAGTGTTATCAGAAAGTGAAGCAGAAAGTGAGGCGATGCAATCCCTGTACTTTGTCCTAGTGAATGTCACTGCGAATAGTGCTGTGTGAAGAATAAGCATTAGCATACAGTAGCTGAGGTTTGCTACAATGCCGACTCATTTTCAGAAGCTTCTGAGGCAGGAGTTAAACAAAGAGGAAAAACATCCAGACATAACATCCTCTATACAATTACTATCAAATATTAATCTAAAATTAGCTTTTACATCAGTCTGCTTGTACCCTGTGTCTGCTTGTTAATTAAAGTATGATTTAATATTCTCTTTGTGACACAAAGGTTTTTTTTTAATTGTGACGTCTTGAAAGAATTTCTGCTTTTGCTATAAAATGATACCTTTTTTAAACTATTGCCTGTAGACCAATCATACCTAGTAAATGTTAAGTCAAGATTAATTCATTTTTGTCTTATTATATTTACATATAGTTGATATTTTGTTCAACATGAGTACGTGTTATATATCAATTATCAAAATTGCGAGTGTCATCATAGTGCTGAAAAGGCACAAAAATGCATTACCCATCAGCCCCAGGACGTAACATATCTCTGATCCTGCTCACGTGTGTCTTGTTATGTCCTGTTTAGCACCATTATTCAAGCGCCTGTTTTAGTGTTTTTTTTTTGTCAAACTATTGTTGTGTGTACAGTTTGCTGTTGTGTGCGTTCTATAGTTTTGTGTCACTGTGTTTGTATTTCAGTAAAATAATGACCTTCACCTGCATCCGCCTTTTGCTGTATCATAAAAACCAATGAATGCAAACACTTGACTACTTTTACCAAGGCATGAGCATTATGAAGTTGCAATATACTGTGTCTGAGTAAGCACTTATTTCTCCCGAAAAAGGACGACTTCTACAAATTGCTCAGACTTTTTTTTTATCACCATACTGTTCTGTTTAAAGCTAGCCTGTGGTTCCATTATATTAAAAACATTCTTTCTACAAAATAATTACAAAATAAATCATATTGTTTACACTGCAAGGACATTCTTCTAGCAAACCGTATATCATGCTCGTATCAAACTTAGGCTTCTCAGAGATTCATACATCTGTTAGTCTGACTCTGTGTTTGTGTAATTGGCCAGGTTTCTGTGAGCAGAGAGAGAGTCAGACTCCTCTGGACTCAGGTGACCTCTCTTCCAGGACTTCATTCTCAATCCACTCACCTAGTACCAAACCTTCTGGTGAGTAGCCAACCAAAGTTTCTCTCCCTTCATCGTTTTATTTAAGACTAGTTAGAAATTTATAAAATGCATCATGGTAAGGTTTCTCCTTCCTACAGAATTTCTTATTGTTTTTTATTTCGCATTACCTCAGTGCCGTTAAAGGGTTAACATCTTATAATTTCATCAGTCAAAAAACTCCTGCAGGGAGGAACAGAACTCCCGTTCAGTCATGAAATTTGCTGTGCACTGAGACCTCAGTGTGTGCACACAGTCCCAGGACACAGACAGAAAGGCCTTCTATGTAAGCGCAAAGCATGCATACACATATAGTTTATGGATTTGCTTTGTCAGACATCGCATTTTTGCCTTTATCTCCCAAATTAGTCACAGTCAACTGCAGTAGTATGTCTGTCTTCAGTTTCATATCCCACGTATCCAAGACTTAACTGTTTCCTCACAACAAGAACACAGTCATTATGTACAATTAAATCACAATGTGACATGTAATGTGTGGTACTTCAGCCTTAACTAGTTCTTTGCTTTTGCTTACACAAACTTTCCATATGTAGGGAAAAGTAACTCTTTTTAAGCAAGCGTAACTATTAAATCCTCAACATGAATGTAATTTCTTTGCAAACTCAAAATTGCTTCATTATGTTACTTTCCCCTATTTCTAGAATTTTGGGACACTTTTTATTCAAGCTTGTGAATATTTTTAGGAGAGAATATAATTTAGTTACAAGTTTTATACGGCTTTTATTTTCCAGCCTCGTCAAAAATGGTTATACATTAGATAAACCACATAAACAACATTGCATAAATAGTGCTATACATCCAAACATTTGCAATAATCCATGTGATGTTTATGTCTAAAGCAGGCCTGCACTCAATCTTAGCAGCGAAATAATAATGTTTTACTCACACCAAAACCACAATGACACCCTCTGCCTCTACAAACCACACTGGGGTTCATTCTCAGCTCCAGATCCTTTTTCATCCTAAAGCCTGCGTCCAAGCCAGTTTGCAATGCTTAATGCTCATACCTGAACCACAAACACCTCATCAGTCAAAAGACCCAAAACTGAGTGTTTTTTGTAAAATGACTATAATGTAAACTAATCAGAATAATGACTTTTTTTTGTACCACGTGCATGTGGAATGTTTTTTAATGAATTTTGAAACATCTCAAGCAATGAGATTTTTTTTTTAAAAGGGAAATAATAATAATAATTAAAATTAATAATAGGCGGCACGGTGGTGTAGTGGTTAGTGCTGTCGCCTTGCACCTCCAGGACCGGGTTCGATTCCCGGCCAGGCCCGATTTCTGTCTCTATGTGCATGAGTTTGCATGTTCTCCCTGTGTTTGGTGGGTTTTCCCCGGGTACTCCGGTTTTCTCCCACAGTCCAAAGACATGTAGGTTAGGTTAATTGGTGCCCTCAAATTACCCATAGTGTGTAAATGAGTGTGTGTATGTGTGTGCGCTTTGCGATGGATTGGCACCCTGTCCAGGGTGTACCCCGCCTCGTGCCCTAAGTCTCCTGGGATAGGCTCCAGATCCCCCCGACCCTGAATACAGGATAAAGCGGTATAAAAGATGAGTGAGGGACTAGAGTGAGTGAGGTAGAATTAATAATAATATCATGTAATAATAGTAACAGCAATAGTAATGCACTTAAAATAGCAGGTTCTAAATTTTTTATTTTTTTGCCACCGATAACATTAACACCACCATGTGACTTTAACAGCAGTGATCACAAAGTATTTACCAGCAAACTGGTGACAGGATCATGGGCACCCAAGGCTCACCCATGCAGACAGGAACCAAATGCTAATAAGGCATATATTGCACATGGGGCGGTAAAGAGGCTAAACCTGGCCCCCAAACTCCCCAGATTCCAATCAAATTAAGCATTAGTTAAATACGCAGACAAACAAGTCTGATCCACGGAGGCCCCATCCCACAACCCACAGCACCCAAAGGATCCACTGCCAACATCCTGGTGCCACACACACTTTGCAGGCCTTGCAGAGCCACACCCTGAGGGGCCAGAGCCACCCCGATGACACAAGGAGAACCCAAATCTAGTGATTTTAATGTTAATGGTTTAATTTTATGGTTGATTGGTGTTTAACAGCATATTGGATAGTTATTCGTATGGCTGATGTTAAAATAACACAAGCTTAAAAGAGCAGCAATTATTTTTAGAAATGCAAAAATACATCAAATGCATGAGTGAGTATTCAGATATGGTTCTAATAGTAAATAAAGCATCTTGTCCAGTTATCTAAATTGAAAACTGGTTACACCTCAGCAAAAAATGCTTAAATTGAAATAAACACGCTAAGCAATAGGAAAGGAAAATAACAATTTACATAAAACAAATAATTCAGGTAAAACAAAACACAATTTAAATTATATTTTGGGGTAAAATATTCTTTCAAAGGTATGTTGTGAAAGTAACCCACGTAGCTTTCATGTTTGTCTGTTAATTTTGTATGGCTGACATCTTGCATTCACCTCTAATTTTTCCTGTAATTTGGGCTCTCTTTATAGGAGATACATTTGTGACAAGTCGTGATGGACTCCAGGAATGTGGGCGCTCTGCAGGACGATCTCCAGTTCCACGCTCACTCTCAGTCACCCAGTCACCTTTGATGGGTTTAACAAAGAGAGGTGGAGAGGGTGAGCGCTGGCTTTGGCCGGAAGGTAATGGAGCAGGAGATGATGATGAGCCCACTGCTGAGGACTATCATCAGACTCAGCATGTAGAGACCTATATCCTGGGTTTGATACAGCGCCGTCTTCTGGCCACAAGGCAGTGCAAGCCTCGAACCAACATGAGCCCTGAAGCCAGAGGGGTAATCAGACAAAGTAGTCTTTGCCGCAAGGAACCTGTCTTCATTCCAGATCATTGCAAGGTTTCTTCAAGCCCTGAGAGACCAACATGGGCCTCATACAACATTGAAGAAAGGCAGCTTGAGGGCTTTTCTCCTGCAGAGCAACTTCCTGCTCACTATGCAAGGCTTAAGGAGCTGATGCCCGCTCATTTCTCAAGACCTGAGGAGCAGCACAATACGCATTATTCCAGGCCTGAGGAGAAGCTTTCTACACAATATCCCAGGCCTGCACTGTCAGGAATTCACTCCACATCTTTGGATTTCCCCTCTGGAGATTTGGACCCCAGCAGTAGTGAAGCAGACTCACCCCAGCACTACCAGGTCCCCCACTCACCCTCTTCTGAAGAGCATTTAGTCAATGCTCAGTACATCCCAGCACAGCCATGCCAGGCACCAATGAGAGCCAAAACTTCTCGTGCACATGCAGCTCCCAAAGCCGGCCGCGGTGGTGGCAACACTCACTCCCCTGAAAGACCACAGCCCAAGCAACGGGTCATGCCAAAGAAGTGTCGCTTTAGTGAAGAAAGGACAGCTGTAAAGAAACCTGGAAGAAAAGCCTGTCGCTCACAGTCAGAGAACAGCCTGTTGGGCCAAAAGGGTGTACCTGAGCGAAAGTACAGCACAGTGGAGCGGGACACAGGTCGCGCCAACCAGATCAAATCCCGACGCCAGCAAGGCAGCCTTGGGCACCGCCGCTGGCGCTCTACACTAGAGCTCAGCCAGGATGAAGCTGAGCCCACACCAGAGCGAGAGGTCAGACGCACCCGTAGGTCTAGACCTGCTGCACCAACATATGTCTACAACCAGACTCCTCAGCACCACCATTCACATCATCCACACCACATTCCTCATGCTCACCTTCATTCAGACTACCCAATGCACACCTCGGTGTGCCGTCCAGAGGGGGGCTACAAGCACCCAGGCCCTGGAGAGTGGGAGTCCAGTCTGAGTGAAGGAGAGTCCCCTGGCTCCAGTTCCATGTCCAGTGACTCTGATGAGAGTGGAGGACTGGTGTGGCCTCAGCAACTTGCCCCACCCCTGGCTCCTCCTTCGCCCCCAACTCCTTCTGGGGCGCAACTGCAGTCCAAAGCCTTGGTAAAGATTAAAGCCTCACATGCTCTCAAGAAGAAGATCCTTCGCTTTAGAACTGGTTCTCTCAAAGTCATGACCACCGTTTGAGCTACTGGGTAAAGCATTATGGAGGTCTTTCTCCTTACTGTTTTGGGATGTCCCAGGACAGAGTCGAAAAGTCTGAACTCATACTACCTGCCTCAGATTATCTTGGATCTGAGCCTAAAACCACCATGTACATATCTGTGTATGTGATAAAGGTACTTGTATTTATGATTCTCTGTACTCTGTAAATAAAACTCTGAGGTCATGTATTAAAGAGATTTGTGGTTTAAGAGACAATGGTATGAACACATAGGAAAAAGAACTCCAAAAGTAATACAATTATAAGGTGTAGAATATAATTACAGTACTACATTAATTTTAGTCACAGCAACCCACATTAAAGCAGCAGAGGAGAAATACATTTAGCTGTTGCACACTGAGAAAAGGAAAACTTTAATAGTCTGCCCTGCCCAGACAGATGCAGACAAAGGAAACATGCCAAGCATAATACAGACAACTCACAAGGAAGTCAAACAGGGCTATGTTCAGCAAAGTGTTTTACTCCCACAATAGGAAAGAGGAGGTAAACTCTGGTGAAGGTAAAATGTTGTGTGCACTATTAATGCCATTTATGTCTGCTGCATTCCACAGTAATTTTCTCCTAACTTGACCTGGGAAGTGATTTGTTTGTTTGTAAAACACAGTGATGTGGGTGTTCCATCATGGCCAGTGAGAGGAAGTTCACTGCTGAAGCTTCACATGCAGGCCACCCAAGTGTATGTCTTTAGGGTCTAGAAAAGAGGTGCGTGTTCTCTGGTCCGGTTTGGCAAGTTACCAATAGGTGCCACTTTCATCCAAAAAGCACTTATAAACACTAATGATATTAACTCCAGCTGCAGGACTTCAATTAATCTCTTAGAATTTTTACACACTTCCCCTTTGGAGAGCACTGTGCATAGTATGTACCCATATGTAGAAAGAGGGTCCACCAAACTCACCATCGGAATAACCTAATCCTACCGAATTCTAGTTCAGTAAAAAATACAAAAGTTTTAAAGCTACCCCTCAGATTTTCATATTTTGCTACTTAGCCATGACTGTTTTATTTTAATGTAGTCTACTGTAGTTCTCCAGTCTTCCTGAAGGACTTTTTGGCTCTCATTTTCAGTTCAGTCCCTGTACCCGACTAGTTTCAAAGGAATGTTTTTTGTTTGTTAAGCCACTTAGTGCCCCATAAATAATTCAAGCATAAAAATCATCAAACTTAAGACATATACTATTGAGGAACTGGTGCAGGTGATGTACAGAGTATCAATGCGGAATAGCTGGAACAGACAAGAGGGGAAATGAGGTTGCTGCTCAGGTTTTGTAACATTCTAAAACTGTATCTTTAGGCACTTTGTAGTCTGTTGCAGGTTGTTCCCATTGCTTTTATTGTTATTCATTCATTCATCTTCTATACTTTAGTTTAGGAACGCCAGTGCAAACTCCACAGAAACAGACACAAGGTGGTGATCGAACCCTGACCCTGGTTCCAGACTCAAGAATTCATGATATTTGAGCACCAACATATTCTCTTATCTGTCACCACAACACTAGTAAATCACAAGGCTCTGGTAGTGCAAACATGCAGAAGCAAATTCATACATTGCCATATAATGTATCACAAGCAGATTGAAAATATGCAGTACTTTTTTTTTTTTTTTAGTTATCTAGGGTAATTTGTTACAGTTCACCTTTCCAGATTGTTGTGAAATAGATGAGACCGTATGATAGTTGGATGATAGAGGATGATAGTTGTGATGATTTTTTGCTGTGTTCAGAGCACAAACCATGATGATTAGGAGTATGTTAGCTTGTTTGTTGGTTAACACAGAGAAAAAACTAGTGACAAGGTTAAGAGAAAAAGGTAAGCTGTTCTTAGAGGGAAAACTTGCATGCCCATTTATGGAACTAGAGTCTTTTCTGATAGGATCTTTCTGTATTACAAAATTCCTGCTCTGGTCATAAACACAATTACCTGATGTTGGCAAGACTGCATGTCCTGAGCTATTAAAAACCCAGTTTTCTGCCATAGGGAGGGCGATGCACACTTTAGGACTAAATTGGACCCCACTAGTTGGCAGGCAAAAGAACAATGCAATGTACGGGCTCTAGGTGCTTTTGGTGGTCTGTGTTGATGCAGACAAAAGCAGTGAGTCTTTGCTCATCCAAGCCTGCCTTAAGCTCCAATCTGAATAAACTCTGGGAAGAAAGAAGCTTTGTGCCCATGTCTCTATATTCCTAAAACCCACTCTCTCTCCCTTTCCCCATCTGGACGTGGTTAAAGAGGCTCCCTTCAAGGCCAAGAACCTGGAGAATTTCCTGTAAAAGGGGGAGGGGCAGAGAGGGAGGAAAACGAAGACAGAAACTCAGAAAGAGGGAAAAATGAGACTTTTAGCAAGACAGTCCCTACTACACATCTGGTTTATATTAGAAGGAAGAAAGGGGGGGCGGGGGTGTCCTATGATCAGAAAGGGGAGAAGGATAAGGGAGGGACTGAACAGAAAAGGAGCTACATTTTCGGTGCTTTGTTCACGTAGGCCTGCCATATTTCTTTCTCTCTCTCTTCCACTCTCTTTCTCACTCTCTCTCTCTCTTTCGCTCACTGTGTGAATATGCACATTCGTGAGACTGTCCAGATCGCTGTTCTCTGAAAGTTGAGTAGCTGTATCCTGACTGTCTGTACACCTCCTATTTTTTTTTCTCTTGTCATCTCTTAACTTTTTATATTGCCACATAGTTTCTGTAACGCATATAAAACACCCACTCCCACAAACCGAACTTTACTCATCTCGTTTGAAGACCATTTAAAGTCCTGGACTTATGTTTGATACTGGTTGGCTCTGTATGCATACCAGAGTCTGGGAGTGGGGCCAAGCGGAGCAGTGAAGGAAAAAGGGGGCAGAAAAAGAGACAGAGCGAGAGACAAAGTGGGGTCTCTGGGACAAGTTACATTTTAGACAGCTGCACCATGTCCACCAGGCCAGACCCATTCCCAGCCCCCAAAGCTGGAAGCTGAAGACAGAGCAGGGCAAATTTTGATTGACAGTGGTTCTGCGCTGTGTACTATGTCTAAATGTATCTGACAACATGACTACTTATAAATCCCTCAGGTGGGCAGTCTACATATATGTTTGGACACGAATCTAAGACCTATGGATCTGAATGTGTTAAATGCATTTCACAGTGACATTCATAGGAATACTTTTGAGAAATAATGGATTTTTGGGCAAGTGACTATATTACAGTTTATCAAGTGCTATTGCTGAATTCTCACCATCTGCCATGATTTAGATTATAAAGTTGAAGAATGTTCTGACTCTTTCTGTTTATCAGCTCTGTCTTTCCTCATTATGTCTCCCTGTCTTCTGACTCATAGGCTGAAAGGAACAAAATGTCTCATGGCTCGTGCATCGTGCTCATCATATACATAGAGATGACTGCAATACAACTGTTTTTTCCCCTAACTGCTTAATTGAGCAATTGATTGTATTGCGCCCTCGTGTGGCTGAACTAAGAATTTACATCTTGTGTTTTCATATCCTTTTGATAGCAAAATTGAATTACCATGGGGGACAAATAGAATATATATGATGTATATGATACATCTAATGTAATTAACCTTGGGCTTATTGTTTCTGAGGGCTGAATATGACTGGTAGGATATAACCATCTGTACCTGTTGTGTCTCTATTGTGTGTAGGCCCGTCAGCCTGGCAATTTCTTACTAAGAAGAGAAATATATCACTTAAAAAAACACCAGGGTGTTGTCATCTCTGATGTCTGTCTTAAATACAATTTAGGCAGAAAGAGTTCATAATTCTGCCAACACATTTTGAGATCAAGAATATATTCGAACTATTTTGGTAACAAACGTATTATGAAGACGACTGCATAAAATGTTATTTCCTGTGAAATATAAATATATATATAATTTTTTATATTTTTTTTATTCACTTACTGAGCTTAGCTTCTTAACAGGCTTAAAGTGAGTCAGACTGAGTGAGTTACAATAGAACAAACACTAAATTGTGCCTTGGTTTAGAAGCAGAGTACACACACTTACAGTATATATTATGTTTAATTATAGTCCATGAAAACACATTAGTTTGATATAAAAAAAAAAGTAGCTCCATTTTCAGCTGCGATTCAGACACAATACAAGTAGCAGTCTGTTAGGGATATGGTGGGAGGGTCTGTCTGAACATTATGCATTTAAAAAAGAAAGGCTTTTTTTACTCTATACTCAAACTTTCCCTTAATTCCTCTGGTTTATCCATTAAAAAAATCTGTCAATTTAGAGTCAATTTACCTAATACTTCTAACTAATATTTCTATACATATAAAATCAATGACCATTTTTAATGTGTGTTCCTAGTTTTTGAGTCTTGTCTAGACTAGTTTTAATGTCTTGTCTAGTTTTTGAGAGACCTAGGCACAAATTTGTAAATAGATTACTGTATATACTGTACAAACCTTACAAACTTACAAACCCTCAATGTACTTGCAAACTGCCGTCATTTTTTTTTTTTCTCAAATGGAGACTTGAAATTACTCAAAATTTTATTATTTGTCACTTTGAGGAATTAATTAACTGTACTTTCTTTGCTTATTGACAATACCTTGTAGAAACTGCATTGGCTGACTACCTGTCTTTAATTTCCTCTGAACCCTTTATATACAGTGGTGGTTTGGGGGATGCAATGGTACTGGAACGTGACATCTGACTCCTTTATCTGAGTCAGTCTCTCTAGCTAGCAGCCTCTGAAGTTCTCCCCTTCCTCTCTGGTTATGTGTGTAGGCTCCACTCTAGAGGGCAGACATTCTCTCACGAGGTGCTGCAGTGAGATGATTTAGAAAGATCTCCATAGTAAGATATGCTGCTTTGCTGTTTTACACAATTCATTTTAAAATGTGACAATTACTGACATTTACTGTACTATGTATGTTTTTGATGCTAATATTTTTTTTGGAGATCATTCATATAGAAATCAAACTACTGTAGTGATCTTCATAATTTGATGGTTGGCATTGCCACAAACAGTTTTGTATAATTCACATGTTCTTCCTGCCAGGTGAATAAATGTGTCCTGCAATGGAATGCTGACCTGCTGTATTCTCCCCTTATGGCCAACATTTGTGAGACAAATTACCGGTTAAGTTTGGACACATCTTCTAATTTAATGGTCTTTTTTTTCATTGTGCAACAATGTTGAAGGCTTTCAAAATATGAAATAACCTCTTTTGAAATGTGAGATACGTCAGAGACTAGAGCTCTGTTAAACACTCATGTAGGCTCTAATTTGAGGCTTGGAGACTTCTTAAAGCTCAGAGCATTTTAGCAGTTTTTTTATATATACATATTTGGAGCTCAGGACTGTGCAGTAAAGACTGACATATCATTTTTTCCGCACAAAATAGCCAATATGTGGAAACTGCATTTTAGGTAAGTCTTGGGCTTCCTTGGGGTGGTTCTCATGAGATCCAGTTTCATCATCATTTCACAGTTTTTGTGACAACAACTGAAGATACTGTACAGTTAAAGATCCTATTATTATCAGGATAAAGTGACCTTTGCTGTTGTTTTGCTTTACTTAATAAACTAATTTTATACATGTTGTTTTAAATAGGTTTGATGTATTTACCATTGTTATACAATGTATAAAATACTAATAAAAAAAACAGGATAAAGTGATAAAATGACCAAGATGTCACACAAAAAAATGATGGGTAAAAAAAAGAGCTTTCTTAAGACCTTTAAGACCAAAACATACTGATAGCATTGGTTACATAAGGGTTTCAAAACTTTTGAAAGTTCCAGTGAAGACCGTTGGGGCCAAAATCCGGAGGAACAAAGAACATCTTTTCACCATAAACAGGTGCAGGTGATCTTTGCAAAATTTCTGTCAGAGGAGTGAAAAGAACTATCAGAACAAATTATTAGTTATTATTAGGACAAATGGCACTGCACATCACCACAAAAGCACCAAATCATCAGCAAAGTTTGTGGCAACATCATGGTGTGGGGCTGTTTTTTAGCATATGGTACCTGCAAACTTCATATAATTAAAGGAAGGATGAATAAAAAAATGTACAGAGACATTCTTGATGACAATAACAATGTGTTGCCATCTACCAGGATGATGAAGATGAAACAACGGTGGACATTTTAGCGAGACATTGATTCCAAACAGTCAAGGAAACTCTCAATTAGTTTCAAAGTGAAAAAAAAACTAACTTGAATCTAATTAAAAATAAATAAATATCAGTTCATAGAAACAATACACGCAACCTTCAAGATACAGTATGAAGACTGTTTGTATGGAGAATTACACCTGAGCAATACATTCAACTAGTTTCTCCATACAGGAGGTTTTTATTTGACATATTAAACAAATTTTGGTAAGCGTGTTAAATTTTCCCTGTCATTCCACATTATTACACATAACTTAATTTATAGACATCTATGGTCTTATTCCTTTGCATGTATGAATTGCATCATCTGGTGAAAATTTCATGTCAATAGTACCTTCAGAAATATCTTTACTGAGGCAAAATGGTGACATGTTCGATACTTATTTTACCCGCTGTATAATTCTTTTGCCAAATACATTAAATAAGTCCATGCTAATAAAGAAAACAGTGTAGACAATGGTAAAGTTTGGGTGTAATAATAATCATAATCATATATACATGAATATATATATATACTGTATAATGTTGTTAGCTATATATATAGCTATAGGGGCAGGCATAGGTTTATGTTTAAGACACAAAGCATCACTGATCAGTTTCATGTTTACTTATTTTCATAAATATCCATCTTTACCTCATTGTGCTCGACTCGAACCAGCTTGTGATTGCCTGTTGAAAATGTGATGCAAATATTTGTCGGAAGACTTGAGCTCCTAACAAACATTCCTGATAAATGCGGTGCATTTGTGTACATGCTATTCATTAACATATAAAAGAAGAAAAACTGGCCAAGTTTTGTATGATTTAATGATTTGCAGATTTCTCCATGCTTCAACACTAGAGAGCAGCCCAACACACTGTACAATCATTCAAGCAGGTGTTTTTTTTTCCTAAACAAGAGGTGTTGCATTAACCCTGAATTTACCTTTCAGTTTCAAAACTCCATGTGTTCATTTGTCTTTCAGAGGACAACTTATTTCCCTTGCAAATAAAAAACACATTTAGGCATGCTTAGTAGAAAACTAGCACCACTTCCTTCTAAAGCTTTTCAAACAAACCGAAGGCAGTGCAATCACTAGTTTTCCTTATCAGTGGGCGTTTTCTGGACTTTGAACAGTGATTTAGTTATATATAACTTAGTGATGCTTAGTTCACATGAAAATTAACCTAGTCATTTAGATTTAAGGGGGGAAAGTAAGTATGGTAGCATTTCTTGTTTGTGCTTTCTTTTTATAATACTGTATGTACTGTAGGATGATCATATTTATATACAGTATGGCTGCACATCATCAGTATAAAAACTGAAGATGTCATTTTACTGCTGTAAATACCATAACCATTTAGTATAGTAAATAAAATGAAGTGGGTAAACCATCAATATTTCGACATTTTATGAAGTAGAGAACAATCTAAATCTAAAAAGCTGTAATAGAGCCAATGTGGGGTAAACTAAGATGCAGCACATGCAGTCATCGAAGAGAAAGGGCAAAGTATTAAAAAAGAAAGAAAAGGGAGGGGTGAAGAGGCATTGTGTTGTAAAAGGTACAGTGCAACAGGGAGAAGTTAGAAAGAGAGCGAGAGAGAGAGAGAGAGAGAGAGAGAGAGAGCTGCCCTCTAAAAGAACCAAGAGCAACAGCTGTTCCGAACAGACCCACCGCAGGACACATGGTGCAAGTAGTGACACGCTAAGGACTGGACAACTGTGATGAGGGAGAGATGAAGAGCAGGAGAGGCATGCATCTGGATTAGAAAGAGAGTCCCACTAGATATGTGGTATTCACAAAAAGAAACGAGATTTGGTAAAGGAACTCTGACAGATGAGGAACAACGCATATATGAGCGCAGTGGCACAGTACCTGAGAGATAGAGGGAAGTAGAGAGAGACAGAATATTAGAGGGAGAGAGAGAGAGAGAGAGAGAGCAGAAGCAAAGGGGTGGGAGACACACACCAAAAAAGGGCTTGAGCCAGAGCTGGAATCAATGCTTGCTGGACAAACGCAAAGACGGCAGGGAGGAAGAATAAGGCAACAACAGACAGAGTGAAAGAGAGAGGGAGAGAGTAAGAAAGCAAACAGCCTGATTTGTGAGGGGCATAAAAAAAGAACAGGGTGCACTAAGGACTGGGTAAGTGTATTAAAGTATGTGCAGTATGTTTTGAGGTAAGTGGTAGTGTACAGATTTATAGGAGTGGGAGTGTACTTTAGTCGAGGCTATGGAATAGAGCTGCGCCAGAACACAGACTGTAAGCTGTGGTATTCCACCATGTCCACGGGCCCCGGGCCCCGAGAGGCCCCTCTGCCCAGAGAGAAGCTGTTGAAGGAGTCTGGTGTGATGATGGGGAGCCTGGCACATAGCAGTCCTGTGGGACTTCAGACGCTACTCGACTTGTTTGTTGGAGTCTACCAGGAGTTCCAGTCCTCCAGTACAGCCAGGGATAGATACGTCAGATGCTTCCTGCAGTGGGGTCAGTAGTGTTCCCTCAGTATGGGTATGTGTGTGTGTGTGTGTGTGTGTGTGTGTGTGTGTGTGTGTGTGTGTGTGTGTGTGTGTGTGTGTGTGTTTCGTTGCTTAGTAACTGTGTTGTGCTCCAGTGGGCTCAGGAAGGATGTAGCTGGGAGGTGAACATGCACACAAGGTCGTGAAAGGGAACACTGTTCAGAGGTGATGTGGTCATGTGGGCGAGAGTATGCCAAAGTCACTGTGTGTCCCAGAGATCATCAAAAGACTCTTTTAATATTAGTATTTATCCCTGTGTGTTTCAGATACGGCAAATGTATATGTATCTTGGTGGGGACCAAATATCCTCACAAGGAAAGACATTTCTGACAGTTTAGACACTACCTAACTCTCGGCACATTAATAATCGTCCTAGTGATTGATAAAGCAAAGATTAATGGTTTAACCAAAGAGTAAGGTAAACTGCCATCTGTCAGTGGTTTATAACAAAAGTACCTGCCCCTGCCACATCCATTCGTGCCCCCCACAAACACAAACACACTGGTCTTGTCACTCCGTACATGGAGGTCTAGACTTCACCATGACTTGATGACTTCATGATGGAGAAGTAGCAAATATAGCCAGAATCAACATACACACAGAACCAGGCTGTTACAAATATACCTCTCAAACACTCAAAAAGTCTAATTTGCTGTTATACTCTACATGTACAGTTAATACAGTCAAGACGCCTTAAAAAATCCATGACTACATGTGTGTAAATATGCTAGAGATGGAACAATGCCAGATCTTCTGAATCACTGGGTATCCAACAGGTGCTGGAATACCAGTGGCCACTGGACAGAGCAAAGCCCCAGCAAAGCCAGAGTTATTTTTTGCTTAAGTTACAGTTGAGTCTCCAGCTCCCATATAGTGTCAGCTGCCAGTAAACGTGTTTATGTACAGTATGTCATGAACAGGGGGAAGAGCAAGAGAGATTCGTTGGCGGTGCCTCTGTTATAGTGATATTTCCATTTATGTGGCTGGCAGACTGCTCAGCTCTGTTCCACTGATGAGGGGAAATGGTAAACAGAAGGAAGGGTGGGGAGTGATTCCCAACTTTCCACAAGCATGCCTATGGCCCACCATCAACATCAAGTTGGTGTCACTGCACCCTTAGTGGCTTTCCAGGTGCTTTTTCAGCACAAATCACCTATCAGTACATGATACTGTTTAGAGAAGTACAAAAAAAGTTGATATAGTTTGGTAAAGTAAAATGGTTTACGTTTGATAAGTGTTTAGTTGATTGCAAGGTTTAAAGTTTGTTTCATGAAGCGTGACGTGTTTTGTAGCTGATGCATAATGTCAAGAAGTTATTGTACTATGTCTTTAATTGGCAGAATAAGGAGATTTAAAGCATTATTTGTTATTTTTTATATTAATATTGGCATACCTGCATCTCTAAACTCAAGTTCAAGTAGAAACAGATCAGAGATGCACAAAAAATCCTTAAACCACTTACTGATGCAACTTTTACCACAGAACAAAGGAATGCGGTAAAACATTAGCTTAGCCTAACTAACAGCTTTATACCTAATCTGTTAAATGCTAGCTGACTGTCAGACGTAAACAGCTACACCAGGATTTTAGGCCTTATTCTCATTGTTACATCTGATAAAGTTTATATTTTGTTAGAAATGTAGATAAACTTTTTAATTAAATTAATTTTTAAAAAATTCATTCTTTATGCTATCTGATGCTTAAAGGCCACTGTATGACTTTACAAATATATTATTACAGAGAAACATAGTGAGGTACAGTATAATGTACAGTATAATGTAAATGTAAGTGGAAAATCTATTTTTATTATAGATTTCTATTGAAAGTATTGTTACCTGAAACAAACAAACAAACAAAAAAAACTACAAAAAAAAACCCAGACACGAGTCAGAGTTTATATGCATACTAAATGTTACCGTGCAGTTATTCGCATGGAATTTAATTGCACACTCATAAGCACATTTAAAAAATGTATAGCACCATCAGTTAAATTTTGGAATGAACTAAAATGTTACGTGTTACCGTAAAGTCCACGGAATGAACGTGTGAGATCTCGTTTATTGAGTACTTAACTGCACACTCATAAGCGTGTTTTAAAATGTTTTTATGATATAAGGTCATTTTCCATTTAAATTTTAAAGTAGCATATCTTCTGTCACTGTGGACCGATTGAGATGAAACAACGCCTATATGTTACCTCAAGCTCGGCCAAGTACAAATGTGAAAAATTGATCAGTAGTTTTTACGTAATGCGTGCACAAACAAACAGAAAAACAGACAGACAGAAATTCCAAAAAACATTTTGTTATGTTCTATTACTCATCTTACGGCCCCCATCGATGTACATTGAAGTCAAAAACGCTACAATGTGTACATGTTTGATCAGTACAGTATCTCGTCTTTATAAAGATATGTGTGAATTTACACACATGCCCACACATACAAACAATGTGTTAGCATTAGAATTCGGATAAAAATACATTACTGATAAATGTACCTCAGTAAATTTAAGCCTTAACATTATTGATCAGAATTGGATTTCGTCTTGCGTGTGGATTCCGACAAGTACATAGTCCAAAGGTTTGGTCCAAAAATAGTATTTCCTTATGACTGAGTCATGCCATACTTCTTATGCTTGATCAGAAATCATTACTCACTTTTTTAGTCATGCAATAAATGCAATCATGTGGCTGTGATTCTGAGCAACAGGTGTATTGTAAAACAGCACTGCAATGACTTGCTTAGATTCAACCCTTCCATACATTTGTACAGGAATTAATTAGCAGCTACTAATCATAAAAATTTCCCTAAAAATATTGTAACTTGTTTACAAATTCTACATTGTAACTTTTAACTTTACATACCCATTTTTTAAACACCTTGTTATCAACTGATATCCTGAATAATGTCAATCAGGTGTTACAACATGGAGCTTATCTTAATAGTCCTATAGCCACTACAGCCACGTCTGCTGACAAGAAGAGATTTTTAAATCTTGTATATTTAGTAACTGTGGAGATATTTCTAATTAACAATCTAACGTAATTGTTACAGTGATAAATGATACTAGAAATAGTTTAATTGCTAAAATTAAAGTCAAACTTCAGACTCTTTTTAAATAGCTGTTAGTCTTTACTAGTCTTAGACTATTTTAACCCATTTAAATTGTCAATAATACTGTGTCGAGCTGGTGTCAATGTTTCTATGCATTATAGTATTCCTTTATAAAGTGTCTTTAAGAGTCCCTTCCTTTGAGGCTCAGCTTTGGACAATTTGTTATTTTAAACATGTGTGTGAAGGTTATCATTTTCTACTACATACAGTATAGGGACAGATTGATAACCAATATCTGATTTATGACCACTTCACCACTGCAAGTAAATATTCAACAACTCTCTAGCATTCGCTGTGTTTGAACTTAGCTAGCAAGGTTTTAAAGAGCTTTAGGTAAACTATCTGTGTTTATTAAACTGTACACTGGTCCCTCGACTAGGCAATGTTAAAAAGTAAATAAATAGATTTCTACAGTGATATTTATTTATTTTTTAACATTTAAGTCTCAAAGTATGTTAAGTATGTTATAGGTAGAAAACCCCAGATTTTTTAAAAATCTTTTTATAAATTTTTATCTTTTCTGGTTTGCCAGAATTTCCCCACAGTAATTAGCATTTTTACACACACATACTGTACATTGATTTGCAATAATATTATGACCACCTGCCTAATATTCAGTAGGTCCCGTTCTGCAATCAAAACAGTAATGTGTGTATGTTCTGACACCTTTATGATGGAACCAGGATTATTTATTTCAGCAATTTAAGTGCTAGTAGCTCTTCTATTGGATCGGACTACACAGGCCAGCCTTTGTTTCCATCTGCATCAATGAGCCTTGGCCACCTATCACACTGTGACAGGTTCACCAGATTTCTTTCCTTCGACCACCTCAAGAGTTGAAGTTTTGGTGGTGCGCTGACTCAGTCATCTAGCCATCACAATTTAACCCCTTGTCACAGTAACTACAGTTACAATATCTTATAACAATGGCACCTGAAAGTGGATGGGATATATTAGTTAACAAGTAAACAAAAGAAAAAAATATGCAAGCGGAAGTAGTTGATCAACTTTGACAAGAATCGAAGGTACTTAAAAACTTCAACTCGTGTTCAGTGGTCAGGACCTGCCAAAAGTGGTCCAAGGAGGGGAAACTGGTAAACCACGACCGGTTGATTTGCAACCAAAGCTCCTAGAGAGCAAAGTTTTCAGATCCATTGAAAAAAAGATTCAAGATTCAAGATTTAAAGAGCTTTATTAATCCTAAAGGGAATTTGCTTATTCTTGGTTACAGTTGCTCACGGTTGTTATCCGGGAGGAAGGGAAAAAGTAATAAAAAGGGAAAAAAAAAAAAAAAAAAAGCTAGCATAGCTCAAATTCCTGAAAAGATTATTGCTGGTTCTCATAGAAAGGTGTAAGAATACACACAGACAGAACATCACTGTTTTGGTTTGCAGAATGTTGGACCTACTCAATATTAGGCAGGTGGTCATAATGTACTGTAATGGCTGTAATAATGTATGTGATTGCAAGCTGGCTTACATAAAGAATGAAACATAGTCCGTTTGGTCCCATCCCACAGAAACACCAATGCAGGACAAATCATCAATAAAAGTCAAGGCTGACCACGATACAAAGGTACCAGAACACCCAGTGCACCACAGCCCTCTGCACAAAGAGCCCAGGGCCACCAACCTATGTTCCAAACTCCCCAGATCCCAATCTAATCGAGCACCTATAGAATTATTTCATCTGTACATCCCAGTCTTTTATCTGGACTCAGCAGCTGATTGTCACAGGACTGTAGGTTTTCTGGTTGGCAGCATGACTTATGTGGGGATCAGAGTTTTTTGTAGCAGAAGGCAAAAATCACACAAAAGATCAACTTGTTAGAGTTTAATCAAAGTAAAAAGGCAAGCATTATGAAACATTTGTGCTTTGTACAGAGTTCAAAGTACAGAGAGGTTACTTAAGTAACCCCTATCAATTAAATAGAGTTTCGTCACTTTCTAAACACCCCCTGGCTACGAAAGAGATGGAATGGGACTCAAAATGCTCTTTCTTCCGATTCCAAACTCCTTTCCCTCTCTTTGTTTATCTCATCCCCTCTTAACACAAAGCTCTTTCACTTTATCTCTCTACCTCAAACTTCTCTATATCATAAACCTCTGGCCAGTCTCCGTACCCCGGTTTGTCCCACCACTCTCCTGCCTCAGTTACTAGCGTGAGAAGTGTTTGGGACATGGAGAAACACTTCTGGAAACTTCTTTTTACTAAAACAGTTTACACTGTTGCCTTGCTCTCACTTACATTCCTCTCGTGTATGTGTGTGTCTGTGTGTATGAGTCTGCGATCCAAGGCACTGGAAAAACTTGCCTTAAAAAAGTCTTAAGCAGTGGCAACCTATTCTTAGCATCATCTGTTCTATTTATGAACATTTCTTTCTTAAAGGGAAACAGTTTTTTTCTTATAACGGGAGGACACTTGATTCTGAGTGAGGAATGGACTTATTTAAAGGTAGAAGGGGTATCGGTTTAAAACAAAAGCAATTGAAGATCTGCAAGTTAGTGTACATCAAACAATTTCCTAAAAATTCACATTTTTAGCCATTATTGATAAATAGATAAATGTGTGAAATACTTTAAAAATGCTGTGCATGATTTAATATTGTATCAAAAAGACACTCAACAAAATCTTTTACTGGTAAAATTGTGCAAAAAAAGATTCAGGATGTGGTGCAACATGCAGATGTCTGATTTATCATTCAGCAACTTCCTGCAATGTGTTCATGTGGTCATTAGTAAAACTGAAAGGGTTGCACAAAAGCTATTACTGAAAAATTACCTATGGCCATGTACAGCATAGTACTGGACTAGAGAGTTGGTAGATAATTTGTTTGCTATCAGGGTTTAGTTTTTACACATACAGTATATGCATAATTAAAATCAAACTTCAAATTCAATTCACGGTTTTATATTAATGTGCTTGTTTGAATATATTGATGCTTCTATAGGAACAACTTATTTTTTGGGATGTTTATGGCAGACACATAATCTAAACCTAATACTGAACAGATTTTAAAAATTTTTAAGTATTCTTCAATTGGACATTTTTTAACAAGTTAATGTGAAATGTACAGGAAAGTTAAAAAAAAATCAAAGATTAATTATATTTATTTATTTTAAGATCTCTGTTTATAGATGCTATAATGCAAGCAATAAAAGGAATTAATCTGTATTTTGTTGACATTCCACAATGTAAATTGTAGTTATAACTGGAAGAAAAAACAACTATGACATGTTCTTTAACAAAAAGCTAAAAACTTTAATAATTGGTCAATTGTTATAGAATGGAAGGTGGGGTCACATCACCCTATAGTTTTTTATACAAAAGCAAGTCCTGTTTTTTTTATTTCTTACATGAATTGCATTAGGTGGCACAGTGACTTAGTCACTTAAACTAATCTTCAGGGGTTTAGGTTTGAATCTTGCCACTAGTGTGTTTGCGGGTTTCCCCAGATACGCTCATGTCCTCATGATCTAGGGTGACGGGTTTTGCAAAATGCCCATGCGGTGTAAGTGTGTCTGCTTGTACTCTGCAATATGTTGGTACCCCATCCAGGGTGTAACTTTAGGCCTTGTGGCTAAAGTTCTTTGATATAGGCTCTAGACCCCTGTGGTATAGATAATTAATGGATGGATGGAAGACTTGCATTATGTTAGTAGGATGGCATGGCTTATTTTTTTTTTATATTGTCAGCCATGTACAATAACCACAACCCCACCATCTCACGTGCTCCTTCTCCTTCTTATCACAATTCTTATCCTTTTTGTATATCACAGCTGACATTATTCCTCTTCACTTATCATATTACAGCAGAGCCTCTGGTGAGACAAGTGAAGAAGACGCGCATAAAAAGGGATGATTTCAACATCTTAAAGGTGATTGGCCGGGGAACCTTCAGTGAGGTAAGAGTCTTTTTATTGTCTAATACACAGTCTAATGCAGACGAATGTAGTAGCCATAAACATATGAAAATGCAGTTGGGTTGTTACAGGTTGCTGTGGCCAGAATGCGCAAAACTCAGCAGGTCTATGCACTAAAGATAATGAACAAATGGGACATGCTGAAGCGTGGAGAGGTAAAACAGTTCACATAATCCTTAAGCCTTCTGTATGGTCTTTCTAGGGTATCATATTATTAAGTACTTGTTTTTTTTTCTTCATACATATGTTCAGACAGCATGCTATCAGGAGGAAAGGGAGGTTTTGCTAAAAGGAGATCGTCGTTGGATCACTGAGTTGCACTATGCCTTCCAAGATGACAATTACATTGTATGATTTGATAGAAATCATGCATTTCATCATTTGGCTTTTATCAAATATATTAAGTGTCATCGAGCACACTGTACGTGATTAATATGTTATTTGTGCATTGTTCTGTTGTAGTACTTAGCAATGGATTACTATGTTGGAGGAGACTTGCTGACGTTGCTTAGTAAATTTGGTGACCATATTCCAGAGGACATGGCCCAGTTTTACTTAGCAGAGATGGTGATGGCTATTGACTCTGTCCACAGACTTGGCTACGTCCACAGGTAGATTTGGGTGGGTTACTAGTGTGCACTAGTGTGGTACTGTAGATTGAAATGCTGCTTAGCCACTGATTTCAATATTTTAATTTCCATTGGTGGAAAGCACAGTTACTATCTCTTTAAATATATAAAATATTATGGAAATAATGCTATTTTTGAACAAACAACACCTTATAAAAGAAAGTTTGAAAAAGCTTTAGTGCTGTCTCTTGGGGTCAAAATTTTCTTAGATAGTGTAATTAATATGTATCTAGGACCCCTATTATATATATATATATTTTTTTTTTCTTAGATAGTGTAATTAATACGTATCTAGGACCCCCATTATATAAATATTTATATTATTATATATTTGTGGAGTTTTTTGACTGTCCTGTCCTATAATAAGACTATATTTACCTAAAGCAAATAAAATCTATTGGTTATTGCAACTTGAAGCACCTTAAAATTATTATCTTTATCAAAAATTTGAATAAAGAAAATACATTGGAAAATACAGTGGGCATAACAGTCTACAGAACTGCAGTTAAAATTGCCAGTTGTTGTGATATAATAATGAAACCAAGATAATTGCAAGTCTAAAAGTCTGAAAGCTTTTATGTAAAGCCTCACAGCATGATGCTGCCACCACAATCTATCACCATGGGAATACTGTACTTTGGGTATTCTTTAGGTGATGAGCTGTCTTATGTTTACACCAAATCTTTTAAAATCACATCTAAACAGATTGCATTGGTGCAGCGAGTGACCAATACTTGCCAGATATTGCCCCCTTTTCTTCACTTTTGATGACCTTCATGGTGTTCCATGGTATATCCAATATTTTGGCAATCCATTTGTACAGTATCTCTGTATTCTGATTAATACCTTTTGACTGTAAGATCTCTGTAAGCTGTTTGCAGACTTTAGTAGTCAAATTGAGCCAGCAGTTTAATTAGGGGTGTGTAGACTTTTTAAACCTACTGTATATCAATCAAGTCCCAGTGTGTAGTAGTATATTTGGCTAGGTATGAGATTGTGCTAGGTATAAAAACCTGTGCTCTTTCTTCTAGAGATGTAAAGCCTGATAACATCCTGCTAACAGCAGATGGACATGTACGACTGGGGGACTTTGGGTCATGTTTAAGACTGCAGGATGATGGTATGGTGAGGTCACAGTGCACTATCCAGGAATAACTACAGGCGTAATCTGACATAATCCATCATTTGCTCGCATGTGTTATTTTTTTTAAGCATTTGAAGTTACCCAGACTCAAAAAATGCCTTTGAGTAAAACATAGGAATGTGACTGAATATACAGTGTGTGTGTGTGTGTGTGTTTGCAGGTTCACTCTTCATTGGCTGTAGGTACTCCAGACTACCTGTCTCCAGAGATCTTGCGAGCGGTAGAAGGTGGAGGAGGCTATGGTACAGAGTGTGACTGGTGGGCTCTTGGTGTGTGCGCGTATGAGATGCTATTTGGGTCAACTCCCTTTTACGCAGAGTCTCTGTCTGAAACCTATGCAAAAATAATCCACTTTCAGGTAAATGAGGGGGAAAAGGCTTAGATAGAAAGCAAAAGATTTTACAGTAAAGATGAGTTTAAGATTCAAGATCTCACAAGTAATAGAAGACAACTGAAATTTGAGTATTATCTTGGGTTCTGTATGTCTGTATATTTTCGTCTCTACAGGATTATTTTGAGTTTCCTGCATCTGCTGTGGAGATTTCCGAAGAGGCACGCTCCCTGATCACAAGTTTGCTATGTGACAGGAATGAGAGACTGGGTGCAAATGGCTCTGCAGATTTCCGGAGTCATCCCTTCTTCAGTGGACTTCAGTGGAGTATCCTGCACCAGTTGCCTGCTCCCTATCAGCCTGAAGTCTCCAACGCTACAGACACCTCCAACTTTGATGTGCTGGATGACTGCCTCAGTGAAACAGTACATACATATCCACTGTATTTTAGAGTATTTTATTGCCCAAGTATGGTTATGGAGCATGATACACAGCACTGGGATCTTGTGCCTGTGTTTGTGTATATGTGTTGTAGGAAACTTTAACTGATGTAATGGACAGAGCACCTACAGGAATTCACCTAGCATTTGTTGGATACTCTTATACTGCTACCAGGTGATAATTCTCTAAGATTATACTCAATGTCTCCAGTATCTACCTAATACTTTATACAATAAAACAATAAATTGGCCTTTTCCTGCATATCTGCTGTAATCCTCCACATGCATTGTGTGCTTCTTTTATTCTGCTCCAGAGAAACAGGAGCTGTGGACCGCAGCCAAGACATCATGATGGAGATTGACCAGCAGCCAGTTCAAGAGTCTCTGTACCTGCAGGAGAAACTGGTATAAAAAAAACAATCTCAACCATATTACACATTAGTTTCATATTAGCATTAGCATTTCCCAAGAAACATTGTGTTTCTGAAAACTAGCAGTAAAATGTGTATTAATTATTTAAAAACTACATGCATTAAATAATTTAATACTCATGTTTAACACAAAATAGTAGATTAGGATCAAAGTAGGCATACTGTAGATCACCAGTTGGGGTGTACTAGCATTTAAGGGTGAGTAGTACGTAGATAGCATGTCGCCCCAGCACCCAGATTCAATCCTGAGCTTTACTGGGGTTACTGCTGGTGTGAAGTTTGTCATATTCCTCCCATGTCCACTTGGGTTTCCTCTGGGGTCTCCACTTTCTTCCCAACTTCCAAAAGCATGTCAGTGGGTGGATTGCCTGTTCCATATCACCCATTGATGCAAGTGTTGGTGGAGACCATCCTGAGACTTCCTTCAGAATTAGATTTAAACACTTCTGCTCTAGATACACCCTAATCAGTTACTGAAGTTCAGTAGATAGATTGATAGATGGATGGATGGATGGATGGATGGATGGATGGATAGATAGATAGATAGATAGATAGATAGATAGATAGATAGATAGATAGATAGATAGATACAGTAGATACCTTCAAATCACATGATGATCACATACAGTATAATCCTATTGGTAATAAGTGTACACAAAAACCCTGATTGTAAATTATGTAAGAGGCATTTAATTTCCTGTGCTACAGTACCAGCTCTGGGTACCACTGCCTTTATCATGGTGCTCTAGATAACATTAGTGAGTGTGTCTATGAATATTTCAGAATCAAGTGTGGCAGCTCAGGGAGGCTCAGGAGGTGTCAACTCAGACAGATTTTCCCCTGGCCCTTGAACACAGTATTGTAGAGCCTCCAACCACACCAGATACAGAACAGACTAATGCCCAAATCCAGGAACTGCAGAGGTAAACTACTATACCTGTCCCACTTCCCTGCTTTGCATTTACCTGTCTGCTCTTTGTCTGCCCTACTTTTCTCACTAACCCACTGCCTTACAAACCACACCACCCTTCCTGGTCCACTGACCTACTTGTCCGCAAGCACACCCTTGTGAGCCTTATTAGGTGCTTGCACACTTTTGTTAAACCTCAGAATATTTCACACAAAGGTGCTTAAACAAGGTCATGTTCACCTTGGAACAGGACTTTATGCTCCTACAGTACCTTGCCTACTGTATTAACCACCCTTGCTATCTATTTACACCACTTATTTCAATTAGCTGTTATTCTTCTGCTCAATTCCTAACTGTTGACCTTGTTCTCTCAGGCAACTGAGGGAGGCTGAGCAGAGAAACAAAGACCTGGAACAAGAAGTAGACACCCTGCGTGATGAGATCCACAGACTCAAGGACCAGCAGGACAAGAAACAAGAAGGCAAGAAACAAAGCCATATGTGTGTGCAAAAGCTGAGGCAGTTTTCAGAAATTAGTTATTTCATTTAGTTATCAACTTTTAAATAAGAACAGTGCCAGATTGTAAGGTCACTAAAGGATCATTACTACAGTACATTCATAATATTTAGCCATTTCACACACTCAATCACTCACTTATCGTCTATACCGCTTTATTCTGTATACAGGGTAGAGGGGGCCTGGAACCTATCCCAGGAGACTTAAGGCACCAGGTGGGGTACACCCTGGACGGGGTGCCAATCCATGGCAGGGCAGCCATTTTACACAGGCTGTGTAAAAATAATAATTACAGAAATTTAACTGGAGCAAAGTGAAAGCATTCTCTGATGGAACATGGTTTTAAAAATCAAAGGGCATATTTTGAATAAATCTGAATAATTAACAGAAAATCATGATAACAAGCATAAACAAGCACTGTGAATGTAAGCGGGAGAGCAAGAATGAAGCACAGATGCCTATAACACAATAGTTAACTATAGCAGATGCAAGATACACAAACACTTAACTGCAACACATGTGATTATGACTTTCAGTTAAAGATGACTGCATAGGGAGCTTTGGAATAAATACAACAGGCACAATTAAATAAAAATAATGACAGAACGAACTTACATGGGATAGAAATGCTGAATGATTTGGGAAGCTGAGCGTTCCGGGCCGATTTATTTATTTAGCCGATGACTGCCAGTGTGCTGCAGAGCCTATTAAATATAGTGCTTTTTTTTCTCAAAATAATAATAGCACTGACCACTTCTTGTGCGTCTTTAAACAGTTAAAGCGTATTTTTAGATCGGTGATGCAATCTGATAAAAAGTTCTTTTTGATTATTATTGTTATTATTATTGTTATTATTATTATTATTATTATTATTATTATTATTATTATTATTATTGCACAATAAATTAAGCTTTGCTTTTAGGCCACAAAGAAAGTCAGAAGCTGTTTAGTTTAATTATAACTAGTTTAATTATTGCTTAAAACCTACGCTTTAAAGCTCAAAATAGTTGCTGAATGATATCAGATGGACATAAACCAACTCCCCACACACAAACACAGTGGAGCTCATTGTTATGCCATGAATGTTTATGTTTAAACCTTTACCCAGAGAACAGTTATAAATGTGTCATCCAGGAATAAGCCACCGCGAGTTCTGCACCAGCAGGCGCCAATCAAAGAAAGAGCGCAGCCACTCCACACCCAGGCCTTGTGACTAGAAAGCAGAGCGCTGAACCACCTCTCACTGCCTTCTGCTTTCACATCAGCAAGCCATTCTTAAAGAAAAAAAAAAATACTCTACAGTATCTTCTTATGCTTTACATGTGTGGAGCAGGCACCAGACGGGCACTCGGAATTACAGTATGCATGCCACCGCACTGTAAAGCATGACCTTTCTCCTGTTGTGTGGCTTATTGGCTTGCACATTCCTCTCTAAAGTGTAGTGCCAAGTCATGGGAGAAGGGGACGTATATATGTGTGTTTTTCCGTTTTCCACAGGACCGCACTAATGGCTCTTTCTCATCTGACCACAGAACTGTGTGTGTGCCCATCGCCTGTCTTTCTGCCTGCCTGCTGTGTGGAGCCTTTCAGGGATGTAAGCCTGCCTCTTAGCTTCTCTCTCTCTCTCTCTCTCTCTCTCTCTCTCTCTCTGCTTCTGTGTGAATGGAGCGATATTGTTTAAAATAAAGATGGCTCATTTAAACAATGCATGAAAGTACCCCTGAAATCAAAAACCTTTTTTTTTTCTTTTTTCGATAATGCCATTTATGTCCTTGATTCTAGTGTCAAGATACTTCTGTGCTAATTATACAGTACAAACTCTTCATCAGTTACTCCATTTTAATATTTTAACATTCTGGCCTGGACTTTTCTTGTTTCCTGTCTTGTGCCTTCCTGTAACAGGGTAGTGTATGGGTTCTCAACCCTTTTTTTCTGCCACGGAGCATTTTAACAATAATATAAAACTTTCAGTACACATTTCTTATATGAACATTTCATCAATTGTGTACAATCATATTTTGTTTTTATTTTTAAAGGTAAATAACATTTTATTCCTGACATTTACAATAACAGAATAAGTTATGTCCAAGTTGACAAAATTTATAGGCCTACTTGTTTTTTTAGTCATGAGGTTTGGAAAACCCCATTTTATTGACCAATCAAATGGGACAAATATCCTGAAAGCTCATATCAAAGCTATTATATTATAATAACTTAGAGGTGCCTTGACCACACTTTCACAGTCACAGGGTTGTATGCTTTAGCTCACAGGGGACACAGGGTGTTTCCAATGCCTATGCATGCAGATTCACGGGCACTGATATTTTTTATGAAGGTAAAGTATAAAGACGTGGCCAATCATTTATTGTAATCACAAAATCAGTGGCACATTCATCTGGGAAATAATTATGAAAGATGTCGAAAGAGAAAACACAGCAAGCAATCCAGAAGCCATTACCTCCCTGTTGTGTTTTCACGGTGCTTCATAATGCTGTACTGTACATTACTTTTATATTTGCAGAACTCAGCAGTGCCCCCTGTCTGCCATTACCCACTAGTGAGACCTCTGCTGCGCCACCTGCTGATCTTCCACAGGGTGAGTGGAAACCACTGAACCACTGATTAACTAGTGATGATATTAGAAGTGAAAGTTAAATGTAATTTTTATCAGACGCTCAACAGAGGAACTATTTGGGTGGAGCAATTCATTATATAGCAAGTTCTCACTAATGCCAGCCTATTACATGCTGGCATAGGGAAAGGGTACGCAAGGCAAAAATATCATGCTGCTGGACTACACTGATTTAGAAATGTACAAAAACCACAGATAATGCTGCAACAGTGCCATTTTCAGGTTAGGTATAATCACCTGACACAACCGTCACTGGTAAAACTGCATGAATTTGCAGTCTGGCTTTAAATAAAAACCACACTTTGTATCACTTCTTTTGTGTTTTTTTTATGATATCATATTTGTGGTGCTGTTTTGCTTGGTTCAAAATTCAAAATGACCTGATTTAAGGCTGAAAAAACTAAACCTTATATGTTAGCATGTTAGCTTTGTTAGCATGTATGCGTCTCTGTTAGCATCTCTTTGCATTTTTTTTTTTTTTTTTTGTCTCTCAGGCGCGTTGGCCACAGGTGAAGACTGAGTCATACCTGCTGGTGTGTGCAGAAAGCAGAGAGCTCCAGATGTGGGAACGCTACTTCAGCTCTGAGCTCTCCTGAGCACCGCTGTGCAAAGAGCCAGTGTCAGGTTTTCTGTGTGGGTCCAGCATAATTTTCTGACATTCTCAGTCAGCTTGTATAGTCCAAGCTCTAACTAAAACTCTCCACACCTTCCTCTAAGCCACACTGCTGAGACCCGTCCTGTCGTTAATACCAATCAGGAGTACTGTAAGTGCAACTGGGGTTCAATCAGTAACAAGTAGCAAGCTTAATTTGTTAATGTTTACTTTATAGGCCTCATTGATCTTCACTGATTTCAGTTTCATGCAGGCTGACACTTGATTGCACTTGTTAATGAAAAATGGGTATATGGTCTTTCAGTTTGTATGATACTCCTTTTGATACACACTTAAGCTTGTTTTTACAAGTCCCATCTGATCTATCAAAGTGATAGGGTGTGTAAGGCACGGACACTAATACACTCACATTAGCTTAGGCAAAATCAAATAAAAAAAGAGGAGAGGACATAGAGAAAGACCACTGAATCCCAGGTGTGCTGTTGTAATGCACTGTGTACTGAAAAGATTTTATTATCTTTTGTACAAAGTAAGTATTAAAGGTATTGCACATTTAAGAACTATAAATGTTAGCCAACTAGTACATATTTATTACAGGACTACTAAATTGTATTTGTCCATAAAATGCTTGAGTGAATAATTGCTTTTTAAGGTGTGGTAAAGACATTATTATATCATTATCGAGGTGTTAATAAGAACTAGCAAAGTTGTTTTTTATCAAAATAAATAAAAACCGTGTGCCTCCAAGATTTACTTAAGTTCACTTTCACTTTGTTAACTAAATGATATATTGATATATTTGGTGTAGAGCATTGGATCTTGGCTTCCAAAACTTCTCAAGAAAGATTTTTTTTTATTAAAGCACAAATATTATTGACATGTATAAAAAATATTGACCAAAGAAAGGATTATAATAACTGTACAGGCATAATGAACCTGATATTATTAACATATTAGAATAAAATGTGGTAAAAATGGAAAACCAGTTACGTAAACTGATTTAAAACGACAGACTGCACCCAAAGAATATGCTTAAAACAATGTGTTCTTTAACATGCATTCTTTTTATGACCAAAAGTTTGCGGACACCTGACCATCACATCTTTTGGTGTTAACCAAAATGCCACCACTAAGTTTTTTTATATGATGTTTTTAAGGTGTAGACTTACACTTTCTTTTTAGCTTGACAGTGCCTTGTCCAAAACTTGCACCCAAGTTGGAATGGATAAAACATTTAAGTGCCTTAAACAGACCTCTGACCTTAACTAATCTGAACGCCTTGGGCTCTCCTTGCCCAAAATCAGTGTCTGATCTCACTAATGCTCTTGTGGCAGAATGATCACATTTTCAGCTATGCTGGAAAATTTAGCGGAAAGTCTTCCTAGAACAGTGGAGGTTATTATAAGCGCAAAGGATAACAGAATGTTCCAAATAAAATATATGGGTGTGATGGTGAGACGTCCACAAACCTTACCTACTGTACCTTGTGTATTTGTATATCATAATGCTAGTGGGCCTACATAACCCTGCCTGCTCATGTTACCAGGTATGCAGATTCAGCAGAGGCTCAGGGAAACAGTGCGTTGGGTTTCACATGTAAAACGCTGTGGTTGGGTAGAGCATGAAGGGTGAGATGCGGGGCTGAGAGGGGGTCTCCTGCATATGTTTGCGGTAGTATCTGCGCAGTGCTGGGCTGTCGGGGTGCCTCTGACGTACGTGCATGAAGTACTCGTCTGGTCGGCTGGAAGTGAAGCCGCAGTCCTCGCACACAAAGATCTTGGAGCGTCGCTGCCGGTAAGCGTACTGCTGCCTCACACCATGGATCTTGCGCAGGTGAGACTCCAGTGAGCAGCGCTGCGTGAAGGCCTTCTCACAAAGCTCACACCTATATGGCCGGATACCTGCACACAGGAGTGCGTGGGTGAGAAACGGAGGGCTTCTAGCGGGGAGAGATCTCTGCAAGAGGTGCGTGTGTAGAGTGTCATCACCTGTGTGTGTGCGCATGTGCCTCTTCAGGTCAAACGTGTCGTTGAAGCCTTTGCCGCAGTACCTGCACGGGTGTCTCTTGATAAGGCTGTGGCACTTCAGGTGTCGAGTCAACATGCGCTGGAGTGGGAAGATTTTATGGCAAACGGGACACTGGAAGTCTCCAGAGCTGGGGGTAGGAACCTGGAGACGAGACAGGGAGAAAAATGCTTAAGGGAAGACATTCCAGTTTTGTTCATTTCGGATCTTCCAGCTGTACCAAAAGACTAGAACGACCATAACATTACATAGATTTACAAATTAAATTGTCACAATTGTCTGGTGTTTTATTCCCATAAACATCCACTTGAACACTTGATTGCACTAATACCTTCATACGCACACCTACCAATAGGACGACCCTCAATCAAACTGCAAAAAAAATTAAATAGAAGTGAGCTGTATTAGACATTTTAATTAGTTTGAAAGGGTCATACCTTGGATCTGGTTGTTGACGCTGAATCAGAAGGAGAAATCGACTGTAAAAGACTCTGAGGAAGCTGCTGAGAATGGCAGTGTTCAGGACTCATTGTTCCTGATTCATTGCTGCTAGATGCGTATGTTGACTCGAGGTCAGCACTGCTGGATATGTCAATCGGCTCAGAAGGAACGCTGTTTAACAACGGCACTGACTGCAGGTCGACGGTGTCAGGTGACTTTACTGTCACTGCTGAAAAAACATACAAAAAAGAAAACTGATATTTCACTAGTAAATTATATGACTAATTACCTATATCTTTACCAAAGCTAACAGAAAAAGTTACACAAGTGATGAATGTACGTCAGGAGGACCTTCGGCAGTATAAATCGTAACGGATATGATGCTTTCGATTTGTCTATTCATAATGACAGAATAAAGTTAATCCTATCCTAAAGAATGCATTTAATTCTTTTTATAAACGCACATCCTTAACCCGCTCACCCACAGCAAGGAATATGCAAAAAATAAAAAATAAATAAATAAATGTGGAAATTTTTACATTTCAATTCAATTAGGACTAATACACTACTTCAAAAGTTAAAAAGTGTCAGTATCATGAATGCATTCTACATTTAACCTGAGTATCTAATCAGCAATCTGATTCCAGTGCGAGTTTTATGAGATATCTGTTATCACATAATGACTCTACCTGGTCACTCTTCTGATCACTTCTAGCATTGTCCGGTAATAAAGATTGTCTAAAGTTGAAAACTAGGCCTAAATCACACAAATTTAGGTCTAAATAAAATATAAAATCAAATCTGATTTACTTCTCATACCATCCTTCATAGCTGTAATGAATTTTTAATTGCAAGCCATTAGGGATATTACTTCTGTGATTGTTTAGAAACTGCTGCATTACCTGCACTGATGTGAGTGATCCAGGATGAGTTTTGATCATCTCCCCAAGTCAATTCACCGCATGCGTCCCGCTTCCTCCTCACCAAAAATGATCGTGGCATCCTTGGTATTCTTTTTAAAACCTCCTTTGAATCAATCTAACTGCCTATTTACAGTAGCTTTACTTTCTTTACGCTCTCAACTCAAACTTTAACTCGACTTAAACTTTAACTGGAACTGTATCTACTTCAACATGTCACCTTAAACCATGCAACCCCTCACCTGTACACAGACACTGTGTTCACAGCTGATCTGCGCCTCACTCTTTACTGTAATCCTCCTGCGTGTGTCATCTAACCCCCCCCCCCCCCCCCCCACCCTATTCAGCGGTTAGAAAGCGCAAATCTCAGTGCTCATTTCCATACCTCTGGAGGGAGGCCACGGCAGCAGACACACCTGTGTGTGTGTGTGTGTGTGTGTGTGTGTGTGTGTGTGTGTTAACTGCTGCCCTGAAGATTTTGCATGCCAGGTAGTGAGAATCTGGTCTCTTCATTCAACTGGTCCTTCCATGCAAATGGCCCACTGGCTCTGCCGGCATGGAGGGCACGGCCTGCCTAACAGGAGCACGCACAGCTTGGACTGCTAGTAAAATTTGGCTTTTATTTATCGTTCCATATAATTGTCTGCTGGGTTTGAATCACCTGGGCCCAGACAAAGGCCATTCAAATCTCTCTTTTACTGTTTACTATCTGTTAACTACCCGGTTTAGAGAATTGAATGAACCTCTCTCCCCAATTTACAGGTGGCTTTTCCTTTTGTTGCACAACAGAAAGGGTGAAAAATCATTCCCACCATGTCCGGGAGCACCATTAAACTTGAAAATGTTCATGCGTTCAGTGGATAAATGAATTGTATACATATTTGAATATGAATAGGCATAGAACTTGTTTCCACACTATAATGTAGTTATATGCTATACAGAGATGAGCTTCAAGGGATGAGCGTTAGGCTCATTACACTGAGCTCTGACTGGCAAATATATCTGCTTGCATCATGTCGTGCAGCCTGTATGCAAACTGTCTCTCTGCCTCTTAGATAGCAGAAGACGATCCCTGAAAGTAGTTGAGTTTTGAACCGATAGTCAGTAATAATTAATTAGCTAAATAAAATCATTAGACTACATTTGGACATTACTGATAGTCCAAATACGTTAATTAGACTACTTTTTAAAACATTGTTTATATGTGTTAAACATATTTATGACTTTTTATACTTCTTCAGATTCAGATTCAAAATACAACTAATGTAAAATAGAGAGGAAAATATGTGGATTTTTTTTTAAGTGCTTTAACTTATTTTTTTTTATAATTAAAGGAAAACGTTTTGTATGTTGCATATAGCTACTATTTGCATATTCTTCTTCCTTGATCAGGAGTAGGTTTACTAACTTGGCCCTACTGTTGTGTTTATTCATGGGTCATACGGTTCATTATTATTATATATGACGGAATCTTGAATAATACAGTCAGGCATTTTGCATGCATCATTACTATTAACTACATAGCTACTATTAAACAAAAAAAATGCTAATAACTTTTATTTACACAAAATCTAAGGAAATGCTACGCAATAATTATTTAATGTATTCTCTTCATAAATCTAATAAAAATTATCATCTTAATGCATTATTAAAAATAATTATATATTTTTTAAATATTTGTTTCTCCTAATGCAATTTTAATGACTATATTTTAGCGTTCTTTCTTTTTCCATCACAGACAACATCATAGTACAAGTTGTGTAGTATACTCAAATTTGCAATACATCAGTCAATATCACATATTCACTCATGTTAGACTGGAAATCTATGATTTAAGACTACAGTAGTAGGATCCCTAATAGGTGAAACATGATTGGATCAGTGCAAAACTCATATTTAAAGGAATCATAAATCACACTAATTGAATTTAGTAAACATTCCATATAAAAAAAGACAAGAAGGTTTATTAGAATGTAAGTTATGTACATCTATACTCAATACCATATGCAGGCTGGGTAACAGTATGAAAATTAGTCTCGTCCGTTAAAAAACAGAAAACAATTAAAAGTTGAAATGCCCCTTTTACTTTACTTACATTCACTTTAAAAGCATTATTTATATTTCCACGGTTTCAGTTCAGTTACTTTTCTTTCGCAAAACTAACAATCTTTTTCTCTGGGTCTGTAAACAGTGGATTGGTGGCGTCAGTCTGAAAGGCCACTGTATATAATACAGTACACTCACTGGCATCTAGAGACTCTCTCTAACTGTATGCAAATCCCCTCCTGCCTGCTGCCCTCTGCCCTCAGACAAACACACAGGAAGCCTCACTATTTCTGCTATTGTGTGTGGAAGTAAAGTAATGATTCTAAGCATATGATCAACTGTTGGAGGTAAAGGAGGCAGAATATAAGCTCTTTGATTCAAAATGCATATGAGATGCTTCTATTGTTCTACTAAGTGTACTTTGCAGCGCAAACATAAACACTCTGTACTGAACATTGCAGTTTTGCATAGTTATTTGAACAGTGACCAGTGAGGGAGGGTGCTGTGTTTGACTTTTAAATGTTCCTATTTCTAATGTGAACCACACCCGCACAAGAAGAAAAGAACCGGGCGTCTTTTTGTTCACTACTAAACACCAGGCTGAGTGAAAAGAGCTGTCTGTCAGAACAAAAACAATGTTGCCTGAAGAATATAGGACTGTTGCAAACTGACTTGGACTGTTATTTTCAGAGAGGCAATGAAAAAAACTTCAAATGCATTGAAACACAGGTGTTTTTGCTTATTGTTTCGTTTCACATTTTGGACGTTGAGACAGTTTTGTCAGTTTTCTTTAAATATTCCTATTTAGCCTAAGTGCAGTGTTTCTTTACATTATTACTGTAAATGACAAACAACAATCAGGCTACATGACAAATTACACATTTACATCTAAGTGTATTTGCCTAATGGATAGAAGAACCTTTACTTTTTAGTTTACCGTCACAGTGAAAAGGTACCTTGCAATTTATCCCCTCCTATTGTTTCTGTAAAATATTCCTTTAATTAAAGAGACAAAAAAGTATTGCCTTTTTTTTTTTTTTTTTAGACCCAAATTTCGCACCTTCGGAAAAAGATTCAAAGATTAAACATACTTAAGAAATCTATTAGAATATAAATTTCAACAGTTTTTTTTAATGTTTATTTTATGTTGTTTTTTATATGTTTATTTGTAAGATCTTTGCATACTTAGACTTCTTCCTATAGGAAAATAAACAGAAATTACTAACAGTATCGACAAGATGGAGCAGGATAAGATTTTTTTTAAATTATTACAATTTTTTACCTAATTTGTTCTATGTGTAGCATACATTTTAAAAATAGAGTGGATTAAACTTTTCTGTTGAGCAGAGTAAAAGTACAAAGCCAGTGAAATGCTGTTAGCATCTAACCAAAAGTGCGAAACAGCAAGTCACATTAAGTGTAACGTGCAAAGAGACAATAAGGTGGCAGTAAAGTGCAAGTGACAACATGCTATCGGTGAGTTTAAAGTAGGACAAACCGTACACATGGCATCATGTTAAAAATCTAAAACACGAATTACCGTTATAACGACAGTGCAATGCTGTGAACAAAGTGTGTGTAACAGTGCAAATGACCATTTAATTATTAATGGCTACTGGTAAATAAAACTAATGCAGTAATATTAAAATGCATTTTGCATGATTACATTTACTTGCCAAAATATTTTTTATTCTCAATAAAAATATATTCTCATAGTATAAAAATATGTATAAGGTCTAAGAGTACCATCAAACCAAAAGCATGTTAGAAAGCAGTTCTGCAGCAAAAGAAAAAAACACACACAAGTCAAAAGATTTTCTTAGTACATTAGTGCTAATTTAAATGCTTGGTGGGGAAGTAGGTCTTTGTTTGAAGAGAGGCAGAGACACAGCTGTTTTGACAGCAATGGGAAGTTCAAAGGGAGTTCAAATCACCACCTGGGTGACAGAGAGGAGTCTTGATGCTTGTCTTTCTTGTGGGACATCTTAAGGGGATGTGGGGAACTTGGTAAGATTAATAAAGAAATCTTCCAGCTTCATTTTAGATTAGTTGTCTTAAGGTGGCAATAAATTAAACAATCACATGAATTGTCTTCGTGGAGATGCATTGTTAGATCCTCCTTATACTGGAAATGAGAAATCATGACTAAGTCAAGCAAGCAATGCAAAGAAAAACATACTGTATATACCTAGACCCGTAGCTGCAATGTAAATGAAAATATAAGTTATGTTGATTATGTAGATAGCTGATTGTTTTGAGACTCTAGAATTAAGATTCGATGCGTTGGACCTTTAGTCTTCATTTCAAAGACATAACTCCCTACACAAGCCTAGGCTCAAGTAACGTGATTGACAGGCAAATAGTGTCACCTCCTTGTCATGGCTGGTTGGATTGTTGTTGGTCTAGATTTGTTTGTTGTCCTACACAACACAAAAAAACTGACTTTTTTAGTTGGATAGTTTTACAGCTACCAGAATGTGAACAGTTTTTCTTTTTTGTAAACTGATTCCCCACCTTTAATCTTATTGCAGTATTAATGTAGGATAAATATTTTATTTTCCCTTCTCACTATCATAAATGGTTTTCTACCTTTATTGCCAGGGAAGGTGCATATTGTGTAGAAAATACACCAGTTGTCCTTAAGATCCGATTATTTTTAATAAAATATTATTTATACTTACTTTATATTATTTATATCAGTTGGAAGATACGTACTAAAGTTGCAGACATTCAGATTTATTTATTTAAGGCTTTTATCAATGGTTGTTGTCGCAAAGCAGCTTAACAGAAGCAAAAAGAAAGTTTTAAAAGTGTGAGGAAATAAATATATGCATAATTCATAATTATAAAATTGCAATGATATGCAAGTCAAGGGCGACGGTGGCAAGAAAAAAACTCTCTGAGATGTCAATAGGAAGAAACCTTTAAATAAATTCATCCTCATTTGGGTGAAAACTGATGGCAGGGATTGATTTGTAGTCATACTGTGTGTAATGAGAACTGGGAGTTCAGTGTAATCGGAGATGTGTTCATGATAATATTTGTTAACTTTGTCTGACTTGTCCTGGTGTCCTGATTGTGGTTAGAGATCTCGTCCCTGGATGCCCTGTGTGGTCTGCCTGGGATGCGTGTGCTGACTGTGGACGGTTCCACTTTTTCACGAAGACGGTCTTGTTCTTGGCTGATGCAGACAACTGTTCTCTGAGGACTTGTGACTTTAGTCACTCGATAGTTTAGGACTGGAGTTTCCAAAGGTCTACCCGAGGCTCCAACAACAAACTGGACTCAATTTAACTTAAACACATCTCCTGTTATACTGAGCTTCCAGTCTCACACAGTATGATGCAGATCAATTCCTGCTATCCGTCTCACCCAAATGAGGATGGGTTCCCTGTTGAGTCTGGTTCCTCCCAAGGATTCTTCCTATTACCATCTCAGGAAGTTTTTCCTTGCCACTGTTGCTATCGTCCTCGGCTTGCTCATCAGGGACAGTCTTATCATTGTGATTGATACACATTCACATTTCAAACAAACTTAAATAATTATTTTTGATTGTGTAAAGTTGCTTTGCGACAATGTCAATTGTTAAAAGTGCTAAACAAATCAAATTGAATTGAATTGGACTTTCGTTATTGTAGGCTTAGGTAAAAAATTGTTTGTGGGAATTTCAGGCCCGAACTATTGAGTGACTGCAGTCACAATTCAACAGAGAACAAGTGCCTAGATCAGCTGGATCTATGATCATATTTATGGTCAAGTGAAACTGTCCCCAGTCACCGCATGCATCCCAAGCACACCACATGGAGATCTCCTGGGGCACCAGGATGAGTCAGACAGGTCCAGAACAGTTAGTTATGATCAGAGTCACATACTGTACATTATAAGGTAAATGTACATATATTTAGTGCAAAGGGGAAGCAGTAACTCCCTCAGGACAAACTTTCACTCACTCACTCATCATGCATACCACTTTTTTCCTGTACTGTATGCAGGGTTGCGGGGGGGACCTAGAGGCTATCCAGGAGACTTAGGGTACAGGGCGAGGTACACTCTGGACAGGGTGCCAACACACACACACACACACACACACACACACACACACACACACATTTATTCACACACTATTGGCAATTTTGGGAATGCCAATTAGCCTAATCCGCACGTCTTTAGACTGAGGAAACCGGAGTACCCAGAGAAAACTGGACGGGAATCAAACCTGGACCCTGGAGGTGTAAGGCGGCAGTGCCAACCACTAAGGCACCTCAGGACTAACTATTACAGCATAAATAAAATGAAGCGACAGAAGGAAACACAGACATGATCGGGTCTTGCGGATGTAACCAGTCACTTCACCATCAACAAACCTGAGTGATTAATGAGTGTGGAGGAAGACAGCATCCAAACATACTGTAGCAATTCACCATCCATGAGCCCCACAAATCTGCACCTTTAGACATGTACACTTGGTGGCACCATCTCAATGATAAGGCTATACTGTATATAATGCTGCAATACCATACACAGCCACAAGGACTTCTGTTTTCATCTAAACATCAGAATAATGTAAATCTAATGTAATGCAAATGTGTCATTATTATTATTATTATTATTATTATTAGACTTTATGGCCTCTTTTCTCCCCCTATAGTAATTTATCTTTATGTCTTTATAAGTCTCCTATAAAGTCAGCCTCCTACAGTATATACTGTATTTATATATATATATATAAAGAAAATGCTGACTTCCCCCACGTGTATAAAGGATGAACGTTATTTTATGTCAGCGCGTCTGAAGCGTAAAACTGATCTCGGATCAGATGCGTCAGTTTAAACCAGGAAATTGTGGCTTGTTCTGAACAGCCGCCTGAGAAGCGGATGCCTGTGAGCATTTCACCTCAGATGCCTTTCCTATAAATGTGGCTTGTCGTTCTGTGACAAACTCATCACGTCAAAATGGGGTAAGTCCAACAAAAAACGGTCTTTAAACTACGTTCGGTTGGTATCTTGTTTATCTTATTTCACTTTAGAGGTTTTTAGCGTGTCATCGCCTCTTCTTGCTTCCTAAGTCAAAGAAGAAGAAAAAAATACAGCTGTGCGTTTCCATCACCGCATGTTTGTTTTTTGTGTGTTTATTTTCATTGTGTGAGACAAATTATTATATGTATCAATGTGTCTGTTTCATTTTTTTGTTTAAAAGAAATGGTTTACAGCCTTCTACACATAACTTTGAAGTGGGAAAGTGTTGCCTTTGGGCAACATTTACTTTCTTCATTGTTCGCTCTTTACGCGTGTTGCCAGATTGATCCGAATTCCGTTTTATTTGAATATACTTTGTTGCAATGTTAAGATTTAAATCCCTTTGAAATAAAACAAGGTATGTGTGACAAAAGCTCCCTGAGTCGACACGAGGAAGTAACCTTGAGAAGAACCAGACTTTAAAAGGAAACCCATCTTTTTCTTGGTGTCACACTTGGTTCATAAATCCCCACTCTTTTCACACTGTAAAATCTAACAGTACTAAGTGTATTCAAAGGATGTTCAGTGTAAGCAAATTGTGCCTGAGATGAGCGCAGGGCAATCGTTATCATTACAGCAGCAGCTGCCCTTTAGTACACAATCCAGGTAGGATTATGCACTAAATCATTTTTCCAGAAGTGCAATCCTATACTCTAATGCCTCCCATATAGTGCAACAGAAGATCAGTTACACATACAGGAAGCTCCAAGCTGATTTAGAGAATCAGAGGAAAATTTTATTTTAAAAAATGAAAAAAATAAAAATAAATAAATAGTAGCATGTGTCAGGATCAGGCACTGGAATTAAATCAGGCCATGCATGTGCGGGGAATAGGTTATTTTGTATGCTCTTGTCCTTGAGTGGATTAAAAAGGGTGTACAGGGTGTAATTGGCCTGGATTAACACTTTCCACACCCAAAAACAAATGACCCAATTCAGCACATTTCCCAACCTGGGAACATAATCCCCATCATCTCCGTGAACCTGATTTGATGATGCCGGATTTCAAAAATAAATAAACAAATACATTTCATAAAGCATGTCTATCTACTAAAGTAACCTTTAGTTAATGTCTGACTGGCTACAGAGCCTGGCTAAAGAGCCATTGGAGTTCGATTACATTAAACCTAACCATTTCCTCCACAGTTTTGAGGAAGTTAATACCAATCCACTGTGGTTGAAAAGCAAACATCAGGTGTCAATGACTTTCTCATATAACTGTTCATTTTTTAATTGTGGTTTCTAACAAAACATAAAACTTCTGAAGTACACTGTCTTAGCCATGGATATCCCTACAATCTGAAATGCATGGACGTGAATTCCAACATTGAACGTAAACTTGCCTGTCCCTAAAGCTAATAAGTAACTATTATTTTTTTTTATTTGTGTGCATGCAAATTTGCGAACAGTTAAAGCAACAGTTGTGCCTTTTGAATTCTGAATGGTACCTGTTCATCTTAAAGCTATTATGACTAGGATCACTTAAAAATAATTTTTTAAAATGTAACAACCTTAAAAACACAACCAGGACTGAAAAGCATGAAAAGTGTTGTTTATCAGGGGAGTTTTGTTTTAAAGAATACGGTAACGTATCAGTAAAGTAAAGGATCAGTGAAGTATCTGATAAGCAAGCATGTAGAGTCTCGCTTATAAGATCGTTTTGTTTATTTAGTTTAGATGCTTGTATTTTGCAGGCTGTAAATAAGACACTGAACAACAGCACAGCTAGAGTATATTCAGATAATTTAACAAGACCACTAAATGGGTATATGTCTCCATGAAATATCACTGTGTGTGTGTGTGTGTGTGTGTGTGTGTGTGTGTGTGTACAGGCCTTTGTAGAAATGCACAAACCCAAGAGCCTCAAAACCAGTTTGTTTTGTAAGCTGGTGAAAACTTCAACTAACACCTTTGGTATATACTCCGGCCACCAAAATAGACAGTATGAACTGAGAAACTCATCTCTGCACCATCGCATGTCTAAAACAGCCACATATCCGGCATGTGTAAAGCTGTTAATAATAACAGCTGTATTAGAAGCAGTGTGTTAGAAGCTCTTTGAATGTACACTGGAAAACAGATTAACAAATGTTCCCCAGTTTAGAGCTGATAAGAAATAAAAAAAAATCGTTTCACATGACACACACTATTTGCATTGCTTCTGTCTGTGTGTCTTCTAATCAGTGCATGAAAATAAGAACAACTGCATAAATCTCACAATAACTGGGCCACTCTTTCTAGAACTGTTATTTATTTAATAATGTTGAAATTACTTGTTATTGGCCTCTAGTAACACTAAATATAAAACATGAAAAAGTATAAACTGTAAAATTAGACCTTACAGCTACGAACTGTGAGAACCAATATTCCGCTGTGAAGCCTTATATGGGGAGTGTGTGATGGAGGCGTTTTTGAAACCTCGCTAGGGTTTAATGTCCTCACAAGAATAGAAATAAGTGGTGTTAACCTTCGTCTGGTTGTGACAAGCCAAACCAATTTCCCAAAAATTTGCAGCTTTTATTAAGTACAAACTAAAAAGAAAAAACAAAATATATTTTTTGTTTGTTTGATCAAGGTACTGTCAGATGTATGTAGATGAGGCCTAACATTAATAAGCTGCATTAATCATTATGAAAGTGGAAGGTACCCATGAATAGAGTAAAGACAAAGTTTGTGTCTGTGAGTCTATGTGGGTCTGTGTGTCTGTGCGTAAATCAGTAAATCATTCTGTAGTCAGTGTCTGCAGTAAACCACAATTTCCTACACTGCATTTAGTGCTGGAGAGACTAAACCAACATAAACCAAACCAGTAAAAAGCATTTTGATATTGTTCATTTACGTGCAAGCAAAAGAGGAAGTCTTTTGCACTATAGAACACCAAAGGGAGGCTTCAGTGTTTCTGCATTTTTTTAACCATGCTTGTCTTATCTCGCTCTCTCTCTCTGAAACAACACTTCCTATTAATTAACATCTCAGATCCGCTTTCAGCTCTGCTATGTCTCGTTGGTCAAACCGAGTACAGTATGGTTAGACACCAGAGCTAGTTAGTGCTTTGCAGAAAGTTGCACTTACTGACCATGTGTGCAAAGTATGCTCGCTCGAGCTTCGAGTCATTGTTTTCTCTTCAGAAGCAGGCTATCATGTCAGCGGAAGTCAGTAGGTGCAATATTATAGTTGAGACAATCACAGAGGAAGAGGGAAACGTGCTTCCACTTCCTCCTGTGTGTTTTTCTACACGCTTTTCATGCGCCTGTAAGAGAAGCGTTCTAATAATTGTAGTCTGTGAGTCATTATCCTAATACAGACCAGCATTGATCACCAGTTGCTAACGCATTTTTTTTTCATAATAAAAAGTTCTGTCTGCATAAGTGTGTTTAAAATGAGAGAACTGATGGCTAATCATTTCTCCACCCTGTCTCCCATTTTCTCAGTGAGGTGAGCTTGTGCCAGGCACGAGCCACTGTCATGCTATACGATGATGCAGGGAGGCGCTGGGTCCCCGCTGGAACCGGAGGTCAGTCTGTGAGCAGAGTGCACATCTACCAAAACCCTGCTAACAACAGCTTCAGGGTGGTGGGACGAAAACTGCAGGCTGACCAGCAGGTAAAACATGCCACAGTATTAAATGTGTCACATAACGTAAAGTCTAATGGTTACCTGTCATGAAACATTACTTAAGCATAATTAACATTAACACCACCACCAGGTGAATTTAATAACACTGATATTAGTATCAACTACATACCAATTGTAGTATAAACTGTGTACCAGTTACGATAAATGGTTGACAGGATCATAGGCATTCAAGGCGTAATTATGACACTGGGGAGCAAAGACTAACCCGTCTGGTCTGATCCCACAGAAAAGCTAATTTAGCACAAGTTGCTAAAAGAAGTTAATGCTAGCTATGATTAAAGGTATCAGAACACTTAATGCATCACAGTCTGCTGTGACAATATATTACAGTAGGTATTGCCATATACTAAAAAATATAAATAATAAAGATGAGATGAGGAAAGGAAAACTGGGGACGTGGTGTGCATACAGTATAAAAGTAATTATGTGTAAACATTTGATATAAAATAAAAATTCTTCTTTGGATGACCTTTTCTCTGAAAGACTCCTTCGCATGACTATAGCGTTTCTGAGAAACATGACAAAGTTTCACCTCCTCTTTTCAGTGGTCAGTAATGATAGTTCATTAGGTATTTTTGATCAGCTATTAAACAGAATTTTTTTTTTGTATAAATAATAACAGTACAATTCTATTATGTTGGCTTGATGGGATGAGAAGGATGCTTTATGCGTGTGGAAACGGCACAGAACATTGTCAGTTTGTCCTCACTTAGTGGTTTTTATCTTTTTTTTCAGTCTCACAGTTTGCTGTCTACGTTTGACTTCCTGTGTCTGTGTGAAAGCAGAGTGAATCACACTGCCAACAAAAACAGATTTAATCAGGAGTATTTTCAAATCCCATTCAGAACTAGACCTGTTTAGGATATCATAATGGTGCAGACAGTAAGGTCCAAAGGCATCTGCCGGTTTATTAAATGTAAATTAAAATTGTTAGTTGATTTCATTGGTTTTCATTAATTTCTGAAAATTTCACACTGTAAGAAAAAAAATGAGGATGTGACTCACTACCATGCTTGTGCTCTACAGTAGGTGATAGCACACCCTTTGAGTGGGCGATTTACCTATCACTGTAGACTATCACTCTACTAGTAAGAGAAACAGATTACTGTAATCTGAATGGATTGTCTCTATGAGAATTGAGCACTTTGGAGGGTAAGAATTAAACTTACTCTGGAGTGGAATTTGTGCTGGGGCAGTTTGTCATTGCCTACAACACCCAGTTAAACCAGTGCAGATGTGACCTTGTGTGTCTTAATGGCTAGGAGTCCTAGTTGCTGCATTCAAAGCAGCATGTAATAGATAATTACAGGCATGTTCAATATTTAGTTTCTAATTTGACTTTTTCATAAATAAGCACAAACCATCACACAGCAACCGTCCCCAAATACTGGAGCTAGCTGGATTCTAAATAAATTCTTCAAAACTTACAGATGGTAATACAACAGGTCTAGTTGGATCTTTCATGCAGTACAGATTTCTGATGTGCAAGAACATATAGACCAAGGATTGGGATTTTTTTACTCTGTCCTGAACCATGTGAGACCTGGGGTGTTCCTAAATCAACAGGGAGTCTAATTTGCTGCAAACAATCAATATACAGCAAACTATTACAAGTATATTAATTGTCGGTATGCTATAATTTCCATTTGCAGGTTGTTATCAACTGCCCACTTATAAGAGGTACAAAGTACAACGAAGCCACTCCAAATTTCCACCAGTGGCGAGATTCACGGCAGGTGTGGGGCCTAAATTTCGGCACCAGGGATGAAGCTGCACAGTTTGCTAGCACCATGCAGCATGCACTAGATCAGCTCAGTGGTGAGACAAAGTCCAGACACACTATTACTCCCACTCAGTATACTGTATGCATTTGCATTGAAGTTATTATGTTGCTGTTGATTAGGTCCTTTAGTCAGGGTCAGTACATTACAGTGACTAGCATTACAGAAGTGTGTTGAGGGAATTTATTATATTTTGTTTGCTTCGTAGGTGCCGCTCCCTCTCGGCCTCCACCGAACGGACCGAGTGTTGAAGAGCAGCAGAGGTACTCACTCACCAGTGCTGTGCACGCAATAACCTCGACCTAACTCTGCCATCACCACACACAGTGACTCAGCACAGTTCATTACGAAAGACAATATTTTGTATTTCACTAATGTACATTCACACACTCCGGATTCTTACATGTACAATGTAATACATAAACCACAAAAGGTTGAAAACATCCTCAAATGTTGTTCATATCCAGATGTATTTGTGCAATATACATTTATGAAAATTACATTACTGTGTCTAAAAAAAATGTCAACTATTAATACGTAATATCAGTTTCAGAATTTTTTTTATCATTTTTATATGAATAAATAAATTAAATTAAATTTCCAATAAAATTGTATTTATATACAGTAGCGCTTTTAACGATAGTTGTTGTCTCAAAGCTTCACAAAATGAAAAGAAAATTCATGGAAGTGTGGAAGAGTGAAAAAAAAATGTGTTTAGATAATAATGAGATCGTGAGATTGTCCCTGATGAGCAAGCTGAGGGCGATGGTGGCAAGGAAAAACTCCCTGAGATGGCAATAGGAAGAAATCTTGAGAGGAACCCATCCTCATTTGGGTGATAATGGATAACAGGAATTAGGCTGCTGAAAGTTCAGTATAACAGAAGTTGTTTAAGTTATCCAGCTGGAGGTGGTCCTTCTCTGGATGCCTCAAGATTTTCACATGGTTGGCCTCTGCCTACTGGAATGAGGGGTAGAAAGGAAGAACAGGTGGAAAAGAATTAGCATAATGCCGTTTAGGGTATTAGCAGCAGTAAATTGTGCATTTAGATATACTGGAGTACGCGGTTATGCGATGAATTATGGTATGCCAGATTAAAGAGATTTGTCTTAAGTCTACTTTTAAACTGGTAGACTATGTCTGAGCCCCGAACACTGTCTGAAAGGCTATTCCAAAGCTAAATTAAGCATTCCGCATATTTCTTAATTCCCTTTTTATGTCAAACAACAGAAGGGCAAATTAGTATGTTTTAATAAACTAAGGTTATTTGACTAAAAGTCGGACAGAGATCTTTTGTTTTTTCAAATGAGTAAATATTATGAACATTTGAATAGTTTTCTGCTCAGTCATGCCTCAATACAGTCTTTGCATTTTTTCAACAGACTTCAGGAGCAGCAGGAGCGAGAGAGACAGGAGAGAGAGAGACAGGAGCAGGAACGCCTAGAGAGGCAAAGACAGGCAGCTGCCCCTCCTGCTCCTCCTCCAGCTCCAGCTTCAGCTGCAGGTCCTCCCCCAGGAGTTCCACCTCCACCTGGACCCCCGCCACCTCCTGGGCCACCTCCAGCTCCTCCTCCACCACCCTCTGGTGATGCTCCATCTGCCCCGCCACCACCTTCAGGAGGAGGAGGAGGAGGAGGCGGTCTTGGTGGAGCTGGCGGACTAGCATCAGCTCTCGCTGGGGCTAAACTACGCAAAGTGGCCAAGGTAAATACAGTATATAATGGTAATATACAGTGCAAATCAAGAAAAATAGAATATATTAATATAATTCAAAAAGTGGAATTATCATATATTTTAGATTCATAACATGTAAAGTTAAATATTTCAATGATTACAGCTTATAGCTCATGAAAATAAAAAGTCCAGTATCTTATAGATTCTCTGTAGGGTTCAGGTCAAATGAGTGCAGTAATATTTTTTGCAACTGTGAGCAGATGCTAAGTCCTGCTGAACAATAAAATCGGCATCTCCATAAAGCCTGTCAGCAGCCAAAAGCATGAAGTGTTGTAAAAATCTCCTGGTAGAAAGGAGTTTGACTTTTAGTTCCAAATTAAATTCTAAAATTGGTAAATGAGGACTTAGGACCACTGAACAACGGCCCTCTTCTTTTTCTCCTTAGCCCAGGTAAGACACTTCTCAAGTTGTCTCTTATACATGAATGGGTTGATACTAGGAATGTAGTTGTAGTTGTACCCATTTCCTAAAGACGGCTGTGCATGGTGGCACTTAATGCACTGACTCCAGCCTCACTCCACTCATTGTGAAGCTCTTTCAAGTTCTTGAATCGGGTTTGCTTTGACAAGCATCTTAAGGCTGCATTCATCCTTGTTGCTAGTCCAACATTTTGCCTTTCGGCCAACTTTGCATAAATATGATTCGATAAAGCAGTCTGTGAAAAACTGGCCCTTTCAGCAATGACTTCTTGTGGCTGTCAACTGTCAATTCAGCACTCCTCCCCATGCATGTACTGAACTAACCCGAGTGATACACACTATTTATGACCCGTACACAAATGTATTCAAACTTAAAATTAAATATTCAAATATTTTAAGATACTGTATTTTTCATTTTCATAAGCTATAAATTATAATAATTGAATCTAAAACAAAGAAAAGGCTGGAAATCTTTCACCTTATGTTTAATTAATCAAGTAAATATGGCGGTTCACTTTTTAAATAAAATTTTAATGAAAGAAAATGATTTTATAATTTTGTGTATGTATGTGTTTGTGTGTGCCTGTCTGTCATGTTGCGAGTTCTGAGAAGCATTTTCATTTACCATAACAGTGTCAATTAGTACCAGTCTGGCAATTCTCCTCTGTCCTCTCTCATTAACAAGGCAGTTACACCTCCTACATGCAATTTTTTTTTCTTTTCTTGCTTTTTAACACCATAATGTGTTGACTTCAGAGACAGTTTCCCATGACTGTTTTCTAAAAAAAATTATTTGGGTGTTTCTATTAAAAAGGCTAATAAGAGTAAGGTAGTATATACTGTATACTGAGCTGAGAAGAAAGGGCATCAATGGCAAAGAATATCATAGTTTATTTGTTGCAGTGGGGCTAATATAATTGTGATGAATGCGTGGTAATAATGGTATGGAGAGTAGGACAAGTACAGTATGTTAACGTGGAAGTAAAGGGATTGAATATGTTGTAAATGGAGCTAATGGATGGCTCTTTCCTGGTCATGTAGGATGAGAGTGGATCTGCTGCTCCACCCAAAGAGAGTAGCCAGAGCTCTGGAGGAGGAGGAGGAGGAAGTGGTGGTGGCGGAGGAGGAGGAGGAGGGGGGTTGATGGGCGAGATGAGTGCACTTCTTGCAAGAAGGTTAGTATACAGCAAACCTATTATTAACATGTCTATTTTTTGAAGATATAAGCCTGTGCTTTTTAAAGATTTTCTTGCAAACATAATCCTAAAAAGGGTTTTGACAAGAAAGATTTTTAGAAGGTAATGTTACCGGAATAACCAATTAATACACATTCCAATCTCATTAGGTTGTCATTACACTCACAGAAGTGTGTTTGTTTTAATATTATATAAAATTATATTTTACTTACAGTTATTAGTATTTTAATGGTATAAGTGATCAGCTGAATGGGAATGGTTATTTCAAAATAGTTTTCTGATAACTGAATGGCTGTAACTTTTTGACTTAAATTTGTGGTCATGATGATTTATTTTTTTCAACTGATCTTTTTCTGGCATATATCTTACTGAAAGAAAACCACAAAAACTTATATAGTTATATTTAACTTAATATTTGGTTAAATGTTTATAGTTGATACTTGGATAGACAAATTCTTGGCAGAATTGGTAGGGGTCTATTAAATTTGTTGGTTACATAAATGTTCAATTGGGTTCTGGTTCCAGAGGCTTAAAGTTAGCCTGCTTTACTCTTTCAACAACCAGCTTTAATGTGTATTTAAGATCATTGTCTTGTTGAAACACCCGATTTTGACACCCCAAACGGCACTGTTACCACCACCCAAAAGCACTATGCTACCACCACCATGCATCTTGGACAGCCCCCCTAACTCCATAGTAATATAAAACAACTTGACCCTTGTACTGTGTACTGTGTGTTAGTCAGTTCAATAATGCTATCAAACAAAGTCATTTTATATTGCCACAGTAAGGCTAGCAGCTGCAATAGACATCATCAATAACAGCTTGTTCAGGACCTTTAGCATGACTAAATTAATATTCTAAGTGGGTATATTTGTAATTTGGACCCTGTATTGATATATAAAAAAATTATTAATAAATTCCACCTTGTTCTTTAAATTCTTGATTTTTTCTATTAAAGTTGTTGCATATTTATCCTCGCCTTGAGAAGACTAGTTTAAAGATTGACCAATATTACAATGGCCTTCATGTCAGTGATGTAAAGCCTTGTTCAAAATACATTAGTGTAGTATTATCAATCAAATCAAACAAACCAATAAATAAATGAACAGGTAAGGGGGTCAAAAATACACGTTATTATACAGAAGGTATAAATGAGGCAATTATATGAAAGGGTCAAAGGCACTGTCACCACGTGGCATGCACCTAATGGTGGAAAGTTGCCAACAGGTAAACTGTTAGGAAAGTTACAACAAAGATGTTTTCTGTCTTCTTGTGGCTGGTTTTATTAGTGTTGACTTATGGCATCAGATAATTCCCACCTTTATGATGGAAGAAAAAGGGGTTGTGTATCCCCAGTGCTTCTGTAATTATGTCTTATCCCAAAAAATGGCAGTTGGACAGAAACAGGTCATTATCATTGACAAGACCTCATAAATTTGACTTGTGCCTAGCTAAAGAAACTACATGTTTTGTAATATAAAAAAGTATTTTCGCACAATAAGTTTCTTGTGTCCTTTCTTTACAGGCGCAAGGCTACAGATGCCCCAGTGGTGAAAAAAGAAGATAACAATGTAAGTTTTATATATATATATATATATATATATATATATATATATATATATATATATATATATAAAACCCATACTTGAATACTTGAGCTATACTGTTATATACAGTGCTGTGAGAAAATCTACGTTTTTTTTACTTGCTTATAGGACAATTCAACTTCCTCAGAGCCCAAAGCAGAAAGTAAGAGTTTTAAGTAGACAGAAAATGCTTCTTCTGCCAGCCAGTTTCCTTTTACAGTAATGTCTATAATCAATCTTTTTTTTTCAGCTGTTTGCAAGCCTTGGGAGAAGTCTGGTACCCTTCCACGGTAAAGTTTACTTATACATTTTTTCATCCTGTTTCTCAACTGTGCAGAAGATATTGAGTAAAAAGAGGAACCAGAGAAGCGCTTACAGTTAAAAATGTTGATACAATAGCAGATAAAGTACGAATACAGATCATTGCAGTTAATACGAAATGTTTCATGAAATGTGAAAATGTAATTAAATTATGCTATTCATTTTTTACAGAAGTAATTCTGGCCCCAAGGGTCTTGATAGGAGCACGTCTTCAGCTTCAGCTTCAGCTCCATTAAACAGGTACTCCTATTCTTTCAGTTGCTCTCTCTCTCTCCTTTTTTCTCACCCTCACACACCCTGAGTGTGTAAAGAATGATGCTTTTGCTTCATCATTTTATTTACTTTTTGAGCTTCTGTATGGACTGATTTTGAATTTTGTCAACATCCAACACTGCCATGTTTCTGTTTTGACTCTGCGGGCATTTGACAGCAAAGTTAAATCGAATACTAGACAAAGCCAGTCCAGTAGACAAAGCAAATGAGTCATTTAATCGTTCACATGGTTGTATGTTATTATCAGTACATCTCTTACCAGAAAGTACACTTAAAGTTCATTTTATTAAGTAAACTCGAGTAAAGTTCAAGAATGTTTTCTAACTATGTAGTAAGTATATTAATATCAATGTACTAATAATATACTCACATGAAAAACTATTTAAATATTTTAATACCCTTTTAGGACTAAATTGGCCACTTTTTAGTTTATAAAAGCAGACATTTAAATATACTTTAGGTTTAAGAGTAGCAAACTACACAACTAGTTCACATCTAAGTATTTTATACTCTATACTGTGAAGTATACTATAAGTGAGTTTATAGGTACTAGTTATGTACTTCTAGCACAGTTTTTGATTTATGAAAATATACTTGTAAGTTTTCTTCTGGTAAACTTAACCAGACGTAAATTTAACAAAACTATATAAATATATATTACGCCAACATCCAAGTAAGTGAAGTGGTTATGCAACAAAGGGTTAACCCAGTTTACTACTCGTATATTATTTTTGTTCTTTAAAGTATGGTAAGTTAATAGGTTTCTAATTAGGTGTAACTTTCCATAGTTGAAAATAACCTTTAACTGTATTTAAAGTAGAATTGAAGTTAACTATTATAAATCTTATTAGTGGACTATACGCATACAAAAATACTATCACACGGACAATATGTAAATTTTTCTTTATAAAGCAAATATTTTAAACTGTACTGATACCAAAATATGATGAATCAACATTACATTTCAAAAGGAAACACACAGCATGAACTCATTCTTGATCTCAGAACTTTGGCATTTAGAATTTGTACCCTACATCCTCTCTAAAATGAGTCCCTGGTTACCCACAATTAGGTTGTACCTTGCTACAATTACTGCTCTGTTGAATAACTTTAAATCCCACCAACTGTTCTGCAATACTGAAACAACCATGTTCTTACCACATCACCTTTTTTAAGTGGCTTGCTTGGTATATCAGTGTTCAAGTCCAGTGTTGTAGCCAGTGTTGTAGCCAGTGTTTTATGTATTATTTTAACATTATTGTCTCAAGGAAACCGGGAAACATGCCCTTCTAATGTGCAAAATAGGGAAATCTAATCCTCCTAAATAAGCCAACATCCATTAACCAAGATTGAAACTCATGAAACAGCACTTTGACATGCACTATCCTTTGCATTATCACACTCCGTCTGAAGGTAGCAGCCTTCAAAGCGTTACACTGGGGCACTGGAAAAAATAACAAAAGCAAAAGACAATATTTTGCAGGTGCTTGAGCAACCACGTGTTACCATGTGTGTAAGTCTATGAAAGAAGCCGTTTTTTACTTCTTAGAACATGCAGGTGAACCAAAGGTAACTTATAATATACTATAATCATAAAATAGAGATGATTTTGTCCCGCCTCTGCAGCAAAATTGGGTAGTTTGAATTGTTTTTTTACAGATATACATTTGGCACTGCCATAGATTATATGCCTATGGAATGCAGTAAATACAACCCAGTATATTTCAGCCCCACTCATCTTGCATCCATTAACTTCTCTCTCCAGGCAAAGACCAGGCAGCAATGTGAGTGACACTGCCGCCAAAGAGAGTATTGATATGGATAAATTTAAGCAGGTCAGATATTTTACCATTGCTAATGTCTGGATTAATTATAGATGAAGCACTATGATACCTTATTTTCCATGGGCAGAAAGTGATTTTGTGGTATTACAGGAAATCTTGGAGGAGGTGCGCAAGGAACTGCAGAAAGTTAAGGATGAAATTATTGGAGGTCAGAATTCATATTTTCTTATTCGATAAACTGTATTACTTTATCTTAATGATTAACTTCTAAGATCTCAGAAATCTTTAGACATACAGTCTTACGTTCTTTATGAAAACATTTAATTTGACTAGCACTGAGTCTGGATAATTTAAAAAGCTTGATTTAACTATTGCCTCTTTTATATCTACAGCATTTATAGAAGAGCTGCAGAAGATAGGCGCCCCCTAGGGTCACAATGATAAACGGCGTCTGCTTTGCAATGCAATAAAATGTTCAAACAGTGTTGCACATAGAACCATTTATGCAAACTCTTGCAAAGAAAAAAGGCATTTTTCTCATTTTTATCTACCTAAATGCACTATTCTGATGTCTCATATTCACCAAAGCTGCCAAACAGCATCTATGTCCCTTGGCAAGGGTTCTACAATGATCTGGAACTGTACATGAGGGACAAACACCGTTCTACAGTCTAAGGCAGAAGAAGACTTAAACGGTTCAGCACAAGGCTTCTCACACCATCATATAGATTGTTTTCTTCTTTAATTTGTCACCCATCTGCAGAATTCTTCTATTATAACACCTGTCTCTTTTTCTAATATGTTTCTTTTTAGATATACAGTATCTACATACTCAATCAGTCATAACATTAACACCACATATCATTAAAACTGATTATCAATTATACTGTATACCAGCAAAGTGGTGGCAGGATCATGGGCACCCAAGGCTACATCTACTGTACATTCAATCCTCTTGGGCGGCTTTCACACAGCAGTGGTGTCAGTGTTATGGCTGATCTGTGTATATTTATAAAGAAGTACATGTGCTGTTGAAACATCAGCTGTGCATGTGGTGATGAATGGTGGGTGAATGTCAGCTTGCTGGATTTTTTTCTTTTCTTTGCCTCAGGGATTAGCTAATGCAAATATAAGTGTATAATTACACTTTTAATTTCCAATTTTTTAAATTGCAAAATTGTTGCTCATGCCACTGCTGTGTTTGCTTTTTGTTACTTTATGTGCCTTTGTGTTCTGGTGGGAAAATATATCACTGATGACTATTGTTCAAAAAGTCAGTTGTGTTTTCAAATTTTGGTATTCTTATTGCTTAGTGGTACTGTTTAACTACTTGAGATTTTTCATAATTCATTTGAATGAAAATACCGAGTGTTATGTAAAGGATTCTGAAATACAACTAATTTATACAGAATTTGACTTACCTATTTTTTCTATATATTCTTCTCCAATTCCTGATAGGATATATAATGCACTTAGTGACCAGTAAATTAAGAATGAGATTAACCTACAGTGTATTGCTAACTGTAGTTCACCTTTTGCTATGCACATTTGGTTTTTAAGTTAAAAATGATGTGCCTGTTTTCAGCACTAGCACTTGTTTTTTTTTTTTTTGAGACTTGAGCTTATATATATTCTATTGGAACCAAATGACCTTCAATGACCTCAAGTTTTTGTATGTGCAATTCAGCCTTGATGTGTCCTAATAAACAGTGTGTTTCATCATTTCCACCAGCTTGCAACTATGCCAAGTTCCTGTTCTTTAGCAGTTACTCTACTCAAGTGACTTAGATCAGCCTTTAGCAGACCTTTTATAAAGCTTGGTACACTTGTCTGATAAGTAGTCAGTGGTGAAAATAGGTTTACAAATGCAGTATATTTGACTTACTTGTAAGCAAAAGACAGGAAAGGTAAGAAATGATTAACCCTGAGTAGTAAAGCACCAAATATTAAGCAAGAGAACAAACTTTTTGATGGGACAAAGGGCTTGGAATTAAGTTACCCAAGTCCAAGTTAGGCCTAGTAAAAATATAAAATATATAGACTTATTTAAACATTACTGCTTTTGACCAAAATTTGTTTTACTCTGGCATGTGATAGTGCTCTTGACATAATGCATGCATGTATATACAGCCACTTGAACTTACAAAGAGTAGGTAAATTACAAAGAGTTTTTTTACTTGTTCACAGTGAGATGAATATAATGTGCGTAGTGATGCATTTTACTGTACTCGTACAAAACAAGATTTGGTAATATAAAAATATTGTGAACAATGTTTAATGGTAAATATTACTGTATATACCACTAAAAACAATAACATATTGGTATTATGACTTGAGAAATACTCATACTTACAATTAATTAAACTAAAAGCTAAAAAAAAAAACATGTTTTCTCTATATCATTTTTCTAGCACAGCCCTTGTGCTAGAAAAGTATATAGGAATGACAGAGAGCTTGCATAATTATTTTTGTATTTATTTATGCATAACTTGTTGCAGACTTGTGTTTTGTTTTTAATATATATTTTAATGGCAAAACACCTTATTCCAATGTCTTTCTTGATTTTTATTTTTACATTGTAAAACAATTCCAAATGAATCCAAAATATCCAATTGAACCAAAAAAAAAAAAAAAACTCCTTTAACCAGTTAATATTGAGATGTGTCTGCTACTTATGCTCTGTAAAGCCTTTATAACAGCTTTAATCTGAGGTGCCTTTAAATTAGTGATTTTTGAGGCAGGTAACTCTAAATGAACTTCTCCTCAGCAGCAGAGGTACGTAGGTCTTGCGTTCCATGAGAGCCAATTTTATCATGGTGCTTGGTGGGTTTTGCAAATGCACTGGACTATACTGTTCCTTTAATAACTATTCCAGAACAGCTCATTGCCTAGACCGCTTTGTCCTGTATACAGGTTCCCATGGGGTCTGGAGCCTCTCCAAGGAGACAGGGACACCCTGGACAGGTGCCAATCCCTCACAGGGCACACCCAAACATATGAGGGTGGATTTAAAAAGTTTCGAGATTAGCTCTGTTTACAAGAAAATATTTGATCACTCATTACTTAGTTATTAATACTTTATTATTATTATTATCTGGTGATGGTATTAGATAATTGAGCATTTAAATAATGATGAGATAATTATTAGATATATGGCATTAGATAATTAGGTTGTTACTTAATTATCTAATGCCATATGTGTTATTTCATTAGTATTGTTGTTTAATGTAGAAAATAAATCGAAACCTTAGACTGACAGGATACTGTACGGTACATGAAGACTTTGTCATACGAGTGCTAGGTCTTTAAAGGGTTGCGCACAGTGTGGTCACGTGACCAGTCAGCTGACTCACTGACGCTGCTTATTATTAGAGCCATGGACACGAATATTGTTAGAAGCTGACAGGAGACAGGAAATAAGAGACATTGTGGGGGGGGGGTTCGTTCTATTTCAGCAGTCATTCGGAGTGTGTGCGTAAAACTGTCCTGCAGCGTGAAGTTTTTTTGTCGCTTTTTTTTTTTTTTAAGTGTGATCTGGCGGTTATTTAACTTCCTGTCTGAAATCGCGAGTCAGGCACTCGCCCATCATGCGAAACTTAAAGTCATAGACGCCCTGAGAGATAGTGAGCGCTTCACTGGCGGATTAAATATCTTTGGAAGATTCTGGAATTGTGTGTTTATTGAGAATATCAGTGAGGTTTTACTCTAGGTGCGATAGAGATGATGAAGAGCGTGTGTTTGGTCACAGCAGTTGTTTTGTTGTTAGCCTCTCCCTGCTCCTCTTCTCCTCTGTATGATGATGATGTGGATATTGCTGACCTCATGCCCGGGAACACACTCGACCCATTTAAGGTTCACTTCAGCTGGCACAACATTAGCTGCCCGGTGTGTAAAGCTGTCTTCACCGTTGTGGACATTGCTCTTTTGGTAAGGAAGTCCAGTCCTATTTACATTAAGCAAGATATATTGAGTATTAATAGCAAGGTTAAAATTATTTCCAAACATTAACAGTTTACACACAGGAGGTCTTTATTCTGTTAACATTTCCTGTGTTTGATTGGGGCGTTTCATTTAAAGCCAGCATGAGCTAAAGAGTGAAACTGATGTAAGTGATTCGCATTGTAGTAGTTCAGAAGCTTCAGTAACCAATACTGATGTATTTTAAGTGATATCTCCATTTAGACGTATGGGAAAGATCTCAGTTAATATATTTAAGAGTTGTGGTAAAAAATGATCACAATGACCATGATGCTCATGAGTAAGTGTGCGGTTAAACAGAACAGCAACTGAGAATGTCAGTGCAGCTTTTTTTCTCACTTTGTTATTTACATTATATGCCTTATGGTCCGGGTTCAAAGCCCGCCTAGGGGTCTGTGTGCATGGAGTTTGCATGTTGGCGGGTTGTCTCGCACAGTCCAAAAACATGCATATTAGGCTAATCGGCATTCCCAAATTCCCCGTAGTGTGTCAATGTGTGCATGTGAATGATGAGCAAAGGTCCCACCACAATCTTAAAATGCAGTAGTAATCACCAGTGGCCTCCACGGTCCCTAGTTGGACTACAGAAGTTCCCAGATGGATAGATGGATGGATAGATATATAGTTATACAGTAAGTAAGAATGTAATTATGCAGAAAAATAAAACATTTGCTATTCTTGTATTCATTCAATTTCTTGTTTTTAACAAATCCTTGTCTTTTTTTTTGTGCTTAACAAACCTGAAACAACTGTGTTGCTGAGGTAGTGTAAAGAAGTAAGACGAGCTATTCACACTCTGAGTTTCGTGCTGACTGCACAAAGCCTAAAACTGCGACCACATTGTCTCACTTTGTTAAACTGTTTTAGCGGAAAATTGTGGCTCATGGTTAAGTTTGTACGGTATAAGGTGTGTAAGATCTTGCAGCCTTGCATGTTCGAGCATATGTCACTGTTGTATTCCTGGGACTGTAAACTTGTTGCTTCACTTTGACCTTTGCTTTCTTTTTAGAGTGACACAAACATGGAGCATGTGGCTCATGCAGTAGGGGAAGCCTGTGTCCATTTGCATTTGGCAGAGGAAAATGTGTGCAGGGAAATCACTGAGCTCTTCCGTGATGACTTCATCCGTGCCCTCCAGGAGTCTTTTCTTTGGCCATCAGAGGTCTGCGCCATACTCGTCGGACCCTCTTGTGGCCATTTTGACATATATGCTCCTTGGAACATCACCCTGCCCCGTATCCCCAAACCTCCAGTGGTCCCTCCGTCACCACCCAAACCTGGCTCGCCTCAAAGCAGGGTGCTTTTTCTCACTGATATTCACTGGGATGCCGAGTACTCAGAGGGTAGCGCAGCCGACTGCAAACAGCCTTTGTGTTGCAGGAATAGGTCTGGTAGAGCCAACTGGAGACACCGTGCTGCAGGCCACTGGGGTACCTACAGCAAGTGTGACCTCCCACTGCGCACAATAGAAAACCTCCTGCAGAATGTAGCCAAAGCGGGACCCTGGGACTGGGTCTACTGGACAGGGGACATTCCTGCACACGATGTGTGGTCCCAAACAAGGGCACAGCAGTTAAACGAGCTGACCACCATCTCCAGGCTCATCAGGAAGTACCTCGGACCTGATGTTAACGTATTCCCAGCCGTGGGCAACCATGAGAGCACACCAGTCAACAGCTTTCCTCCTCCGTTTGTTCATGGGAATCGTTCGTCCCAGTGGCTGTATAACACCATGGCAGAAGAATGGGCTCCCTGGCTGCCTGCTCAAGCTCTAGTGACTCTGCGGTAAGCATAATACTGCCAGATTCAGTGCAGGAAAATCACCAAATTCCATTAAACAGTTTCACCATAACTTGAAATAATTTATTATTTAATTAAAACATTTTCTACAGCAAATTTTAAATGTGTGAATATGGGTGGAAATAGTCTTTCTATAAACTGACATGACGTTCATGAATTTAGTGCTGATACTCCATATTTGTCCATTCTTTTTAGATGTATATTTTCAAGTCCTGCTATACATGAATAGCATTTGTCATTTTTAACTTTATTAAGCTTAAGCTTTATTAAATGTTGGAAATTTCATTCCAGCCGAGGAGGCTTCTACATGGCCCAGGTACAGCCAGGTCTAAGGGTAGTGTCCCTGAATATGAACTTTTGTGCAAGGGAGAACTTCTGGCTAATGGTGAACTCCACAGACCCAGCGGACCAGCTTCAGTGGCTCGTACATATCCTGCAGGAGGCTGAAAACAAGGGAGAAAAGGTAGAACTGCTGTCTTTGTCGGACTTGCCATAAACATTCCAAACCAGTTTCCTGACTGTGAGTGACAAATCTTTTTGATATCCAGAACATGCACTATAAACAATAAAACACCTTAATTTGCCAGAAGACTTTTGCTAAAGAATGATGCATCATACTCTTTACTTATTTATATTACATTTACTATAGTATAATGTTTATGTAGGCAGCATGGTGGCTTAGTGGTTAGTGTCGCCTTGCTCCTCCTGGTCCCGGGTTTAATTCCTGTGTCAGGCCTGTGTGCATGGAGTTTGCATGTTCTCTCCGTGCTTGGTGGGTTTTCTTCTGGGTTCTCCTAATTGACTCATTGCCGTTTTTAAATTGCACATAGTGTGTGAATACAATGGTCACCACAATTGGCTTCCACAGTTAATTGGACTACAGAGGTTCCTAGATAAATGGATGGAATATTTATGAAATAAGTTAGAGTTTTTTATGATTCATGTCTCAGCTACCACAAACTTTTTTCCCCTTCTGTTTCTCCTATGTTGAAGTTAATTTCCCCACAGAAAACCTTTTTTGATCTGATTATGCAGAGTGTTTCCCAGACAACTGTCCATGTTACTTGTAAGTTGTTACTATAGAAACAGTAACACATTAGAATAGGAAGCAAAATACTGGTCTTGTTTCACAAGACATATTGTCTTTAACAAAATGCCATAGTGATGTCATTTTGTTATAGAGAATAGTATTGTGACTTCGAGAAACCAAGACATTTTGGATCTTCAGGCCATGAAAGCTACTCTAGAGACTCTCTGAGTAGTAATAGTTGTGGACATACTGTAGGCATTGAAGTAGTGTGTATATTATCCAACCTAAACGCACAGTGAGATACAGTAGTGAATGCTTGCTTGCTGTATTAGCGCCATGATGAACACAACATGATAAACACTTCCCAAAATGCAATGAGACATGATGTTGTTGCCTGTTCTCTATTCTGTACTGACCCATAAGGGATGTTTTCCCACTTTCTAGGTGCACATTATTGGCCACATCCCTCCTGGACTTTGTTTGAGCAGCTGGAGCTGGAACTACTATCACATAGTCAACAGGTTAGTCCTAGACTGTCTGTCTCAATCTCTCTGTGTGCTATGTCTTGGTCTACCGTGAGCACATGACTTCAGAAGCGGACTTTCCTCTACTTCCTTATTGCAGTTCCTTTTAGATGAAAAGAAGTGGCTATCTTATTTGCAATTGAGGTCACAAGGATTATTGCAGACCATGTGATTCAGTTTGAAATCTGTATATCAGCTGCTTGTCAATGATTTCTATATTGTTATTATGTAATGTTTTACATGTATTGTAATGTTGATTAGTTATTTTAAGCTTTAACTGATGTATTTATTTCTTTGCATTAGATACGAGAGCACTATAACAGGACAGTTTTTTGGACACACACACTTTGACGAATTTCAGTTGTTTTATGATGAAGAGACGTTAACCCGAGCAGTCAGTGTGGCTTACATTGCTCCAAGTGTAACCACGTTCATTAACCTGAATCCAGGTAAAAATGACATAAACATGCATATACTGTAGGTCTTAATGAACATGTTATATTAAGGGGAAAAGGATTACTTAAGATGAAAGGTTCCATGGTATAGATTCACTTTAGCAGTTGAGTTAATTTATTACTGATACTGATGGAAACAAGAATCATGTTTGTATCACAATCAGTCATAATACTGTACCACTGGCTTTAATTGCATTAAATTCACTTGGATTTGGTGCACTGCTTTTTTGTCTTAATACTAGGTACAGTAATACCTTAATGTAAACTGTGGGTGTGGTGAATATTTAATGATGTAATACTAGTCTTATTTACATGTGACAATAAAAAAAAAGCACATTAAGTTACATTATTTACATATTTTAAATTTTTATTACATTTACCTTCAAATACCATTTAATCTTGGGGTTTTTTGTTTTGCAGGTTACCGTGTATATTATATTGATGGTAACTACTCTGACAGCACTCATCTGGTCCTGGATCATGAGACCTTCATCCTCAACCTCACCTTGGCAAACGGATTTCAAGATAACTCCTCATGGTTCCCCAAGCCTGACCCAGACCCAGCGTGGACACTGCTGTACCGGGCCTCTCAGGCCTATGGTGTACCTACCTTGTTCCCAGCTGACTGGGATGGTCTGGTCAGATCCTTTACAAATGATCGCATCTTTCAACAATTTTGGTACTTTATGCACAAAGGCCATGTTTCGGAGCCCTGCCAGGATGTGTGTAAGAGTGCACTGATCTGCTACCTGCGTAGTGGCCGTTATGACCTGCTGGAACACTGTGATCGCATTGATGAAGTCAAGAAGCCAAAAGGGCATTCTGTCAGAAAGACTCTGTGCTGATCAGATAAGACACTTGCTGAGGTTAAGAGTTCCACTTATCACTAGTGACTTTTCAATATTGGCCAAAAATATTTCAGTGTTTTCACTGAGCCAAGTTTTCATGGTTTCTGTAACGTGTAATATGCAATTTATGATTGTGCTATATGTAATCTAAACATCAGTCTGTTTTGAGTTACTGTATACTACAGTATCCTAATTATTTTATTCCTGAGTGCCACTGGTTTGTAATTACAGCTAAATGTCATTGCAAATTTAAATGCCATACCATGGCATTTCTGATTATCTTAAATTAAGTAGTTTGTGACCGTGCTGTATAACAATCAAATGAAAATACAAAATGAATTCCCCTAATTGGAAACTAGAATGCACTAGTAATGCTAAAACCTCACATGATGAAAAGGTCATGGTATTGAAACTTATGTATTTTACCCTTCTAGACTTATGTATACTATCTTATATAAAGTGATATGATTTGACCTCAACACCACTGTTTTATTACTCTTTCCACTATATTTGCTAGGACTGATTTCATGTCAAACCATTGATTTTGGAGTTTGCAGTGTACACAGTTTTGATATTGTCCAAGATTAGAACGTTACACAGGCACCTTAAAAGTTCTTTTATACGTTACAGTTAACCTCACCTTGTCCTTCATTGGCAGGGGTAGCATATTTAATGCACAATCACTTTTGTAACATAAAATTGTTGGGTTTGGACCTGGGTTATGTGTGTAAAATGAATTTAACTGATGTAAATTTTATGTAAATTATTAAATTAATTTAACAATCCACAATCTAAGTTCTGTAATATTTTTTGTTAAAGCAGATATATGTGATCTAAAATTGTATGAATAGGTGTGCTCCAATTTCTCTCTCTCTCCCACTTAATTTTTAATCATAAATTATCAATGTACAGGAATGTCTAAAATAAAATATAAAAAGTTATGTGACATCATAGACATTTAAAATGTACGAGGGGAGACGTGCGCACCCCAACATGTTTTTTTCTTCTCCTCCAAGTTTCTTATTGCACACCCCCCATATTTACATTTTATTTTTTATTGAAACATTTTATATGCCACACCCATCTGAGTTTATTTAACATCCAATTACAAAACCATAACAATTAATATGGAGTTTTAAATATTGCAAACCAAGTAAAACAAAGTAAAACCCTATGACCCCCTAATGGCAATAGTGTATTTCAGCAGTTTAATATGCCTTGATTAAAAATCATTCAGAAATGTTTTGAGGAACATGATAGAGTTTAAGATACTGACTTGGCCTCCAAATTCCCTAGATCTTATTTGGGTTAATTATATGTGGGCTGTGCTGTGCAAAAAAAGGCCACTTTTCTACAGGATCTGCTGCTAACATTTTGGTGCCAGAAACCATAGAATGGAACCCATGTCTTTTTGACAGGTCAGAGCTGTTTAGGTGGCACAAGCGTGGACCAACATAAAATTAGACATGTGGCTTTAATAGCCATGTGCAGGTATATGACTGAAACCTTTGGAAGAATTGTAAAGGATGGCTCTGTATGCTTTAGCAGTAAGATTTACCTACACTGAAAGTAAGGGGCCCAAGCCTGTTCCAACATGACAGTGCACCTGTGCACAAAGTAAGGTCCATAAAGAAATGGTTTGCCAGTGCCAGTATGTGGAAATCTTCCGTGGCATGCACAAAGTCCTTACCTCACACCACTGGACACCTTTGGGTCAAACTATGGGAACTGATGGGGATACAGGCCTTCTCGCCCAACATTAATGGCTGAGTAAAACTCTTGTGCCTGAATGAGCAAATCGCCACATCATGTTCCAAAATGAAGTGAAAAACCTTTCTGGAAGAGCCGAGGTTATGACCGCAAAGGGAAACGACATATAGAATAGAATGTTTAAAAAGCAGATGGCCAAAAGCAAATGGCTGTAGTTGGTCAGGTTTTCACAAACTCTTGGTCACACAGTGAATCAACTAGAAAAGGACACCTGATCTCTGGTAAGGACATCATTATATACAGTACATGTAGTGTATACTTCATATACGTACAGTATGTAGTGTCAGGAGTTCTGGTTGAAAGGGCTGTTTTTTTGTGGTAGAGCACCTAATTAGAACATTTTAAATTGCCTGCAATCCCAACCTGTATCTGCACTAAGAGATGATTATTACTGGATGGTCGTTTTTTTCTGTCATTCTTGTTTGCCAGGTTTATTATTAGGATATTCGATACAGTAAATGATAAATTATGATCTGTAAACATTTTAACCATATCCACATTTTACTATTTTAAAATTTAAGAATTTGTCTGTAGTGCTTATCTTATGTTGATGTTCAACCCCACTTCATGTTCACCCTTCAGCCTATTTAACAAGACCTACTTTTGTGCTGTTTACATTAAGACATGTTTATCTTTAGCCCTACATACTGTATGTAATTCCATTTTTAAAGTGAATAAGAGACTGAAAGCAGTATTTACTTCTTCGATTACTTGAATTTCTTTTCTATATAAAAATCCTTTTCCCTATTCTCTTCCTCTTCCACGGTTATTAAACAAACAGCGCTGAATAAAACAACACATACACAACACTGTGAAAATTGAGAGGCAAATCTGATCCCGCACATTTGTAACAAGAACATTGTGACATTTTGGAAACATGTGAATACAGTATTTCCTTCAAAAGCTGTGTTGCCAAACATTGCATAATTTTCTATACATTTCCCCTTTAACTAAAAAAACAAAACAAAACAAAACCCCGTAATTAGGACAAATAATATTCTGGCCTAAATCCTGTATGTCTCAGTGCCAATTCCTCTAGGTAGAGTAGGGAATATATAGGGAATGCTGTTAGTTGGTTAACTATAGTGTGGATCACATCATTAACGCTCTCTTCAGGGGTCACTGAATGACACGGTAACACCAAAGTCCTCTTTGTAGATGTCCCAGGTCTTAGACTTATGTGGGTTGTCCAGTTCTTCCCTCGACAGATATAGCCTGTTTAAGTTGAGATCAGAACTTTAAAAAGTATGAAATAAAAACAGCATCCTAAACAGGTATGATGACTGAGAGCTACAGTACCAGCGGCAAATTATTTTTAGATTTTTTTCAGAATGTCCTACCTGTGGTCCTCTATAAATGAGGTGTTGAACCAGAAAAAGAATGGACAGTCTTCATATCCCTTTGGAATGCCCTGGACATAGAGGAAAGTGAGAAGCATGGTTAAACCCATAAATAAAAGAATGCAATATCGGAGATCATCAGAATAGAGAGCTAACTTACTGCACTGGATTCAAACATGACTTTGACATCACCACACACCACTGGGCCATTGTGTAAACTGATCACCACTGCATTGTTTCCAACATCAGGGAACAGCTAGGATATAAATATACGAACATCATATGCAAATGACCAACCTGAAGTGCAAAATACAGAAGAATTTATTTCTCAAAAAGGTTTGGTAGATATAGTGGATGACACCATTTGTAAAGTATTATTATTACTGCTTCCCACTGAACACTTTACAGCTATCTGAGTCATCTGCACGAGGTTTAGTCATAAGTTCATTAGAAACATTAAAAAGAAAGAGATATTTTGGCAACTTTATATTTAGAACTGTCTCAGCATCTTAGATTCAAGAAAAAGTCCAGCATTTACTACAATAGAATTAAAAGGCCAGCATATGGAAATAATCTCTAAAGGCTAATCATTCTGCTAATTTCCCAACTAAAAATTAGCAACTAAGTATCATATGCCAGCAATTGAGAAATTATCTGAAGAAATATCTTCCCAATCTGGCATAACTTTTTTTTTTGGTTAAATTATTTGCACATTTTACAAAATTACAATTGAACAATTAAAAACATTTACTGTTAGAATGAAGATTCTAATAAAATTTTTACCATTTAAGGATTTATACTTACAAGTTCTAATATGGACATTTCATTTCAATATTTTCATTTATCTCCTATACCGCTAAATCACAGGAGGCTCATCGCAGGGCACACATGCACGCATACACACTATGGGCAGTTTGGCATCACTAAATGACCTAATCTCCATGTTTTGGGACTGTGAGAGGAAACCGGAGTACCCAGAGGAAACTGACTAAACATGGAGAGAACATGTAAACTCCACATGCACAGACCCAAGGCGGGGATCGAACCCTTTGACTGTGGAGGTGCGAGGCCACAGTGCTAACAACTATGCCACAATGCCACCTAATATTTGTCTTACATATTATTATAATATTTACTATATTATAATAATATGTCTTTAGGAGCTAATATACTTATTTTCATTTGTGCTAAAGCACAACTTTTCTATCACAAATACTACATGATCAAACTGTCACAATGTAAACATCTGAAAAAAAGTGATCTCATGTTGATCTCATGGTGATTTCTCACAAATCTATTTTTTACACAAATAGCAAAACAATTCCCACCCTGCTGGATCACAGATAGGAAAAAATACCAAAACTCTTCACAAACAGAGCAACGTGTTTAAAAAGCATTCCTTTATGGGGTTTTATTACCGCACAGTTCTCTTGTTTGGCACAAATGCACTGGAACACCTGCACTTTCCTCACTATGATACGGACTTTTAGATCGCTGCCATTGCCCCTTCCAACCCCTGCAAAGCAAACAGAAAAGAAGTACTTACGTATCAGTACTTACTAAATCAAACACTTATTGTATACATACAGTCACATATGGGGAAATATGAATATCTGATGAATACCAGCGATGGAGTGAATGCGCAGACTCTTGATTTTTAAGCTTTGTGGTGGGGGCAGCTGCCGGTTGTATTTGTTCTTCATGATCTCATAATATCCAACATACCGGCTCTACGAAATGTTACAAAAAAGCAGCTATTTAAACCAATCTCACTGGAAAAAAACAGTCTTGGCTTGTACACAGGGCCTGGCATGGCACGACTCACCTGAGACGGAGTTTCGACACCCTGGAATTTCGAACTCATGCTTTTATCCGTTCGTCTTTCACCAAAGTAGTCCAGGCTGTCCTGCCAAACACGAAGGCAAGACGAAAGTTCAAGGTACACTTCTGTACCTTGAAAAAACTAATTCCGTACATCTTTTTTAGAAGTATAGTACCTGTGCACTTTCAAACTGATCACTGTCGATTAGCCACGTGCACACCATCGTCCCTGTTCGTCCTGTCACAACAGAAAAGAATTCTCAACCTGAGCTCTTACAACCATTCCATGCATCAAAACAAACTAAACAAATGCGCTTGAGCACTAAACAGGGTGCCCATGGACAAGGTGCCGTCCAACGCAGCGTACACATGCACGGACTAAATAAGTGAGTGCAATGTCACCTTTTCCCCCTTTGCAATGGATAGCAATGATGTTGCGTGAGTCTGCAGCCATCCACTCCCTAACACTGGAGGTGTATCTTAGCATGTCGCTGAGAACCAGATAACACACACACATACACCAATTACACTCGCACTGTAGCCCCACAAAGCAAAAAGAGACATTTAAAATAGCCAGACTTATTACTTACTCTAATGACGGCACATTATGGTCATCGATCATCACACGCTCTACTCTATAATGGAAAAGTTTTGGATCATAACCTTTCTCACCTGAAATAAGACAAATATTAGGCTTAAAGTTGTTCATCAGTTAGATTTACTGTATATGCACTGTACAGTAATAAAACCAACTCACTGCAGAGGTTGTAAACTTTGTAGTGATCCAGGTGTTTAGTGTCCAGGAATCTGACAACTTCCTAAAATAGTACATGGATAGTTATCTAAACTGTGGAACCATGCCATTGAACAACTGCTATTTGTGTCAAAAAATAGCTCTTTATATATAATGATATTTATAATATCAGCTTATTATTTACTGCTTTCATAACTCCCTTCCATCATGTCACTTACTCTGATGGGATTCCGGTACAAGGCCTGTTTCCCGGATGAGGGGAAGGACATAGCAATGACTCTGTCTAAAAAGGCACAAAGCAAATGTTATGAAGGTTGTCAGACAAAATCATAGATTCCAAAAAAAAAAAAAAAACTAAGGAACTTTAACCTGTGACGTATGTGAGGTCCAAATCAAATCCATCCTTTTGGTACCGTCTTTTGTTCTCAGACACCTGAGACATTCACAAATACGAATGTAAGGTCACATTGAACAGAGACCAAAACAGAGATCAAAGTGAATGAGAAACAGGCCCTTGCTTCTTCAAATCCTTACCATTCTTCTGGTGACCTTCTCTATCTCTTTCTTCTGGGAGGCCAGTCGAAAGATTCGCACCAGGATAATTATTCTCAAGGACCTCAGAAATGTCACTATCCTGTTGGTAGTTGGCAGAGTTCCATACACTTGTTAACATGCACAAAAGGCTATGACAGTGTGCTATAAATCTATCCTGAATCTGATTGGGTAGAAGGTTGTGACCAATTTCCCATAACAGCAGCGCTCTTAGTAGGGCCTGCTGCAAAGTTTATATAAATGCTCTCATTGTAATATACTTTTGTTTATATAGTAAAAACTCATTTTGAGTGGCTTGGAAAGTTAACGTAATTCTCAAAGAGGTTTAAGAACATGTTCTTATTTATCAGAGCTACATATACAGAGAAAACATAAAAAATTAATATATTTAATATATATTAATATTGTGCATGAGGCAAGGTACACCCTGGACAGGGTGCCAATCCACTTACACCCACATACATGTGCAACAGGAATCGTACCCTTGACCCTGGAGGTGCGAAGCCACAGCGCTAACCACTATGCGACTGTGCTGCTTCTGCATTTATTTTATACTGTATTTGTGAAAAAAGTTTCCAGTGTCTGAACTTTCAACAACAGTCAGAGGGGAATCCGTTTCATCATGGGAAATAAATCTTTGTGGTATAAAAAGTAATATTTGTTGTCTTATGAACTTCAGGACAAAGTAAAACAAGAGGCTGGTGAGAGATTGACTGTTTACAGCTGCTATAATGTAAGTGACAACAGGAATGCGTTTCCAATTGCTGAATAATTGCTGGGGTATAAGTGGAATAAAACGTTTGGGGGTGTGTTGTTTTTGGAAAATACAGTAAACGACGACCATATTACTTTGTCATCTGTGAGTTTACTCCTCCTGAAAGAAACTATGACCATGTTGAATGACCATGTTGATTTACAACGATATGCGTAATGTAATATAAGTGTTCGAAGTGTGTCGACAGCGAGGCGGTGAAATGTTCATATCGCTCATGCAGATTCTTAATCCAGATTCGGCTGAATTCACAGTTGAAAACACTCTCCTTTAACGTTCCCTAAATTAGGCATCCGATGGTGTATGATCGGGGGATGGGACGGATATGGGACGGGTATGGAAAAAAAAAATCGACCTGCCACCTTTATTAAACTCTTTTGTATGAGTGAAAATAACACTCGACTATAAATACTTTATAAAAAATAAGACAGTACGGTCTAACATAGGATTGTTTAAAAAATAGACATATACCTGGGAATGAGGCTTGCTCCCGAGAAATCAGAAAATGTATAGATCATAGTGACAACCAGAGTGATGACCACAATGCAGGCATCCATGATGTTCAGCTTGGAACTGAAGTACACCTTAAATCTGAAACATAAAGAATAGGGGGAATTAAGCACAGCATTGTTAATTCAAGCCTTGAATAAACCTCACATTTATATTTGCAACAAGAACATTTGTTCAACCTCTTGCATACAGAGAGTCAGCAGTTCTTATTTTTCTGCATGATTTGCTAGAATTAGGCAGGAAATAGCTGCCACACCACTTCCTGTATCCTTCTAAAATATCAGCAATCTTTTCTTTTCCTGAGGTATTTTCAAATGTGGAAAGAAGTACATAAAGCTAATGTATTTTCCCGTCTTTGCTGTTTCATACTAACCCTTCTACATAAATCCGTAGAAGCACATCGATCAGGAAGAAGAAGGAGATGATAAGTGAGATGGCCTCCAAAGTAGTCCCCACACTCTCACGGTTCTTGGTTGACAGCGACAGGTCAACAATGACCAGAATAATATCAACAAAGATGAGCACCAAGCCAAAGACACTAGAATCATCCACATAAAAGAAACAAATAAAAAGTTTAATTTTAAACAAGACAATCACAGTCATCAATTGATGATACATGGAGTTTGTCTTCAGAGTACTTTAAAAGGATACAGTGATACTATAAGAATATAATTACTCACCGAAAACCAAAAGACATTACAATAGGAGCTATCCATTTCCTAAGACGGCTGAGAAAACAGCAAAAGGCAAATGAACAAAAGAAATAGAACTTCACTCTCTACAGTTATCATTTTCTTCTTCAAAGCGTATGATGATAGAAAATGTTCTTACTAGTACATGGTGTCCGGTTCCTCAATTTTCTCTTTACCATCATCAATTTGAACCTCTGCCTCCTCCATCACACCGTTCCTAAGGGAAAAAAACACGAATAGCAAGACAGTCTGTTACCAAGCCATTGCATCTACTGTGTTAAGGACGGATCAACATTTAAACTTTTAATTGAAGAAAGATACCCACAATTAAGTATTTATGTGACCATATAGGTAAGTGACCATATAGGCCTGCACAATATATACAGTAATTTCTGCTTTAATAGGGCTGCACAATATATATTGTCCTTTGCAATACCAATTATAAAATTCAGCCATTTAATAAATTGTGCTTGGGACATCCTGACCTACAGTTTCAGTATCTCTACAGATAATCACTCCAAATAATTCAGGGCAGTCTTTATCCTTGTTACTTCCGGGTTAATTTCAAAGCACATCTAAATTAGTGGGCTATCTGAGCACATTACAATATTTTGTCCATATCATGCAGCCCTACTGTGGCCATGTACACAGGGTGGTATCAAAAACTTTTGAGATTAGTTTTTCAACACGCCAACAGATGGCAGCACAAGGCTGCACACACACACACACACACACACACAGTCACAGGAAGCCAGAGTGCCAAAAGATATCATCCCATATATATATCGGAAGCTGTGCAACTGGTGCTATTCTGACCATGTGCATTACCACGTCTGCTATCTCATCATGGACAGCAAATTAAAAAAACGTTTAGTTTTTTTTCTGCGTGAAACTGGGCAAACCTGCCATTTAACTTGGTTCTGCAAGTTTACATTTTAATGATGAAGTGAATAATTCAAAGTGCTTTGTGTGGCACACACTTCAAGAGCAGAGGAACATCATTGCAAGGTGACAAGAAATCAAGAAGACCTTAAACAAGCTCAACTCTGAAAATGTAGAAACTATTTGGCAACTTGTGGATTGTTCTCCAACAATCACCATGCAAAACATCGTTGAACATCATTGTCGAAACGGTCTGTCAGCGTGCCGTGGATGACCCGTCCTTCATGTTGAGGATCATTACTGGTGATTAAACTTGATAAAGCAACAGCCTTTTTAGTGGAAAAGCCCATCATCTCCACGACTAAAAAAAGTGAGGTAGGTCCGCAGCTCGATCAAGTGCATGCTCATCAGCTTTTTCAAAATTCGCTGCATTGTGCACTAGAGTTTGACCCCAGGGACCAGACCAACAATAGTGAATTCTACTGCCAGGTTATAAGGTGTCTGATGGAGAACATATTGCAAAAAACTGAGCTTGTAAACAGAGCTAATCTCAAAACTTTTTGATACCTCCTCATATAGATGCTTCCCCTTAAGTGTGCAGTATACAGTGTTTAGGTGATTATTTATGATCCCGTTCCTGTGGCATGATTGGATTTGCATTTTGTGATCAGACTTTGTGCTGAGTAAAAGTGTAAACTGAGAAGCGTGATGTGCATTGGGCTTAAAAATAAGATGACAGTGCATGAGGGAGGAGAAGAGTAAAGGTCATGAGCGCTGGTTAAGGTTAAGACATTGCACTAAACGTTGTTCACTCACCCATTAACATCTTTGGAATCCAAGTGGGCATTATAATGCACAGAGGTCATTTTAACGAGATTTTGGTTTTAAGAGAACTTGTCTCGTGTTCTGCTTCATAAGAAGAAACCAGTTGCATTTAAGAGTGTGATTCATGTTATATTTAACATTCTTAAAACTCAAGAGAAGAAAACCTCGAGCAAAAAATGCATAAAACACACAATTTTTTTTTTTTTTTTTTTTATAATAATAATTAGTAAGGTGATGCAGACCACGTGACAGACATTTACCTCAAATAGTCCAGGTTGTTTTTCAGGAGCTGAGAGGTTTAATAAGCCTGCATGCTCCTACTTCACACTGGAATCTTTGTGTCCTGTTCCAAAAGCAAGCAGCAGATGGGAAGAATTGAAAAGCTCAGCAGATAAAACATCTCAAGTATGACAGCAAACATCTGATTCGGATTTTCAAGGCGTAACAAGAAGAGGTAGCACCTCTAAAGTTGCTCGGTGTTAAAATGCTATCTGGATTCGTCACCAAAATGTCAACACAAACAGATCCAAAGCAGAGAGAAGGGTTTTCTCACCGTTTCTACTCCTCAAAACTCTCTCAGAAAAAGTAAAGCGCAGAAACAGCCTCTGCTCAGTGTCGCCCGTCTTTTTTTTTTTTTAGCTGATTTTCTTTACGATGGCCTGACTATCCCGTGACAGAGGAAACGGTCCAAAGGTTTTCCTTCCTCCAGAGCTCATATTCCACACGTTTATCCGCCCATATTCAGTGGAAACACTACGAAGGAACATTCCCGCCGTGATGATGATGATGATGAGTCATTTGCGAACGAGTCGATTCCTCGACTCTTCAACATTACGAACGCCGGGAGTGACTCAGTTTTGAAAACGTTTGGTTTTTCCCAGTGAGACGTTAATTCGACGAGGGGTTCAATCTAAACAGACTAGAAAACAAAAACGTCAGTGGTTTTAAATATATTTATAGTAAAGGAATTTACAACCTACAATTACCAAAGTTACATGTTAGTTGAATTCTTATGGTTATTAGCCTCCCTGACTGGTCATTTGTTTCATCGTCTATAACACTTTATCGTAGAAGACTTGAGGCCGGCTACCAATCCATCACAGGGCACTCCAGACAATTTGGAAATACTAATTAGCCTAATCTTCATGTTTTTGGACTGTGGGAGGAAACTGGAGTACACAGAGGAAACCCACCATGCACAGGGAGAACATGCACACAGCCTTGAGGCGAGAATCGAACCCAGAACCTGGAGGTGCAAGGCAACATTTCTAACCACTAAGCCACCGTGCCACCCTGCTCATTCATGCAAATGTGTTTAATCCAAACCTCATAACAGAAAAAACAGCTAGGGAGTAACACACACTGCACTGCATACTACTTGTATAACCAGTCTCTTTCGCTCTTTCGCTCTTTCTCACGCTCACCGATCAGCCATAACAATAACACCACTGCCAGGTAAACTGAACAACACTTATCACCTACTGATACACCAGCAAATTCTTAATTTTCACCCAAGGCCAACCCTATCATCTTCAATCCAACAGAATAGCCAATTATCTGATAAAAGTCAGATAAAAGGCACCGATGCCTCACACCTCCAGGATCCAGGTTCCTGGTGTTCCCAGTGAATGAGCATGTGGTCTGTGTATGTGTATGTGCCCTGCAATGGATTGGCACCCCGTCCAGGGTGTACCTCGTGCCTTAAGGCTCCTGCGATAGGCTCTAGGCCACCGCAACCCTGTATATAGGATAAAGCGGTATCGATGATGAGTGAGTGAGTGGGTGAGTGAGACAAAAAGGCACCAGAACACCAACTGTACTACAGCTTACTGTGCATGGGGCCCAGCATCTCAAGAACCCAAAGCTGCCAAACAAGCCTCCAAACTCCACATAGCCAAATCAGACCAAGCACCCAGGGGATGCACTGAACAAACAAGGTAAATCCACAGAAGCCCCACTCTACAACCCACAGCACCCAAAGGAACCGTTGCCAACGTCCTGCTGCCAGACACCACAGCACACGCCAAGGGCCCTACTCCATGCTCCGGTGTTACAAGTGGAACCAATATTAACAATATAGGGTATAAATACCTAATATTTCACTCTTACAGACTGTTCAGATTCAAACTTGAAACGCTGCAGTACAAAATTTTGTCAATAACCAGTGAGTTTCTTCTGCGGAAAGTTTGGAGGTAGAATGTAGAATGTAGCAGGCACACACAATATAGCATATATTCAGACAGTAAACTACATTTTATTTAAAAGGTAAACCTTTATAAAAATGGCACTGAACCATTTGGGATTCTAAATAGTCGGCTCTTATGTTTGAGCTGAATCCTGTGATATGACTCACTGAAAAGCTTCGGAATTCCCATCACTACTTCCCTAAGAGCAGAATCCTGAACCTCCCCCAACATTCTGTTAACTCAAACCAGACAGCATGGTCCAAGAATTTTAGTGGCTGTTGTCTTGATATGGGTAAAAAATTTCTGATTAACAATTTAAAAAAGAAGAAGAAGAAGAAAATGAATCACCATTTGTCTTTTTAATGCATAGCAGGCAGGGTTATGCATCACAGAGAGAGAGAGAGAGAGAGAGAGAGACTGTGAGAGAGAGAGAAAGCTTTTAAATACATGCACTTATTGTCCTTGTAATATAATACATCTTAGTAATCTATTTTAAATAAACCTATGTTCACAATTTTGGGCAACAAATAAAATCAAAATAATGTGGGAAACACTTCTCGCCTTTGTGTACAGTTATTGCACCATATAGTTCTGTCAGTTACAGTATGTGCAGCCACAAAACCAACTGATTAATTGACAAGGTCCAACCATCCTGTGTTTTAATGTGGACAGCTGTGTGTGGGTAATAGTCTTGGAATCTTTACTGTGCAACTTAGCGGTCTCTCTATACACATTTTACTGCTAGATTAAGCTTTTTGTCTCTTTTCTGATTTTTGAGAATGGGAGTGACTCTAGTGTTCTTATACTGAAGTTGCACATTTTTGCAAACTTATGCCATAAAATACAAATATATCAGCATAAATGTATCAAATATTCTCATTCCGTTAACTAAAAGCTTTTGTTATGAATGTTATGAATAAAAAGGCTATTCTGTTTAGTAATTTATGGAAGTTTATAATAGTTAAGGCTAAACACTGTTTCTGTTTCTTTTTGCTCCAAATATGCTTATTTAATACATGCTATGGGCAAATTACATGTTTTACTACATTGATGCATGTTTATTAACAATATAATGAATGTATTTCTCAGCTTATGTCACAATATTAATTTCCATCCAGAGTAGCATTTTTCCATTAAATCATTAATATTTAAGAAATAATATGTTATTGAGCCAGGCTCGATTACTGTCTCTGTGTGCATGGAGTTTGCATGTTCTCCCTGTGCTTGGTGGGTTTTCCCCCACAGTCCAAAGACATGTTAGGCCCATAGTGTGTGAATTTGCCCATAGCAAATTGCCCATAGTGTGTGAATGAGTGTGTGTATTATGTCTGTGTGCCCTGCAATGGATTGGCACCCTGTCCAGGGTGTACCCTGCCAAGAACATTGTATTAAAACTGGTTAGGTTTCCCTTTGCTTTCAAAACAGCCTAAATTCTACAAGATATAGAAAACATTCCTTTGAGTTTATAGCCCAGGTGGACCTGATCACATCATGCAATTCATGCAGGTTTTGCTGTCCATTTTTGGTGTTGTGCATTGTGAGATGATTTTCTGCTCACCACACCACATGCAGAGTGGTTATCTCAATAATTCTATCTATCAGCTTAAACCAGTGTGGCCAATTGCTGTTGACTTCACAAAAAGTTTCAAAGATTACTGTTAATAATCCCACACACATACTGAATTAAGGCAAATTAAAAACACAAATTTGCTACAGAATTACAAAGAACAAACATAGGCTTTTTAATGCAGGATGGTTTATCTTTGGACTTATTTGTATTTTTTTATTTGAAATATTTTAGAAAATTATTTTAGTGATTGATTATAGTATTGAAAGCATTTTAGTTTGTTTTTTAAGAGAAAAAAGACCAGTGGAATGTAAGGAATGGAAAAGTGGTGCAACACCTTCTTTGATTTAACGGAGACCATGCGGAACTAACTGATCTATAAATAATAAAAATAAAAGCCTGTACGTTCTGAACCATCAGCATGTGGAGTACAGTTCTTGGAAATGAAGCTACCAGTACGCATGTTACGGTCTACTGTTTCCACTGCCATTGGAATCTTAACCATCTTAAAAGACGCAGATTTTAAGATTTTAAAAAGCTGTTAAAACAGTGGTGGAAGTGTGTGCACATTCTTGCCCTGTCTTTGAGTTTTTTGATTTTGTGGCCATGTCTGCGGTGATTCTCCTTTTTATGGTATACATTACAACTCTGCCATCAGCTGGCTTGGTAAGAAATATTGTTTTTTTTTTGTGGTTATACATCACATGACTTATGGTATTACTTTTACTCTGACAAATCAAGTGTTATTCCAAAAGGTAAAGTTAAGTAAATTAGGGTAATTTTTGCAAATCATCTAAAATACTTATGTATGACTTTCAAGTGTATGTTGATATTAAACTCCGTCTATTTCCAAAGGTACTGTAGTTAATGAGGTCAATCTCAAAACCTAAATGTGATTTTATATTTACAGATAATGTCACAGTCCAAGACAACCCTACTATTACACTGGTAGTAAAAATGTGCCACCTGTTCAATCAGAAAACTGACATACCTGTATTGAATAATGCAATGCAGATGCTTTACACCAGTTTGAGTTGACAATAGCATAACATGGAATTTTGTTAAAGTAAAAAGTACTTCAGTGGCCTTTTTTGAATAGAAAATGTGGATTTGCAGTAGTTAGAGTTAAACAGTTTTATCTACACATTGATGAGCAAAAATGACATAAAGCAGACATTAGCTATTAAAATTGTGTAATGATGTAAAATAATGTAATTTGATTATTTAAATGTCATATTTAGGTTTGTATTTTATTTCTGCTTATTATTTATACTTTTTTTTTTTACAGTTAACCTTAGAATAAGTCTTAAATAATTAAAAACAGAAAAAGACATCTCTAAGCACTTATAATTTTGACAATAAAAAAAAAATCATATATAACATTAAAAAAGTATAACAGCATTATATCTGTTACATCTATGTAAAATGTAAAAAAAAAAAAAAAGAAAAGGAAGGCAGTGTGTGTGTGTGTGGGGCGGGGAGGGGGAAGGGGGTGGTTAGTCAGTCAGAAGTTGGACGCTCCTGAGAATTAAAGTACGCGAGGCATGGCGCCATCTGCTGGTGAAATCAAAAAACAAATTTACCACACGAACAGCCCTAAACAGTATGATATGCAGTGAAACGCTTATACGACCGAATTAAAAAAAAAGAAAATCGAGTGTTTAAAGAGAGAAATATGATAAATATGAACTAAGAGAAGATTATAAAAAAATATAGAAAAACTTTAGCTGGTAAATTTACAATATGTACAATGTTACTACTAAATATAATTGAAATAGAAATGTATGAGATGTTAGGTGTTGGTTGTGTTGGTGTGTTAGTAGGAATGTAGGGAGAGTGTTATTGTGTAAAAAAACAAAGAAAACAGATCAAAAAGTTTAGTCCTACAGTTACCTCTAATACATTTTTTTATTATTTTTTTCAAATTTCAAAAGATATTTCTTGTTTTTAAATCACTGAGATATGATTGGTGGCACGGAGGATTTCCTAAGAATCAACAGATGGTGCCTGGCTTTTTAGTATTATAAGCCAAATATAACTGATTCCTTTTGGGATACTGGGATCAAATTTGGCCTGTCTAGCTTTTGAAATTTTACCCAGTTCTGTACTTTTGTACTTTAAAACGTATGACTTAACCTGGCACATAATTAAACAATTATAAACTTAAAATTATTTATAAATAGGTATAAATTCTAATTGCGGAAGCAACACAAGATTGGTTGTAAAGCCTGAGGGTTTAGTTAAAGAGCATATTACTAGCAAATAAAAATGTAGAGGGCTTTTTTCCAAACAAAACCCACAAAATTGAGGGTAGAATATTATTTTATGTAAAAGCAGCCTAATAATATATTAGAAAATCTGCGTTAAGCCACTATGAAGTACCATCTCTGATTACTTAAATAAATGGAAAGGTTCGCTTTTTTTAACCATTCCATTTTATACAACGGAACCTTTCCATTTCATAAAAAGTTGCAAACAGTTTAATATATGGAACTTAAAAAAACTTTTAAATGAAATCATAAGCATACATTCACTAAAATCTAGGTAGAATATTTATGTTAACTGCACTGATTTTAACTAACTTAATTTGGTAATCTACTAAAAAAAAATTCAGCAATCACTTAATATAATTCCTAAATATTATAAACCAGTCTACTTAACGTAAAAGAAATAGTTTAACGTTTACACCATAAAACAATGTTAACTCTATACCCAGCAAATTAGCCAAACAACTTTACCCTAAAACATCTGAAATAATCACAGGGTAGTCAGATTAAAAGTTAATGGATATGACATCTATAACATTAGATCATCCATGTACAATGCACTTTGAAACCAGAGATGGCAGATAAAATTCCTTCCCAAAAAGGGGGTGGCTCTCAGGGCAGTTGATAATGGCTCAATTGCAAGAGCAGATAACAGAAGGTATTTATTTTTTATTAATAAATCAGCAAACAAACAAACTAAACAAGGTTTCCTAATAATTATTCGTATAGTTAAGGAATCTTGTGCTCTCACAAGGGGTCCCTTTGGTACAATCTCTGAAATGAAAATCATCTGTTAAAGTGTTCTTTTTTTTTTTTTTTTTTTTTGTATTGTAAATGTGGAAACCCATTATTATCCATAATCCGTTGTGTTGTGTTAATTGAGACAGAGGATGAATGTCCCTTGGATTTGTTGGAGCTGAAAGAGAGCATTCAGAAACTTCATTATGAGCTCTTAATCGGGGACTGGAAACTGATTTACCTGCGTACACACCGCCGCTTCAGACCGGAACCAGAGTATAAACAGGACAACACAACCTTACCAAGTCTGCCAAACACAGGAGGAAACCTGCTGGTTTATGACAAAGGTGTTATGTTGGTCCATTGTTTTTTTTTTGTTTCTTTTTCACAGTTATTTTTTTTATTTTAAATAATGTTTTGTAGATAATTATATTGTTTAATGACATCAATTTTATCTAGCTGCAAATGTATGGGGCAATTAGGCCAAACCAGAACTTTTGACTTACAAAATAAAAGAACATTTGCAAATTTAAAAATCCCTTTATTTTTCTATATAATACCTTGGAAAGTTTCTAGAAAGAACTTAGAACGTAAAAAGACTGCTTGCTTCATGTTATGGTCACATGTTTTGGCACTGGCCTTCCAGGAACCCCTTCAATGGTCCAAACAGATGGAAATTGCTTTGCAAAGTCAGGACTGTGTTAGAGACATTATAATAACTCTCAGTCAAGTTCCTATAATGTGCAAATGGTGCGGATGACAGTGCAAGTATGGTGATTAATTCAGGATGTTTTTTTCCTGAGAGCATTCCACTCTCTGAATGTTTATAAGTATGTGACTACAGTAGGCACTTAGCCGTTATCATTCACGGACTCTCACACGGATGGTAAGGAGTCTCATTACCATCACCTTCTTTCTAAAACATTTCATTACAAGTCCTGTTTCTACTTGAATGGCCATTGTAATAGGATGATTGGCCCTCAATGGCTCAAACTAAGAGTAATAAAGTCAATAACTGCTAACGTAAGCAGCGCACTATGGCACTTAAAAGCAGTGTTCTTACACAGAAGTGGAAACCTTGAGTTTACTGTTAAAATATTTAAAACGTGTAATGTGGTTTTTGGTTTTATAAATATGGTTTGTGGTTTTATTATAGTTTATAAATGTAAAGATTGGCACTTTTCAACCACCTGCTACACGATCGAGTGTTTCACTAAGGGAAGGCAAATCACGCAATTATGCGTAATAGTCAACAGCTGGCAATAGTGCTGCTTTAAATACTACACATCACTGTGGTTAAGTAACACAACGCCACCTAGAAATGTAGTGAAGTAGAAAGTACTTCTATTTGTTGCAGGATGTTGAGTAAAATTTGCAAAGTCTCCACTAATAAAACTACTCCAGTAAAGAACAGATAAGTTACCTTCCACCAGTGCTGAAATGTGGTATGGACATACAATTAAGGTATAGAACAAAAAGCTGTAATGCTGATATAGCTATAGTGCTGTTGATAACAGTGATTAAAAACTTACAAAAATATATTACAATTCTCAGTAGTGATCTAAAATTTTTCCTCGCTGACTTTAATTTCACCAGCCATTTTATACTCTTTCTAAGAATTTCTGTCAGATGGCCCTTGTTGGCACACTTTGAGACACTCGTGCATGGGGTACAGTGTAGCATCAGAGTAGATGACTGTACTGTAATTATAATTATAATTAATGTTTTTGGATTGTGTTTTTTAAACTTCAGATTGCTCTGAGCTATTTGACAGGCTCAGACCTGAAAGTGGGTTCTACAGGATTAGACCAGATGCAACTCTCGAGCCTTTTCTTGTGTACTGTGATATGGAAGATGGAGGAGGCTGGACTGTGTTACAGAAACGTCGCAACGGTAAAGTGGATTTTAACAGGTAGGCTATAACACCACTCCACCATTAATGGGACATTAGTGACCTCTGTATTTCCAAACAAATTGGTTGGCAAACAAGAATTTAAATGTTTGACTGACTCTTTCAGAGCAGAAAGTCCAGGAATTCCCTCATGCGAGTCCATCACATTGCATCATATACGCGCATATTTGGACACTCATTCAAACCTAGGAACAACCTAACATAGCCAATCCATCCACTAGGGTGATTTAGGGTGGTAAGAGGAAAACATTGAGCATTATAATATTGGAGGAATATGTATCTTCCTCAGTATTTTAAGATAAAGCTTGGCTGTCTTTAGGAGAAAAATGTCAATTACAGGATTACCAAAGAAAATATCTAAATTACAATACACCGTCAGGGATGGGAATGTCCAGATAACGTAATACATTGTAACGACTAACCAATAACTTTTTCAGAGGCTGGCAGGACTATAAGAATGGGTTTGGTCATTTCCAATCAAGCAAAGATGAGTTCTGGCTGGGCAATGATCACATTCACTCTTTGCTTCACAGAGGTAGGTTGCTGTTAAATAATCTGTAAAACATTTTATCCCATGTTCATGGAAAAGACTTACTTATGTGCATTTTCCACGAAGGTAAAAAAGTAATGAAAATTGATCTGATGGACTGGAGTGGAGAAAAATCATATGCGATATATGAAAACTTCAGAGTGGCAAATGAAAAGGTAAGCTTTCATATCATTTTGTTATTATCTAAAAAAAAACTTATAATGTTGCATTTGTAGTGTTTCCAATCCCTAAAATACTGTGTCTTACACACACAGGATAAATACAGGCTGTACTTTGGCATGTACAGTGGCCGTGCTGGAGATGCCCTGTCAGGTGGGAGCAATATGGTGGAGCAGTGGTCTGCCTCCCACAGTGGCATGCAGTTTAGTACCAGAGACCAGGATAATGATCGGTACCTGCAAGGAAACTGTGCTATAGAGAACAAGGGCGGCTGGTGGTATAACAGGTAATAAAAAAAGTATACAAAGTGCATATTTAGGGGCCAACGACTATGACATCAGTCTTATGAAATCAAAGTGTGTAAGGACCCTCTTGTTCTTCTAAGGGTTACTATTATTATTTCAAATTTGTTCTCCATTACAGTTTAAACAGAGATTCAGGACATATTACTTGCAGAAAGTGTGTATTGAGACATATCCTTCATGAATAGCAGTTACAGGATGATTTGCTCTTCTCTAGGTGCCATGCTGCCAACTTGAATGGGAAGTTTTATAGAGGAGGGAAGTACACAGCGAAATACGACAATGGGGTGGTGTGGAGCACCTGGCGAGGATTTTGGTACTCCCTCAGACACGTAAGCATGAAGGTGCGGCCTACAGCTTTTATGGACAGTCTCGGGAGTGGAGCGGGACCAGACAGCTAAAACATGACACTTTTTAATGTTCCTGCTCTATGTTATCATATGCGAATTTAGCCGCACTATTATGCAATCCAAACATGCAACAAAAGTACAGAATATTCTGATTATAACCTAGAATTTACATGCATGTGGATTAAAGATATAAAATATTATTTCTTTGCTTTCTGAAATGCAGAATAATATAGTAAGCATGCATCAAGTGCAGCTTGTTGAAATGTCATTTATGAGAAGTGTATATTTTCAAATGTAGTTTTCCTTATAAGGACCAGCCATCCCTATCTCTATCCTTGTAATGAACCCTCTACATTCTAATACTGTACTTTCAATTGCTAAAAAATATACAGTATTTGGGATCTGCATTTATCTGAAGTATAGGCATAAATGTAACAAAGATTGATGAACATGAAATAAATTTATTTACAATGCATAAAGAACATTTATTGCTTTTTTATGAGCTGAGACATTTCTTCCAGTGTAAAGAGACTTTAAACTACTCTGTATTATCCTCTAGACTACAGCCAGATTATGACTGCATTCTTTTAATCCTGATCCCAAAACAAAATTAATATGCACTAATTCTGAAAATTACCAAGATATAAAAATAGCTTTTTTTCATTTATATATAATATATATACATACACACACACACATTTTGTTAAAATATTGTAATTAAAATGCTGCATTAATGCAGTTAAAAATTGCAATAACATTATATTTTTTGAAGAATGTTTACTTGATAAATCCAGCTTGGTCTATTATACAGTATCAGTGTCTGATCTTATGGTGCATTAAAGTAATAGTGCTTATATATAACTGGTTAATTAGGTGCCAATAACATAATAAGGAATATTTGAGGGGAATCTATTTGAGAGGAATCTTTAGATTCCTACAATGTGCACGTTTAATATAATTTGTGATGCTAATAGATTACTAATTAACATGAAATTTAAATATAATAAATTATTCATTTTTCAACTAATCACAAAACTTGTTCCCAAAGCCACTGCAATTATTTTTACTTTAAAACCTAGAGAAACATTCACTTGTGAAAATCCAGCTCTGGAGTTTCTGATCAGGATCTTCTCAGATATAATTAGGTGAGTCCGAGGTCTTTCATTATTCCTGTCCCGACCTCTTCTCCCAAATATCCAGAAATGTCCATCATTCGCTGCTCATCCTCAGTCAGGCCATAGGAGGAGCTGCTGAAGTCCGCAGAGAGTGGGAGGCTACGGCATCGCCCCTTGCTTTGATCAGAGCTAGAGAAGGTGGAACTTCTCTGTCTGTGGTGGCTGGCTGATGAATTGGCTTCTCGCAACTTCCTGGCCAAAAGATTCCGCTGTATGGGTGATGGACCTCTCCTGTTCCAATTTTGTTCAGCCCTTTCTACTCGATCTATTTCAAAAGATGGGACCCAGCCCACTCCATGCCTGTCAGTTACTCGATTTTTTGTTGGTATTGAAATCCCTGAATTAACCATCGCAGGTTTGGATTTTGGAAAGGAATGCATATTTACCCAAGGCTGTTGTCTGTGGTCACTAGAGATTTCAGGTATCTTATATTTAGCTTGAGACCAGTCCCCCAGCTCAGGTATTGTATGCTCCCAAGCTCTGGTTCTACAGCTGCCCTCTGGAAGCTGGCGGGGGGCCACCTGAGTCATGCTCCTCTCCCTAAATGACCGTGGCTTAGTTAACTGCTGAAGGTTGCTCTCATTAAAGCTAGATGTCCTTCTGAAGTTTGGATTCTTAGAAGAACTAAGTCTGTTTCGATCCACCATTGCCACCCAGTCTGCTGTGCGTTCTTGCCGTCGGTCCCGATCACTAATAACAGCTTTTGGAGGGGCCAATAGGGGGTCCACCTTGTGGCTCAGTCTGTCAGGCAGCGTGGCAGAGTTTCTATGAGGCCATGTGGACTCTGTGAAGAGGGATTTTTGGAGGTGACTGATACTGACTTCTTCTTGACTTTCCAGGTCTTGAGGCACTGGTGTAAGACCAGCAGATGTTGAGGCTGTGGCCTCCACCATGGCATCATCAACAGGACTCTGAGAGACATGATAGACTTGTGTGGCTTCTCTGAGCCCTTTCTTTTTCATTTCCTTAAGCTGTTGCTGTGCCAAGCGATACCCAAAAATGGGAGGAACAATCTTTTGACCAGAGGGGGACAGCCGCTCAGGATCCTGGGGAAAGGGCATGGGGAGGGAAAAACTCTGCTGACAGGCCAGTACCCCCTTGTCTGATGCTGCTCGAATAGATACAGGGCATGATTGGCCTTTCTGAACTGCCCCCATACTCTCAGAGAAGCTAGGCCTCTGCATGCTGTGTCCACATATGGAAGCCTCATCTGAGTTCTTTCGTCCACCAGGAGAATGCATAGACTCAGGCCGTGCTGAGCTACACTTTGGGGCATGGCACAATTTTCTCCACACTGTGATGAGGATAGTCACAAGGATGACAGCTAGACAGAGAACGATACCAGCCACAACAACTAGGTTACCTCCAAGAAAGGAATCCACAGCTGGAGGAGGTGAGACCGAAACAGGCGGCAAGACATCTATAGACCACACAATAGGATAGATTTAGACTTCCAGAAAATGTGTTACAGATACAAAACTGAGCTTCTTCAGACTGCAAAAGAATAAAGACATGATCCTTAAGAAATATCTTACCAGTGCAGACCTCAAGGGAGCAAAGTGACTGCTCTTTCACCATGCCAGTGCACTGCATGCCACCACCAGGGGGCAGCAAACACTCACGGACACGTTCTCGCACCCCGTCTCCACAGGTCACGCTGCACCCGCTCCATGTTTGCCATGGGCCCCACATCTCTACTAACAAATCAAATACAAAGCTTAAGCAGAACTGAACTGATTATGCACGCCAGGAGAAATACTATATTTATATTAACTGGATATAATGCTGTTGTGATGGTGGCATATGAGCACTATTGTATTATCTGGAAATAACAGAAATAAATTGAAGTGACCTGATGAAAAAAAAAATCTTTACCACATACAAAAACTTTTTTACAAAAATGCTCACCAGCATTTCTTTGCACAATGATGCACGTCTGTGCCAAACTGGGGGCGTGACTGTAGATGCGTGCATAGTGAAAGCAGTACTTTTTCTGACCAAGATCAAATTGGGAGCAGTTAAATTCGGTCTCATTCTCCCCTCGACTAAGAAATTGAAAGGCAGACTGAGAAGAAGTTTCCTGCTTTGCAGCTGTACTGGCCTCCTTATACAGCAGCACCTTCCCTGTGGTGACCGTGCAGGGTGGATAGAGCAGCCGGACAGACACTGTGCCCTCACAGCCACTCCTGTAGATGTTCTCGACCATGAGCTTATAGGAGAAAATGCGAGATAGATAGAGTGGTCCAGAGGATTTGATGTCCTGCTGGGTATAGTGGGACTTGAGAGCTACTTGGATGAAATCAGCCTCAGTCAGCAGGGAGGCACACTTTATGTCCACATGCTGTGACTTTACAAGCTGGATGTTGTGTGTCGTTCGTTTTTGTACCTTGTCGATGGTGTTCTTCCCAACTGTGTTGTGCTCCATGTAGCTGACCTCTAGATAGAGGGATGCACTGATGTACAGGCAGAAATGGAAGTCAACGTTGGTAGACACAGAAACCTGAAATGCACCAGAGCTGTGGTCGTTGTTAGCACGTTCTACTCCAAAGTGGAAAGTGGGCCACTGGACATGTAATACTGGGCTCCACCAGCTGGAGGTACTTTTCAGTGCACCCTGGTGGCTCTGTTGGTCTAATCTGAAGCTGAAGTTTCCAGCATATGAGAAGGATGTGCAGTCAAACTCCAGAACGCCCCCCGACTGGTTGAATGGCAAACGTCTAGTTAGCACGGTTAAATTCTTATCAACGTCAACCAAATCCATAGAAAGTTCACTGGCTGTCATGTTGCTGTCTGTATTGTAAGTGACAAAGACACTGGCATTGCTTAGAGCAACATGTACCGCGGGCCACAAATGTAGACCAGCCATTGCTGCAAACAGAATAAAACACAAAAAAGGAAGTAAAGACAAAAATAGAAAAGGTAAACAGCTTATAAATGAAAAAAATAGTTAATATAATTATATACAGTACAGTATAAATAACAGCATTCACGATGTTTTCCCACAAACAGTTCCAAAATTGATATCTTCAGAAGATTTAATTCATTTCTATCCTTTAGTCTGTCCCTTTCTTCAGTGGATCACACCTTAATTTTACAGACTTCAGTAATTATGTGTAATTTCTTTACATTGTGATTATACTGAACATCCTTTCAACACTCTTAGCACTATTTGGCTTTTTACTATACAAGTGTATTACTCAACAGGTTGGGGGATTGCTTTAAGGTATTGATTCTCCACCCTGGTCGTGGATGACCCCCAACCACCCCTGTACTGCACATTTTATAGTTTTCCCTGCTCAAACACATCCACTTCAATTCAGAAAAAAAATGTTAGTCAGCTGATCATGTGCGTTGGGAGCTGAGAAACACTGTAATGTGCAAGGAAGAGGGTTGTTCGCCGCTATAGCATTCACTTCGTCTTACCTCTTTTCCTCATATTGTCTCTTCCTTGCTACTGTCACCTCTAGCTTCTTCATTAGGGATCTTAATATACATTTACGTCTGTAAAGTTGCTTTGTTACAATATCTCATAATAAAAGCAATATTTGACTGAACTAAGCTATGGGTAATGCACCCCATAACCTAGGGTATGCATAGTGTTTACATTACTGCAAACCACTGTGCATAACCTATTTGCCCTCCGCCTCCCTTCCAAAACACTTTGTATTCTTTTGACAATAGGCTGTGAGAACCCACTGTTACTTAAGCAAGACATTGTGATTTACGAATGCCGCTACACATAGGTCACTTCCCAAGACAAAAAAATACATAAGCCAACGGAAAAGCGGGCAGGAAAAACACTCCCTCCCTTCTCTTCCTATCTAAGCCTGTGTTCAACTAAAGGACACTGCTTATACTAGACCACCATATAATATCAGGTGTCATAAATGCAATAATTATGCACAATAAATTTATATAGCTATGGACAGAAGCATTAAAACTAAACCTATTTGTAGAACTTATAAAGCTGTTTAGCTAGTGTATTATTATAATCCTTAATTATTTCTTAGTATTTTTACTTACCAAATCCCATAAGGATGAGCAGGAGTAGAAATTGAACAAGTGGGGTGGAACCCTGTATCATTCCGACGCATGTGTCCTCGGTCTTGCTTGATCAACATCACCTTTATTTGTTTATAATCAAACAGCCCTGTAAGTTACACACTATTCCAACAGAGAGCAGAAATTAGAGGCAGTTTTACAATACGCTTTATTTAATTCCTGGTCATTTCTGTCTCAAGACATCCAAAGATAAAAACAGGATTATAATGCGTTAAATGGGGACACCATTTTATGTATTTATTTCATCATCATCATCATCATCATCGTTGTCATCTTTTTCACAAATAAATGAATAAATACATAAATAAACAAACCTACTGGATTAAGAGAATGCCACTAAAGCGCTTATAGAGAGCATGATATCTTTTAGATTTTTTCACTTGCTACTCACATAAACATCTACATCCAGCCCGAGCAGTTTGGTTTATGTATTGAAAAGTCGGTTGTTCTTTTTCCATTTGACTCAGCATTAATCCTCATATTTCGGGGACCCTTATACTTTATACTTTCTGAACAATTCTGGCCTCAGGAATGAACGCATCAGAGTCGGATCTGTTCCTTAAACCAGTGATTCCAATTTTCCAGCTTGTCCGATGTCCAGTAAAAATACACAACCATCAACTCTCCATCTCCAGTGTTCCATCTCTTAAACACACACACACACAGACACACACACACACACACACAATGTGGATGTGTTTTTGTGAAACAGCTTACCATAAACAAATGCCACTATAATTCCTAAATGTGTCGAAAATAAACATATGCACAGGGAATCCACAAATGGCTTATATAACACCAGGATAAACCTGAATGCATTTTTATTAACTTTATTTATACGTTTGAAGACTGAAAAGAAAAAAAAAAGCTCCCTTGTTAGGCAGTGTATTTATAACTCGAGTCCACCGCAAGAGGACTATTTAATTGAATTTAAAGTTGTGGTGAGTTGTGCTATTTAAATGGATGGTCTATACGCCCATTCAAATGTGTGGTGCTTGTGAACGCACCCTCACACGGGAGCGTATACAATGTAACGTTATTTAAAAAAAAAACAAAAAAACGAATGAATGAATGAATAAATAAACAAATTGATACAAAGTGAAAAAATATTTCTTTGATCTCAAGTTTAAACTTGCTAAGCTTACATGTGGAATCGAGTCCATGCTGATATTTTCTGTATTTCACATTTTGCTTGAAATTTCTGCATAAAAGTCAGTTATTCCAACGAGAAGTACAGAGGCTATGAGGTACATGAGATAAAACGTGGTTTACTTACAGCGTGTGTGGTGAAGAGAGACAGGAGCTGTTTATCCGCCGCTTCCAGAGGATCCGGTAGAGGAGAAGCTGCTGAGGCTCGGAGTCTCTCACACGGCCGCCAGACTGGGCGGGTTTCCTCGCTGGCTTTCATTGGATTGTTCAGAGTGCAAGAGTTTTGTTTGGGCGAGTGGACAAAATGTTGGCTTTTAAAAATAACAAAACCATAAATTCACTGCTGTCTCGTGAAACCAAACAGCCTACACTGACCGGACACTTTAATAAGAACATATGCACATTTGCTCGTACATGCAATTATCCAATCAGAACGACCGTCATGTGCCGGTGTTCTATAAAATCATGCAGATATACAGTATTATCCCAAGAGATCCAGTTAATGCTCACACTAAACATAATTAATGCAAAAAAATTTTTTTTTTAAATACTTTAACCACAGAATGGCTTATGCTACTTTTATCAGAAGTAATTTCAGAAAATGCTCATCTCTTGGGCCAGCTCGATTCCCATCTCTGTGTGCATGGAGTTTGCATGTTCTCCCTGTGCTTGGTGGGTTTCCTCCCACAGTCCAAAAACATGCAGATTATTCCCGTCTCGGTTCTCCTTCTGCTTGGTGGGTTTCCTCCCACAGTCCAAAGACATGCAGACTGGTGTTCCGAAATTGCCCGTAGTGTGTATGCCCTGTGATGGATTGGCATCAAGCTAGCTTACTCCACACCTCATTCCCTAAATCTCCAGAGATAGGCTTCAGCTACTCCCAACCACCGTGCCCCTGTACACAGGATAAGTGGGATTGAAGATTAAAAAAATTTGTAAGTCTTAATTAGTATAGTGGGAGGAAAAACCTGTCAAGGAAGGACAGTTGATATTGGCTTTAAATTTAACCCACTTGTAAGGTGGCATGGTAGTGAAGAGGTTAGTGCTGTCTCCCACAGTCCTTAGAAAATAAAGGTTAACTGGCGTTCCCAAATTGCCTATAGCTTCTGCGCGTCCATGCCTTGCAATGGATTGGATATACACTGCCTCGTGCCCCAAGTCTCTTAGGCTCCATGATTAGCGGTATACAAAATGAATGAAAGAAAATAACCACTCTTGACAACCATCAATAACAAAAAGGACAAAACTGTTTTACAGTTATAATATACAGTGAGCTTGCTAGTATTTTTCTCCATAGTAAAACATATGAGTAAAATGATATTAATCATCAGTAAACTTTTTGTTGTGGTGGATCCAGAGTCAGAACTATGGCCCTGCAGCAGCAAGAGAATTCACCCTGTACGGGACACCAGTCACAGATAGTTCGATAACCCAAGCTCAGGATCAAACCCAGGAATCCTGGAACTTAACTCATATTTCAGCATTCTTATATTCATCTGATGGAACGATTAAAAAAAGAAAAGATCAGGATGGTCTTCAAGTCAAGTAAATATTTAACCAAAAATACACTGGGGAAAAATTCACTTTATTTAGTTACTAAAGGAGATGTAGGATTAAACTTACACAATATCGGTAAAAATCTGTGGACACTTTATCATCACACCCATAGTATATAGGTCTTTATAAACTGTTTGCCAGAACACTGGAAGCACGCAATTGTCTAGAATGTCTTGTATGCTGTAGCTTTGGATTTTACTTTCAAGGGGCCCAAACCAGCTCCAGGAGTACACTGCTCATGGGTATGAAGTGAGGACCATAAAGACATGGTTTCCCAAGGAAGGTCAGGAAGAACGTAAATGTCATGCACAGGCCTGACCTCAACCCCACTGAACACCTTTATAACACTCATTGCAGCAAAGACATCCCCATTCTCTAGTGCCTGACCTCACTAATGCTCCTCTGACAAATTCCTACAGCAAGAGTTCCAATATCTAGTCGAAAGCCTTTCCAGAAAAATGGAAGTTATTATAATAGCAAAGCAGGACTAAATATAGATCAAGTTGTTCAAATTACATATGGGTGCAAATGTGCAAAAACAGTGTCAGACGATAGCCATACATTTTCTGTGAACTGGAACTTTTCCCTTGGATGCCAGCATAATGAAGCCCAAACCTAAAACTTGTACATTAGTGAGGTTCTTGGTCATAGCCTTGCTGGGTAGATTTATAATATTTAATCACTGTTTAGTAATAGCACTTGGGATATTATATAGTACCTAATTCAGTGGAATTTATATATTTTACAGACCCCTTTGAACTAGAGCAATTAAACATTACTCCTGCAACCCCATGTGCAAAGAAATAAGTATGGTAACTTTAGAACCAAAACGTACACCAATAACACTGCTCACTAATATTATAGAGTTGTGAACTGAACATCCTGCAGTGCAGTTCCACTTGGTCCAGTATACAGTACAAAGTGAACAGTTCTGTTTTGTAAGCAGGGTTCTGTGTGATCATCAGAACATGAGTCCAGTAGAAGAAAAAGAAAAAAAGGATTATTCCTGATTTTCAGACTTCTGATACATCAGAAAAGGTTGGGATAAAAGCGCAGGCCTTCCACAGAGTCATCTCTGCATAGATGCCCCATTTTCTCAGCCAGAAGCAGTCTGGAAGAAAGACATTGAAGAGTTAAAAAGTAAGCAGCTATTTGACAATTCTTTTACAACAAAATCCACTATGAGATAGCAGTACCTTTCTTTTGCAAGAAGAACAGACAGTCCTAAAAGTTTAGCAAACTCCTCTGCAGTTAAGGAGCCCTTATCAGACACCTGTAAAACAGAAACAAAAGTGCCATTAAATGCCAATGAGACATGCACCATAAATATATCTGGTGTCTTCACACCATGACAAAGTGAAAAATATTTTCAGTTTTTCAGAACTTTGCAAAAATACAATATAATTGTACCATACATATAGGCTACTACATACTGTACTGTAGTAAAGGGTAACGACTGCTGTCTGGATAATAACTGAGCAATATCTAAAAAGTCCCTGCATTTTTTTGGTTTATCTCACAGTCTTAGGGTATCTGATCCAAAAAAAACATACGAAAAAATGGGTCAATGACGTAGTCACACATCTGCTATTTGTTTCCCACCCATTTTGTACAACATTTGAATATTTAGAAGAATATTAGAAGCATAAAAAATTCTCATTCGACATTTGACATATTAAAGTTTAGAAACTGATCAAGAAAAAATATAATAGATTAATAGGGTAATGCCTTTCCTTGATAAATATTGTTGATTTTGGTGCATGATCCACAATTTTTCAGTTCCCTAATGGTTTAGTAACAACAAACCTGTAATTATGCTTATACCAGTTGTGGCCAGGTACAGCGCTGCAGACAACCAAACAAAATAGTATATGGTATTTGGTGGTTGGTCTCTTTTGACCTCGATGCTCCTTTTAATAATATGTGCATAACAGTAATCAACAAAAACACCAAACAATTAATACTTTTTGGTAGGTTTGCTGAAATGTTCTAAAAATGTACAGTTTTATAACACATGGCCACTATTAAGCAGTTTCATGAGACACTAACTGTGCGTAGACTGAAGGGCTAGTTTCCATGCAGCTGCTAAGAGAAATGAGAGAGAAAGCTGCAGCACACGGTTATGGTCGTAGCATAGATCCAAGTTCCGCTCTCCCAAACCCCTAATTAAACATGATGTATAGTAAAGGGGCCGAGGTATGTATGGCTAACTCCAAGCGATTTAACAGAATATGGAGGATGACACTCACATTATCGATAGCAGATGCAATCATCTCTTCTTCACTGTGAGACTGAAGCTGAACCACCATTACGCCACTGTCAAACACTCGCAACCTGAGAAAGATAAACAATAATGTACTGAATTCCACTGAGAACCACAAGTACAGCAACATTTAAAAAAACAGACCAAGCTCCTTGAAGCAGTATCCAACCAATACACCATGTCTCAATTTAGGTTGGTGATATTAGTGGGATTGGGAAAGCGAAAGGATGTTTTCCTTTGCAAGATGGAAAGCAAAGAGGCCACTAAAACAGGAAGTCAGACAGGAAGTGGCTGCTGATTCCTCCATTGACTTGCATCCCCTTACTCTCACACGTAGATACACACTCACCTGAGAGGAAGTTTCAAAGACTCAAACAACCTGCAGGCATTGACCATGTCCTCAGGAGAAAGAAGCTATAGTGCAAAAAGATGATTAAACAACTTTAAATGCATTTTTAAAAACATTTTAGGTACACCTGGTTCAACAAAGATTTAGGTTATTGTATTTATTCTATAACATTTGATACCGTACTATAGCAAATAATCCCATAGCATGATTAAATTCACACACTCAAGATTGCTGTTGTATGGAAATAATCTAAAATAATGTATGTCTAATATATTTAAAAGCTAAGCTATTCACTTTACCATATCTAAAATACTCTTTAGAAGTGAAATAGTTTTTTGGAAAAGCACTAGACAAAACTAGATAATTTATATATTCAGGCTGGAGTCGTAACTACTGTCCTAAATAAAATACAACATTAAAGTAAACTAAATATGAAATAAATATTAATCCAATATATAGTGATATATCACGCTGGTTTACCTCCATCCCGCGTGCCCGGTTCACTAGACAGTAAACCTCTGTGAGGGCCATCATACCTCCTCGCTCCTGTAGAGAGGGAGCATTGAACAATTACAAAAAAATCCACTATGAGGAGCTACAATATATTAAAATGGAAAATTTAATGTATTTCCTAGAAGGGGTCACAACATCTGCAAATAATTATAAAAATACTAAAGCTCAGTTTCAGTCTTGCAAGGAACTGCATCTGATTGTTGATGTAATGTATGTAAAAGAGATAACATACAGTATATACAATGGGAACATGTGGTTCCAACATGTGGTGCATTTCTTTATATGTAAAAAGAGATTCACATATAGTTTTACCTCCAGTGGTGCCTGCAGCATGTCTCCTAACTGTTTAGCAAGCTGCATGTGGTAGTGTGTGCCTGAGCCATGCGTTTCCCTGGTTACGGGGTTGGCAATGCCCATGCTCAACAAATATGACTTGAAGCGGATGGTCTACAAAAGGCAGATGTGACACAGGACATTGTAACATCTTTTTGCTTTCAGATATTCACTTAGTTACATTGGAGAACAGTTTTTTTTATTCAGTGCTGAATTAACCCCAAGAACAAATTTAGACAGTCAATAATAAAGAACATGTGTGTAATTTAATATTTCATTCATAATTTACCAATTTCTCCATCCATGTTTACATGTTATGGCTGCAAGAATTTGGGCTATGAAAAAGAAGGGCTTGCATGTGTCCCCTAGAGCTACAGTCCATAACCTAGTTAAGCCATTAAAAGCACCCAGCATGCTTCATATTATCCATTTAATGCTGCTTTCAAGAAAAAGAAGAAAATGTACACAAATGTTAAATATTTACATTTACCTGTAAGTGAATTTATTTATTTATTTTTTTTAGAAAAAAGAAAATCACTAGAAAACTGATCCTAATTTTGTCTTGAGACAAATGCTTGGCTACAGACATGGCCTGCTTACTCTGTGCTTTGGGTAAAACAGGAAAAAAGCATATATATAATACATGTAAGGATAAAAAGGGTCTTATTACACAATGAACACAAACCCACTTTGACTCAAAACACCTCTGCCCCATTTGTGTTCTTTTATTTACGGATACAAAGCTAACCAGCTCATTAGGCCTTCACCAGGTTTTTTGCCTGATTGTTCTCTGACTTGAACTGTAAATGTAATTCTCATATGGATGACTGAGGTGATGTTTGGCATATATACACAAAGCTGAATTGATCTCAAATCCCTGATCAAGTGGCCTATTTGACAACAGATTGTACACGCTATATAGCGCATCAGCTTTCTGTTTAACACTTTTTGGAAATCAACGCAAAGTGCGACCTGGAAGTTAATGGAGCTGATATTCTATAGTGTAATAAGGAGATTTACTGTACATAGTACTGGTAAGATTTACTGTACATAGTACTGGTAAGACTTTAAAACTACTTTCTTCCCTTTAAATCATACTAATTGTTGGTTGCAGGTTAGTTAGTTCTGCCAGTCATGGAAGGGTATGTTGGCAGAGAAAATACTGGTTTAAAAAAGAAACAAACCATGATAATAATAAATGATGTTGTGTAACTGTCGTATGAACTCTCGGGTTTGTGCTGTTGTGCTGAATATTCCGGTCCCGGCGGTGTGGCACGAATTGTTAAAAAAAAAATTTTTTTAAAGGCAATAATGGCCACAGTAGAAATGTATCAGAACAAATAGAGCACCGCAGCTTGCCAGGTATGGGGATTAGCTGGCAAGGGTTCAAGGTTGTTGATACGTCTAAATTCTCCATATATCAACCTGAACAAGTGTCCATACAACGCAGTGGAAAAACAAGTCCGACCCATGGCAAGACACAACAGCACACTCCAAAAGGTCTTGAGGATTCATGTCCCAAGGGGCCAGATATGCCCCGGCGGCACATGGAGAACCTACACATTGTTGGGCTTAATATTTTGGGATTTATGTCATACAGTAGCTGTGTATGTATATAGATCGCAAAAAATGTTTTTAGACTACGTTTTCTACCTCACCTCGTCCTCAGTGATGTCCCCCTGTTTGTCTTTGATTTTGTTGGCAATGGATCTGGAAAGCTCAACCATCTCTTTAGCCTGAGGGAGAAAAAAAAAGGGAAGGTCACGAAGATGTCACACTGTGCCTACAGAAATGAGAGGTATGGCATGAGGGCAGAGCGCCTGACCTTCTCCATAAGCTTGCTGAGATCTTCAAATGCCTGGTGGAAACAGAGGAGAGGAGAGAAGAGGAGGATTAGAACAGGTAATAACCTGACAGCAGCTCACACCAGCACTAAATCAAAACATAAATACATCCCAAATCCAATATAAAACCTACGTAATATTGGTATCAATCATATATTTTTAAAATAATAAAGCTGTAGTGTGATATCACACATTAGAAACATTTTACATAAAGGCGGAGAATATGATTTTTTTTGTTTTGAAAGTTGTAATTTGTTATCTTGTAGTTCTCTGGCTAAACGAGGGACGGACATGGCAGTTAAATCAGTAGGCGGTGTTCCAATTCGGCTCCTGGCCGGATGAGCTCTTATCTCTACTTTTAGCCAGGACAGGAAGCGCTTTCATGTCCCACAGCATGGTGTCACACAACCACGCAAACAGGGCCATGCTCTACTCCAGCATGAAAATAATTAGCAGAACCAAAAGGGATACAACTGTCCTGCAATGGTGTAACACACACCTACAGTATAAATTAACCCTCTATGTCCCACCTTCATCTTCACAAGACATCATTTAATTAACTCTCTCTAACAAGTTTTTAACGTTGTTTCTGTATACTGTCTTACCTCTGAAATGTTTTTATCTGTCTCTTTCCTCTTCTCCTCCAGCTTCCGCTCAATGCCAACAATCCCTACTGCACGGGTTTTTCCTGCCTGCAGAAGCACAAAAGATGAGAAAAAAAAATTAGTGCTTCTTGATCTCACGCACGCACGCACGCACGCACCCATCCACCACCATGACCACCACCATGAACAACACTAACATTACCCTGTTCCAAAAAAAAAAACAACAACAAAGGGAGAGGAAGGAAAGGGTAAGGCTAGCGGTAATTCCTCATTGTTCTAACTACAATTCTGCATGGTTGAGAAAAAGCTTGGCCTACTCTTATTATAATTTTAGCAGAAAAATGATTGACGTACCATATAAAAGAGATTTGTCTATCCTTAACCATATTAAAACAATGCCACCTACAGTCAGAACTGGACACTGCAGCGTGCCTAATAATTGGTATCAGTTAAAAAAAAAAAAAAAAAAAAAAAGCATAGTGTACTTCCCAAAACATCTTTTATCTTCTAACCCATGGACAAGGATGGCCCATTTATTCATTCAAGGATGTAACGATTCTTAAATGCAGACAATGGAATCAAGGAAGGCATAGCAATACTCCAGAGTGAGGATACACAGGTGCTTCCTATGTGGAAGTATTATTTGTTGTAGTATTAGAGATTAACTTTACTGACCCCAATACAAGTGACACAATAATAAGAACAATAAATATACAAACTGATTGGCCTTAATAAGGACAAGATTCTTACAAGTTCAAATTCAATATTCTTGAACTAGTGTTACTGATTAATACATGATCGTTAGAGTTCAAACAATAAAATATCTCACTCAGGTTTAGTAGGGAATATTTAGGGATCAGGGTCAGAATTGTTCTGTATTCTCATCTAATTACTGCAAATTTTGTAAAAAATAAAATATAAATACAGTGCCGTGAAAAAGGATTTTCTGAATTTTTACCAGCATGTCCTCCTCTAAATGGCTCCAAATAAATAACTAACTAACTAAATAAATAATTAAGGTCTTGGATTTTTTTGTTGGACCTAATATTTTTAAAGCACCAACAGTACTCTTTAAAAGTTATAATCAACTTTTTTCTCTGGATAAACCCACATTTCACAAAAAAAGAGCATAAAAAAGGTAAATTGGGTTTGGTGTTCACAAAATTATGGCGAAGGAAGGTGCAACAGACAGAATACACACACTGCTTGGGCAAAAAAAAGAAACATTAATATTTAATTTGACTGCCTTTAAATTTAATTACAGTTCGTACATGTGCAGTCCTGATCGTTTTAGTCCTTGTGAGTTATTTCTGGAATTATATTTACAAGGTTGTTTCTGGAAATGAAATAAGTGATCTCTGATCACTGTCATTTGTTAATTGTTGTTTTTTTACCACATTTCTTCTGCAAGATGATGGTCTATAAGCTATAATTTTTTTCTTTTTTTTGTTGGACAGTTCTCACCCCATCTGCATTAATCTGGATTTTTCTTAGCTTTAACAATTGTAACCTAAAATATGAATACATTTGCTTAATAAAAATAAACAAATAAAAAAACGTCTTATTTGGCAACCATGTTTCTTTTTGATTTCCCCAGTCCAGTCCTGGCACTCTTTCCTCGCTTTCTCAAAAGGAGGAGCATACACATGAGAAAGGAAAGCAAGACAATAAAACTAGGCGGTGCAATTTAAGAAATAAAAGGCACCTTAGCCTTCTCTTCAGTAAATGCCACATAATTTTACAATAAGGAAAGTTTCAGGCAGACCTTCAGTGCTGTTGGTGTAATGGGTTGTGACACTGGCGTATTCTCCCACCTCCTTTGAGTCATTTCTTCTGTCAGACGTCTGTAAAACTGCACACAGTTAAAAAATAACTATAAATCAACATAACATTATAAAATAAACTGTGACTTTATATATGCATTATTCACTTTTGTAACTTACTTCAATTTGTCCATGTTCCTTAAAGGATAACTTAATGTAGGAGAACTTGCTATTCTGGTATGGCCCCGGCTCTTTATTAGCAGGAACTGGATGCAGGTGAATGACAATCTTGGCACTGGAAGCATTTAGAGATACACTAATACATCACAATGCAACAGGTGACCGGGTGACACAAAAGTTCAGATCCATGCTCAAAATTTCATGTAAAAGCATAAATTACTGCAAAAGCTTAAGCTGATGGTCCCTTTTTATGGCACTTGTGTATACACAGTGAAAAAGAAAGCTGATCTACTGACCCCCCCCCCCCCCCCCCCATTTTTTTTGTGTGTCGTTAGATTCGATTCTATCAAGTATCTTGATTGTTAGCTTTTAACGCTAAATTGATTCTGAAATCAAATCAAAATATAAAATGTCATATAAGCAAAACGCCTATGAAATTTGATTTATATTTTTTCCACCCCGTATATGGAATACTCATGGTGGCTTAGTGGGTTAGCATGTTGCCTTGCATCTTCAGTGACCAGATTTGATTCCTGTCTTGGGTCTGTGTTCATGGAGTTCGTATGTTCTCCCTGTGCTTGATAGGTTTAGTCTGGGTGCACCAGTTTCCCCCCACAGTTTAAAGACATGCAGATTAGGCGAACTGACATGCCCAAATTTCCCGATAATGTGTGTGTGTGTGTGTGTGTGTGTGCGCCCTGCGATAGATTGGCAACCCTGTCTATGGTGTACCGCTTCTTGTGCCCCAAGTCTCCCGGGATAGACAATGAGGAAGTAAGAATGAGTGAGTGTGTATGAAACAGAATGCAAAAACAGGTACCTCTTTCCAATTCCTGCAGCCTGCTCCTCAAAGAATATGATCTGAGACAACGGTATACATATACAGCACTCCTGTATATTCAGACACATTGGAGAGACATGCATTTAACTCTAAAGTGTGGCTAACGTCAGTGCATTTATTTATCTAATTTATATAATGATGACTATCTTCACTGAGTGTAGAAAATGGCAGGAAAAATCTTACATGATTCTTTAGATCCCTCCAAATTAATCGATGTGTGCTTAAGAGGACCACTCCTACATCAAGTTTCGCCTGAAAAACAATATAGAAATATTATTTATAGTTATTAAATTAATACTACTAAATAATTTAACTCATTAATTAGTCCATAAACTAATTAAACTTTCATCAGTTATGATTCGCCAAGAAAAATCCACAATAAAGCTAGCTAGGCAAATGGGGGAATCGCAAATGAGTTAGTAATTAAGATGTAGTGCACTACAGAAGAACATAATATCAAATGTTTATTTCACTATGAAGTGCACCCATATAACGTTCAGGGTGTAATTTAGGATACGGCCAATGCTACTGCAAACTGACTAGCTGCTCTAAAGTCTCTGTAAAGTTAGATACCTTGTCGTCTCCGTCATATAGTCGAACACCCCTTTGCTGGATTACTAAGGTTTCATTCATTTCAAGGAGTCCATTTGTCCACATAAAACGATCCATTTTTTTTCAATTATATAAATACTTGCGTCTATAAATAAAATTTGGATTAATACATTTCCTAGGTGAAGTTACTGAGCGATCAATTGTTTTCTTCCGGTATGGTGCCCAATACAGTGCCTGTTCATAATAGCGCTGGGTAATTTAGGGTTCATTATTAAGAATGGGAAAAATAATCCAAATACAGAAATTTAGGTTTGAATAATCATATTTAAATTGATTAGTTTTGTTTCTAAGCTCTTCCTATAAAATGTAATTCAGTGTTTTAAACATCACTGGATGATCAAAGCACACTAACCAGTGTTTAATGAAACAACAATTAAAGAAAAAAGGCTTCGTAGGAGGTTACAAATAAATTCGTTCTTTTTCAAAGCTTATAACATATATATTCCGAACAACAATATATAAAAATATTATTATTTCTTTTAGACAATGCTCGAGCACATGCTGTGTGCGTGCGTTGCGTGCCGCCAGACAGGGGTCCTGCCACCGGAAGTCGTTCCCCACTTGGACCTCCTGCTGCCGTGAGGCTAGACAGCTAGCGTAGCTAACAACAGATTCGGAACAAACAATCGCGAAAAGTATGCTTCTGTGATTCTTCTGTCTTTACGCTATAGCGCAAATGCTTCCGACGATATTCCTCTGATTACCCGCGTACACAAGTAGTGTATTATATAACGTCCTAGTTATGCTTTTGTGCGATCTGCAGTCATGTTCTCAAGCTAGCTAGGCAACCAGTCAATCAATAACAACCTAGCTGACAAGCCAGCTATCAAAATAAACGGTTGGTCTGCCAAAATGAACTCGTTCAGACATTGAGACCGCGGTTATTATGCATGGACTGTATTAATGAATTACTGTTTTGATATAATTGATCGGTTTTAATGACTCGTTTTTCGTTGAGCGCTGCTAAAATGCAATAGCAGAATCTTATTTATTTGCTGAATATTAAATCGACAACCTCGTCCTACGTTTAAATTGACTAAGAAGGTTTTTAAGATGGATAAAAAATCTTTTGAAATCGTTTTGGACGAAATAAGAAAGGTAAGAGCACACATTCCTAGCGTTTACACTAACTCTTAAAATGTGGGAAGTAACTGGTGCTAAATTCCTGAAATCTGTCTTCAGTTTGCACTTTAATTAGAAAAGACAACCGAGCTTTATTTATTTTATTTATTTTAAACACAAACTGTTTATTTCAGTGTGTTTTGACAGATCAGCGGATTAAGGCAATCGAGCAGGTGCATGGATATTTCTCCAGTGAACAGGTACAGCTATAGATTATCTCCAGAATGCAGAGTTCCTCCAGTTCTTGTTCAGGATGGTCAGAGATTTACCTTCTTTTTTTTATTGGCACAAGCAGACTGTAGGATGTTTTGTTCTTATTTATTTAAGTTAAGAAGGTAATACCTGAACTTGTTCTATGTGATTTTAATATGTGTTTCAACAAGGCACATTTTACCACTAATATATTATTTTTTGTAAAAAATAAAAAAGTGTGTTTTTCTATATTGAAATTTATTTGAAGATGTTTTTTACTTCAGGTGCCTCAACAAAGCCATAGTATAATTTGGTCAAACACAGGATCCAATTTGAACATCCAAGTTTGGTTTAAACATTTTGCCAACATCATCAAAGATGACGATGAAATTTGGATGGGATGTTTGAACAAACAAATTTTGTCTTTGCTCCTGTGTCAGTGTTTTTATAGCCCTTCAGTAGTAATGTGAAATAAATGAGAACCACTAAAGCAATCCCCCAATCCTTCACTTCCCACAGCAAAGCAGCCCGTCCTGAACTGGAAATATGAAATGCTGCTGTGGTCTTTTGGCGTATGATTTGTTTTGGAACTTGTGTTTATGCCATAACTTATCTCTCTTTAGGTGATCGACATTCTGAAATACTTCTCCTGGGCAGAGCCTCAGGTGAAGGCAGTGAAAGCGTTTCAACATGTAAGTTCAACATATCTTTTTTTTTTAAGATCGTTACCACAATGCAGGTGTGAGATGCCCTTGACGTAGTTCAGTAATTGCAATGACTTATATTTGAAATCTGTTTTGTAATTTGCAGAAAATGGTTGCCATTCCTACAACCAAGGTTGCAAAAATCTTGAATACTTTCACCTTCTCAAAAGACAAGCTTACTGTGCTGGAGCTTATAGCTCTGTAAGTAATTTAACCAAGACACAACTATTAAATGTTTGTTGACTGCAGTTTTATTTTTAAATGCAATTATGTGTTTTTAATAGCGGTACTCTTTTCATGACAGAAATATATCCGATGCCCATAATTACTCACCAGTGGAGGACCAGTTCCGCATTCACCTGGCAGAAAAAAAACGTGCACGACAGTTACTTGAGCAGGTAAGACATAATGGTAAAGAGAGTTACCCAAAGGTTGGACCAGCTAAGAAAATTGTATAGTTATTCTTCTTTTTTTGACGTCGGAAGATGTTACATTCCTTGTTCATACTCCATGTGCATTTAAACACTGAACAGTAGGTATGGAAATCACCAGTCACCACCCAATACAGTATCATGATACTTAGGTGCCGATTCGATTTATAATTAGATTTTTTTTTTATTTTGATGCACTAATGGACAGGATTAGGAACATATTAGAGGGACAGTGCAGGTAGAACAGTTTGGGGACAAAGTTAGAGAGCCCAGATTAAGATGATTTGGACATGTACACAGGAGGGACGAGGGGTATATCGGGAGGAGAATGTTAGAGATGGAGCGCCAAGCAGGAGGAGAAGAGGAAGGCCCAAGAGGAGGTTAATGGATGTGGCGAAGAGGACATGCAGGAGATTGGAGTGACATGGGAGAATGTGGTAGACAGAGTTAGATGGAGACGAATGGTGTGGTCCCCTGTGGTGACCCCGAACAGGAGCAGCTGAAAGTAGAGGAAAGAAAAGGTTAAGACCATTAATCTTAAAAATAATAATAATTAAAAAAAAGGTGTTCACGCAAAGGTTTTATACCTTATCTTCACAACTGAGATGACCATTATATAGATAGTTATATCTAGAGATAGATAAATTATATTATAGTCTATTCCTTATACCATTTAGTTTAGTTAAACAGGTGCACGGCCTCTAATACAGGCGATTGTCGGGACTCTTGTGCTTGCTGTGTTTTGAGACTTTTGTAAGCAAGTGTAATGATGGAATTTGAGACCAATTTGTTTGCAGAGTTGGGAAAAAAATTGTTATCAAAAATTCTGCTTTTGATAATGCAATGCAATAAAATGCATTTCTGTTGCATCACTCTGAAGCTGAGCAGTGCATGCTTAATCACTGTGTTGTGTGAAACTTTTCAGGTGTGTAAGGTGGGATGTAAAGCCCCAGTGGCAATGATTTCCTCTTGTGGGATGATTCCTGGAAATCCTTATCCTAAAGGAAAACCCAGCCAGGTCACTGGAACCTTTCCTGTAAGTACTCTTTAGATGTTTAAACATCTTCGGGCTTTGAAGTGTGAAGATTTCAACTACAAATTCCATGCATGTTTAACTATTTCTGCAAATTGTCAGGGTATGCCTCCTAGGAAGGAAGAAGAGGAGGTGAGTTCAGAAGGAAAAGGGATTGCAAACCGCATCATTGGACCCAGCAAACCAGTGAGTTATTCTCTCAGACACCTGTTTTTTAATTAGTTCTGTTATTTTACCGGCATCATAATATTTCCTTTAATTGTTTGAAAGACATCAAAAACTGTCTTAACATTTGAGACAGTATAAAAACATTTTATTTTATTACAGTCTCCATCGACCTACAATCCACACAGGCCAATACCATACCCGATACCTCCCTGCAGGCCACATGCCACTATCGCACCAAGTAAGTTTTTCTTACATAGACAAACACATTCTCTTACACAGATAGACTGCAAGTGCAACTGCATGAGAGAGAAGTGACCCAGCACAGAGAGATAGACATTGAAATTACACAGGAGGATGAAGTCTAGCTACACAATTATACTGAAGAGAGAAAGGGGGAGAACCCGGTGAGTGTAAAAGAGAAGCAGGAAATCAGCCATGCAAAATCTCACCATGACTTTGATTAAGCAAATATAAGCATTATGTATAGCTTTTTTCTTGTGAGGGGAAAAAAACACACCAAAGAGTGCTCTTTCCAAAGCAGTCCCATCATCCAGAGAGTAAGAGAGAGCTTAAGAATCGTGTCTGTATAGATAGCAGTTCTCGTCCTGACAGGATTTATCTTAATAAATAATGAAGGTGAGGTGATGTAGTGAATGACAGTAAATAGTATTTATTCAGTATTCACATGTGCAAGATGATCTGTGTTTGTTAAACTTGGTGGCAATATGATACATTGAAGTGATGTACCCAGAATCCAGTAGGTTCTGTTCCCCTGCTCAGGTGCGTACAACAACGCAGGCCTGATGTCTGTGGGAGGGGTCATTACAGCACATGTGCCCCCCCCACCCTACTCTGCCACTCCAAAGTTAGCAGGTATGATGGCTGCTGCTGCTAATGCAATCTCCGCTGCTCAGTGACACGCTAACTCAACCTCTGCTAATTGCGTCTTTGCTAACAGCACCTACCCTTTTCTAGCATACAGTCCTTGCCTCCTGCACTCAGCATGCTGCTTAATAGACCTATATGGTTTAAACAAATTTGAAAGAGTGCATTTTAATTGCTAAAGCTGTTTTTAAATAATTGTCCGCATTAACAATGTTTAATGTTGTAACATGTTTACATCGCTGCTACAACCCACCTAGCACAAGAGATCAGATCTCATTTTGGCTCTGCAATGTTTTACATGGCTGCTAATGTGACCTCTGGTGTGTACAGTACACTATGGTGTGGTATTTTTTCCCAAAAAATATTTATTTACTTGTTAATTTATTGTAAAAAATAAAAGGTAGTTATGATGTTCTCTCATAATGTGTACAGTTTATAATAACACTCATTACTATAGGGCATTGGTGGCTCAATGGTTGGTCTCTCGCCTGCCATGCAAAAGGCCTGGGCTCGATTCCCAGCCAATGCCCAAGTCCCAAGTCCCAAGTACGGATAAAATGGAAGCATTCAAATGAGAAGGGCATCGATAAACCCTGTGCCAAGTTGTGCGACTAGAACGGTCCCCCTGTGGTGACCCCTTGACGGGAGCAGCCGAAAGACTAACATCATATTACTCTTAAATTAGACTCAACATTGACCAGACAATGAGATTTAAAGTTTTAATTTGGCAGTTCCACAAAACCTTATCAGTAAATACATGGAAAGAGCATATGTTGGGTAGAGTTTGTATTGAATGTTCTGATTGAATTTGTAATGTAATAAAAAATTGTTATAGACCAATTTTCATGTTCTATGAGTGGTTGCAGTTATTTCCACTAGCATTAGTATCCATCGTTGACAGTAACAGTCTAAAAAAAGTGAAAAAGATAAAGCTAAAAATAATCTGATCAGCTTTATAGAAATCAGTGATACAATTTTTTTCAGGTTGACCGGTGTTGTATCTTATAGTGGTGCTCCACATTACTGCTTTAATTAGCACCACGGTTTTCAACATATGAGACAAACTGGTTTTAAGCTCTCTGAAGGAAGAATAAACATCTTTGAAGCAATAGGAATGGCAAAGTTTCATTAAATTATTATTTTTTATTAGATATTAAGAATATTAGACTTTGAAGAATAATTGATTACAGAAAGAAAATTTTCTGAGATAAATTTCCGTTCCTCCAATGTATGAAACGTAAAGATATAATTGAAAAAGCCATTTTTAACCAATGTACAGACAAAACCTTTCTTTCATTAATATAAATAAATTCTCGTTTGATTTGACAAAGAGTTGTCATAAGGGGGCACTATAGCAGCCAAAATGTCAGTGCAAACCTTGAACTTTGATTCTTGGCTTGAGTTCTTGTGGCTTCCTTAAGTTGGACAAAATTTTCTTTGCTATTAACATTGGTCTGTTTTTCAGCCTGTAGGGTTTTATAGCCCTTTAACACTTTAGGTGGTGGCTTTAGAAAGAGGGTTATACTGTGGTCAACTCAAACTGCTTTTGTTTTAAAGCTTTGCATGAAATGCCTGTGCCAGTAGATATCACCAAATAGATCATAATTGTCATATTTGCCCAGTCTTGCCATTAATATTTTTTCATGTTTATTTCAGCTTATACTCGACCTGCCAGTCAACAGAATCCTCCCTCTGGTCCCTCTGCCACCTCAAGTATAACACCTTCCAGTTCAGCTCCTCCTACCTCTGTCAGCTCCCAAGCTCAACCCACCACTCCAGTTACTCCTGTTTTCCCAGGAGTTGTTTCTTCTCAAGGTTCTGTTGCCCAATCTCCCGGCCCTGCCTCAACTTCCTCAGTGATCAGAAGTCCCCCTTTGCCTTCTGGTTCTCCTCAGGTCACACCAAACCCCAGTGGTCATAGCACCCCTACTCCCACTGGCCTGCCACTTTCTGGAAGGAACACTCCATCAGTTATCAGATCCCACACTCCTTCCAGCACATCTGGTATTCCTCCTCCACCATATGGGACATCCCGCTCTGGAACACCTTCAGGCATTCTTACTCCCAAGGGGGCAGTAGATCCTTCCCAGAGTTTAGCACTTTCCTCCTCTAAAGGCTTTCTGTCTTCTGCTGAGCTCCAGTCAACTCCTCCTAATCCAAAATGCTCTACCAATTCAGTCATTCGCAGTTACACACCTGCAGGAGCACCTGGACGTTCCACTCCTATGCAGGTAATGGGTACCCCAGTGCCCCCATGTACTCCTAGTCCCAAACTATCCTCTGGCACATCTCAGAGTGGCACAACTAACCCTGCCTTGTATAGCGACCAGCCCTTAAACTCAGTTGTCCAGCATGGTGGAGGCAGTGGCAGTAACAGTCCAGTCCCTTCAGCCTTCAAAGGTCCATCATCCAGGTCAGGCACACCCTCACTCAGCTCACTAGTGATGCCCAATTCTGCTGCCCTGGCTCGCTCACTGGGCCTGAGCCACAGTGCAGCATCTCCCCTCGGCACTCTAGGCTCCCAGCCTGTAGGCAGTCCTGCCACATCATTCCAGTGCATCTCTCCCTTTTCTGCAATGTCCACAGCATCACCTCTTAATGCAGTTCAATCCTCCATGCATTCTTCAGTTTCATCTGCACCAACAGCACCTTCCATTGCATACTGTGACCCCACTGGGACTTCTTCTCCTTCACCTTTTGGCCTTGGACTCACCACAAATCCCTCCATGATTCCAGGTTTGGCCCCAGGACAGAACCCTGCCTTCCCTGGGTTTGGGGGTTCAGGTCCTCCAGGAGCAGGTAGTCCTGTTCTTTCTTCCTTGATGGGGCTTACAGGTGCCTCTTCCTCAGTGGCTACAGTGGCTCCCCTCCAAGCAGCTGCAGTGGCAGCTGCAGCAGCAGGTGTCCCCTCCACCTCACCTGTGCTTCCTGGCTTTGCCTCTGCATTTAGTTCGAACTTCAACCCCACTTTGGTGGGCCAGTCAGGGTAAGTGTGTGCAAATTTACCACTCGGTTGATCAATTCAGAATTACATTTAATTTACTTAAGGCACATTTTATTATTTTGTTTGGCAGGAGAGAACATCATTCTCTCATGGAGTCCCTTTAAAAAAAAAAAATTAAGTCGGGGTTCAAATAGGCAATTATTGAAAACAGGGCAAATGTCTACACTGTTGGTCATGTTCATGCTCTTTAAAAACACAAAGTATAATTAGTTTGTAAAAGATATAAATAAAAGATATACAACACTGAATGTGATGGTTCGATAGTATGGGGAAATGATTAAACACAAAAGCTTTAAATGTCTCACAGTCTTCAGTAATTACTCAATGCTAGATGAAACTTTTCTTTTATGAGGCAGCTCAAGTCTTTAAGGTTTTTGTTTAATTGAATGTATTTTTTTTGCTTTTGGGGAGAATTTTAAACTACTCATCTGCTTAATTCTTTAGTTCACATGGGATTGGTTGGATTAAAATTATATACGCCTTGGTTTTGTTGTTTGTGCTCAGTGGTGGTCTTCAGGCCTCAGCAGCGGCTGCTTTCCCTGGACTCCTGTCTTTTCCTGCAGGGGTTCCTGGTTTTTCCTCCAGCCCCGCTCCAGCAGCTCTCTCAGGCATCCACAATTCAGCTGTTCAGTCAGCTTTGCTGCAGGTACCAAACTATAAGACACACTTCATCAGTTAACTAAAAATGTGCTCGATTATACTCCAGATATTAGTAACCATCACACACACACACACACACACACACACACACACACACACAAAATATTAGTGTGATGTTTTACAAAACCTTTTTCCATTGTGTGCATTTAGGCTCATTCTGCATCAGCGCTGGAAAACTTTCCTCCTCAACCTAATGGCTTCAGCAGCTACTCTGCAGCGTCTCCATTCCCCCCTCCAGCTGCAGGAACCCCCTTTCCCCTTCAGCCTGGTCTGCACCCACAGCTGGGCTGGCAATAATCGGTTGTATTATGCACTGTGACATTAAACATAAACAGTAATATTTTGAACACTTCAGAACATCATCATTACTACATCATTACCCTTGTGCTTCCTCTTCTGGGGAAAGTTGTTTTGCATTATATGGTTAAAAGCAGCATTGCATGCAATAACAATTGTAACAGTTGAAATATTTCAGTAGTATTGAAAAAATATTTTTTATAATTAATTCTTTTCGTGAAAAGTGCCAACCAGCTCTAAATCCAAGAAAAAGGATAACGGATAGCTTGTTGTTACCTTCAAGGGGAAATTCCACCCCTAAAAAAAAAAAAAAAAACAAGTAAAATGCAGACACAAGACAGTGGTCCTGAATTATAGTAGGTACACAGCTCAGCTACTAAGTGACGCAAAAGACATGATGGGGTTGATGGTTGTATTAACATACAAATTTAACCTCTGGGAGTCAATATGTTTAACAGAGTACATAATTAGGGAAATGAGAGCTGGGTAGACTAAAGGACTAAAACAGTCTTTATTTCTACCTAAAGTAATGGCTTAGCCCCACTGGCTGTGGCGTTGCATGTCATCTAGGAAAGCATTAGCCAAATTGAAAATAAACTATTTTAAAAGAAATTGGAACAAACAAACAAAAAAATAAAAAAGGTTACCTTAGAATTTCAATATAAAAACATTTTGGATGTCATTAAAGATCACGTCATTTATAAAGATTAATATACAAGTTATTTAAGATAGATTATTTCTTTAAATGGGGATTAAATCTTTTTTTTTTTTCATGGTATGAAAATTAAATACTGTTACAAACTCTGAGATGAGGGCAAACTCAGAGTGAGGTTGAGCAATTGGGTGAAAGTGTGCATGAAATATGGATTATGACCATAAGAACTTTCTCTGTGGCGTACAGTGATGTTTTTGGAAATAAAAAAAATTCATAGCTACCAGAGTGTGAGAGGTAGTAAACAAATCAAAATGTTTTATGTTGATCTGCAGCTCTCTTAGACTTTTTCAGATTAAATCTGAAGTAAGCAATGATTTAATGATTTGAACATCTATCAGAAATGGTGAAAAGTATGGAATTAATACTACAATATTGTGTGGTGTTAATTATCATTATCATTATCATTAATACTTTTTTGGGGGGTTTGTGTTTTACATTTTCTTTTGTTTAATGTGATTATGATTTAAAACCCTCAACCCGTTGGAAAGTTGATAAATGGCTTGATAAACTGTGAAAAACTCATGATGGTTTCCTTACACTTTTCTAAAAATCTGTGCAAATTGGAATTATTACCAAGAATTTCTTCTATTGGTAATATAATGTATATGTACATAGCAGCAGTTAAATGTGTGTCATGTGTTTGTGTCTGTCTTTTATTATGATTATTTTATTTTAAAATTTTGTTATTTTTTTTGTACTAGTGTCTGTATAGAAGGAATTGGGTAAATGAGACTTCCGGGTTTGTCATGGATTTACACCTGTTGTTTTTAGATTAATTTGACGACTATCAAATACTGTACTAGACGGCACAGTAGATGTAGGCTGCTTTATTTCATATGAAATAAAAAAAAAATTCCTACAAGGCTGCATTTCAGTTTGTGTGTAACCATCTGAGAATCTTGTTAGCACAATATCTCAAGAGCTATGGTGGGTCGAAGCTTAAAGTAGGATTTATGTGGAATTATTATACAACCAACAGATAACTCATTAGACCTTTCTTTAATAATGCTTGCCCTTTTTGTCATGCAGTAATATTAGTTAAACGTATTACTACACAATCAGGATCTTGATGCCATTTGGGCCATTTTCCGCAATAAATAATAATACTCAAAGTCAGTACGGTTTAGAAACATTCAAGATGACAGAATAAATGCTTTAAGCTGAAATAAGTTCCAGCAAAAAATATTTTTGACTGAGCTGTGCACTTTCTGTGTAAGTACTGTTGAGCATTTGGGGAAGTAACCACCGAACTCTTTTCCTTTGTATTTTTACAAAGGTTGTTCAGGTCAAATTGGAACTTTTGATTGTGCAGAATAACAGAACCAATTGTAAAACCTACATTTATTTTTCTATAGAGGCTGATCCCCCGCATTTGACTAGTGCTTGGACAACATTAAATGTAGATTTTTTTTTTTTTTTTTTTTTTGCCAGTGCCCTGATTAAACTACCTGCTTTGTGTCTGAACTGCTGGCCTCCCAGAAACCCCTTTATACAGAAATAAATATAGTTCTTACTCCCATAATTGTTATCTGTTATTCTGCACAATCAAAAGCCTTGGTTTGACTTGAAAGCCTCTTGGAAATATATGTTGAATGAAACATGCATGTCGCTACTAGTGGATAATAAAAGCCATTTTTTAAAAGATTTTTTTTTTTTATAAATCATTTGAATAAAATGGCTTAAATGGAAAGATAATGATAATAGATGTAATACTCCTGGAGTTTGGATATAAAAGATTTCTGTATGGTTTATATGTTACTTAACCAAAATAATGCATTTGAAAATGATTCTTCAGGCAATGGTGCAGATTTCTGTGTAGCAAACCCTGCACACCTTGTAAATGGAAAACAGGAAAAGAACATTGTTTCATTTTCATTTTGTTCTTTGGTAGCATATCACGGAAATAAATATCTCAAGATTTAAACCTGCTGATCTGCTGAACGTTGAAAAACATTCTTTATCCTGTTATTCTGATGCTGGCTATAAAAAAAAGAGAAAGTGACACAAATGTATTGGGAAAACAAGTCATGGCTCAATAGTTGAATTACCTGGAAATGAACTGAGGTGTGTTATGTATTAATGTTTACTCCATTAACAATACAGGTCCTAACCACAACCTTATGTTATGAGCTCTCTGATTACTGTAAATCTATTTTGTGTTTCATTAGGTGAAGACGGTTAAACAGCAGATTATTGTCTCTTTTAGCACTACCATAGACACTTTAACAAAAAGCATATTCTCTTCCACTTTTATCATTTATATTTTATACTAAATCAATTTGGATGTCAAGATACAGAAGGCATTTTTTATTTATGCTAAATACAGTTTTTACTTACATATACAGGGTGGGGCAAAGTTCTGTATCCATAATCAAAATTTATTTATAAAGTCTGTGGCAAATTTCTCAAAATGATGACCTTTGACTTTGTGGCACTTGTAAAAACAAGAACATTTGTGTCCTCATGTATTAGAATTAATGTTATATGCAGAGATTAATTTTTTCCACAAAGTCCAATGTTGTTTTAGTCTATTTTTACTGATCTCGGGGGGAAAATGCTTTTATATTAGTTCTGTTTCTATTAGATCTTCTAATGTTAGATTAAAGGAAAAATAGCTAGAAATCTCTTTTTGGCACACCCTGTATAACAAAATTAACTGTTTTCTACATGCATGCCTTTTTGACCAAACACAGAAATCTACAGTCTTGAGATAGTGTTACGATATGTTACATCCTGTATTGTAGGCATGTGATCGTTAGTCACAGAGCCCTTTTCACCCTTTACTGCATGACTGTGCTATGTTGTGCAACACTAATTCAGTATCTGTACACTGGTTATTAAATAACTAGTACTATCTACTGTATTTCAGATTGGTGGAGGTTTTTAGCCATTAAGAGGACATCATATATCTTAAAAAAAAATTCCACAGCATGGTTTAGCTGCTAAGTATATAGTTGGCTTAGCATGGAACTTTGTGTAGATCCAGAAGAGAAAAATAAATTAAATGTAATATTATGCAGTAGAAACTCTAAAAGCATTTCTTTTATATATAGAACATTTTACAAATTTTACAGACCTGAACAGAAGGTCTAAGTATGTGTGGAAAAATAAGCCATTCTGCCAAATTGTGTTCATGTGTGGGAAAATCCACTTCATGGCCAAAACTAATGTGGACACCTTACCCTTATACCAATATGCTCTCCAGCAGCTTTCACTCTTCTGAGAAGACTGTCCATTACATTTTGGGGACATAAGGTGAGGTGACTAGGCCTGGTGTGAAGTATGTGTTGTAATTCATCCAGAAGATGTTGGGGTTTAACAGTCATAAACTGTGCAGGCCATCCAGGACTGGCGTGGAACAGTTCCAGAATGACTGACTTTTGTACAAATCCAGTCATTCTGGAATTGTTCCATGCCAGTCCTGGATGGCCTGCGCAGTTTGTGACTTACAAATTGCCACTGAATTTGACAATTAACAGATTAATTAAATCAGTTGAATGGTTCCAAATTTGCCACAGAAATTTTGGGGAACATATCACATATGGGTGTTATGGTCAGCTGTCCACACATTTTTGACCATATAGTGCACATACTAGGTGAGGAACATAAATTTAATATTTTTCTTACAATCTATTATTTTATGCATGTGTTAATAATTGATCCACTAAACAATACACCTCCTGCTGATCCCCATAGGATGCATGAAGAAGCACAGAGGAGGGAAAAAGACTAGATTTAATATCTGATTTATGGATGGATAATTGACCTAAATAAGTTAGCAATTCTAATCAAATTAGAGACTACATTTATGATGGTAATAAAGCTTTTAAAAAGAAAACACACCCAGTCACGAGGCAGTTTTCTCCATGTGATATTTCGTAATGACACTCCTTCCTTAAAGCCACGCCTTTGCAGCCTGTAAGGTTTATAAAGCAATAACCACTTTCCTCAAAGTCAAAGACTGCTTTGCTCATAGAACCACAACAGAGACTGTTATATGAAAATGGAGGGACGAATAGAGAGGGGAACTGCAAGCAAGCAAGACTTAATTAGTAAGCCATAATCAAATTTTATATGCCTGACTCTTAATATATCATTTAAATGTATTTTTTAAAAACATTTTTAGCATAAAAAATGCACTGTATACATGATTATATGTTTGTTTATTCAAAAATGTTTATTTGGCTAACCACACGCTTCACAGCAAAGTTTATGTTTTTATTTGAGGACGCAAGTCACATCACTGTCATCACTGTGGTTGAGATGAGTATGATTAGAGACAGTGCAATTGTACCTGAACACATACAGTATGAATAGCTCCGAGATAACTAGAAGCAAAATAAACCCAAAGCAGTGCAATTCATTTAGGTTTTTGTTAATCATATGTACAGTATACAGCAGTTTGCATTTATGTATTTGCCTTTAATTCACATTTTTGCACTTAAACACAAGAGCATTTGTTTTCTTGTTTTATACTGAAATCTATCCACAGGGGCCTTATTGTGTCAATTAGCCTCGATAAGACAATATATAATTTTGATGGACAGAAAAGCTAACTATGGGAAAGATTGTTTAACCAAAAGAAATAAATGTAAGTGTTTTTGAGGCTGAGGTTCGAAACTGCTTGCAAAGCACACACTGCACTGGAAAGGGTTAGATGTAGAAACCACACCGGTAATATGCATCAGACCAACCCTGTTTATGATTTTACCGTATACTAAGCAAACAGTGCTCTTTTTGGGCGTTAGACATTGTTTAACTTTGCAGCCGCTCGTGAACATGCGCATGACCTATGAGCCCTGTTTGTCACCCTGGCAACACGTTTAATTAGGCAGAATTGAAGAAAACTAAACCTTGGAAACATATCTGTAAGTGACATTTAGGCAATATTTTATTTCATTAACTTAATAATTAATTAATACTTAATAAGATACTACAGAACAAAATTATATAACTATTTATAACAAGCCATAGTTATAAATATACATTCACTAGAAATTTCACCACAAGTCCAGATTTTAACATCTCACAAAACCGTTACTGAGCTAGTAGTGTTGCTTAATAATACGCCATCTTAAGCACAGAGAGTGTGTGTAAACCTCTGTCACTTTCGCAACAAAAAAACAGCCAGAAATCAGTGCATATGACAGGAACTTCTTGTGTGACTTAACCAACGCTTATAATGTCTTTTGTGGTTACTTACAGTTAAAAAAGTTTGAAAGTTTTTTTTCAGTTTAAAAATACAGGAAGAAATAAAAATATTAACTGGGATCTCGTTTTATTCCAGGATTAGACTGAATTCCACTCATCCGCAGCAATCAATAAAAAAAAAGCAAAATGTTTAATTTTTTTGACCTTTTTAAGATTTTTTTTCTATCCATAAATTACATCAGTCTCTCTCTCTCTCTCTCTCTCTCTCTCTCTCTCTCTCTCCCTCTGTCTCATATTACTTGGTTACAGGTGAGAATACGGGCAGCCTTGGTGTTTGCGGATGGATCCTTGTTGCTTTGTCTACGTTTTTTATAGTGCTGCTTTTCCCAATCATGATTTTTGTCAGCCTGAAGGTACCAGCTTTATACAATAGAATATAAAAATTTATTACAGATTTTTCTGGTTATTAATTTGGAATGTGTTTATGCATGGCAATAAACATCAACTAGACAAATAAATTATATTATTTTTAAAGCATTGGTGTCAAAATTATTGACTAAAATATTTTTATGCAGCCTTGCAAATGCATTTAATTGCTTTCAGTATCCAGAAACACTGTTCTGTCCTTTTTAACATGGAAGCCCACTGAGGTTTCAATATAAAAGAGAGATGGTTGTTATGCTGCACACTGGGTATAAAATTATGTAGACATTTACTATACAACATACCATTAAACATAATCAAGGCCAAAATAAGAGCTTAGCCAGTCTGAAACTATTATAAATTGGCAGAAAGAAGATTACACCTTTGCACAGTAACCATAGTTGGATTGTAAATACAGCATTAAAACAAATTAAGAATAGAAATAAGAATTAAGCATTTCCTTAATGCTTATTTATGAAAATCCATCGTCACCAATTAATAGTAATACTAATAAGAATAATAGTAATTTATTCATATATACACTATTGTATGAATTTTATTTAATTATTTATCAACTGTCATGTTGGATAATAAATTTATTAGTTTTTATTTCAGGACATGTAGTAAAATGGAGTTTGTAAACCTGCTGTAATGTGTAAGATTGCTATTCCTGAGCATAGGAAGCCTATAATGTTTTATTACTTTCTTACAGATTGTACAGGAATATGAAAGGGCTGTAATATTCAGACTTGGCCGCATCACTTCTAGAAAGCCAAAAGGACCAGGTAAGCCAGTCTACTACTTCAACTATTACAACCTTTACTATTTTTTATTTTAATGTTTGACTAATTGTAATTCTAACTTTTACTGAATCACTGGATGGAGAGCTCTCCAAAGTTTAACTGTAATGACACTGTTATAAATGGGCGACAAATTTAAGGGAGGGGGGGGGGGGCAGATTATTAGGGAAGCAAATATGATTTGTTTAAATAGCCTGAGATCTCATGAAAGCGAACACCAAAACATATGATTTATATTATTTTTTATCAGCCATTTACCCTGGGAGGGAACGTTGGCATCATGGAAAAAGACTTTCATTAGGCTAAAACTAATCATAATATATTTGTATTGATTTGAACCTAACCTTACCTTAAAGTGGTAATTTACCAACCTAACAAAAAGGCACATTCGTTTCTGTGGTTAATTTTCCACAGGTTATTAGAATCAATGTGCAATGAAAAGAAAAACAAAAAAATAAAGAACTTGTTCCTTTTTTTCCCCATCCACATGTAGGTATCTTTTTCATTGTTCCTTGCACTGACAGCTTTATTAAGGTGGACATGAGAACAGTTTCATTCGACATTCCTCCTCAAGAGGTAGGATCAGCACAGATGAGCATAGGATTATACATCTATTATAATACAGTATTATACAATATATATATATATATATATATATATATATATATATATATATATACACTACCGTTCAAAAGTTGGGGTCACTTTCTAACACCATGATCGTTCCTGATTTTTATTTCTTTCTAAATTGTAAAGGAATGCTAAAGGCAATCAAAAATGCAGACACATTTAAAATGCAGACACATTTTAAATAATTTGAACAGTTAATGGTGAGATGTGTCTGCTACTTATGCTCTGTAAAGACTTCATAACGCCTCTGAGGTGCTGTTAATTGGTCATTTTTCAGGCTGATAACTCTAAATGAACTTCTCGTCTGCGGCAGAGGTAGGTTTTGGTCTCGCTCCCTGGGATGGTCTTCATGAGAGCCAGTTTCATTATGGTGCTTGACGGATTTTTGCAAATGCACTTGACAATATTGTTCTTGCAAGAACTATTATAGAAAGGCTGACCTCTGTGTTTTAAAATAACAACTAACTGTTGTTTTTGTTGTTGTTAAGTAATTACCTAATCCCATATGTGTTATTTTATAGTTTTGAAATCCCCAGTATTGTTGTAGAATGTAGAAAATAAATCACTAAACAAAAACAAAGACCCCAAACTTTTGAAGGATAGTGTATGTATGTATGTGTATATGATATGTGAAATATATATCCTAACTTCCCAAATTTAAGATTCAGTGCACAAATATTAAAACTACCTATGCATGCAAAACAATTTGCAATCTTTACAGATTCTGACCAAAGACTCTGTGACAGTAAGTGTGGATGGAGTAGTGTATTTCCGGGTGAGTGATCCCATTGCCTCTGTGGCAAATGTCAGCAATGCTGATTACTCCACACGCCTGCTTGCCCAGACTACCCTGAGGAACGTTTTGGGCACAAAGAACCTAGCTGAAGTTCTATCAGACCGTGAGGGTATCTCTCACAGCATGCAGGTGAGAAAAAAGACATAGATGGGAACATAAGTACATACAAAAAACAGACTTCTATGTGTAGGAGATCTACTTATTCATTTAGTGAGGCAGTGTATAGTTGACTAATTTCTTATGTCTGTGTTCATATTTTACTTACCACATCGATTGCAACCCACACACTTTCTGCAGACGTCTTTGGATGAGGCCACAGACTCATGGGGCATTAAGGTGGAGCGTGTGGAGATAAAGGACGTGAAGCTGCCACAACAACTTCAGAGGGCCATGGCTGCCGAGGCTGAGGCAGCCCGTGAGGCTAGAGCTAAGGTCAGAGTCTTGAATTACTGGGATATTTATTCCCAAAACAAAGTAAATGAACTCGAGGCAACAGTTTATATTACACTTGAAAATGAAAGTGAAGTACAATAGAGTCTGAAGTTATTCTTTTCAATTATGCCTTTTACACTTGCTTTTCTGAATTTTTGCACAGGTGATTGCAGCAGAGGGAGAGATGAATGCTTCACGTGCTCTGAAAGAGGCTTCTCTGGTGATCGCTGAATCTCCATCTGCTCTACAGCTGCGTTACCTACAGACTCTCAACACCATCGCTACTGAGAAGAACTCCACCATCATCTTCCCACTCCCCATAGACATAATGGGTCACTTCATGAACAAGTGAAGTCTAATACCAACAGCCCCCAAACAGTCGATTACAAATATGGTTTACATTTAAATTATTGATTAAACAGTAAATGAAAAACAAATAACCCCCAGTAAACAGTTTCGTTATTTTATAGTTTATAGCTAAATTGTCAGCTTTTGAATATAAAGTCCCCTCTGAACATATAGAAATGACAAGGCTAATTCCATTGTTCTATGTGAATTACATTAAGATATAAATATCAGAAAATGAAAGCAGAAGTTTTGTTCAAACAAAATAATTATTTTTGTTGTTCCAAAATGTTTGGAGGGGAGAGATTACAACATTACTGTGAAGAAACACTGGTTATCTGTAAACCAGTAACAGATTTACTGTATATTATAAAGAAATATGATAAAATGTGATATTAATGTTGTTACAGTAATTAATACAATAGTTAAGAAATGTGTATTGTTATATTCATATGAAAAAGCAATATCTTTATTTTTATATAATCTTTTATAAAAATCTTCCTTAATAGAATTGCTTGACACATCAATAAAAATAAATTAAAAGGTCTTGGAATTCATTATTTCGAAACATTCAGTTACACCGTCCATTAATATTATTGAACTTGTTGACTGAAAGATTTTCACAGTTCACAGAATCAGTGTTTGAAGCATACTAAAACATATGGGTTTTTATGATCATAAATGCTGTCCATAGGTCACTTAAGTGCACTTCTTTATGAGCAACTGTATCTCAGTAGCTATGCTATTGAAGTATCTCAGAGCCTGTGCTGTCCTCATTATTATCTTCAAAGGTCACGGTTTTTGACTCCTCCTCCTCCATGTCTAGTCGCAGCCAGAGCATAACACTGAAGAACATGATTAAAATAACATTTGGTAAATAACATGCTAATGACTTTAATATGATATTTACAGTGTTTTGCAAAAGTAGTCACTCCTTGAACTTTTCCACGTTTTGTCATGTTACAACCACTAATGTAAATGTATTTTAATGGGATTATGTGATATACCAACACAAAGTGGCACATACTGTAAATGTAAAATGAAAGGAAAATGATAAATAGTTAAAATTTTTTTACAAATATCTGAAAATTTTACAAATATCTGAAAAGTGTGGTGGACATTTGTATTTGTATTGTATTTGTAGAGCCAGTCTCTACCAGCTTTAAACATCTGGACAGTGAAATTTCTGCCCGGTCTTCCTTGAAAAATAGCTCAAGCTCAGTCAGATTGGATGGAGATAGTCTGTGAACAGCAAGTTTCAAGTCTTGCCACAGATTCTCAATTGGATTTAGGTCTGAACTTTGAGTGGGCCATTCTAACGCATGAACATGCTTTGATCTAAACCATTCCATTGTAACTCTGCCTATATGTTTAGGGTCGTTGTGGTGTTTAAACGTGAACCTCTGCTCTAATTCTTTTTGCAGACTCTAACAGGTTTTCTTCTAAGATTAGCTTGTATTTGGCTCCATCCATCTTCCCATCAACTCTGACCAGCTTACTTTCCCCTGCTGAAGAAACACATCCCCAAGCCCAGTCTGTCTGTTCAGGTGGACGGCCATGTCTGGGTAAATGTGCAGTTGTGCCGTACTCTTTCCATTTTCCGATAGTAGATTAAACAGTACTCATTGAACAGATGTTCATAGCTTGCTTTAAACTTCTACACAACTTTTTCTGTGACTCTATTGTGTTCATTCGGCTTCATGATGCTGTTTGTTCACTAATGTTCTCTAGCAAACCTCTGAGGGCTTCACAGAACAGCTGTATTTATAATGATATTAAATTACACACAGTTGGGGTTTTTATACTAATTAGGTGAGTTCTGAAGGCAATTGGTTGCACTGGATTTTATTTAGAAGTATCTAAAGTTAGAGTAAAGAGGGCTGAATACAAATACACTGGAAACGTTCAAGGGGAGTGAATACTTTTGCACTGCACTGTAACATGGAAGTGTGATGTTAGGGGAAAATTCACCAGCACCATTGTAAAAGCATAAAAAATTAATAAAACATTGATTTTGTATAGAAGTAGTATTGTATTCCTAACAAAACAGAAATACGTATTTGATTTGTTAACTCACCTAATCAGCAATGCTGGTATTAGGATAAGCCCAGCAGCTAGAAGGAACGTGAACCCAGAGAACCAGGAGATGGTAGCAGCATAGATGCTAGTAAACAATGGGAATGCCACCCCCATGCTCAACATTTCCACAAACGCCATACATGCAAACACAGCACCTGTAGATGTGATTAAAGAGAATTGACAAGGTCTATTTTGTGCGCCAGACCTTTCGGTGCTGAGATCATTCTCTATTATGTTTCTCTGAGTAAGGGCGGGATATTGTTCTGGTCTGATTCTCGCATTGAGTTCCAATGCTAGGCTAATTACTAGTACCATTTAGTGATTGAAGCCAGGCATTACAAATAAACAACCATTTTGCTTGTAACTGCCATTTATAATTTTTTTAAATAACTTTTATATTATCACAGCATATAAAATTACAAACACTTGACCTTTTAAAAACATCCACTCTAAATAATAAACAGAGTACTTTATTAATCCTAAAGGAACATTTTATCATTACAGCAGCCAGTTCACATAATATACCACAAGTAAGCAACATGCAAGAATTGCAGTGAGGAGAAGATAAAGTTAAAATGTGATGATAACATTTGCTCTATTATTCCTTTTAAGTTGTACACACTTATTCTACATTGATTCTATTTTTCATATTGAATGCTATGTTATGTTTTATTTCTTGCTATTCTTTTGATTATCACTATAATGTTTATTGACTGTTCTAAACTGACACATTTTTCCAAGTCTTTCTTCAAATGTGGTCAGAAAAAAAATAAAATATAGAAAAAACTACATACAAATTATATATATACAGTGGTGTGAAAAACTATTTGCCCCCTTCCTGATTTCTTATTCTTTTGCATGTTTGTCACACTTAAATGTTTCTGCTCATCAAAAACCGTTAACTATTAGTCAAAGATAACATAATTGAACACAAAATGCAGTTTTTAAATGAAGGTTTACGTTATTAAGGGAGAAAAAAAACTACAAATCTACATGGCCCTGTGTGAAAAAGTGATTGCCCCCCTTGTTAAAAAATAACCTAATTGTGGACCAAAAAATCCTGAAAGAGAATGTCCGGCCATTTGTTCGTCAACTCAAGCTGAAGCGATCTTGGGTGCTGCAGCAGGACAATGACCCAAAACACACCAGCAAATCCACCTCTGAATGGCTGAAGAAAAACAAAATGAAGACTTTGGAGTGGCCTAGTCAAAGTCCTGACCTGAATCCTATTGAGATATTGTGGCATGACCTTAAAAAGGCGGTTCATGCTAAAAAACCCTCAAATAAAGCTGAATTACAACAATTCTGCAAAGATGAGTGGGCCAAAATTCCTCCAGAGCGCTGTAAAAGACTCGTTGCAAGTTATCGCAAACGCTTGATTGCAGTTATTGCTGCTAAGGGTGGCCCAACCAGTTATTAGGTTCAGGGGGCAATTACTTTTTCACACAGGGCCATGTAGGTTTGGATTTTTTTTCTCCCTAAATAATAAAAATCATCATTTAAAAACTGCATTTTGTGTTTACTTGTGTTATCTTTGACTAATAGTTAAATGTGTTTGATGATCAGAAACATTTTGTGTGACAAACATGCAAAAGAATAAGAAATCAGGAAGGGGGCAAATAGTTTCTCACACCACTGTATATATATATATATATATATATATATATATATATATATATATATATAATCCATAATGCAATAACCATGAAATAACAGTGGAATCTAAAACTGTAGAATGTAAAAGAAACCTACAGGAAAATGGAGAACATGAGAACCTCTCTAACCTTGTTCAGAGTTCAACACCAGTTTAGACATCATGGAGCGCATCAGAGGATCAGGCATGATGGACAGGAGAAGTGGAAGTCGCACTGCAGGACCACAACACATTACTTACTGCATGACTGGTGTACACTTCCTGAAGACATGCATGGACATGCATTCATACAGTTACAGTACTACACAAATATGTATGTGTTTACTCATCAAGGACCAGAATAACAAAATGTGTGGTTCCCTTATAATGACATTTAAAAAAATATTGTCAATATATTAAATAAAGCAATGGGCACTAACAAAGGCACTAATTCCAAAGCAACAAGAAAACAAAAACTACATAGGGATGCAGCCATAACAAGAAACCCAATTAACCTCGGGAGTATGCAAGCCAAGTGAGATTTTATGTTAGATTGAAATTAAAATGTTTTTGTTTATGATCTAATTAATCATTATTATCTTTGCAAAATATACAGTCATTTTTGTAATACATAATATTTATTGATTCATATTCAGTTTTAAATAGTGGCCTGTTTACTGTTATTTCTATACATTTCTTTAAGTAAATCTGGCACCCAGGATATTAAGATACATAAGATACATAAGGTACCTGGTACCATTAGTTACCTACTGTATACTGTATATCAGCTTCTATACTAAAAATTAAACATAAAACATGTTTAATGAACTATAAGTGATTAAAATAATATTTTGGGAACAGAGCTCACATTGTTTACCAGATCATAATGAAATGACTTTCAAAAACATAACCAAAGAGGAACTACATGTTAAAGGAAATGACAGTTCCTTCGTTGTTATTATATATATATATATATATATATATATATATGTTTGGGGGGGCAGTAGTACAGGCAGCTCTTATTAGACTGAATTCAACTCATTCACTTGAATCAATTTATATATATATATATATATATATATATATATATATATATATATATATAATTTTTTTGATGTTATTTTTTTTCAATCCTTAAAATTTATTATAAATTTATATATGTTAATCGAGTATTTTAGGAAGAAAAAATTATGAATACAGCAGACATTACATTACATCTCTCTCTCTCTCACTCTCACTTTTATTCACCTAGAAACATAAGCGGTGTGGTCTTGGCAAAGACAGCCATGAAGAAGCCAGTTGCCACGCTCAATAACCCAAGTAGGATGACGTAAGCATCAGATAGCCATCGTGACAACAGTGACACACCTACAAAACTGCTCAGGTAGATCAGAGTGTTAAGAGCCGAGCCATAGCCAATGAGCACCTCACTCCAACACAGCGGAGGATTTAGCTCATACAGGAGAAATATGGACATGGCACCCAATTTGGACACCTGTGGAACAATATCAATACTAATAGGAATAATTTTGTTTAAGGAAACTTCAATACATAAAAAAAAAAAAAATTTTAAGGTGAAACCTGAAACACAAATGTAATTACAAAGTAAACATAAAATAAAACCAACAGGTCAACAATGAAGCAATGGTACACTAATTATGACTATGTCAACAGTGAGATTCAGTACAAAATGAACCATATATTGTATATTTTACACTAGTTCTTCTTACATGAAGATTATAAAACTGAATGGGAGATTATGCAGATGCTAAGACATTAGTAGTTTAACCACCCTTGATGAAGAATAATTAATAATTTTGTTTTAAATAATAATCTCTACACTATATTCACTTATTTAGCTTTCCCGGCCTTTAAATACAGTACAGTACAGTATATTGGATTGAAATTTCTTTTAGTAAGATTCCCCACTATGTTAACTATTGTGGTGTATAAAGGTCATACAGTATATAAAACATATATAAATGATTAAATTAATTGTGTCTCTATCATGAAATTCAAAATCAGAAAATATAGATTACTTGGCTATTTTGTTATCACCTTGTAAAAGACGAAAGCACTCAGCATGAGCAGCAGCCCTGCTTTTCGTTTCTTTGTAGAAGCTGCAAAAAGCAGGTAGACACCATGAAAACGTCTTGTCATGACCAGAGGCCTTACTAGATGACGAGGCTCAGCAATTGCCCTGTGAATTGAAGAGCTCATATTTTGTACTGAATCGCCCTGAGGCTGCTTCAGGATCGCCAAGACATAAATCAGGTTGAGCAGATGAAGTACGGATGCTGAGAGGAACGGCCAGCTAAAACCAGCAGCTTGAATATAGAAGCCAGTGCAAAAAGAGCTTAAACCAGACAGCACACCTAGAACCATGTCTAGACGGGCCATTCGTATGGTCTTCTCTCTTCTTTTATTTTCTGCCAGTTCTTGTCCACAGCAGTCAGCCACATAGGAGAAACAGCCTCCAATCAGAGTGCTTGTACCTCCAAAAAGCCCAGCAAAGAAAGCAGAACCCAGAAGGTAGCTGAGGCTGAGTGAGTACTTGCTCACTATGAAATAAGTGAGGGTGAAGAGAAGACTGCCCACCATTGGGGGCACCATGGCCAATTTGCGGCCATGGGAATCACTGTATGACACCAGAAACAGCGAGGAGACCAGGCTGGGCAAGAGGAAGGACAACTCAGTCTGGATAAGGAAGTGAGATGTCTCCCTCTGCACAGCCTGACACACAAACAAGTGCACTGAATTAGCTGAGACTGCAAATAGATCAAATGACCGGTAATTACAAAACCGATTAAGCATGTGTACAATAACTCTGCAAACCAGTTCTAGACATGAAAGATTGCTTTCCATTTGCTTACCTTTTATTGTCTTTGTTCGTTATGTCTGTATAAAGTTGAATGACTGAATTTACAATGATTAATAGTGTAACTTATACAGTAAAAAAGTGCAAACCCTTTTCATCTCTTACCCATCTGTATGTACTGTATAAAAAAAAGAAATTAGAAAGTGACCAAGTGATCCATGTTCTCAGAGGCCATGCACAGCATACAGGCTGGAGGTGAATCCTACCTGGTGAACACTCAGATTGGTGTAGTTGTTGGAACAGTGAGACTGGTTTATACTGACTGGAAACGGAAAACCACTCAGCTGTTCCCACAGCCTCCTGTAGACATACTGCTCTAGTAGTGGATAAGTCATAAACATGGCAAAGGCATGCAGACCCACCACAGGCTCGATCACAGTCACACACCCCATCTCACCTCCTGCTCTTTAGGCTGGTTCAGGAGTGACACCAAAATTTGAATTAATATTGATATTTAATTTTATCTGTGGAGTCCACATTACATATTCAACTACCTACAAACATTTGCTAAACTTTAAGAATATTAACTGAGAAAATCCTTTTTTTTTATTAATTCAGGTTGATAAACTGCAGCTGATAACAATACACACCATGAGAACATTATGAACACATACTGTACCAGTAATGCGTCTCTTACCTGATGAAACTAATATTGGATACATTATATACTTTCCGTCTCTCAAAAACGTGTGCGTGTTTCATTCCTATTCCATATTCCTATGTAATAGATGACAATGGTCTCTTTAAACAGTTGAGCACCTAAAGCGAACACCTGCACTGAAGCTCTGACGCTTTGTTTGTAAAGTAAGCAAATCCCTAATGAAATACTCCTGTGTGTGTGTGTGTGTGTGTGTGTGTGGTCACTAGAGGGTGTGGAGCGAAATGAGATACATCAACGTACAAAATGGTCCAACATAGAAGTAAGTACTTGTTATATTGCTAATCCCTTCTCATTCATTCCTAAGCCTTACACATTGTACATATTTCGTAAAGCAATGTTGAAAGTTGATTGACGTTAGATTTATGTTAGAATTTGTGAAGAGTTATGTTTATCTCGATTTCATGTCATGCTTTTCATTTCTTTAGTTGTGCATCCTTGGTTACAGTTTTTTTCTTTCGTCACATCTTGTCTCTCTTGGGTATGTGAGGAACATATGCAAAAGTACATGATGCTCATATGAAATGAACTGTTAAATCATGGTCAATCCTTTCAGTAACTGAGGGCTAAATAAACAGAGTCACATCATTTATCTATTTAAATGTATGTTTTATTTAGAAATTTCTGTCAATTTTTAAGTCTGAGTCTTTTAAGAGTAATTAAAATTATGTCTGATGTGGTCATTTTAGTGTCAGACAAAAATGTTATATCGTTTCAATATTGATATAGTCGTAATTATAACACCATATGTAAGTCTTATTTCCATTATTTAAATTTTCTGACGTGATTCTCACTAATCTATAAATATGTTTTCCTTACTGTTAAGAGAATTAAACACAAAGAATTTAGATCACACAGGATACAAGGGGCATTCAAGTCAAACCAGGATTTTTGATTATGTAGAATAACAGAACACTTTTATGTTCTGTTATTCCTTTTCACCTTTATTTCTCTCTATATGGTAGTCCTCTGCTACATTAATGCATTTATTCTAGTGTTTCACTAGTGCTTGGATACCATCAAGGTATGAAAGTTTTCTGAGTACACTGGAGCCATTATTAGATGGCCTGCATCCCATTTGAAACTCTGGCCTCCCAAGAACTCCTTTAATGACCCAAACATGTGGAAATGGCTTAGGGTGAGTTAAGGACTGTAATGCGCATGTGGTGTTGGTGAATGATTGTGTGTACAGTTTCCACAGATAGATGGGTCTCTTCTGCAAAGTTGCTGACAAGTTTTACAGTACATTTTTATGGTTTAAGCATTCCACTCATTGGATGATGATGGGAACGACTACAGTTGAATGATAGTAGTAGCCTTAATGTGAGAGCCCCCTAGTGAAGGGGAGGAATTGGCCACGACTAAATTAGGGAGAAAATCTGGAAAAAATCCCCCTCCCCAAAAAATGTTTTACTGCGGTTAAAAGTCTTATCACTGTACTGTGTGTGAAGTCTTTTGTAAATGTCAATTAGTCAATCACAAGTCCTGTTCCTACTATTTAAAAAAAAAAAAAAAAATCCAGGGCCTCCGAGTGGCGCAGTGGGTGGCGCAGATCGTGAATTCGATTCGATGCTGTAAACTCTCGCAGCCGGAGATCTAGAGAGAGCTGATTGGCCGAGCTCTTTCACCAGGGAGGGATGAGAGGTGTTTGGTGCTCCCACATTAATTACGGCCCTACAGCCAATCAGGGGCGTCTGTAAGCGGATTGCGCTAGTGACAGGGAGGAATTGGACACGACTAAATTTGTGAGAAAATCAGGAAAAAATCCAAAAAAAATAAAAGAATAAACACTTTAGGTACTTTTTTTTAACTACTGTAGTATTTTATTTAATATTTATCCCTCCCGAAGTGCATACAAATGTTTTAAGATATAAATAGTTTAAATCCATTCCTTAAGACTAATAGTAACTAAGCTACAGTTACAGATACCATTACAGTGTTAACTATCACAAAAGAAAGTTTAAAAAAAAAAAAAAAAAAAGCACATACACAGAATAAAGATGATCTGCACAGACAAACATGCACTGCTGATTTCTAAGACACAATAAATTTTATGTACATAAGCGACTGAAAATTCCAATCACCGGAAGAAAGAAGCAGAATGGAGGAAAACAATGATGGTGAGATTTTCTACAAACATGTCGCCTGTGTGCAGTGATGCTTTTGTTCTTCGTGAGAGTTGAGATTCAGTTCTGTAGAAAGCTTCAGTCCCTGATCCAGTTTTTTACCCATTCATGCAGTAGCACAGAGTTGTCATTAGTTGTCAAAAACTGAGGTAATTAACCCCTTAAACTCTTGGCTTATTAAGCAGATATATATCTTAAAACCTATTGCTTAAAAACTGATAAATGATTAATTAATTATTTACTACAGTAAAACTAATATGAAATTTGAGGAATGTAAATCTGTGCTCACTAACATGTCCTGGAGTTTAAGGGGTTAAAATAGTTAGAAATTCAGCATTCAGTTTTGGTCTTTTGATCATATATTTATAACATTTATGACTGTACACAATATTACGTAACACTGGTATTATAAAGCTCCGGCTAGGTGAAACGTAAATGCCAGACTACAGTAAGATGTTTGTAAAGTGCAAATCAGGATGTTCTGAGAGGGATTCTTTGGGTATTATTTGTAATATTTGTAATATTTCACATCACAGCTTGGTTGGTTTGAAGGTAGAAATGTCTCTCTGTTCAGTACTGGAAATTTGAACCATTTATTTATTTCAAGTTAAAGTATAAATAGGAGTTTAATATGTTCATGTCGAAATATGTACTGTAGCTGATCTCTAAAAACATTCTGATTTTAAAAATTAAAAGGGGTTCTGGAGGGACTTTAGATATAGGAGGCAGAACACAATCTCTAAAAAACCATCTGTGCGAAATAATGAAAACAAAAAAAAACATTTAAAATGAACTAATCTAGCACTGACCCTTATGAAACATTCAAAAACTGCAGTTATATCATTGTTAAAAATCTCCTCTGTTTTTGCTACGGTACTGTAAATCAAGGCACATTACTTCAATGTGTATTAGGTGAAATATTCTTGAAGAATTTTAAGTGTAGAAACATTTGTTCATAATAACACATTGGCTGGTGTAATAGCTGCTGTGTAAGAAAAAGTATGTTATACTTGCATTAACAAACTTTTAAGTTTAATAGTTATAAAAAACGACTTGTCTTATGAGACTGAACTGTTTTGTAAAACATTTTCTGAAAGCTATCTATAATGATGATGGCTTATTTATAGGTCCTATTGTTCATGTTTAATGTAACCATGTGATCATTTGTGATAATTCGGCTATGTTAGCAAAAACAGAGGACTTTTTTAAGAAAAATTATTTCAGCAACATAGGTTGAATACAAGTCACTGACAAAACATTAAAAAAACAAAACAATTTAAGCCACAATACAACAGGCAGTTGTAAAATGATATAAAAATCAAAATAAACACAATCAAAAATATTTCCATATAAGATAAAAAAATAGTCTCTAAACAAAAACTTTCCTCATTCTTACAAGAGTGTGCTTATGAACAAACCAATATGTCCCGAAATCATAGGTATTACAAGCTGTATTTAAGAGACTGAACATAAAACAGCTTTTTATTTTGTTAGCTGTTCTTAAATTAACCTATGAAAAGCACCATCGGACATTACTATTATAGAAAAAATATCAGTAAACATCTGACAATTTTCTTTAAAAACAGGATCAAAATTGATATCTGAAATTGGAATACCTTTGCAACAGGTAAATATGTGATCTAACACTGGATCTAGAAAATGTCCAATTTAAAAAATTGTGTGTTGGGAGTTTTTTTTCTTCACTTAATGTTCTGTTAAAACAATGTTTTCTCTACAAGTCCTACGGTGCAACATTTTTCTTCAGTCTAGGTACACTTTTTCTCTGTCTGTGTAAATTATTAAATAATCATTTAATCACTGATTTATTTAGGTGGAATTTTATTGCTATAAACAAATCAACCCAGGGCATTGGTGAGTCAATTGTCAGTCATTTAGTACTAAAATTATTCTGGGCGTATTTCTAAATCGCAAGAAAAATGCTATTTCATTATCAGAAAAAACCCTCCACTATCTAAAAAAATCCCTGAAAGTTAAAGTACAATGGCATTTAAGACATTTTAGGCTACATTCCCTATTTATACAGAGAGAATTATTTCTATAAGTAATGCTACTCTACACAGTTTATAATAAGGGTTATTATAAGTACAGATAAAACAGCTTCAATTAGTCAACATTACAATAAAAAAAAATTATTAATCCGTCATTCTCAACTGACAGTCTTCTGCTTACCGTCTCATATATATGAGAAGTAATTTTGGCTCACTACTGAGGTGTAATTCGTACCTAGTTTTATGTATCTGGAAGCTTTTGGAGCAGAGTCCTTATATCTATATTTACTACAATCCCAAGTTTCACAAAAAAAGCCTATAAGGCTTTTACAACACATGCACATAGCAAAATTTCATTACAACACCATACAAATATTAATATTAAAAATGACAAATAGCAATGTTTACATGGAGAAATTGCTGTAGTAGCTTTATACATTGTCTGTCAACTGTCTGGTGTGTGTACCGTATACTGAGAACTACAACCTGTAAGTAAGAAAGTTATAAGAAAGTTAAGTTTGTGTGTGTGCATGGCGACCTGAGGGACATGACCCTGAGCGGCAGCCATTACAGACAAGACTGGAAGACCAAGTCAAGTGTAGTGTTAAAAAACTGACTTAAGTTTATACATAACTTATATTTGCAGATGAAAGTGTTGACCTGCAGTGATCACGCGAACTGTTCTTAAACCTGTCATTGTACAGTGAAAGTTGGCTTAAGCATGGTGTCATAGATACTTGGCAGGACAGCGTAAAGACCTGGATACACCAAGGGTCAAATACAGTAATCATGTTTTGAATAATAACACAAAATGTTTCATTTCAGTGCAACAAGCATTATGACAAATAACTAGTGTGATACTAAGCTTCAAGCTGCTCTTGAATTTTAATAAACATCTGACTGTTCATTTGATATTTTAAATATACTGTATATATTAGAGCTTCAAATTTTCTTGAAGACTGATGATTCAAGAAAATTTGGGGGCATTGTCGTTTTTTATTTTATTTAAGGTTTATTGTCACTAATGTTTATTGTCTAATTTCTCTCTAGCAGCTTACAGATTTTGAATAACTACAAAAAATTATCTATATTAAAATGGTCTGTAAATTGTGTTGTTCAAATTTGATGTTACACACACACACACACACACACACACACAATTTAAACCTCCAGTAGCTACAGTAATGCACTTAAATCAAATATGAAGAAGTACAAAATAACAAAATAAGAGTATTTGGACATTTTTTTAAATGCTAAACCTATGGTATATATTTTTTAAGAAATTTGTTAGAATTTTAGACAATTTAACATTTATAGGTTTGTCTAAATAATTAAATAAATGTATTGATTTTCAATTAAAACTGACCCATCCATTCAATTAATTGAATCGTTTAAGGAAAGATTGCAAAATCAATATTCTGGCACAGTTCTATACAGTATTTAAACTTGCTATATATTTTTTTTTTATGTCTAAAAGGTGTTCTTTGAAATTTTCACTTAACTTTCTGAAATTTTAAAGAAATATTTAAGAAAAAAATATTATTAAAATGCTCCTTGATTTCTTAATATGAAACATATTACCTTTGTCATACTGTTATGCTGGTAATAATGTATTTATTCATACTACCCTATATTTTAGTGTAGCTAACTAAGTAGCTATCGTGATCATCTTTACCCATGTTCCTTTACCATATCTTTACCCATCAGCTTCTTTTTTTTTTCAATATTTCAGTTGCTAATGCATTGTAGTATTTGAAGCAAAGATTATAGTAAAGGCCACTTAACACTAGGTATGTCTCTGAAACATTATAGATGTGCTTTACATGCAAAAGCACAATTATTAACCAGTATCCAATCCACCAAGACGCCCCCACATGATATTATGTTTGTTTTGGGTGTTAAAGAACTTAAAACTCCACTTTCTGGATTGAACATATATAATTGCTGTAAAATTATGTATGGTATAAAGTCCAGGTCATGCTGCTAGTGTTAAAATGTTTAACAGTGTGCTACTGTATGAGCTGATTAATTTGTTTTCCCTAGATCACAAAAGCAAGACTAGGGCAGGAAGTGATACTTAAGCAAACCGATTCTTGAGTTCAACATCTGTGGCGCCCTCATTTCCATTACTGCATCCAGACTTTAAGGCCTGCCAGTGACCTCAACCATGCCCCAAGCAAAACTACATGACTGTAAAGTCTAAGGATAAAAGTATGGTAACAGCAGACTTTACTATTACACATTGGGTGAGGTTAAAATATACAGAATGCTTTTGTTCTGAACACAGTAACCTGCTGGTGTGCTAATCACTTAGAAGGCTGAGAATGTGTGGGTTGGATACAAAAGGCTTCTGTTGTGTATAATATTGGCCTGTTTGTGTCCTGCCTTAGAATGAGAAGGCTGGAGGCTTCAAATGCACTATAGAGTACAGCACGTAGAGATGAAGTTGCACTGATTTATAAGATGTGGTTGAGATATCAAAAAGATTTGGGGTCTGACATCAAGACATATGGATCCAATCTGACAGTCAGAATCTATGTGCAAACATTAATCTTAGAAAAATGTTGACATGATAAAAACTCCTCACTCTGTGTTTTTACACTATAATCAATGGGCAACAATAGTCATACAATTATAGCACTTGAAAAAGATTGAAAGACAGAATAAAGAGTGATTAAACAAGACATGTAAGTAACATGTTACTGGTTATGTTTTTTTCAAAAAGCTTATCTGGGAAGTGTGTTGGCATTGGGGGCTCGTGCTGGGGAGCTCCTGGCTGCTGGTGATGCTCTGTGAGTCGGAGTACCTGGGCCAGGAGAGCCCAATTTATGTACCGGCGTGCAGGGTCCAGGGGAATACGAGTGTGTGGGGGTTCCTGGGCTGGGAGAGCCAGGATGGGGGGGATTATCAAACCCTGCAAAGAAGACTCTGTGGCTGGGCGAGGAGGAGGGAGAGAGATGGGGACTTGTCTGCAGTAGCCACAGCAGCTCTTCGTTGTTACGGCTCAGGCGCTTCTTCTCGTTAGACTCCCTCTCCACGTGCTCCTGGAGATTAGCATTCTCCTCTGAAAGCTGCCTACAATTAGGCATGATATGCACACATACAGTCACACAGTGCATTTAATAGTGTGCTTCATTACTGCATGTGCTGTTCTTACTTTCATCTTAAGCTTACTGTGAGAGCTTTTACTGTTTTAACAAGAGTAGTCCACTGAACACATAGTACTAAAAACTATGTTTTCGGGGCAATTTGAGTCAGTCAATTTAAAATTTGGAAAATATGTGAAAGGATTTATCCATATTTAGAGTGGTGTTACAATGGTGATTACCTTCAATGTTTAAAGGGTTCTATTATGGCAATGACACCACATGGGAAACCAAAATTTGAAGATTATTTTAAATTGTTGAGCCATACCGTGACCTATGTACAGTGCACCAGGAAAGTATTCACAGCGCATCACCTTTTCCACATTTTGTTATGTTACAGTCTTGTTCCAAAATGGATAAAATAATTTTTTCCCTCAGAATTCTACACATAACATCCCATAATGAGAATGTGAATAAAGTTTACTTACGGTTTTTGCAAATTTATTAAAAAAACAAACAAACTGAGAAATCACATATACATAAGTATTCACAGCCTTTGCTCAATACTTTGTCAATGCACATTAAGCAGCAATTACAGCCTCAAGTCTTTTTAAATATGATGTCACAAGCTTGGCACACCTATCCTTGTGCAGTTTTGCCCATTCCTCTTTGCAGCACCCCTTAGGCTCCATCAGGTTGGAGCACAGCCATTTTAAGATCTCTCTAGAGATGTTCAATCGGATTCCAATCTGGGCTCTGGCTGGGCCACTCAAGGACATTCACAGAGTTATCCTAAAGCCACTCCTTTGATATCTTGGCTGTGTGCTTAGGGTCTTTGTCCTGCTGAAAGATGAACCATCACCCCAGTCTGAGGTTAAGAGCGCTCTGGAGAAGGTTTTCATCCAGGATGTCTCTGTACATTGCTGCAGTCATCTTTCCCTTTATCCTGACTAGTCTCCCAGTTGTAGCCGCTGAAAAACATCCCCACAGCATGAGGCTGCCACCACCATGCTGGGAATTGGGTAGGTATTGGCCTAGGGAGGGAATGTAGGGAATTGATGGTATTGGCCTGGTGATGAGCGATGCCTGGTTTTCTCCAAACGTGATATTCACACAAAAAAGTTAAATCTTTGTCTCATCAGACCAAAGAATTTTGTTTCTCATGGTCTGAGAGTACTTCAGGTGCCTTTTTGCAAACCCAGGCTGCCACGTGCCTTTTACTAAGGAGTGGCTTCCGTCTAACCACTGTACCATATAGGCCTAATTCGTGGATTTCTGCAGAGATGGTTGTTCTTCTGGAAAGTTCTTCTCTCTGGTTTGTGCTCTGACATGATCTGTCAAGTGTGGGACCTTATATAGACAGTTGTGTGCCTTTCCAAATCATGTCCAATAAACTGAATTTACCACAGGTGGACTCCAATTAAGCTGCAAAAACATCTCAAGGATGATCAGGGGAAACAGAATGCACCTGAGCTCAATTTTGAGCTTCATGACAAAGGCTGTGAATACTTATGTACATGCGCTTTTTAATTTTTTTTTTTATTTTTTATAAATTTGCAAAAATCTCAAGTAAACTAGACTTTTGCACAGTATTGTTTTGGTGCTAATTATAACTACAACAAATGATAAAAAAAAATGTTGTTTATACATGTTTCTCTACAAAAAAATATTTTTAACATATCCTGGTAAAACACCCACACACCTTGGAGCTTCATACACACTGACAATAATTTATATAAAACTGCAGTTTTGTGTTTAACACCAGTTTTTGTCAGTGTACTCAGACATTTGGAGCCAACTTTGATAACACATTTTCATTAATTAATGAAATCCTAATGATCCCTGAAAGATTATTGCTGGTGAGGATTACCTGGACATGGCAACATTGCGGTCGATGCGGGCCTTCAGGTCTTCATTCTGCTGTTGGAGAACCTGTACCTTCTCCTCCAGGTATATGTTCTTTTGGGCCTGCTCAAATGATCAGGTATCCAGAGAGCTCCCCATTAAATTCATATTCACATCACATACTGATGTACAATAGTATACCTAATGTAAGTCGCTCTGGATAAGTGTCTAAATGTAAATTTCACTACCAGCTTCATTGATGTTTGCTGAGAAATTATGTGTCATATCCTTGCCATCATACCCTTATAAATCTCTATATATATCCTTGCCATCTTAAATAACGTCCAGAAGAGATTCGCATTTAAAATATGCCAATAAAGGGAATTTATTTTTTACCACTTTCTCTAGATGGCAGATTTTCCTCTCCTGGTCATGTATCTGCTGGTTCTTCATCTCCAGCACCTCCTTGAGGCTCTTAAGGTCTTGCTCAATGTGCTTGTATGGGGCTAGAGCATCCTAAAAACAGTAAAATTAACCCATTATTAACGGCACAAATCATTTGATGGTGTTAGAGTGTGTGAATCAATTTTACCAGTATCTGCTCGTCTGCACTCTTCCTTAACGCCTCTTCAAAGCGTCTGGCTTTGTCCTGTAATGCTCGATTCTGAAATGTCAGCATGTCAACTTGATCCTAAAATACAACACACGTCACTATAAACACCCGAAATACTGTTGACTCTGAATCTGTTAGTGGCTAACACATCTTAATTCCATGATGGTACATGACAATTTTACAATAGGTCAAATTTAGGTCAAAAGGTGGATGTTAACCACATGTGACACTACCTGAAGGGAGAGTTTATGCTTTTCAAAATCAGTCTCTAGAGCAGCTTTCTGTTTTTCATGGGCTTTCCTCAGGTCTGAAATCAGAACGCAATGTAAGCACGTTGCATTCTGCCTATATAAGATTTAACAAATAAAATCATTAAAATGCAAACACACACCTCTCATGCTCCTTGCATGCTCCTCCTGCAGACTTGCCATGGTCACGTCGTGCATGGTTCTCAGGTCTTCCAAGCCTGACTCATGTTGAGCTGTTAGCTCTTCAATCTGCAAAGAAACAAAATGAACTCATATTCTCATTGTTTTTTTTATAGCACATACTGTTCCATGTCTCTTTGCCTTAACCTTTTATACAGTATATACAGTTTGTGATGTACATTTTTCAGGTCTATACTTAGCTGTGCTCTTTCCTTTGGGAGATGGTACAAAAAAAAAAAAAAAAAACAAGATCAGCATATAAGGCCAGAACCTTTAGCTGTTGAACAGCTTAGAACTGCAAACCTGTCAAAAAGCCAGCTGTCTTTGTGTTCTCTTAAAGTCAAAATGTGTTTTGTGTAAGAACTACAGTACATTCAGGTCTTTTTGGCCTAAAAAGTATTTAAAAAATGATTAGTCGTCTTTAATGTATGTTATTTTCAGTTTTTATATGCAGTACTTTAAATATATGCTGATAAAAAGAATAATTTGATTATAAAGCTAATAAAAGATGGAGAAAATATACTGTGATAATATACACTCACTGGTCACTTCGTTAGGTACACAATATTTAACTGCTCAATGCATTTAGGCGTTAGGCATTAGTTCACACCAAGCATCAGCATAAGAAAGCAAATTGATTTGAGCCATCTCTAGGGTTTAGAGAATGGTCTGAAAAACAGAAAACCTCCAGTGAGAGGAAGTCCTTTGGCCAACAATGCCTTGGTGATGCCAGAGGTCAGAGGAGAATGGCCGACTCATTCGAGCTGATAGAAAGGCAACAGCGACTCTAATAACATCTCTATACAAATGAGGTATGCTAAAGAGCATCTCAACAATCACCAAATTATAAAATTACTCAAATGGCCTCCGCCATCACCAAATCTTAATCTGGTGATTAGTATACTGGTGATGCTGAATGCTGATTGTTTGTAAGAGACGAGAGGGGAAATGAGGTTGCTGCTGCTGAAATTGTATCAGCCTGTCACAATAAAATATTTATTTCAATTTCTTTCATTTAGAAATGAAATGGTTCTAATTATGACTACAACAAATAAAAAAAAACATGTTGTTTATAGAATTAAAGCCAATAGAACAGCTTTGGGATGTGGTGGAATAGGGGATTTATGGATCATGGGTGATGATATCATGTCAATATGGACCAAAATCTCTAAAGAGTGTTTCCAGCACTTTTTTTGATCTATGCCATAAAGAATTAAAAATAAAAAGTCCAAAAGACAAAAGCGGGCCCAAGTGGCCAGTGAGTGTATAGTTGTGCCATTGTTAGTATAAACTTAATACAAGATGAGACCGTCATTGCCAAGCAGTGTGTAGCACTCTAGCACTCTAACACACACACACAAACACCTGCTCCTGTTGCTGGGTTCGTAGTTCCTCCACATGTGACTGGTACTCAGCCCTCAGGTGGTCTGTGTCAGAGGCGTGCCGTGCTCTGAGCTCTTCCTCCAGAGTGGCAAGTTCAGCCTCCTGCTGCTCCTGGAGCTCCTTCAGCTGCAGTGCAAAACTTTGCTCTAGTGCAACCTTTTCCTGTTGCAGCAGCCTCCATCGAGCAGAGGTGCAGACTGACAATGAGGGAGGAAGAAGGCAAACTCAGCATTTACTTTAAACCATCTTTACCTTTAAACAATAAAACAAGTAAGGATGTCATATTATATTACATCCTTTATTCTTTTTTATTATTATTATTATTATTATTATTATTATTATTTTTACAAATAAAATAGGACTCTTACTCATGACCTATGTATCTTTTCATATTATTTGAAACACTTCACAGACAAATACTAGAGTCCAGAATCAGGGGCAGAAATGTACCAGCATTTATGATGATTCTTGCCTTGGGTTTGTGCATGGAGTGTGCATGTTGTGACTGTGCTCGGTGGGTTTTCGCTGGGTACTCAAGTCCATAAACATGCAGAATAGGCTAAGAGGCATTTAAACTTGCCCTTAATATGTTAATGAGTGCGTGAGTATGTGTATGTGTGTGTGTGCTCTGCAATGGATTGGCACTCCATCCAGGATCTAACCCCCCCCCTCACACACACACAACCCTGAATACATGGTATAGGCAATGACATGCGCTGAGATGCCCATGAAGTGAGACAATCTTGAGGTTTTTTAACTCATGGTTACAAATTAGGAACTATACAGATGTGAGTATGGTTTATTCTTGTACACTGAAAAAAACCCACATAACTTACCCACTTCCTCTTGAATATGGCTGAGCTCCAGAGACAACTCCTTCTCTTTCTGCTCAGCATTTTCACTCTGAAACACACACACAAAAAAACACAATGGCCCATTAGTTCATCCTGAGTAGTAGACCTAATTACCAGCTGAGTGTTGCAGTGTCATGACCTGCACTATGAGAACATGGTTCTGACCCATATTTTAAGTATATTTCATTAGATGTTGCATATGTGACATGAAGTATAGTACATTTCATCCTACTGCTGTAGCACGCCTACAGGCTGGAATACTCAGCTGACACTCAAAGCTTTGGTTGTGGGTTTAAATTTTCAGTTCATTTTGTTTCTAGCTGTTTATATTTTCTCTATAATATATGAAACTTGTGACTGATAGCATAATTTGTTGTGTAGGAGTGTCGGCATAAATATACTGTTGTGTGTGTGTGTGTGTGTGTGCGTGCGTGGACATGCATGCCATTTTGATCCATACACAACCTGACAAGCATAAAATTAACAATTTTATTATAAGGATCCTGGAAATTCACATATTTTTTATTCTATATCCAACAAACCACACTGAGTCCATAAATGGCCTTAATAATTATCTGACTAGTAAAATCTGGTATGTTGTAGCTTTTCAGGAGTGTCTGACACCTTCAATGTAAACAACACAAAGAGGTTGGGAAAAAACTAAATAATTTAAACTGCCCTGCCTTTCATGAACACCAGAGGGCACTGTGAAAAAGCCAGTCTAATGTACACAGTGCAATTAAATATATTTTGTTATTTTGAATATAACATTAGCTAGCGGAAGACATTTTTTTAAATTCACAATAAAACAATATTTATATTATTTAGTGGAGTTATTTTAAGAAAAAAATATCTGCGTCAAATTTAAAGGTAGTCTGAAGAGTTTGTTTTTTTTAGGTCTGGAAGAATAAGGAAAACTAAATAACAACATAACAGGTATAAGTATTCTTTGTGATATTAATATATACCTAAAGTCTTTCTGGACAGTAAATGTCTGTAAAGGAACACAAGCTGTACAAGAATACTGTACATAGCTGTATACAAGGCAGACAAAATGACCAACCGTTACAAATAATACTTGTAATTATTATATATTAATTTTTTTTGTCTTTCATCATTATCTGATCAATAAGTTCCAATAACATGTAACCTTCAAGGTAAGGATCATCTGTTTGCCATGCAACTTTCTTAAGAGATCCTGTGTGAGTTTACTGAGTATCTTTACAGGCTGAATTCTTCCCTCAATACCTTCAGACAGAAGTGCTGGGTGCAGACGGCTAGCACATCCAGACGGAGCACTGTCCTCTTCAGCTCAGCCCGGAGAGTCAGCAGCTGTCCATTCTGCTCCTTGCATTGAGCCTGCAGCCGGAGGATCTCCTCCTCTTGCTTCTCCTGCTCTTTTCGATCTTTCTCCTTCCTTTGTACATCTTCTTTTTTCTTTTCTGAGCCTGGGGAACCACTGGTTCCTATGATCTGCACACCCGGGCCCCCAGGAACTCCGGGGACTCGCACTGCTGCTGCCCTCTGTCTCTGCAGGACTGGAGAGAGGAAACCAGTTGCATGTAGAAGTTTAAGTCGGTGTCACAAAACATAAACTGTTCAGTTTACTGGGGATCTGTTCAGATTAAGACACCTCTCTTTTTTTGTTGGTTAAATATGAGTAAATTATGCTGTTTGGGGGGGGGTAAAAAGGGTCTATGCACCCCGCAAGTGGACACTTTTTCCCTTTTGCATGCCAGAGAAAAAGTTCCTTCTTAGCAGAAAAAATACACATCCCTATAGTATGACATCCAAACTTGTGATTTCCATCCTTTAAATTATTTGACAGTAGGCAGCAAGAAACTCATCTTAACAGCTTTAAACAATATCTATAAATCCATTACTGTCATACTAACTCATAAACATGCTTTTACATTAACTTCAATGCACCGATTACAGAAGCATATGTCAGAATGACATAAAGTGCTGCAAGACGGCTCATGTATTTAATCTCTAATGCACACACACACACATCCATCAGAGTGTTCACACACAAATGCATGTAACCACATACTGTATATATAATATATGCCACCAGAATGGTTCAGCTTATAGTCATGGAGTCATCTCTATGACAACAAGAGAAAAGTATAGGAGTCTTGATAATAAAGCAGGGCTAATAGAAGGGTAGAAAGTGTTTCTCATTACTCAGGGGTGATAATGTGACAGATGCTTTTATTTAGAAAGATGCCACTCATGTGTGTGTGGGAGAGAGACTGAGAGAGAGAGAGAGAGAGAGAGAGAGAGAGAGAGATCAAACCATTTCCAGAGAGATGGAAAGATCAACTGTAGGTGCATCTAGAGGTCGGCTAACTGTATGCATGTCTCCTCACAGATTTATACACTATTTATTTTACTGTATATATCAAGTAACACTCATGGTATGTAAAATATAAATGTATGTCAGTGTAATCAGAGTCATAGCTGTAGGGCAGACTGTGAATTTTCAGCAGCTGACCAGAATGCTGACACACAGTCTATGTAAAATAGAAAGTATAGAAGGTCTCTAAAATTTCAGATGGGTCAAGTTCGATATTATATCAGGAATCTTTCCTAAATGGTGGTCTCATCTTACTAAACTATGGCACTTGTGCAAATTCATTTTGAATGCTCACAGAAAGACAGCGAAAAGAAAAAGTGAAAAAGAGGCAAGACTATTGCAGGTGGTGGAGATAGTCTAAAAATAATTAAGAATGATGAATATGTTCTAAGACATAAAATAATGCAATACTAGTCTAACATCATTCTGGTAAGCAAGCTAGGTCGGAACTGCTGCTCAATTTAAAAGCTCCAATGTAGATTATTTATTATAAAGAATTATTTGTATATTTTCAAATATATAGTATGGTATATATTTCGCTCATCATCTATAGTGAGTGAGTCTAAAGCCTATCCTAGAGGACTTAGGGCACTTAGTTTTCATCATTTTGTTGCAACAGTAGTTTGGTCTTTCTGGGGTTCTACAGAGTACTGTATGTAGAAAGAAACACTTTAAGCCAGTTATCTTATAGTTGGTTCATCAAAATGCCTACAGTTTTTTTTTTGTACCACAGGCACATTTGCAACCTTACTAGAGTGAAATGAAAATACATTTGCTTCTTATATTAACTACAAGAAAGACATCTTTATAATAAATGGCAATAAAGAGGAGAAAAAAAATGCCAGGAGAACTCATTATATTTTCCTGTCATTCCCTAGAATGTTTTAAAATTGTAATGCAATATTATGCAAACGAACGTTAAAGTATTGTTATGTTATACAATGCAGCATAATGTATTAACTATATAGCACAGTTTGTAGTGCCTATAAAAATCTCATAAAGAGAAAATGAGGATTGAAGTATGGTTGGTAAGTAGTGAGTATTTCAGACTTGGCAGTTTGTGAGTTTTGGGATTTAAAACTGTGTGAAATAAATAACCATGTCCTTTCCAAAAGATTTATATATGCTCTCTGTCTGTGCATTTCATGAAATATATAACTTTGTCATATACAATTCATGGAAAGCATATAGTTTTTAAAGGCTGTGTTTACTTGCATGTTTTTTTTAATAAGCTGCAGAAATTGCAGCCTCTATCTGGTGGCGGCGTAACAAACTCGGAGGACAGCGCTATCAGCTGCTTCTGCTTGCGCGAGCTCACAGACGCCCCTGATTGGCTGTAGAGCCGTGATTAATGTGGGAGCACCAAGTACCTCTCATCCCTCCCCTCTGAGAGAGCTCGGCCAATCAGCTCTCTCTAGACCTCCAGCTGCGAGAGGTTACAGCATCACCCGGAGATCGAACTTGTGATCTCCGGATGATATGGCGAGCACTTTATCACCACGCCACTTAGAGGCTCACCCTGGCATTAAGTTTAATGAAAGAAAAAAAAAAGAGCTTTAAAGGTTAATAATGAGATTGCCGATGAAGGACAAATCTTTATCTCACCTGGGGACTGGGGTTTGGGTGAAACAACAGCCAGACGCTTTGGAGATGAGAGTGCCGAATGAGAGCCTTCAGAAGACTTCTGAAAGTCTTTCCGGGAGCCTTAAATGCATAAAAATTCAACAGTAAACAAACAGTTAGCATAACGAGTTATTGAAGAGGGTACTTGCATTTTAGCAGGTATAGACGTGTCAGAGACATACTGTAAAGTTCTACGAGACTAGTTTCTCTATTCTTCTTTCTCTTATTATCCAAAACTAGTATTACTTCTTAGCTTTGGCGCCAGAGAGAAAGATAAATTTCAATAAGGTGTAGTCAGGCAATAAATGAGGCAGTCTTGTGCTCCTTTAATACCTTAGTCTAGCTGGAATGTCATGCTGTGACCCTGATACACACTACTGCACTCTAATGCGGCGCTCTAACAGCAATATATATATATATTTTTTTATTCAACCCTAGCTCTCATATGAAATTGTATCACATGCATTGTGTGACTCAGGCATGGCAAGTGCACACCATAATTTAGTCACGAACATCAAATTAATCAAATATTATTACCTCATTTTGGGACACGACAAGCAAATATAAAACATTAAATTCTAGACATTTTGGGTACCAAAACCCCAAAAACCACATGACTAGGCCGTCAGGCATGCTAGCATGAAATCACGATTCTCCTAAAACCCTAAATTTCTCATGTATCCACTTTCCCAACCATGGAACTAAAAAGCTGGAGCAAATTTAAAAACAGTTTAAATAACAGAGAATTTCATACTTCGCATCCTTTCTCAGAACATATTAGAGACTATAAAATGATCTGTAGTGATCAGTGCCAACGGCCACGATGAACAGCTCCTGCTAAGATTCAAACCCATTTCAACAGTCCCTGCTGGGTTTGCAGCTCTGGCGGCCCTCCCTCGCCTTGACTCTGGAGCTCCAGAGTGTGGTTACACACACTGCAGGAACAGCAAAGCTGTGTTTAAAGATTAATGGACTGAAGAGTGAGAGTGGCACAGGCCTGATAAAAATATAGGATCCAGGTTATGTTCCTGCTGCCCACGCCTTTTGTCCGTCATTATGCATAATGTGGAACGCTAATGTTAAGAAGATGAGCAGAAAGTCCCTAAGGCACTTTATAAATAAATAAAGTAGAAAAGTATAGAAAAAAACACAGAATTAAAAAGAAACACACTGTGTTGAAAGGCAAATGACAATGGCAAATACAAACAACAATGCACTGAGTTTAGTTGGCTTAAGGACTTAATTTAGCCTTAACTAATGTTTTGTATGTACATGGCTTAAACCAGTACAGTACATTATTCTACATCATTTTATGAATAATAAATGTAAGAGACACTATGACTTGGGTCAACCTGTGCTTAGAATAAATGTTTAACTTGTAAGGCGAGACTAAGAATTAAACAGAAGGCCAGACCAACCGATAAAACTAAACTCACCCAGATGGGCTTTTGCATGTTCATTTTACAAAAAGTTACACACTATCAGAATTGATACAGTGCCAAGAAAAAAATATTAGCTATTTTTTTTTCATGTTTGTCAGACTTAAATGGTTGAGATCATTAAACAAATTTTAATGCTCCAGTACATAAGGAGAACCCAAGTAAATACAAAATGCAGTTTTTAAGTGAGGATTTTATTTATTAAGGAAAAAACCCACCTGGCTCCTCAAAATCAAAACTCTAATTTTTGCAAAGCTGAGTTAAAATTCACTTGCCACACCTAGACCTGAGTATTGTCAGACCTGTTGAAACAATAAATCTTTTAAATAGAACCTGTCTGACAAAGTCAAGCATGTTAAAAGATCTAAACAAATGCAACACGATTTAAAGAAATCCAAGTAATTGACATTTATCAGACTGGAAAGGGTCTTCTAATGCTTTGGGACTCCAATGAACCATAGTGAGAAACATTATATATTATTATCAATGGAGAAAACTAGGAATAGTGGTGAACTTTCCCAGGAGTGGCCGGGCTTCCAAAATTACTCCACAGTTCACAGAAGCTCATAAAAGAACCCAGAACAACATCTAAGAAACTGCAGGCCTCACTTGCCTCAATTTAAGTTTTAAGTAATAGTGCAATAATGGCATCCATGGCAGAGTTCCAAGGTGAAAGCCACTGATGACCGAAAAAAATACAAAAGCTCGTCTTACAAGATTTTTGGTCAAATATAAAACAAAAGTTGAACTTTTTGGAAGGTGTGCATTTCATTACAAACAGTCAAACATGGCAAACATGGGGGTGGTAGGTAGTGTAATAGTCTGGGACTGCTCTGTACCTTCAGGCCCGGACGACTTGCCATAATTGATGGAACCATAAATTCTGCACTCAGATAGGACCAGGTAGGTTTGGACTTCTTTTTTCACTTAATAAATGAAATCATCATTTAAAAACTGCATTTTGTATTTTCTCAGGTTATCTTTGTGTAATATTAAACTTTGCTTAAAATCTGATTCATTTAAGTGTGAAAAATGTCAGGGGGGGAGGGGCAATACCTTTTTTTTTTACAGCACTGTACAGTATGTATTGTACTGTATTTGCACTATGTTCTGCATACACTTGTGGACCATCCCCAAACCTTTTCCACATAAGTTATTAAAAATTAAATGATTTAATAAATAATTGTCGATAATGTCTTTGGATGCTGTAGCAATACAGTTTCCCTTTATTGGAACTTGTGGCTCATACATGTTCTTACATGATAAGGCCCCATGAGGTATAAGACAACATGGTGTGCCAAGGTTGTTAAGAAGGAGCTCAAGTGTTATGTAGAGTGCCGTACTGTACATTCCTGACCTTACTAATGCATTAGTGGTTGAAAAGAGAAATTGCACTAGGCAGATTCAATATCTAGTGCAAGGTCTTGCCTTACGAGTGGAGGTTATTATAACATTTAAGAGGGACTAGATATTCAAAATACATTGAAGTGTGAAGGTCAGATGGCCGTAAACTTTTGACTAAATTGTCATATATATTATAATTATAATGTTATAATTGTCATATATATGACAATTTTAACATTTTTTTCTATTACAATGTTTGAGTAATTTACTTTAGACACTCTAAAAATAGTCAAAAAACAGCAAATAGCAAATAAATTCTAAAAATTTTTAAACAGTTTATGCGCTAAAATCAAATATTCATATATCAACATGTTTAAATAAAGAGCAGAATTGCTCTCTGTCTGTCCATTTCATGTGGTGTATAAATTTGTTATATGCAATTCATGGAAGGCAAATAGGTTTTTAGAGGCTGTGTTCACTTGCATTATTTTTTCATGAACTGCAGCCTCTATCAGGTTTGTGGTTATTTATCAAAATAAAAGTATTCTTACTTTGTATTCTTACTTTATATTCATATATCAACATGTTTAAATGAAGGGCAGAATTTCTACTCAAGTAAAGTATGTAAGTTAAACAAAAATAAATAATTGTAAATAACAATAAAAAATTTTATGCTTAGGCTAATATCTAAATAAATATAACTAAGAACATTACAAACAGCATTTTTGGCGCAATAGACATAATATTATAATGTATTGGCGACATAAAGCCAGAATCTTTTCTTTTCTTTTTTTCTGAGCGTTAAATAAACCTTATACACACTGGTAATTTATTCTATAAACCGTAGTATCAGCTGATCTCTGGCCTTGTTAAACTCAAAATCAGTTCATGTCTATTCTACTTACACATATTATGACATATTGAAAGGCTGATACATTTTTGACATGCTATGCACATACTTCTGCTGTCTGTTGTGATGCTGATGCCTGATCCTGACACACTTCCACTACTCCTTTTACCCTGAGGACCTGCCCGATTCATCTTGATGCTCTACTTCCGAATCTCTGGGGGTTTCTGCACTTTTTACTCATTTTCCACTGCAGTGGATGGTCCTGCATGGATACCCTAAGTTTTGCACTTCCAATGCCTGAAAACCACATTTTCTTTAGTGGATAACCTTATCTGAAGAATAAAGATGTAGAAACTGGTGTAAACATAAAAACTACTCATTCCAAACATCAACACACCTACTGTAGATCTGTTTGCCTTTACTCTTCTACTACAGACTCTAATGATTTACAATCCCATTACATGGTGTCATTGGAAGAGAACAGGTTCAGTTTTGCATTTGGTTCCTCTTACAGTTTTTTTCCCTTGTCATTTCCACCTCTGACTTGGTCATTAGGGATCTAAATATAAATCGTCCATACAACCATTTGTCTAAAAGGTTGCTTGGTGACATGGTGTATTGTTGAAATCTTTAAACGAATGAAATTGAATTAAATGACAAAAAATTGTTAATAAGGATAAGCTGATAGGCTGGTTCATGACAGTCTGTAGATGGTTTATAAATCACGTAAGGTGTTGCCCCAGATTTGATCATCTCAGCAATATTGGGGTAATAAATCTAGCAGGTATAGGCTTATACCACTGTAATCCCTATGTGATTAATGGCATCATGGTTGCCATGGTCACTTAAGTCATTGTTCAAGCTTGACAACCTTTCTTCACTCCAGCTTGATGCTTAAGTTAGAATAAGCTGCCTCAGTAAAAGAGGCTCCCATAGGTTTGCACATCTCCCATCTGCCAGGCGAACATCAAAAGTTCTACTTTAAACTCGATTTATAAACACAGCATTTAAGATTCTATTCTGAAATAATGATAAGCACTATTGATTTAGTATAGATGTAAGCAGTTGCCTGGCTGGAGGGGACGTTTGTTCATGGTGTAAATAGCAGTTTGTCTGGTTGTGTGGATTTAGCAACTTTTTATCATGGAAAATAAAAGTGCTCAGGCTCTTTTTCATGTTCTTACCAACTGGGGAACCTGGTGGAGGAGGCAGCAGTGGGCGGCGGGTTGGTACAGGAGTGCTGGGGGGTTGTAGGCTGCCGCGGGATGGTGCTTTCTGCCCCTCACTGCATGAAGCTGTAATCACCCTGTGGAAAGGGGGGTCATCGCTCACACCGGCAGGACCTGTAAGCACACAAACAAATAAAGCACATCCTCTAGTACATCATTTACCAGCACAAACAAGATAAAGCACTGAAATCAACCTCATCCTTAACCCTGCTTTCATATGACTCTCATAAAACATATTTTCCCCTAATGCTTCTTTAGCCATTTGCTAAAGCCATACACACTGTCAGTAACAAATCTCACCTTTACTACTGTAATACATTGCATGTGTTTCTGTATTTACTAGACATCACCATGGTAGCATGCTTCAAAAATGGATAAAAGAAAAAGAGTGGATCACCTTGACCTGCTAGTCACTTAAAATTTTAAAAGAAAAAAAAAAGCAGACAAACCCTGTACATCCTACTCTCCAGTGGGATTTGTCAGTTTAACCACACCAGCATGTGCCACCTCCTGGAGTGAGCACCATGTGGAACTACTGTAGGTGAGCAGCTTCTCAAGAGTCATAGCATTATACAGTAGATTGTCTCACTGCTTTACTTCTACAGTATGTAATTATCTAAATGGTAGTGACATTTACTGAACACTATACTGTAGACAACACTCTCTGCACATCTATCTGTAACGCTACAGAAGGAATAAGAATTCAAAGTTAGACCGAATACCACAAAATCAGCCTAAATCCCGGTGGACCGCATACGTATGAGCTCTGTGATTAGAAGACGAGAATTGAAACTCCAGCATAACAATCCTAAATAAATCCAGAGCTGTAAACTGGCCATTGACTTCAAAAATATCGGCACACATAAAAAATAAGTATCACAAAGAGCCCATTTTCATCCCCCCAGAGGGAAATGTTAAACTAACCCACACATTCACACTTATACACACAGAGCATATGAGTTCTAAAGAGATTCAACCACAGACATGACTCTACTTATAATGAATGCAAAGCAACATTGACAGTTTCCTCATAATGAGGACAAATGCACAATTAAATAAACACATACGGTTTTGTTTCTGACTTGTACTGTAAATGCATGCTTCATAACTTAACGGTCACAAAATTCTTAAATAAATGATAAACATAATTGGATTCAGTGACAGCTGTATAGAAAAGGAAAACTGAGCCATCAGCATGTTTTTTTTTTGTCTCAGGTAGAAGCATTTAGAGAACATGGAGTGGCAAGACAATAGGACACTGAACCTCAGGAGACGGAAAGAGGGGGAGGGGGAGAGAGAGATTAGAAATGAGGTATTGCTGGTGGGGTGAGGAGGAGTAGAGCCATGCTGATCATTATTGAGTGGTAAATGCAAACATTTAGAGCAGAAAATGTGTGAGGAGATTAAACAGAGACAAGCAAGACTAAAGATTATCCATAGTCCATGAGAAGGATATAGAGAATGAAAGATTAGACAAGGGAAACAAGGGAAAGGGATAGAACCATATGTCATTAGAAAAACAGAGGAACGAGCAGATATAAGAAGTGAAACACGATTTAAGAATTCAAAAGACAATTAACTCAATTAAGACAAACAGACCAAATTACAAAAGGTGATTTTTGACTTTTAGACAGAGAAATGGAAACATCAGTAATGCTTTTGCACCACAGGAGGTATTCCATTCTGGTAAACACACTACAGACGTGCTACCGTAAGAAACAAACTGACATGCATTATTAACCATTAATCATTAAGCCAACACCCACCTTGAAATGACAGTGAGATGTATGACGGTAAAAATTATGCAAAGCAAGCTCTCTGCTGCCACATGTCAGCACGGGGTCACCAGAGTGGAAATGAAAGCATCAAGCTCCTTCCACACCAATTACATTCTTCAGTCCAGCTAATGGCAAACCGACAGGTGACCAAATTAAAATTTTATAGTGTTGAAAATAGGATTTAAAATTTTTAAATTTCTATATTTTTTTTTTTAATTGCTTAATCTGGTGTAATAATCCTTGACATAAAGGACGGGTCATTGACAGCATGCTGACGGAGTTCTTGACAGACTTTGACACAATGCTGCTTCTGCTCCTGGGTCAGTAGCCGGTGAACTGAGCAGCAACAAAGCGGATGTTCGAATCACGTGTGAGGATTGCCTGGACTCTTTCATATGACACACGGACAATAGCAGCAACGTTGTGGATTGTTCTCCAATAATTATCATGCTCAAGTTGCCGAATGGTGTAGACATTTTAGGGGGTTGAACTTGTTGAAGGTCTTCCTGATCTCTTGTTCTCCTTAAGTGATGTTCTTCTGCTCTTAAAGCCCGTGTGCCACTCAAAACACCTTGAAGGACTTATTGCAGCATCCCCGTTTTCCACAGAATTTCAAGTTTGCTTTTTGTTCTAACTTGCTGTCCATGATGAAATAGAAGACTTGGAAAGGCACGTGGTCAAAAGAGCACCAATTGTACATAGAATGATGTCTTTTGGCACACTGACTTATGATGGTTGGTGCTCCCTGTGACTGTGCGTGCAACCTTGTGCTGCCATCCATTGGCATGCTACAAAACTAGTCTACTTTTTGATACCGCCTCGTAAATTATTTTACAAAATAAGCTATAATAACTGACCTTGATTATCAACATTAAATAAGGAAACTAAAATTATCTGGCTAACTAACTTGGTCAAATGCTATTGGGGTTCCAGTAGCATGCTAGTTTCGGCAGTCATGGGTTTTTTGGCTGTGTAAAATGCAGACCATTATTACTGCTACCTTTGAAACATTTTAACCTGAACTTTGGACATGGATGCTCAGTTATGTCCATTGCCTCAAACACTGCTGCTGTTGATTAAGCATTTAGCTCTTGAAGTGTAGACTTGAAACTTAAATAATTTTAATTTGCACTTTCTTTAAATTGGTTTTCTTGTTTTACTTTGTTAAATAAACATAAGTAAACCAGTCCCCCAGTACTTGGGTACCAGAGGTATCAGAGAGTCGGGTTATTTCCCAAATAAAATAAAAAGATGGCAGTAGAAACAATTTATGTCAATTTAACATATCCCCAGAGACAAAGAATGTAGATCCACCAAAGAGTGTAGCACAGTTTTAGCCTTGACAGACTGACAGGGAACGAAAGTCTTATTGGAACAAACACTATAGAAGCCACAGAGCGGGGGATCATCAGAGGTTTCGCAACTGTACAATGTTGCATATGTTTTGTGTCTGAATGACATGAAAACAGGTGACAAGAAAGGACTTAAACATAAAGACTGTGAATCCTTGAATGGTACAAAATCTCCAACTGTTATGAAAAATCGTTGTAGGAGAACATCACACTCTCAAAATAGTTACACGACACTCTAGCATGTACTGTATAGCAACCCATATTTATCCAAAAAGTAGACGAGCATACAAAATGCCATTGAAAAACCTCATAAATGCTCAGGAGAAGATTCACTTTGTTCTTTACTTTTTACTTCCAATTAAAAGTCACCCACTGTAACAGCCGGTACATTAGGAGCCATTAGACACACAACACTTAACCTATTAGCGAAAACAATTACTTAATTCTAGACTAATGCCAAACAAAAAATAAGGTCATAGGAGCATTCACTACTTTTATAAGGTACTGACAAAAACATGCTGCTTATTATGTTAAAAGCTCTAAAAGATTTCGCTCTAGCACATCTTGCTGATCTATTGGTGGAGCATATTCCATACCGAGCATGTCTCTTATCTGAGGGGATCAGTATTATAAATACAGTAAAGAGAATTAATCATATTTTATTATATTATCCTTAATAGTACCATTCCTATACATTTAGTCATACACTGCTGATTATAGATTGTGTAGTTAATATACATTCTCATAAAAACTACACTTTCATCCTAAAAAATAGGGCTATAGTAGTACAGGAAAACTTAAAGAGCCTGTAAAGCTCTAGCAGTGAATTATTCTATAATAATACAATACATTTATACTACATGCATTTATTGAGCCTAATGTGATTTTGCAAAACATGCCGCCAGCCAAACTGCAATATTAAACAAAACTTTTACTAAAACAAAAAAGTGTAGAGAAGGAGGATGGGACGTCATGTAAGACTTTAAGCATTATATGGCAGACTTTACTTAAACAATTGGAATCAAACTGGTAACCAGTTTAGTTAATGTAAACTGGAGTAGCATGAGCTGATAATTTTGGCACCCGAGCTTTATAAGTAATGAATTCTAATTATGATTTAGCTAATTATGAATTGTTATAAAAACAGTAGCTGCTATGAGTTAATTAAATGTTTCAACTGGATTTTTTGAGAATGTTGAAACAAAGAAAAAGGATGTTTACATTTTTCCTTTCTGTTGCAGTTATCTCTGCAATTAAGTACAGGTACGCATTGCTAAATATCCTTGATACATTCTGGAAAACAGGAATTAGGCAGTTCGGATGCTGTGCAAACACCATATAATATACTGTACATAAAAAAAGCTTTGTGGAATACTGAAGCTAAACCATCATTATTAAATCGATGCTTTTCTATCACTAGCATTGGCCCCCTTTGTAGCCATAATGCAAATAACAGTAATATTAAAAAAAGGTGGGGGGAGGGAAGGAACCATGAAACAGGAATAACATTAAAACATTAAAGAAATGTGCAAACCATGTGTAAAAATACATGAAATTTAGAGGAGACAAGTGTTTGCATTTGCTCCATCCTGTTCTCTTTTGAGATTTCTGAACCTTATACTATAACCTTATGGAACCACAAACATTTACGCAGTTGGACGAATGAACCTTAGTTGGTGCTTTCCTCTATAAGGCACTATCGTTAACTACCAAAGTGAAACTCATAGAGAGGGAGGTTAACTATGCATTATACACTGAAGTAAAAAAAAAAAAAATCAAAGCATGAGTTTGCTGTTTAAAATTTTTTTTTTAATTATACTAAACTGCACATAAATACAACTGCAGGCTGATTAATCCATTGTGACAAAACTGTGGGAGTTATAGAGTTGCAAAATTACACAAAACTCACTCAGATAAAGAAAACAATTTTGACATTATATTTAGGCATTTTTGCTTTTTAACACCATTGTGATTCAAACAAAACGTGAAAAACTATTCTCTATCTGTTTGTATTTTTGTCAAAACTGCACAAATGGTGTTACCTAATGTTGCTGTCAAATTGTTCATATAAGCTTGAAAGGCTGTTAAAATTAAAAAAAGATCAGGATAGGAAATAAGGGAAATCTGAGAAATCAGAGTCTTGGTTTAGATGAGTCTAATCTGCCAATAAGAGCAAGAAGAGCAACGCAGCCTGTTAATAAAAGTATTTACTCCATCTTGTTTTTTCTTCTATTATGTTTTTTCTTATGGTCACATGGATTCATATTTTTCATAGTAAAACTGTCATAGTGTATCTTTATACAGTATATGAACAAGATTTTGATACAACTATATGTTTTTATGCAATAGACACACTTCATAAGGAGGTACATGGAACAAGGGATGAACTCCAAACAGGTACAAGCATTACAGTATGTAAGAATGACAACATGGTAGTGGATTGGCACTTGGCAATAAAAAACAGCTACATGTTGAACTAATATTAAAACTGTAGATCAGTACTTGCCATATTTTGAAACATAACAGGGAAAATGTATGACAATTTGGACATGAAGATACCATAAAGACACCTCTCACATTGAAAGGTTGGTATTTCTAAGCAGTTTCTAAAAAAAACATTTTGATCTCATGCTAATTCTTTTGTTCTACCTCTCAAATTATAGATGAGTAAGCCAGGGTGGGCAGAGCACAGCGCATATATAAACAAAAACAGAAATTAGCAAAGTAATGTACCAAGCATCAGGTATATGCATCACATCAGATATGCATCACTTATCTGACTCCATAAATACTAACTACAGAAACAGAAAAAGATCAAAGGCTCTAACTAAATGTATGATTCGTGCAAAGGAAACCGCATCACACAAGCTGTGGTAGAACAGCATTTCCAATATAAATATAATAGTCCTTTAACCACTTCAATAATATATTATGATCACATCAAGCTCACTACAGTGATAAAATAAAAAAAATTCATTTCTTAGATTTAACAGGGGCACATACTGTATCTGACATGACACTACAATAAGCAGTTGGTTGGGCTGACTTGTGTGTGTTGCTGCCCTTGAAGAACCATCTGTGCTCGCCACTCACGATGACTTTCATAACAAGTTTGTGACACCCTTTCTACTCTCATTACATGTTAACACAGACAATCATTACAAACATTTTGCTCACCTTTTATCTCTTGAAACACCATATCTAGCTTATTTCACTTCCTCTCTCTACCTTTACAGTTTAGCCTTCTGGTTCTCTTTTATACAGTGGGTAAGAAGTGATATGAACAGGCAGGGCTAAATTTCACTGTGTTTGTTCAAGCATGGGTTTGTAAAAGCCTCAGGACGTAAAAAGATAGGGCTTTGACATCATAATTACTAATTCACACTAGACGTGATATTGTGGAATGAAAACTTTGATCCTATATTGATTAAAACCAAAACCAATAATTGAGTTATTAGGAAGCAATTTAAATGAAACTAATATCCAATAATGTTGGTGAGACTTAGAAGGACTGTATTCTAGTTCTAAAGCTGGATCTAAAGCTGGGTCTTATTTTATCAGACTTTCTTACAAATAACGATATCCATCATCATCGCTTCCTGCCACAAGGGCCTTCATTTATGGCCATTTTTGTTAACAGAAATTCAATATATTTATAATACTATCAGACCTAAAAGTGTGTGAGCATACTGTACAGTATGTGTACAATCGGTACACTGTTTTACCTGTGAAACACACACTTCCCTGAAAATCAATCATAATTGGATTAACTTGACTCAAGGCCAGGCTTTCCTGTGTACCCTTGTGGTTGTATGTAAAACAAAGCCTTGCCATCAATACTAATGCTGTGCTGAAGATCTAGGACAGCAAATATTTTTTGTAAATGTGCTCAGTAACAATCTGCTTGGTAATCACAGCTCTGTTTTCCTACTAAACAAAGTACAGGAACCTTTAGTACTAGAAAACTGCAGGGTTTTTTGTGGGGAACAAGCCTCAGTCTGTCTGGTCTGATCATACAGAAAACCTAATGCAATACAAAATGGCCATAATAGAAAGGCACCAGAACCCCCAGTACACCACTGGTCTTAAAACTCCCCAGATCCCTGTCTCATAGAGCACCCATGATATACACCGGATAAAGAAGTCCAATCCACTGAGGAACCACCCCGAAACCCACAGCATCCAAAAGACCTTCTGCCAAGATCCTGGTGCCAGGCACCAAAGCACATCCCCAGAGGTGTTCTGGAGTTATTCTGTAGCAAAGAACAACGGAATAAAATATCTGCCAGCCATTTGTTTACTCCCCTGATATTAAGGAAAAGGATATAAGAATGTGTGTAACACATTCTGGATGAAATGGACATGCTTCTTAGTCTTTTTACTTCTGCTAACACTCCTCTTACTGTTCTAGGAGATTTCCATCTAACAAACTCCAATTCTCTTTCCTTCTCCCTCTCCTTAACTCCTTTTTTTTTTAAACTCTAAACAGCTGCCCTCCCACACACAAGGCAGGGAATTCTTTAGACCCTGTTTTTTGCCACCCTTTCCCAGTCACAGATATCACTACTATTTCTCTTCATAAATCTCATCATTACCTGGTATCCTTCACCATAACACTTCCTATTCTATGTAAACCTAACCACCAAAATTTCACTTTTACCAGCAGAAACCTTCACTCTGACTACCTTCTACAGAGAAAAGCTGGAAAAAGGCCTTGCACATGATCCTGGCAAACTCCACAACATCTTCTTCTCACTACTCACCCCACTGACTATTCCTGCCCCTTCCTCTCTGACTGCTGACGATTTTGACACATTCTACGATGTGAAAATTGCAGCAATCCGCCAGTCCTTCGCTCCCAACCAAACTCCTACAGCAGAACATCAGGACCTTCCCTTTCCTCCTCATCTAACCCCATCACCTGTTCATTAGACCCAATCCCTTCACAATGCTCCAGGCCATCTCACGAGACCTCCTTCCCTTCACCACAACCATCATCAACCATTCCATATCATCTGGTCATGTTCCTGCTGCTTTTAAGAAGGCAAGGGTTATTCCCATCCTCAAGAAACCCTGCCTAGACCCATCAGAAGTTAACACATATAGCCCGGTATCACTTCTCTCTTTTATTTCCAAAGTTCTTGAAAGGACTGTTTATAACCAAATGTCTCTTTACCTCTTACAGAACAACCCTAATGATCCCAAACAATCTGGATTCAAAGTGGGACATTCCACAGTGACTGCGCTTCTGTCAGTCACTGAGAAGCTCCATGCTGCTAGATCTGCTAAATTGTCATCTGTCCTCATCCTCCTGGACCTGTCAGCTGCATTTGACACAGTGAACCACAAGATTCTATTATCTATTCTTACAAGCCTTGGAATTTGTGGAACAGCATGGCAATGGTTTGCTTCTTACCTAGAAGATAGGTCATATGAGATAACATGGAGGGGATCTACATCTGCCCCACGTAGACTCTCTACTGGTGTCCCGCAGGGCTCAGTACTTGGTCCTCCTCTGTTCATCCTCTATACCTGGTATCTTGGTAAGGTCATATCATTGCATGGATTTTTATACCATTGTTATGCAGATGACACCCAGCTTACTCTCTCCTTTCCTCCCTCTGACACTCAGGTTTCCACCCGGATCTCAGCATGTCTCGCGGACATCTCATTCTGGATGGCTGCTCATCAGCTGAAGCTCAATCTCAGTAAAACCGAACTGTTGTTTATCCCTTGTGACTCATCCCCATATCAAGACCTTGTGATATCCCTGGACAACAACCAAATCACTCCTTAAACCACCGCCCGCGATCTTGGGGTAACCGTGGACAATCATCTGTCATTTTCCCCACACATTGTTAACCCTACTCGCTCTTGTAAATTTCTTCTTTACAATATCAGAAGAATCCACCCATTTCTTTCCTCACAGGCTACCCAGGTACTTGTTCAGTCCCTTGTTATTTCAAGACTGGCAGGCCTGCCTTTGTCCATGATTCGTCCTCTGCAACTGATCCAGAATGAAGCAGAACGTCTCATTTTTAACCTTCCTAAGTTCCCCCACACCACCCCACTCCTCCGCTCCCTGCACTGGCTTCCTGTAGCTGCCCGCATCAAATTCAAAACGCTGAAGCTTGCCTACAAAGCTAAAAATGGCCCAGCACCCACTTACCTCTCTGCTCTTATCACACCACGCACTGCACCACGGTCCCTCCGATCCTCCAGCTCGCCTTATCCCACCATCTTTCAGGGCGGCATTCATCCAGACTCTGACTTTCTGTTCTGGCACCTAGGTGGTGGAACGAACTTCCTCTAGATGTCCGTACAGAAGGGACTTTGACGATCTTTAAACAACGACTTATCTGTTTCTCCAGTACTTGGACTAACCCAAACCTGCATCCCCCCAAAAAAAACCCTCTTCCCAGTTGAGTTTGACTAATGGCACTTAGTTATTAACTTGGTTACTATAACCTTTAAAGCACTTTTTGTAAGTTGCTCTGGATAAGAGCGTCTGCCAAATGTCTAAATGTAAATGTGTGTAAGATGTACAAGAACGTGTTTGTAGTGCCAGAAAGAGTAAACTGGCTTGGCTACGCACAGTCCTGCACATTTACTGGGAGATCTAGTCAAGATAAAGAAAATACAGTGTAGATACATCCTGACCGAGAAAGTAAAATTAAAGAAAGAATATTTTATGTAATGCATAAATAATAGAAGGTGTTAACAGCATCCTCTAAAGTTTGAAGGATTAGGTAACAGTGCATAATTTTTCCTTCCTTCCCTTCTTCAGTCAATCTTGTACACACAGACAAACAAACAGTAGGGGTGTGTCCTCCATGATTGCATAAAGGGCTCTGTGCTCAGAGGATGTGTTAAGGTCAAACGATGCTGGAGTCTTTCAATATCTCACAGCAAGAGCCCAGCTTCAAACGGAATCTACAGTAGAGACATTTAATAGTAGCTAACAAAGCTTTCAACTATGTTATCATGGAGACTTGTCAGGACTATCTCCTAGCGCCATGCGGCTGTAGACTTTGGATTTAAACTTTGTTGTCTTGTTGGGACTTTTATTTTGATGGGTTGTTTTAATGTCTATTGTATTCTGTCTTACAGGTATTTTCAGTTGTGTCAGAATTAGTAGTGTTATTTATGCTCTGGGAACAACACTTTGGCATAGCAGATTCCCTTAAAATTTAAAAAAGAGGTGAGCAAACTTTGCAGGCAGCCACCCTGTGAGAATTACGAGATCCTACATGCCACTCCAAGATTGGCAGCGAAGAGAGAACAGTGCAGCCTAAATGAACTTGTGAGCAAGTTCTTGGCTCACAATACACCGTAAGCATTTAGATACACACCACAAAGGCGTCCTAGGGCTGAATCATGCGACAGGGTGAGGAGAAATTCTGTACTATGTGACTACAAAGGGCAGATAGCACAGAGCAAAGGCATCAGATACATGCCATTCAGCATCAAGCAGCACAGCTCAATGATCAGTGGAAAATTAGACCTAACATTGTATCAGGTCCTTGTTTTTATTTTTTTTACTGATTATCTTTTACAGGGTTGCAGGAAGCCTATATATATAGTTATATAATTTTTTTTAACACAAAAAGGTAATGCTTTAAACTAAATGCACATTTTACATCAACAAATAACTAACAGTTCAAATTGTCTAGAGCTGTGGGCTGAATTGCTTTTTATTCTTGCTGACATAATTAATATTTTTGTTTATAACACTCCTAAGGAATGATTTTGTTAGGAACTAGCTATATAACAAAACAATTATATAACAAGATTCCACCTTTGTCATTCCTTTATAACGTCTCACTGGCACCCATCTCCTTAATTCTTCCTAAAACCGAAGTCCACAAGGATCACAGTCAACATGGATCAAATAACATGCAGATGCAGAAAGGCTAAAGGACTGGATCAGCAGTAGGAGGGAAGTAAGAGATCAATTCTGAGCTAAGGCTCAAGCAGGACTGGCTGTAATGACAGCTTAATCAATCTGCCTTCCTCTGCAATAAAATTCCACACTCACCAATTCAAACTCATTCATCCAATTACGAATCAGTCTACCGCTATCAATTTAAAGTCACAAATCGATCTGGCTCATTTAGTCTCAGATACCTGATGCCAATGGAGACTAAGGTGCCTTTGACACTCCCAGGTCAATAATTCACACCACACATCACAACTAGGCCAAAGAATAATCAAGCAACACAAAGGAAGAAGTAGATCTCCATAAATGCTCATGTTTGCTTAATGAGATAGACAAACCGATCAGTGTGATCTTCTTATAGGGTGTGTTCTCTGGAAATAAAAAAATAAATGCATGCAACATAATGCATGTATCATTTGTATGAATGTTGATCAGTGACCTGTACATGATTGCAAGTGATCTGAGGTTTAAGTTAGAGAAAATTGGATTAGGTTGTCCACTGCTAAATTAATACAGTGAGTGGGCCTGTTAATATTAAATGTTGGAGGTTTAATTGTATACTATGAACAATACCTTATTCAGTTTATCATAGACAAAAAGTTAGAGTATATACCAACGGTAGTAGAGGCTTGAGGCTTAAAGGCTGAGGTCCGAATTTTATGTTTGTTTTGGAATTTAGATCTCCATATATGAAGTCGTCACGAGTCTATAAAAAATAAACAATTTAAAATTTCCATGGCATTTTAATAATTTTTATCTTTAGTTTAACTGTTTTAAAACTTGTGGACAATTTGAACTTTGATGGCTTTGTATTTTTCCCTGTATTTGTATGGAATACAAACAACAATTTTTGTTCAATCTTTAGTGAATCTTCATTTGCACGCAGACTCTGGACTCTGTCATACTGGGCTCTCAGTTCAGTTATTTTACATGTCTTCAACTCAAACTGCTGTGGATATGTTTGCTCAACTACACGTGTTTTACGTGATAGCAGTGCTTTAATGTGGATTTTATTATTGCCACAATTTCAGAACATATGAGACAAACTGGTTTAAATCTCCAGCAGGAAGAATAAACATACAGTGGAACGTTCCACAGCCCAAAAACACAAAATATAAAGTAAAAAAAAACAAATTAACCAGCACTTTACCTTAAAAAAAAAGTTTAAATAAATGCCGACAGATAATTGTTTCTGTTTTTGCGTGCAGGCGCTATGTATGTGTGTGTGTGTGTGTGTGTGCAGCTAAAGTAAGGAGCCCCTCCCCTCTCCCCCTTCTCATCTTACACAGTAACCTTTCCTCCATTCTCTTCACACTTGATACACACTAACGGAATCATTGCTATAAAGTAAAAATAAAACAAATAAACCTGCACTTTACCTTTGAAAAGAATCGAGATAGAGCAGTGTTTCTATGTAGAGCATAGAGAGTGTGTGTGTGTCTGTAAAGGCGAAAGTAGGAGGGGTCTGTGTTTGTGTGTGTGTGTGTGTGTGTGTGTGTGTGTGTGTGTTTGTGTGTGTGGCACGTTGTCCAATGACATGTGCGCACACAGACACGAAAAGCAGGCTGATACGGATAAATCTTTAACTTTAACTAATGAGACTTGCTTTCGCTTTACATGTGCGCTGCACACCCACGCATACAGACACAAAATAAAAGATGTTTTACACACACACACACGTGGTGACAGTGTTATAGTAAACAGCACACGTGTGCACGGATGTTGATTATACCAGTGAGAGTCGCGCACTAAGACCCAGCAGGGGAGACGATTACCGACAAAAAACTGTTGGCTCATTTGGGATCACGTGACGCTTTGCGTCAAAACAAGAAGCACATGTGTGATACATGATATTTGGTACTTGTAAACCAAGACTTCGTTTTCCAAGTCAAAATTAATTAAAAATCTTTGTTCAACTTGTGGAACACTCGCAAACCGCGTTACTCACAATCCGAAGTTTCACTGTACTGTACATTGATTTGTCCATTCATCTTTGAAGTTTCCGTTTTCATAGTCTACTTTCCCTTTTTTTGGAGTAAGCCATGCCGTGTCACACTTTCATTTATAATTCTCTTTCTATACACAGTAAACTATTGCACTGTTTAGCTCTGTTGAGTGACGTGTAAAGCTACACCCAGCTTATGAGAAAAAACGTTAGATTTCTGGTATATTTATTATTATCTTTTATCAGAAAAGCCTCAAGGTCACTCGGGCCGGATCTGGACCGGGGTCCGCCATTCAGTGATGCCAGATATAAAACATACTCATAAGTCAAATATGCGTCAGAATCCTTGGTGATTACATAGTGCTTGCGTGGTGTTATGGTCTCATAAATGACATTATGCGATCTAATTGCACTTCACTGGTGCAGTCTGCTGGCACGACATATCAATTAAAGAGTGTTCCTTTTTTTCCTAGCTAGAAGCCAATCAACATAATTAGCATCTAGAGCTTATAATTGCTCTTAACATGCAGTCAGGAGAATGATTCATTTGGCCTTAAGCAATGCAGCCAAAGTTGAAACCACTACAGTCAAATACCACACAATGTTCGATACACACATGATCCATGTGACTATGGGGAAAATGTGACATTTCTAATTCTTCTTGCTAAGGAGATTAGATAACAGATGCAAGAGATTTATATTGAAGGGGAGAACCACATGAAAAATGTATGAGCTATAAAATGTGATATGGCAGAATTATGTTTCTGCTGATTTGGGGTGATCTTTAGTTACACTGTGTTTGCATTCTCAAGTTCAACCTACCATATTAGAAAAGAAAAGCTGTTAAAATGAATCCCACACTGGTTTCTTTCCTTATTCTGGTCTCTCACACCTAACAGAGGGATTTCTCACAATAATCCTTTTCTTCCACTCTCATTTTTCATTCCCCCCTCTTCCTACTCAATTGTGATAGCTAAGGGGTTCCTCGCCCTGAGAGGCAAATGATAATGATGTAATTCCTCCCATGACTTATTTGTATAAGACTCTCTGGGATACACTGACGTCAGCTGTAACTAGGGGAAGACTATCTAACCACTTACCTAGGTTTCATTTATAACGTGGCGCAAGCACCCTTTTTTTTTTAACAGACAAGTGTTAATCAGGGACAAAAATCTACTTTAAAGCCTTCCATTACAGTATTTTATTTATATTTATAGCCTAGACCTAACAGCTACCCTCTACCATTTCTATGATTTCAAGTAACAAGCTAAAATAACCATTGCAGTTCAGATATTATTTGTGCAGTAGATCATTTTGAGCACTGCAGTGTCAGTTGATTTTAAAACACCCCGATGCCACAGAACAGTCTGTCAACTAAAAATATCCAGCCAAGAACAGTTCTTGGGACAGAGACTGACACAAATTATACATGAGGAAAAAAATGAGCTATAGTCTCTAAGCAGTTATGTGCACGGTGATTAAATGAGTCCAAACAAGTAGCCAAAAGTGTTTAAAAGCCAAACCACAAAGCAATCACCATGTCCATGTTGCTGGTGTTCTGAGCATGACCTACCACCCAAACATCAGCTGGTCAATGGTCCTATGGGAATCCCTCTTAACTTAAGTGGTTAAAAAAACGAGGCTGAGGTCAAGCATAGAACCTATTAACTCTAGATGTTTGATTTCTGTTCAAAAACTGTCAATAATAAATCATAAGCCTTTGAGAATAGGAAATTCAGTAAATAATCGACAATAATTTATTCCTAAGAAACTTACGATTTGTTGGTCTGGACGGATCACTTCGTGTGCTGTCACTGGAATGGTTGCTGGATCCAGAAGACACACTGGAGCTGCGGACAAAGCCAAAGGCAGCAAGGCGTGCAGCGGGGATGCGAGAGTACCCGGGAGGGCGCAGGCCTGATGGAGCTGGTTTGGGCAAAAGGGATTTAACAGCCAGTCCTGCTGATGGTGCCTTCCACTGGTCTAAGAAAATAAATAAAAAATATTCAAGAAAACTAAGGCAAATATACTGTAAGAATAAATGTGTTCATGTATACTGTATGTTGAATGCATTAATTGGCTCCAACTCCTAGTTTATCAATCTTGTTTACATTTCATTAATGTCTTCATTATGTACAGCAAACATATTGGTCTTGTGTTTAATTTTTTTCTTTCTCTATAAAAAGTTTTATTTTATCATTCCATCTTCCATGTTTGTTACAATGCAAATTCATTTTGCATACAACATCCTGCATACAGCCGATCTCTCTAACAGCTCATAAGGCAAAAAAAGTCCTGGTCTGCATCACTTCAACTGCTTAGTCCAGCACAAATTATTGAATTGCCAGCAATTTTTTTAACACTTTATGACATCTTGAATATTTCTTCGAGCTATTTCCCAAGTGAAGGCTGTACAGGCGTGCTCTAGCTCGGGCTTGCTTTAAAGGGTGTTAAATATAACATTGTCAAGAACTGGTTTTCAACATACAGTACAGTACATGGAGCATAAATTATGTGCTCAGGGTCTGGTATTGGGAACATAACAGCAGCCGTCAAGCAAAACACCAAATTAAGTCCCTTCAGTACGAGGAGCCACTCAACACTTGGCTAAAGCCCATATCCCACTGCATTGCTGCAATTCCTATTGTCATTTATTATTATCACTTGTCACACTGTATGAGATTGTGCCAACAGAATTCTACAGCATCCTGTGTGATATCATCTGTTATCCACGTCAGATAATACAATGTAGATCCTCTAACCATCTACAAACTTGTGCAAATATCAAGCTTACATATACAGAAACTGTCTTCAACATGTGTAATAATTGATGTAATAATGTTTTTTTCTCCTATTCCCCATACAGTACAGTATTTTGCTATAGTTAGCTTTCAACTTGTCACTGTTCTATGAGTTCTGTTACATCCTCCTATGACATCAGTGGTTGCTGGTGCAAATTTTTTTTTGGGGGGGGCGCAATCAAAATTTAAATTAAACTTTTAATAATAATCGCCTGTAAATAGCCAGATGAAATGCTGGAAAAGCTCTGCTTGACTGCTGCTTAATTAGAAGATCAGGTCCAAGCTATTTAACTAATTTTTCTTTCTTCGTCCGATCGCCTTGCGAAGGGGTATTTTAGCAAAGAAATTACAGAATTTTCTTTCATATTTAGCTGGCTTCCAGGTCAATCACTATTCAATACATTAACTAACAATCTGCTGACCGTTAATAATGGTCTCGTTGAGAATGCTCCAATCACATGAGCAAATTTTTTTTAAAACAATATTGATTTTCTAAGAACAAAAGTGGAAGGGTTCGGGGAGCACAGTATTGCGCCCTAAGGATGATTTAATAAAATCCAAAATGTAAAAAATTTGCGAGCCTACAGTACATAGACACTTGTTTGTCCGGCGCTTTTTTTTTTTTAATGACTTTTTAAATGACATTATTAAAATAAATAATTATTATGTTAAATAATTACATGTTAAAGTAGCATTCACTGCACCACTGTATAACATCCTGCTATGCATCAAGGCAACAGGCATACACTAAGATTTTAATGAAAGTCCAAAGACCATTCCAGACATTCATTATCTGCTGTCTTTAGGATCATTAGTGCTAAATCAGCTAGAAACAAGCCTGTAACATTTTGTGTATAATCAATGAATTATTTTCTTTTTCAGCAGCAGCAAAAGAACCTCTCATGTACAAAATAATATCTTTACATACAAACATGCACCATATTCATAAGCAGTGGAGGAGGGGAGGAACAGACTGGCCCTGCATTAGGCCAGTGATGTGGGGCAACTCCACAACTCCAAGTATGATCCCCTTCTGACTCCTGAAAATAAATTGTCGCTGGTCTCCGTCCCAGAAGCCCTGCTCCTGGAGTGCTGCATAATGCATTCTAAATGAGCGCCTCAAGAGGAGCACAAATCATCACCCTTTCTCACTATCCCTTTCAATTCTTGTCACTGATCCCATCGGTTTAGGGGAAAAAAACATCTGGACACTGAATATGTGTACTGTATATGTGGTGCTTGCACGTGCAAACACTTACACATAAATTCAGACACCAACATGAGGATTTTTAATGAAACTGCAGTCAGTTTTCTCCTCGGAGGAAAAGTTGTGATCATTAAAGATAAATGTGTTCCAGCTTCTTCCCTTACCCAACCCAATCTCTCTCTCTCTCTCTCTCTCTCTCTCTCTCTCTCTTTCTCTCTCTCCAGACTAGCAAGGAAACCAATGTTTCATAAACACTCATTTCTAACCCTCTGCTTTCCTGTCTAAGCAAACAAATAATTCATAGTGATTTGCTCTTTTCTTTTCTTCTTATGCATTTCGACTTTTTGTAAGATGTGTAAGGATGTGCAGGATATTGGAGGATTTCTGGAATGAGCACAGTTACATTACAGTATGATGCTTCTAAGATTTAGTTAGAGGAACCTACTGTAAGAACACGCTCTTGTTGAGAGATTTTGCTTTTTCATTTGGTACAGTATTCAGCTTGATAAACACCCTAGGATTCTTTTTTAATGTGTGTATTCTAAGCTGTGAGGTTAATCTGCTTGATACCGAATAGAGGCATTCAACCTCAACCCACATTACAAAATGATTTTACATACACAACTAGCTTGCAGCTTCTTTTTTTTTTTTAACGAGAGGGCAAAACTCCAAAATCCTACTGTATATCCCGAAACTTTGTGGTATATTCTGATTCCTTTCCTTATGACACATCTTGTGCCTATTATATACTATATAAAACATAAGAAGTTCTACATCCTTTAAATGAACACCTCACCGTTGAACTGCCATTGTAGAATGCATAAGCATTTATATACAGAGTATGAACCTAATGTATCCATGATGTGAAAATGTTCATTTGAAATGATGGGGTTGTGTGCATGTGTCTAATTAGCACCTAGGCGTGCAAAATAATTCCCCCTCTTAAATATTCTAGAAACTTCAGAAGTGCTAAGGATGGCAGAGTAGCAACCACAAATCCATCGCCAGCTACAATCCCTTAAAGAATTCAGCTAAATTTGTTTATGGGAAACATCCTGTCAAGGAAGATTTTCTTCCCTGGCAACCCAATAATGAGCCAGTGTATAGTTAATAAAAAGTCTCCTGCTCTGTAGCTTTAACCTTTTCACATCCACTTTTCCACATCTCCACGTCAGACCCATCCATGTCATGCATGTCCAATTAATTCCCCTACAGTACCATTAGATTACTTGCAGTCTCATTTATGTTCAGTACATTGTAGTAAGATTAAACTAGCCTTACCTGACGTCTCTGGTGGGCTTTGAGGGGATGGGGTTACTATTGAGGTGGTTTGTGCAGTCACTGATGGAGTCACTGCTTGAACTGGTTGACTGAGAGCTAGAGGTGACTTCTGTGCTGTGAAGATCCTGCTCTTAGCAGCAGCAGATGGGGACTTGCTGACGGCACCAACGCCAAGCTGGGGTCTCAGGGTTCGAGAAGGCTGTAAAAAACCTCCTGTATCTTGAGATACTGTCTGGGACTCTGATAGATCCTTGGCACCAGAGGCAATCTTAAATATTGCATAAGATAAATAAAATCCATCATTATAATGCAGTTTTCTGAAAAGACATCCATCATTTTCAATTATTCTCAAAAAAAAATATGTGTCAAAAACCATTGGGAGGTAATATCCAATATGAGGTAGATGTTAGCTCCCCATAATTTCAGCATTACACAGACTACCATACCACTACCATTTCAGCATCCCTGCTGCTATGAAAAAAAAATGACCATCCCAACATTTTTGATCATGGCTATTTCATTGATAAATGTGGTAAAAGTGGGTAACAAATTATACTTAGCAACAAATGGGCTATAATAATTACTAGTAATAACTTACATGGTAGGTTATCCTGATAAAAAATAATGCACATAATAAACTGTCAAGCATTTCATTTAATACATAAGACAGGGCTTAACTGGCTTTTTCTAAAGGCCATTTTATAGACATCATAAACACTCAAGTACTCCTTAGAGTCAAGCACTTGCTTAATGTCTACCCTGTTAAAGTAGATTTATTTCTGGTTGCCACTGCTGTCATTGGCAGCAGCCAATGCTTGATATCTCTGTTCATTTTCTCAAGGTGACCTTGATTAAAATTGTTACTTGCATTATTATTCCAAACATACTGTAACTAGATACCTTATTAATCCTGAAGGAAAATCCAGAATTCCATTACAAAGTAACAGAAGAATATTCGCATGAGCCAGTTTTCAGACGCAAGGGAAAAGTAGGTTTCTGGGATTTGTATGACATAAAAATGTGGAAATATGACAAAGTTACCAAAAGAACTCTGGCATATTCTCCAGCACAATCATTAAAACCTCCCAGCTATCTTATAAAACTACACAAATCTGTATCTAACACTACTGATTACTTTTAAGTAAAGAGTTTTTACATTAAATAGTGACTGTGTTTATTTCATTTAGAGCTCTTTATAGAGGTTTCTTACATGCAGAAACATTTTTAAAGGCATCTTCTTTATTTTTTGGGATGTGCAAGACTTTTGCAGATTACTGTAAAAAAAAATTGCTATTAATTTTTACTGACCATGCTGAAGAATATGGGTTCTTCTGATAACTGTGTCACACTTGCTCCTTTCTATTTTCAAGCAAAACCCAGGAGCTGGTCTGTCATGTAATATGTTGCTTTCTATACAGACATGTAAGTATTCTTGTGTAATGTTATTTATTCATTCTTTTTTTTTTTATATATGTTTGGAAATAGTGAATTATTTTATACATAATAATGCAGATATGATAAACATATGTAACAAAATGTGGAAAAAAATACTGAAGGCAATACAGTATATATTATGCTAATATAAATACAATATGTATAAGCAAACATATAAATTCTTAGATATTGTATATCATTTAACGTTCATATATAATTTCATCTTATTAGCTTTTGAACTAATTAACAAGATTGTATCTTACCGCTGCAGACAAAAATTTGTTGCCCAGAGAGCCACAGAAGTTGTTTGTCCTCCCTACAGCTTTGTGAGGCATGGTTTGGCTGGATGGTTTTGTCCCAGACACCATTGAATCAGGTGATATATTTCTGACTTTCTGAAGCTCCTGTCTATACTTTTCATATAATAGGTTAGAGGCACTCAGCACTGGAGCTCCCGCTGACTCTACTGCTGGTGTTTTGGCATTTGGAGAACTGGTGGAGTTTGAGAGTTTAGTGGGTAGTGACGAGACTTCATATGGGCTATCAGTGGCCTGGGGCTTAATCTGTGGGCTTTTGCGTATATAGGTGATGATTTTAGGGCGAACACTTTTCGGCTTTGGGGGGCACTTTGGTGGAGAAGAAGTTACATTAGAGCTTTGTTGTGGTACAGGAGTTTGAACATTTGTGTTGATGGTGGTTTTGACTGGAGGTCTCAGGCCAAAGCCATACCCTTGAGAAGCACCATAACCCAGCTGCGGGCCTCGAGAAGGTACTCGGCTTCTCCCAGGAGAGATGGGGGGACGTCTCTGAGGAGACCCTGTACTCTTTGGGGATGGGGGGGTTGAAGGCCTGGTAGGGCTGCTGTAGGTTCTGCGGCTCAAATGACTCTTCTTGTCCAGGGGACCAGCATTCTCAGCTGAACCTTGCCTTCTTAGGATAGAGCCTACCTTGGTAAAAGTCTGGCTGGATTGCATCCCCAAGCCTGAGCTAAGAGATGGTGCATTATTATTAATTTGCACTGGGTCCTTTAGGTCTGGCTGATGACTGCTGTTTTTAAAACCTTTTAGGTCTGAAGAGGGAGAAGATCTCTCTCCTTGAGGGGTGTCTTTATAAGCAGGATGTCCTGAGGTTAGCTTTGGCTCCATTCCTGGAGAGAGTGGACGTACAAGCTGCCTGCAGGAAGGTGGGACTCTTTCAAAATTGCTCTGGAATTTAGCAGACAGGACATTCTCTTCTCTGTTGTAGCCTCTGTTTGTACTCCAGCATTGCCTATCAGTCAGACTGTTGCCATTTTCAATGCTTGATCTACGCTCATGTCTTGGTTCCTGAGGCAGTAGAGTAGGACTATGATTCTGATCCCTTTTTCTGAGTTGGTCTTTGCTTTGTGTAAAAAGGATAAGGGACTTATTTGTGGCTGGCTGCTGGAACTGGCACTTCTCTGAGGTAGGCTTACTGGGTAGGGAAGAAGGACACTGTGTATGTCCTGCACTGTCAAGAGCACTGGCCAAGCTTCCACTGAGGTTGCCCACTGCTGAGAAGGTGGGGACAAAGACATTGTTCTCTGAGTTACTACGTGTCTCTCTCAGACTCCTCTGTTCTCCAGACCTAGAGGCAGATGTCCTAAGGTCCAGAGGCTGAGTGCTTTGATCTGCATCTATATCCTCACTGTGGTTGGCATTTTGGTCTGTCTTGCTTAAGTCACTGGCAGGGTCTAAACATGAGAGGGTAGACTGTCTCTGACAAAAGATTTTCTTTTTACCCTCTATGCTTGTATTGTGACCTCTCACTTCTCGCTCTGTTACAAAAGCTTCCATTTCCTGACACTCTAATAATTCAAACTCTTCCAGCTCTGGGTCCTCACTGTGGGCATGTGTGCCCCAAATAATAATCCTTTCCTGAGTGCTGCTGTGTGACAACAGGGGAGGTATTAAACTGCCTCTCTCAGTGTGGCTTTCTTCCATGGGGATTTGGTTAGCATTGGCATCTCCATCAGGATAGAGGAAAGGCTGCTTGTTGTTGTTCTTTATTTCTTTGTGCATACTGTCATTGGGGCCCCTTATGTTCTCTTCCTTACTCATGTTGTACAAGTCCAAGGATCTCTCAACAGCTTCCCACTACTATGGGATCCATTAAAGGCTTCACTCCCCTCTGGGCTTTTCTGTTCATTCATGAAGTGAAGTTTTTAAATCTTATCATTTTCATCTTTTGATGTCCTCTTCATTTCTCAGCTGGACATAGTGCTTTAAGCACTATTTTCATTACATTTCCAGAATTAGATAGAAACATCATCAACCATCAAGCCTAATCATGCACAAAGGAGGGAAAGAGGGGGGGGGGGGAGAGAACAAATACATTACTATATAATATCATAAATTGATATATAAAATCACCATTCATTTCCGCTACACAGCTTCTATCTAAACATATTCACTGCATGTATCAATAGCAGAAAATATCAAGCTTTACTATTTAGTTTGCTTGATCTTTACCTACAAATTCTTAATATGTGCATTGTGCAAAACAGAATGAAACAGGCCCCAGGCTCCCTGTGACCCTACACAGGATAAGCAGTACAAGAAGCTGATATATTTTTTATATATAGAGTCATTTGTTGAACGTGTTTGGAACCATATAGAAACACCAATCTATGAATCCATCTATGAATCAATCTATGAATGGTGAATCAATTTCCACTTTCAGAGGGTTATTTGTTTATATTAGTAGCATAGTACAATAAGAAAGATGCATCTGGTGCTAAGTTGCACACTCGTGCAAATTGAAAGTAGAGAAGGAATATAGGAGACTTACAGCACTATCAATAAGAAGAACCATAAGCTAGACAACAATCCTGGCAACAAAGAAGCACAAATAAATCAACATTCCGTCCTACTACAGTATGTGAAAAGTGGAAAGATTACACATACAGACACAACAGTTCTATGTCAAGGTATGTACTGTATGAAGTATGTTGTTTGATGTGGTATAGAGTCATTCGTGATTATTCTTATTCTCTCCTAAGGAACATGTGTTATAAAAATCCTTCATGTGTTTTCTCTTCCTTTTTCATCAGGGCTTCAATGACAATGACAAACTTTATTTGGCTATTTTTATATTAAATTATATTTTTATAAATTATATTAGGGTGCCTGCCTAAAACAGATTCCAAGTAGAACCCATATAGAAAGCCAGGTACACAAACTATCCAAAGTATCCAAAAGGAAGCTTTTAAATGAAAGTGTTCCACAGTTTTTTAATACAGTACACAGACAGTATTCACATTTAACTGCAAATTTTTTTTTAAGTGTCATGAGGAACATAATACTGATAATCCATCTAGGAAACTCTGTAGTAGGACCTCTGGTCAACATTCACATGGAAATTTTGGGAACACCAATTAGCCTAATCTGCATGTTTTTCGGGCTGTGGGATAAGCAGATGGAAGGAAACCGGAGTACCCGAAAGAAACCCACCAAGTATGGGGAAAACATGCAAACCCCATGTACACGGACCCCGACACAAATATTTGAACCCAGACTCTGGAGGTGCAAGGCGACTATGCTAACCACTAAGCCACCGTGCCGCCTACACTGATAATACACACTGTAAACCCTAACCGGCTTATGCAAAGTTTAAGTTTTCCAGACTTTAGGTCATGTTCTTCTTCCATCTAAAAGCATACTGTATCACCATGTCTCAGATAAGTAGTCTGACAGGGATATGATTAGTTTGTCATAACACAGCTGGCTTCCTTAAAAATGACACTGTGCATGTATCAGTCATGATGGAATAGAAATAGGTCATGAAAAATATGCTAAACTATGCTTGTTACTGCCCTATTTTTTTATGTCTGCAAATTCTTTCACTCCGTCCCTGCTAGCAATTTAGATTATAGTATAACGTAATAATTCAATATATGCGTAACAGAAGTTCGCTTCCTGGCATTATGGTACTACATAAAAAGGTTTTAATAAATACAATCTTCGCACTTAGCTAAACCATCCACAAAATATGCTAGCATTTATTTTATAACAATTTGACCAGTGCTGAAACTAAAATAATTTTCAGACACCCCCCCCCCCCCCCGCCTTTTTTCATTTCCATGCATTTAATAGTAGCAGATCTGTGTGTCAGACAATACAAGCCATTTGTCAAGCCAATTCTTAGTGTATGTTGAACTGAGTGAAGCTTGAAAATGAGCAGGTGGTGTTTGTGTCTTTGGATACCTGCTGCTAACTTAGGACACAGCAGACATGCCAGGAAAAAGATAACAGGGAGAAACATCTTCCCAGTGACATACTCTCGCTCTGTTAAAGTTAAAGGAATAGTTTGTTATTTTAAACCCCCTGCAAGGAAAATGGCTTGAGGAATAAAAACGTAGACAATCCTTTTCCCACCTGCCTTTGAAAGAACAAGAGGCACTTTAGTTATCTATAGACAGTAAAGCCTAGTGAGAAGGTTACTTAAAAATTCCAGCTTGTTAGCAGGCTGAGATCAGAGTGCATGGTCAGCCAGACATCACCACAAGAAGAGAGGGATAAGAATTCAAGAACGCTTGCCAGCTCAGTGAATTCAACTAATGACTTTCTAATCAATAGGCCAGAACTTTAACTACTAAACCACCAGGATCTTGAGGACTATACTTCATAGACAACCTAATTGAAGACTAGAAATGAGTTGTGTATGCATGAAACTAACAATTATAATATATAACTATTATATATCTAAAACTTACTATATAAGTGATCATAATTTGATTAATTAATCAAACAAGCTTTCCAGATTGCTTTGGCCCTTTAAGCTTTGCTCTGCTCATGGCCACTTATGCACATGCTCAGCTCAATGCTCAAGGAGAAATGGGAACAAAGAAAGATGGGACTTATATCTTGAAAAACAGGGCTCAGGTGTGCTATGCTAATCATTACACCTGTAGCTCGTCCTCAAACTCCACCTTCCCACTGCAGCCTAATGCTTTGTTCCATTTCATTTTAAAGTGTACTCAGTGCTTCCTGATCCCTTTGCAGGAAATGTCGATTAATGGTACTTTACCAACTGGACAAAATTTCTCCATTCAGAACACATTGGACATCAACAATGCAAACTGTGTCCGTGCGTTATCCTTGTAATATTAGCACTTCTGATACCAGTGGCTACGACTATGAACCTACAGTAGTATAGTTATTGATTAGATATGATTGCCTTGTGGAATATGCTATTCTTATGAATGTACACAAAGTAGAGATTAATTTGGAACCAACTCAAAATTACTCACAAACTGGAAATACATAACATTGTTCACAAGATTCATTCATTTAGTAAGGACTCGTTAACTGTATGGAATGCATCCGAAATATAAAAGAATCATTGCAGAGAAAATCCAACAACAATTAAACAAGCTGAAAAACACATCCCAAAAGGGCCGTCCTGAAATTGCTGCGAGCTTGTGCTCTGCCGGCTTCCTGCTGAGTACAAAACACATCTGCACAGCTTGTAATTACGTCAATATTCTCAGCTATTCCCGCTTTTCATCTTACAATTACGCCATCTTTATCACCTCTCATACTTTGTTTTCACCTTGGCTAAAAAGGGAAGCAGAACAGGCAGAGAAGAGATGGTTGAGAAATTAGAATTGCACAGAGATAATAGGAAAAAGATACAGAGTAGACAGTAGGACAAAACAAAAAGAGAGAACAATAAAAAAACATTTAAGAACTGGAAAAAAAAATAAATGGAAAATTATGATGACACACAAAAAAAGGAACAGACCAGACAAGGAGAAGCAGCAAAGCATGTGCTCTGTCAGTCAGTACAGTCCTTTGGTACCAAAAGATGGACGAAGAAATTTTATAGACTTTATTTCCCTCAAAATAGGATGTAATTTTATTTATCAATTAGTAGATTATGAGAAAATATCTGAAAAACAGATCGTTCTAACCTCTGTTAAAATATATTTACATGTAGATTGTTTTAGAATGTTATTTTGTAATTTTCTATAAACATGTTTGGTTGAATTAAATAATGTATTATAATTAAAATAGCAATTAAAAAGATTGTAAAAATTGTTCTGCAATTACTGCAGGAACAGTAATTAAAATAAAAAAATATTATTTACATTTTAAACACAAAATCAATTTAAATTGATCTTTCATTGGATTTTTATTTGCATTAAAATATATTTGAAATATGCATGTTTGTCACAAGGCCAGCGGTCTTTATCTAATTATGGTAAATTTTAGCCACGGTAGACTTTTAAAATCATTTCATAGAGAATATTTCATGTTATCTATATAAATAAAAGAAAGATTTTCTCTGTGCATTGGTCAAAACTCACTCTTTCAATGATATCTAAATGTTTCATACATTGGAGGAAGATTGTATGTCTGTCCAGCCAGATTTTGTCACAGCATCACACAAAACTGGCTGGACAGAGTCTGATGAAACTTTTGCAGTATTTAGGTATTTTTCTAAAGTCAAATCTGTGCAATCAAATGTTGAGTAAAAGCTCAACATCAACAAAAAAGAATTTAATAATCTACTTTAAAATAAGCTACTTAAAAGCTACTTGCTCAAGGTAAACAAATACCTGCACCAATAGATATTAATTAGAAAAGCTAAAATAAATATACAGTGGAACCCTGGATTACGAGCATAATTCATTCCGGGGGTGGGCTCGTATTCCAAAACACTTGTAAACCAAATTAAAGCCCCTCTAGTCCCAAGAAGAAAGCGTGTTTCTCGCGCGAGAGAGAGTATGTGTGTGTGTGTGTGTGTGTGTGTGTGTGTGTGTGAGACCCAGCACGGTGTCACACACATAACAGACTGAAACAGAGAGGGAGAGAGAAAATGGATTTTAACCTTCTAATAAGACTTTCTTTTGCTTTACACGCGTGCACACACGTGTGTTATAAGAAACAGTACACCCACGCTGTACACATGCTTACAAACACAAAATAAAATATGTTTTACACACATACGTGGTCATAGTGTTATAATAAACAGTACATGCGTGCACAAATGTTGATTATGCCAGTAAGAGACGAGCACTAAGACCCAGCAGGGGAGATGATTACCCACAATTCTGCAGCAAGAAAGAGAAAAACTGTTGGCTCAGTTGTGATCGGGTGACGCTCGGCGTCAAAACAAGAACCGCATGCATAATACATGATATTCGGCACTCGTAAACCAAGACTGGCTTGCTCTTCAAAACAAAATTTATTAAAAATCTTTGCTCTTCTTGGGAATACTTGTAAACCACTACTTACTCGCAATCCAAGGTTTCACTGTATTACATAATGGTATAAGTAAATGTTAATGTGCTAGAGTCGTTTTAAGACAAAACTTCATCTTTATCCGATCTACTTTTTTGATTTCTCACCTCTGCCTCACACCCTGATTACCGAACAAGAAGGGTATTTGTCTGATGATGAAAAAACTTGGCATAAACAAGGCATAAACATAGACTTTTCTATATCCTCTCTTTCCTTAAGATGAAATCACAGTAGATTCAAAACTATTTAAATTTGTTAAGATTTATTAAATAGTAAACTAGTTAAATTTTACAAAATGTATTAATTAATTAATTTTACAAATATTTAGCCACTCATCCAGTCGTAACCAATACCATATAATGTACACCAAACAAAATTTTGTGAAAATAATTTGTTCATCTTTATTGCAGGCGGACATGTGGGCTTCAACCTGAAATAATAATGTCACTCATTAAATTAAAGCTGATCAGCTTATTTTTAGCTTTAACCTTTCAACTATTTCTACAAACTCTTTTCCCATCAACGATGGGTACTTACTCTAGTAATAAATCCACAATGTCGATATGAAAATCAATAGTCAGTAAAATATGCTACCATGATCAGTATTCATCACACAAAACAGAGTGTGTTATAAGTCACTGAACCACACATTTACCTACCATGTCCAATCAGGAGCAATAGCTATAATCTCTTGCTATATCTAGATGTCTATAAATTGCTTCCCTGTCACATGACATTTCATTGTTCGCTTTCTCTCATGTCAGGTGCCAGGGCTAATCATGGTGATATGGGGGGAATAAGAAGACCATGGAGAAGTCCAGTGATGAGACAGGATATGAGGAGGAGCGTGAGGTTGCTTTAGAGACATGGCCAGCTTTATAAACTTGTTTCTGCAGTGGCAGGCACTCTCTGGCCCTCGATGGAGCTAATTAACCTTAGCCTAAAGTTAGCAACAGAGACCTCATGGAGCTGAGGTGTGGAGTGCTGCCTGAACTCGTCTTTAAGCCTTCACATTTTCCTCTTAACACGTTTCATTTATAGCTCTTTCAGTCACACACACTCACAAGTTTTCTTCCATTTTTACTCAACCCAAACATAACCATGTGCTGCGGTGTCTTTTTTATCTGAGGAAATAAATCATCTGCTGTCCAATCTTTCTTATAAGGGTAATTTCCCTATGGATTTGTGTAATTGAGTTGCCTGCGAGGAGTAGTAAAATTGAAAATGAGATGCAGGTTAAATTTTATAGTATACTGATATAGCCTCGATAAGCAGTCAGTATCTTCTCTGGTTTAGGAGCATCTGGCCAATTCCCATGTTGACTAGCCCCCACTTAATTACATTAGGAAATAAATAGTAGGCATTTCTCCCATTACCCAATCAATGCAATGAGTTCAAGGATATGGTGCTAATTAAGTGAAAGCATGAGAGCCTGGCATTATTGATGAGCCTCCGCGTTCATCTCCATATTTCTGCCATCACTTAACCACAGAGCAAGCTATGTGTGGAAATGGGAAGAGCAGCTAAGCTACTCTACTACACACAACCTTAATAAACCGAAACTGATGCTAATTGAAGAGACACATTTTCCTGTCTTAGACTCTGTGTACGCTTGTCAGTCATTACCAAGGGCAGTTTGGGGCAGGGACACAAAGGAGTGAAACACAATAGCAGAGTGATGTGGTCTCAGTGTACTCAGTGCATGCTGTACTTACAGTATCGAGAACCAGTAAATATTGAATATGAATATGATAACAGAATATAGGTATATTTTAAAAAGAGGAATCTGCAGAAATGGTACAGTAGGTATTAAAGATATGCAGCATATCGCAACGATGTACAGTAGCCTGTACCTGGAAATATATCTCAACATTTACAGTCCATTAGTACTTCAGTTTACTGCTGACATTATCCTGTATAATACAGGGTGGGTGGAAATTAACTAGGCAATATTTAATGGCTATACAACATGTTGCATCACTGGAGCAGCACCCTATTTTTCTGTTACTGTGCGTGCGTGGTTAGATCAGCATTTTTCAGGTCTCCAAGAAGTCCAGATCTCACGCCATGTGTTTTTTTTTTTATCATGGGTCTACGCAAAGGAGGCAGTGTACAGCAAACCCTCACAGAGGCACGGATTCAGGAGTTTCTCAGCATAATCCCAAACGACTTCCTTTAACAGAGTGTGCATTCCATGCCCTGCCATTTGAGGAAACTGGTTGATGCCACCGGTGCCTACGTTAAAGTTTAAAGATTTTTCTATGTACTAAAGTACATGTACAATCTGTTTCAATATATTTGTATAAGAAATATGGACTTTATTAAACGTTTTTAATGCCTAGTTACTTTTCACCCACCTTGTATATCCAGTTACATATAACCAGGCAACACACACATACATTATAATAAAACCTATTGTTTGACAAGAAAGTCAAAAAATTATAATAAACTAGTAAAATACATAAAAGCCAGTACATTTAAGAGAGTGCTGAATTGTACAATTATTCTAAATGGTAATAAGTGCTGATGTGTTCTGAAGGTATCATAATTATTTTTTTTCTAATTTTTGTCAAAGATTTTAAAGGAAAGCAGGCATTCTGAAGAAACTTAATAATTAAATAATTTTTGCCGTTCCAGCAAATTGACATTTGGTCTCCATAACAAATAGTTTTACACAGTATGTCTTTGTCAGATTGTATGTCACTGTTTGTTAAAACTAGTAATAATAATTCAGTGTTGTAACAAATGCGTTTTTTCTTGGTTTTACAACTATCATAAGTTCAGTCCTCATGCTTCGATCCCTATAGGATGCTTTATAAAGGTTATTTTAGAAGCAAAAAGCAACAAATCCTGCATGTCCTAATCTACTAGCCTGACCTTTTGCTGTATCTTTATGTTAGATTGATCTTTAGCTTTGATGTACACACACGTGTGTGTGTGTGTGTGTGTGTGTGTGTGTGTGTGTGTGTGTGTGTGTGCGTGTGTGTGTGTTTTTGTATGTATATGTATGTGTGTCAATGTTTCTGTGTGTGTGTGTGTCTGTTTGTGTGTGAGTGTGTGAGAATAATGGTGTATGATGGTGTATTCCTGCCTCATGTGCTGTTTCCAATTTACTGTGTTCTTTAATACCTACGATTCAAGCTGTCGCTAACTGCTGTGTTATAAAAGGAATAAAACACTTCAAGACAACAGCCTTATGTACAGCTGTTTCATACCAGATTGTTGTTAATTGTTTTCCTCTAACAACATAACTCTGGTGTGTTTTTCCCTTATTCATAGAAAGTGCACTGTGCAATAGTGAATTCAGAGTAGGGATTCGTTTTCACTCAACCCGTGCTGTAAAGAGGGTAAATATCAAGGGTGAAAATAATAATTATGGTCACTTTAAGCATGTTTAAACAAACAATTAAATAAAATACACTTGACATAGTCATGAGCTAATTTAATTATTCAAAACAAATTAAACTTTTTTTGCAATGCTGTTGCACTAAAACACAGAAAATGAAATGGATTAAAACATTGGTTTGCAATCAGGATGATTTTCAGTTTGTAGTTTTTGTCTGCATAAGCTTGAAGCAAGCTATCTGCCTTTAGTAATGAGTGCTATACCACTAATTCAAGTGCTCAAGTGTTATTCAAATAGGGCCAAGCCACTGATGCAAGCCTATGCATGTTGGCACCTCATAAGCAGCAGATTGTATGATCCAAATGTCCCTGCTACAGTATAGCAGAGTATAATACAGGCCATGTCATATCCAATGCAGAAAATGCTATTCTGCACATTATATTATCCTTACATTTTATTTTAATCAACAATATATATTTAATCCATGTTATTGTTGCGAGTCTACCAACAATTCAAGCAATGTTCACTCCAAGTCTGCAATTAACTGTGTCTGGATGACAGTAATCAACACTTATTTTAGTCTTGTTTATTCATTGTTCACAACCAAACACTGTGGTTGGGATTTGTATGTGACAGATAATTGGCACCCTTCTAGCAGAGGACAGTAAATATTTGCGTTCTGCATGCCGATAGAAAGGAATTTTTTGCGCCGAGTGTCATCTGGGCCATCTGGCTAATAGCAGCATATGCAGATACACGTGAATAAGCGTGAATAAGTGAACGGGTCAGTCTGTGAAAAAGGCTCAGTAACTTAGCATACGTAGCATTATTCCTCCTCCTCTACGACCAACATAACATACAGAGTGACCTCACATTTGTCCACTATGTACATGCATATGTATACGCATCAATGTGATTGGACCTTAAAAATAAAAGATTGGTGATATGAAAGAAATCTGTGGGTGTGTGGTGAGGAAGAAAACAGCTTGTTTTTCATCACATTATCTCTGTATTACAATACGGAACAGCATTTCAACATTAGTGATCCATCATCCTGGTGCATATTACCAAAGTGATTACACTCGAATCAGTCATGTTACACAAGGTACCTACATCCAGTGGCATAATCTTTCGTTCTCATTTAGTAGTATTGTGTAGCTTTATAATGCAGACGGCGGGGTAATATAAAATGAGGGCATACTTTGAGACTTGAAATACTGTTATTATGAAAATGATTCCTGGGGAAATGTCTTTTGGGTTTTGTTGCTATGACAACAGGAGGTCTGAAAAGGTGCTGGGGAGCTTTTACTTAAAGTTCAAAATTATAGCTTGGAGAAGGTGGAGGCTGGACAGTTTTCAGCTTCTCTCTGATTGAGAAAATCCTTCTCTGTTAACCAACAGTGGGTGTAATGTTGGGGATGTTGTTGGTGCTGGTTTGTTCTCTGGTCTGTTTCTTTCAAATGTCAGGAAGCCACATTCTTAAAGGCATGCACAAATGTCTAGACAGGCTCCCCGAAGAATTTGGCTATTGTCGCCTTTTCTGTTAGGCTCTAATTACTTTATATTTATATTTACCTTGTTAGCTGAGAAGTAAAAGTGGGTGTTACAGTATGTCTTTTGCTTAAGGGGTTCTGGAAATGTACAAATAAAACTAGTTATCTATTTGATCTTCATGCTTCTAGCTACCCACTGGTACAGAATAATAATCTCACTGAGAATGATGTCTGAAAGAATGATGGAGGCTACAAAACTTATTTTCTTCACTGAGAGAATTTGGTCCAAAATGGGCATTTTAGGACATTTGTGAAAAAGTGATGTACATCGTAAAGTCAAAGAAGAGTCTAGAGAATTTTGGCAGCACAGAGGCTTAGTGGTCGGCTTGCACCTCCAGGGTTCGATACCTGCTTTGTTTGCATGTTCTCCCCATGATGGGTTTCCCCCAGGTACTCCAGTTTCCACCCACAGTATAAAGACATGCAGATTAGGCTGAATGGCGTTCCCAATTTGCCCTACCACGGACGTAAAAATGGGAATAATACAATGGTCACCACTGGCCTCCATGTTCCTAGTTTGACTACAGAGGTTCTTAGATGGATGGATAAAATGAATTTTATATGAATTATATAGATACGGTTTAAATGATTTTCTTGTTCTTTCATTTATTCTACATTTCCTGTACCATCTGTGGTAGCAACAGGATAAGAAAGACTTTTCTATTCTTAGTCACAGATTCTACTTCCTCATGGGGTGCCCAGATGTTCATAAGCCTACTGTGAGAGTCCCGGGTCTGCCTCAGGTTCTACTTCCACTGGGAAAGTGGATAAGAGGATATCCTTGTTAAGGTGTTCAGGCTCTAATATACTACTACTATAGTACTTTTCATAATGCTTACATAATGTGACCACACTACATCATTCTTTTTTTGTTATTATAATATTTTTCACTCTGATACAAGTACTATAGCTTTTAACATTTCCATCTGATAGAGAGGAAGGGTGAGTTTCATGGAATAGAAGAGCCACTTGTCACTGAGCTAATACTTTTAATCATATGACCAAAAACTGAATAATGAAATTGGTGTAAACCCTAGTTTTTTTTAAGTCACAAAGCATGAAAGTTGTGTTGACTGGAAGGAGAGCTGGAAGAAGATGGGGAGATTGGAAGAGAAGTTTGAACAATAGGACAGAAGAAGGATGACTGTCCAAATCCTGTAGCTTTTCCTTGTACACATTGCCTGCACATGATTGACATTCACTAAAATATCATTATAACAGATTACCCATTGCTCTAGTACTGTATCATCTCATTAAACACTATCCCCCCAATACCTGGTCTCCTCAAAAACCTTTAATCAAACACCTAAACCTAATATTGGTAAAATTCCAGTTCCTGTCTCAAAGCCTGAAATGAAATCATGTGGCAAGTGATAATTCACGTTACAACATTTTAACATACTATATATAGTTCAAATACAACAGAATCACAGAATAAAGACAGATGAATCCATTCTTTATTCTATTTATACAATTTAACAGGTGTTATATGAACAGTGTGGTTACTGTACAGTGTGTGTGATATTCAGCATCACAGAGAATTGGGTCAGTATTCCATGCCAAATGGATAGCTGGTGTATTGACCAGCAAAAAAATTTACACTTGACTTAATGCTTACCATTTTGAGAATAATGTATTACAATTTTAAGAAAGGAAAGGAGAAAAAAATAAAACAAAACCACAAAATAAAATGAAACAAAAAAATATATATTATATTAATTATATTATCTAATTAATATATTATATTACAGAATATATTCTGATCCTACTCACTCTCTATACTGCTTATCCTTTATAAGGTCGTGAGAGACTTGGCAGTGTCTTGAACACTAGGCAGGATACACCCTGGAAGGTGTGCCAATCCAGATACAAGCACACGTTCACTCACAAGCTGGAGGCAATTGGAAATGCCAATAAGCATAATCTGCATGTCTTTGGACTGTAGGAGGTAAACACAAGAGCACATGCATACTTCATGCACACCTGAACGCGGGACTCGAACTCTCAACCAAACAGTACTTACGACTGTGCCACTGTGTCTCCCTATTGTATGCCATGCTATAAACCTTTTGTAACCAGAGATCCTGAGATTATACCGCAATTACCAATGATAGGAATACTGCATGCTGGAGAAAGATCATTTTGAATAAAAAAAAGAAATGCTTGTGTTCAAGGTCATGTGGCAGTTCCGCAACAAATGACTACACATAACATTATTATTATTATTATTATTATTATTATTATTATTGATTTTGCAAATGCTTTGATGTGAGTTTCATCATTTAGATTTACCAAAGGTCAAACTGATGAATGGAAAAATGTACATATACTTATTTTAAGCTCTAATCTGATTATACACACTTTTTGATAAGAACCTATATAACATTTTAATCCAATAAGTAAAGCAAAGCACTTAAAAACATTAAAATTATTTAAATGTTTTTTAAAATGTTTCCAGCTTTACATGCTAAAACTGACAGAATTCTTATTGCACAGACACACGCTGACACACACCACTTCAGCTCAATGTCCTGCTCCACTGCACAGCAAAGACACCTCCACAGACACACACACACACACACACACACACTCCAAAACCAATATCCACCCCCAATTACTATCCACCCTTGCCTCAATCCTTTCTAACCTGTTTTCATTTCCAATTAGTGAGAGCTTCTAATATTATCTGGTTTAATTGCTTTGCGGTACCTCAAACCAAAACACACTGGAATAGTGCACTTATGTCTACTGGATCACAAATGAAGGGTAGATCAGAGTGTTAAGGACAGGCATGAGGGAGACAAAGAGACTTATCAGAGCTGATGAAAGCGCAGCCTCAGCAGCTGCAGTGCAGATGCACGACTCATTGATTTGAAAAAAAAAAACCCAAAAAAACCCGCTAAATCCCTCTCTGCTCACAGACACTCCGTGACCTCTGAAACCCAGGAACATGAATGTGCCTGAGACACTTAAAAATGGAGGATGTACATTATGGTGTGGGCGAACTGAAAAGCCCAATTTACTCCCACACACAGGTAATGTAATATGTTTTTAATGGTTAATTATGAGCGCCCACCTACAGTGGACAGTTTTCTCTCATCTGTGTGGTTACATGGTGGTCTTTACAAGCTGGTGAGGAAATCTTCATATGACTGTGGTGCTTTTACATAGTACAGTGATTTCAGGGAATGATTTCACGGTTCAAGTTTAAAAATAAGAAATAAATATGCAAAGATGAAGAAAAGAAAATTCTCACTCACTCACTTATTGTCTATACCATCCTGTATTCAGGGTTGTGCGTGACCTGGAGCCTACGAGGAGACATAGGGCACGTGGCGCCATACACCCTCATCAGGGTGCCTATCCATCACAGGTCAAACACACACACATTTACACACTACAGGCAATTTGGAAACGCCAATTAGCCTAATCAGCATGTCTTTGAAAACCAGAGTACCCGGAGGAAACCCACCAAGCACAGGAAGAACATGCAAACTCCATGCACAATGCGCATGCACAATTCCCATCTATGCACATAGACGGGAATCTATCCCAGACCCTGGAGATTGTGCTAACCACTACACCACCATGCCGCTTTAAGGAGAATTTCAATATCTTGTCCAATACAGGTCAATTAGGCATAAACGTAATTTATTATAGGTTCAACTTATAAGCCCCATCTTGCCATTTCAAATTTCCTCAAGCAAATTTGATGCCCATTATGTCAGAAAGAAGTGAAAAAGCACACAGCATCTGTTAATCTGTTGTGTAGATTTGGGGCTCCCAGTGCAGCGGAAGCACCACCATACTGCCACAGCTGGGAAAGTGCTGCTGATCTCTATAACAAGATTTGTGCATGATCCCTGTGCTGAGCCCTGTGAGCTCTTCATCACCAAATCCATCCTCATTATGTCGCATGTACATCCATTTATCAAGCAGATAATCAGTAATTCGTTTATCAGAAAGGCCATGCTGGTGTGAAGGAAACAGCGCAAACAGTGAGACCTTATTGCTGTGTGACCCCCTAATAAGATTTAGGGAAGATCAACAAAGACTCAGTAGGCAGCATAATACGAAGATACAAATGAGCTGATTGCCCCAGTGTAGGAACATTAGAATAAAAATAAAAATAATGATAAAAAAAAGGTTTTTGCTCACACTGTTTAACACATGAACTCTTTTAGACAAAAGAACACTGCAATTTAGACTCCATAGATTAATACAGTATATATAGCAATGTAGAAGCAAGTTGGTAAACAAAATCAAATCTTTTTATGAAAATGCATTAAAATGGATTAATAATATTAAAGATAGAAAGTTGAGCTTGTTAGACAGCATTTATATAAGTACAGTATAATACTATCCACTACTCTGAGATAAAAGCATGAACATGACATGAAGATATATCTAGAAAGCTTTGCTTCACTAGGAGCATCAAAAAAGTAATAATTATTAATATTTTAGTCCAATTTATGATGCACATTAATTGATAACAAGTTGTCGCAGATTATCTTCAGTACACGATATTTTATGCAACTTGACTAAAGTAGCCTGGATAAGCCTGGTAGCTACTTTTAACCAGATTTGGAAATCAGTCATTATCATAAGTTTGGAATGAATGAATGCTGAAAATTGGGACATGTTCCTATTAATACTTTATCTGTTTGGACATACAGATAGAACTTACCAGAGATAAAAGGGACATTCAAATGAATGAAAGAAAAAAAAAAACATCACATGGAGCAGATTTTGAACTGCTCAAATCTATTAACCGACTTCCAATGCTAACAAAAATTACTGTAATGTGAATTTGCTTTTAAAGTTTACTATACAATAAGGCAAGTGAATACATTTTACACACATGAAACAGTTAACATTTAACAGTGGATATAGTCTGGTAGTCTTTGTGTAACCTGTGCACAGTGGAAAAAAAAACAAAAAAACAGTACACACACGCACACACACACAATTACACTTCCAGACAATAGGAATGTTGCTGCCACTGCTTCTGACACCACTCTACCGCTACACACATCATCCTGAGAAGCACATAGCACATAGCACGTGAACACACACACACACACACACACACACCTCACCTTTCTGCACACAGTCATCTTTGTTTATAATAGCGTTTTTCCAGCTCTGCTCACCGCCCACTATCTCCTCACATACTGAGATGATGAAAAACCCAAAACACACACACACACACACATGGAAACAAATCTGCAACTTTCGCTAAACATCAGTAATTTGACCTGCACTATAAGGTTTCACAGTATTAATAATACACTTAATTTTTGTGTGTGCATGTGTGTATGTGAATATGCTTGACTTTCATTTGCCCTTGGGAGTCAATAAAGTACATGTCTGTCTATCTATCTATCTATCTATCTATCTATCTATCTATCTATTTTCAAACCATGACCTCTCTACTTGCCCCTCCATGAAGAAACCAATATACTGTTTAATATTAAAATCTCTTCAAGCACACATTCACCGGGACAAAGGCAAATTGCCTTGCCCTTCCCCCACCTCTTCCTCTCTCTCCCTCGCTTTTTCTTTCTCTTGCATGTAAAATGTCTCAGGGTGGTGCAAGTTATTAAATACTAAACACAGCCGGACACTCATCCACTAGAGTGGGCTAAGGCCAGCCCTTTGTCAAGATTTGAGAAAATATACAGTCTACACATACAAATCGTTAGGCCTCGACGCTTTCTTTTTGAGCCTCTGAGACCTCCCCCACCCAAACGTAAGGCATGGCGACTCCACCTGACGGATGTGATCCTGTCCTCTTTGTCCTTGTGCTTGATTTTTGTCCCTTTGCACTCTTACCTAAATTAAAGATCGTCATAAACCAGTCAAGGGCTCTGAAACCTAAATCTACACCAGAGACATGTTGTATATGTGACTTTCTTCAGAACAGATGGGCCTTCGACAGTATTATGACAGAACACAGCGGATATCTTTGCAAAATCTGACGCTGGCTGCCAAGTCTCGCAGTCCATCAAATGAAGCCACAACAGGAATCCACTATGCTCTTCTGCTCGTGCACAGTGAAGGGCTGTACGTCTATAAGGTTTCTGTCCAGTTTAATTATGTCAATAAAGGAATATTCAGGGTTTTTTCTTCTATTAAAACCCTAACTATTATATTTAAAGTACCCGCCGTTAACCAGAAAAAAGAAAAAAAAACTGATCACCTTTAATGTAATCAGTGATATTATTATTTTGGACTGAAACCCACATACATATCTGTCTATCTTTTTGTACTGTAGAATTCTCTGCCCAACTTATTAACAAAAGGAAATAAAATTTTGTAAGATTGAATGCCTCACTCAGCGCGTAAATTAACAGGATTTTCACGGCTTGTAAGCGCATTACAGTCATTTCTATGTCTTCTGCATACTCTGTCTATATACGGTAAACTATCATGTTGACTGGCTCTTTTGGGTAATGTGTATAGCCATTTTGTCCAAAAAAAAGTGCTAGATGGTGTGACATAATCTGGCTCATAACATCACTTCTACTCAACAATTTGATTACATTTATTCCAAGTCCAATTTCAGGCAAATACCTAACAAAGGCCGAAGTTTCATAAAATTCAGTCCAGCCAGTTTTGCATTATGCTGTGACAAAATCTGACTAAACACATATACAGACAGAATTTTTTCTGAGACAGGTTTCGGGTCCTCTAATTTATGAAAGGGATGAGTTCTGACCAATGTGCAGACAAAACTTTTATTTATACAGATAAATGGCCAGACATAAGTCTTAAGACTACATTTAATGTACATTTACCATTAATTGTACATGATACAATTTTTAAATTGCCATTCTATTAATGGCATATTTTCACCTTATATGTTTCTGGGACAGGAATTTCGCTTTAACAATTAGGTTGAGACAAGCATAAGAGAAAAAACTACTTTACTCTGGTCAGGTTTGAGGTGGATCTGGATCCTAATTGAGTACAGTGTGAATACACCCAGAATGGGATATTAGTCCATGACAAATCACACAACCACTTATACACACTTAGGGGGACGTTAGTAAAGCCAGTTTACCTATCAACTATAAGTACAGTTTATTTCAGTTAAACATGACTAAAATAATCATACAATTTTGTATAAAAAAAATAAAAAATAACAGCAATTAGTTTTTTTTATATACATATATAAACCTGGTGGTAGGCAGCAAGGTGGCTTAGTGGTTAGCATTGTCGCCTTACACCCCCAGGGTGCGGGATCGATCAAAGATCCCTACCTTGGGTCTGTGTGCATGGAGTTTGCATGTTCTCCTCATGTTTGGTGGGTTTCCTCCCACAGTCCAAAGTCATGCAGTTTAAGCTAAATGCTGCTCCTAAAATACCCATTGTGTGAAAATGAGTATGTGAGTCTGTCTGTGTGTGTGTGTGTGTGTGTGTGTGTGTGTGTGTGTCTGTGTCTGTGTGTGCGTGTCTGTGTGTGTGTATGTATGTGTGTGTGTGTGTGTGTGTGTGTGTCTCGTGCCCTAAGTCTCTCTAATTAGGTTCCAGGCCCCCACAACCTTGTATACAGGATAAAGCGGTATAGAAAATGATTGAATGAGTGAGAAAACTGGTAGTAGATAAATTATCTTTATTCCACCAGTACAACAAAGGACGTTTTATTTTTTTGCTGTTAACATCCAGAGAAGAGTGTATAGCTCGAGGGAGGGAAGCACCTGGATAGGTTAAAGCTCTCACGCAGTCTGTACAGGGAGCAGAGGAAAAGACGAAGAATTGATTTAATAACATCAAGAATTTATTAAACTTTCTCATTTCACCCTGTGCTCTCTCTCTCTCTCTCTCTCTGTACATGTATATATATTTTTTTCTCGCTCTCTGACTCTCCCTCTTGTGTGTGTATGCAAACAAATTAACATGGCCAGTAACACACACAGATTTCCACAACACACAAAGAAGAGGGGCCAAAAATAAAGTCAAAAAAGCTTTAAGTAATGTCTAGAAAATTTGTGAGAAATTAATAAGTATTGCTATCATTTAGAGAAGTATTCAGCCCTTTGTTCTGCAGATTTACAGTAGATGCACCTATACCAGCATATACAACTTTAAGTCTTAATGTGTAGATCTTTGCAAACTTTACACATATGGATTGATTGTTGATTCACAAATTCTCGCTGGAAAATCCTTTGAAGCTCAAGCTGACTTAATGGAAAAAAAAAATCATCTCTCTCAATACAGTATACAGGTTTGGACACAGATTATAATTCAATGTTGCTTAGTGAATAATTCTAGCAATACTGGAGATTTCATAACTTTTAAATAACACATATGGCATTAGGTAAAACAAGACACGGAGGTCAGCTGTTCTGGATCAGTTCTTGCAAGAACAGTATTGTCAAGTGCATTTGCAAAACCCATTAAGCACCGTGATGAAACTGGCTCTCATGAAGACCTTCCCAGGAAAGCAAAACTAAAACTTTCCTCTGCTGCAGAGAAGAAGTTTATTTGGGGTAACCAGCCTCAAAAATCACCAATTTACAACACCTTAGATAAGAGCAGTTATGAAGGATTTTACAATTAGCAGACACATCTCAAAATCAACTGTTTAAAGAAGATGGCTGCATATTTTTGGATGATTTAGCTTTTAGCATTGTTTTATAATGTAAAACAAAATAGAAATCAAGGAAGACCATGAAATTAGAAGATGTGTCCAAACGTTTGACTGGTAGTGTATATTCCATGGATTTTAAGCCTGGTATTTGCTAAGCCACTCAAAGATATTTAGATATTTGTCTTGAAACCATTCCAACATCGTCTTGGCTGTAGGCTTCAGTTTGTTGTCACACAGCACAAAATAAATTGCTCAAGTAACAACCAGAAAGTTGATTTATTGGAATTAATTTTTGGACAAAATTCTTTTGGAAAAATATAGCACTGTTGGGTGTATTCCCATACCTGTGGCTGAGAAGCACCGCCATAATATGATGCTGCCTTCACCATGCTTCACCATAGAGATGGTCCCATCACTGTGGATAACTTCTGAAGCTCTGTTAGAGTGAACATTGCATCTTGATCACCTCCATAATTAAGGCCCAGCTATTTAGTTTGTGCCTTTCTAAAACATGTTGAGTTAACTGAAGTCAGCACTTCACATATGTTCTTCATATGTACTGTAGGTGAATTATACATTTAAATTTCCTTCATTAGGAAGAGTCATTATGTTGATTGCCAAAAATGGTACAAATACATATACAAAAAGAGAACGGAATGAATACTTTCTAAAGCCATTTTCATGTATATACAGTAGAAACATACATGTTTGTCACAGTGCCTCATCTCACTTATGGAACACAGATAAATCAATACCAGAGACATTTGAGTGCACAAAGAGACACCCACAACGCCAAACAGACACAATAGTGAGGTGACTCAGGTTGTCTAGGCATCTGTTTAATATAAACTTAATGAAAAATTACATACAAACTGCATTACTGTTCCTCACGAGTGGCCATCATGTTCTTTAACCCCAAACCCATAATGTCAGCCATCACACCATATCCATCTATTAGTGTATAGAAGGACTAAAAGGCTACATGTGATGTTGAGGTAAATTAAAAGGGCTTTCTTTTTTGTAAATGGCACTTCTCTACTTGGTTTGGCATGAAAAAGGCCATAAACATTACACTGGCTTGCTTAATTAAAAGTAGAATGATTCTGTTCATTTACATTTAAAAGCAGTGAGATTGAAAGGAGGAAGAGAAAAGCAGACATGGGCAGGGAATGGACATTAATGGACAGAATGGTAACTAACATACAGCCAAGCCTATACTTTATACCAAAACAGGCCAAAAAGGTATTTGGTAATGCATTACAGATGCTTATATTGTTTTAATGTTTTTTTTTTTTTAAGAAAAAAAAAATGCAAATCAGTAGTTGTTTGAGGAGAATACACAGTTGTGTGGCTCTCTAGAGACTATAAAGATCTTTTCACATTGTGAACTGCTTTGTGAAGAAACAAAAATCTTCACTTGATGAGTGACTTAACAAAAAAATTACTTTTAATACCTACTTTTAGAATTGGTTTGACTTTGAGCTTAAGACCAATTAATGTATTAACAGTATTATATTAGATAGATATAATTTTCAGTGCAATATTTACAGTGATCATAGCTGCATTTCGCTTCTTGTAACAACTTAATTCAAAGAAAAATAAATATGTTAAAATTTATGTTTTAACTTATAATAGTCATGTTCATGATATATACCAATACCCACCAATTAGCCATAAACCTAAAACTACCTAAACTTCCCCTTATGCCACCAGGGACATGGCTCCACTGGGCCTTTAGGGGTGTACTGTGGTGCCTGCCAGTGCATCTGATCAATTGGATTGATCTGGAGAGTTTGGAGGACGAATTGGCAACTTTGGATGGGCTGGGGTGAACTGGGTGTTCTGTTGCCTTTATATTGTGCCCTGCATTTAGTTTTTTTTTTTTTTTTTGGATGGTTGGCTGCATTGGCTTTTCTGTGGGATCGGACAGGACCGGCTGGGCTTTGTTACTTGTAGGCTTGGATGAACCTTGGGAGCCGAAGATCCTGCCACCAGTTTACTGGTTTATAATATACAAGTTAATCAATGGTATTTAGTTCACCTGGCACTGAAGTTAATGTTATGGCTGATTGGTGTATATCCCTGGGGTGGGTAAAAAGCACTAAAATCACTTGTTATTCTTCACACTCAACCACAAACCTATGTGTGCAGTTCCCTTTGCACAAAACAATGTGCTGTACATGTTGTACAATATAAGGCAATATTGAGCTACACATTTACAGTATTCCTAACCTTCTGTCTACACCAGACATAATGGCTCAAACCGACTTGTATGAAATGACCATCAGATTCTACTGTATGCCAGATGTATGTTGTATTTTCTACCTGCTATGAAAAATTTAATTGCACAAAGACATTGACCCATGAGAGAAGCAAAGATAAATTGGTTTTATCCAGAAAAGTGTTGCTAACATATCAACTCGCTTCAGTTGTTTCAACATCGTGGATGATTACTGAGTTAATCATATTTAAGAGTGTGCTTGCTTCTAGAGAAGATGGAGAGACAGGGACTTAAATAATTTTCTTTCCATATCCTCTCAAAAGACATATCAAATAAAACCAGGCTGGTGTGTGGGATTGCATTTTCCAGAACCAATCTTTCATCATGTAGGTATGAGTGCAAAATCTGAAACTTCAGCCAGAAAAAAAACCCAGCAATGCAGTTCAAAAAACAACACCAGCGAACCAACACGATTGCACTCCAGATGCAATGACAGCATCTCTTTCCGCTTAAAACACCAACCACCGCCATGATGAAGTCACTGAGTCACTGAGTCAATGAAACTGTAAACAAGTTCCCAGAGCAGTACTGGAAGCATAAATGCAGAAGAGCACTGTGAGTTATGTACCTGCTTCCCCATTTTCATGACAGTTAAGTTGAATGAAACTGTTTAAGTCAATGCAATCGTGCTTAAGAAACAAAACACTGTATAACATTTATCCTTATTGTGAGCTATTCTGGCAGCACAGTGTCAGTTTTAAAGATTATTTGTGAACCAGTTAAGATTAAGGCTAGAGAGAACAGACTTTTTATCAAGTAGAAATTTTCTGTCTATCATAATATATACTCATTTGCCTTTTTATTAGGAACACCTGCAGTCTTGATCATTCACGCAATTATCCAACCAGCCGGACATGTTTGCCATTGCAATACAAAAAAATCATACAAGGACACAGCTTTAATTAATATTCACACCAACTATCAGAATGGGGAAAAGGTTGTCTTAGTGTATTTTACGCTGCATGTAATGTTAACATGTAACATAATGTAATGTTTGTTTTTCACCTGCTACCATGGAGGGATCGCCCTAGCAGACCATCCGATTTACACACAACTTGGCACAGGTTTTACACCAGATGCCCTTCCTGACTGCATCCAGTGGCTGGGGTTTGAGCATTGGGTGGAAATGGAACTCAGGCTTTCCACATGGTAGGCAAGAAACCTACCACTGAGCCACCAATGCCCACTGCAGTGGCTTAATGGAAACTGACAAACCACAGCATCATTTATATAAAAACTATTATATTGTTTGTCCATTATGCATATACTGCAATGCTTGGACTACTGCTAGTACTTTGTGTATTTATCATCATCCATCACTTCATACATTGTTTAGCATTTCTTTGTCATTTTGAGTGATAGGACAAAAGTTAAGGACAGCAAAAAGCAATATTGAAAAGCACTACATTTTTGGAAAGGACACCAGAGCCCAAACTACAGCATGGCACCGTAGGACACGTATGGACATGTGTGGGGGAGGATTCAGAAAAATACTGTGGGGTAAAAGCCAAAAAAAGCTTAGCTCTATTTGGTCATATTAACATTCATAAAAATGTATGTCACTCAACCAAACAAAATATTTAACATCACATATCCAAGAAGAAAAAGAAATCTTTCCATAATGCAAAAGGCCATTCTTTATTTGGCTGTTGTTTTGGACCTCGAAAGCATGTGGATTTCTACTAAGGACAGCTCCATTTTGGTGTGGCGTGTTGATATTGTACAGTAGTTTTTTTTGACTGACAAGTGGATCATTGGGTGTGCAGGAGGCAAAGCCCTTCTAATCTCCCATAAGCATTAACATAAGTCACTGTCTTTCTCTAACTCTCATGCTTCCCATTGCATCAGGTTATTTTATTTCTCAATTAGCATCCCTTGGGACAAACTGTTGGGCTTTAAAATATTTCCTGAGTGAATGATGAAAAACTTAATTTCCTTCTTGTCCTCTTTGTTGCTCCGTGTCTGCACTGTCCCTTATGAGTGTATGTCATAAGTAAAAACTGAGACATAGATTTTTTGTAATATCCTCCCAGGGACCATACATGCTAGCAGCACTGACAGCAACTAATAAAAATCCAGCTAATGGAAAAAGGTAAAAGTGGTACTGCTTCTGCTCACACAGAGATGGCACTTTAAAGGATTTTGCTTTCTGTGCACCAAAACTAAAACATCCAAAGGTTGACTGCCAGGTGGGGTAGTTAGCTCAGAGTCAGTAGTGTGAAACACTATTTGATAAATAACACTACATAGATTAAAAATCTTAAAAATGAAATTTGACGTCTACATTATAAAACAAGTTAAAGGTACATTACATGAACGTTCCTATGCGATTAATACCCCAAACTACTACTATAGAAATTGTATCATTTAGTACCTTTATTCCTGAAAGTGTGTGGTTTTCCTAGAAAGGACGACCAAAGAAACTTGAAGTGTTTTAGATCTAAAGGATTTTGTGTGGTAATAAAAGAGTCAACAAAAGAATTAATTGGCTTAGTGTGTAAATGAAACATGATGTAATATGACATCACAAATGAAGCAAATTTAATTCAAACGGAATACTATTTATTGTAGATGCCATATTGTAACAAATTGAATAGTGCACATTCAAACTGTTTTTAAATACCTGACAAGATTCACCTGAATAACTGTTTATGAATGAAAAAGAAATCTTTTTTTTTACACTACCACATATTTTTGCAGTTCCTGTTATCCCTTTATTCCTGTAAGAAAAGGACACCCAAAGAAACTTAAAGTGTTTTAGATCTTAATCATTTTTTTCTAGTAGTGTAATAGTTAGTCAACAAAAGAATCAAATGGCGTAGTGTATAAATGAAAAATGACATCAAAATGCATAAAAAATGTTACAAAATGAAGCAAATTGAATTTAAACCGAATAAACTAATTACTGTAGGTCATATTGTAATAAATTGGATAGTGCACATTTGAACTGTTTTTAAATACCTGACTAGATTAAGCTGAATAACTGTTAATAAATAAAACATATTCAACTTTATTTATTTATTTATTTATTTATTTATTTATTTATTATTTTGCATTAGATACAGACTCTCTGGCACTAAGCTGTTACATTCTTCTGGTCATTTGCTGAAAGAAAACAAAACAAAAATATGTCCAGAATATGAACAGATTATATATTTGTGCACTTCTCACGCGTGCTTTGGCAATTTCAATCGGTTTTTATGCTGCCAACTTTTGCACAATACAAAAGCCCCAGACCCCTTTGCATTTTTCTCTGTTTTTATATTTTAATACAAATTTTATTTAAAAAGAAAAAGTTAATGCATTTGCCAAAGTGCGAATCCGCAGTCGGTGCATTAGAAGGTGTCTTTGTTTCCGCCGCCAGCCTGGACGCCCCTTTTAACCCCACCAGTCTAACGAGGTGTTTTTGGTGAGACAAAGAATTGCAGCACACATGTACAGTACCCACACTGAGGGACCATGTGCACGCGATGCACTGAGTGATCAAAGCCTCGCGCTACCCTATACACTATATATACTCATCATTTATTCTCACAACAGATCACAATGCTCGTTTATGCATCCAGATCCAGCCGTCAGTAAATGAATACTTACCTTTAAACTGTAAAACCCCTCCTGGTTCGCCGAGGTGTGAGCTGAGTAAAATGCCGCGATGTGATGCTCTAAAACTGAGCATCCTTTCCTCCTCCTGCCCACCTTTCTCTCCTCTCTGATGCTGCCTCAGGTCCTCTCCTGTGTGGCGTGTTTAAAACGCGCCCTCTATCGGTGAAAGCCCCGAACAGCACAATAACACAGTAATCCTACAGCAGCGGCCGCCGTCTCGTCCCCGTGTTTCATCATTTGTTTCTAGCTCGAATCCGTCGTTCATTAGTATGCGCTGGGATGGTTCGATCATCTTCATAGTTTTTGTCCTATTCCTTGTTTGCAGCACATCAGCCATGTTCCACATAAAATGCCACATACTGTACACTATGAGGCTAAAAGTTTACAGACGCTTGACTATCACACCCGTGGTTTTCCCCAAAACTCTTGCCACAAAGTTGTAAACACACATGTCTTTGTATGCAGCATGGTTTGTCAAGGTTTCCAAGGAGTGGAAAAACTTAAGCTACCCAGCTAACATGCCCATGTAAGCCCAGTGTGGGTAAGTGCTGATAAATTGTGAGGCAGTATGGGCCGGGCGTACCTACACTAATCCCTCTCAGGCCCTGAGCTGTTTTGCCCTGTGGGGTCCCATTGTGGGTTTCCTCCAAGCGAGGCCAATTGTGGGATCACCTGCATTATTATTATTATTATTATTATTATTATATTTTATTTACAATGCACTTTATATTTGAAGCAAATCTCAAATTGCTAAACATTTATTGTGGTAAATTAGAACTCTGACTGTACACCAGGACTCCTCAGCCAACATTAGTTCCTGAACTCACATATGTTTTGTGACTGAGCACAAACCCCACAGATATACTTAAAAATCTAGGAATTCTAGAAAAATAGTCCACAAAAAGAGATTAACGGTTAAGCTCTATCAATTTTTGACAACAAATGAATTGGTTTGCTGTGTTGCTGTTGTAAAAGTAAACATTTGGTAATATGTAGATTGAATTATTTACATTTAAGTTGTTGCATAATTCAGTCACAAAAAGGAATTAAAACAAAGGTAGCAGGACTGATTAACTCAGGGAATGTATGGAAAAGTTCTTGGTTTACAACATGACTAAAGGGGGACATTTACCCCTTTTATCTCTTAAATGTTAATACTTTTTCAACTTAATTTTGACATCTATGAAATCATTGTTTTGTTTTTTACTTTTTTTATGTGTATATTGTACCATCACAATGGTGTGTATTGTATATATTGTATAAAGTTTATATTGTACCATCACAGGCCACAATAATCCACAATATTTTTTAATAAATTTTTTAGCCTTGGCAAATACACAAAATACATGATTATGCGCATATGGGGACAATAAGGTTCTTCTATTGATTTACAGTAACTGAAAAAGGGGAAAATATTCTTTATTTTTCTTCTGATGATGAATTTCAAGAAATTCAGATGATAAATTAAACTTGTAAAACTGAATATATTCTGTATTTTAAGGTGAAAGTATATAGAAGAATGGAGCAGAACAGTGTTTTTGACCCTTGACATATGTCTTTCACTTTCGATACAGTATTATTTAATATCAGTGACTTATTTAATATCATTATGTAATATTAGTGGTACACAAAGGACATCCCAGTAGTGAAGTAGCAGTGGTAGCCATCTGTGTTCAGAGTTTTATGCATGTATGAAGGTATAAATAAAGTGGGCTAGTATTATTCATTAATATTGAGGTCCTACCACAATTTTACAAATGGGAATAAATACAATGGCCACAATTGGCCTTCATGGTTCCTAGTTGGACTATAGAGGCTCCTAGATGGATGCATAGATTATTACTCATTACTCATCTAAAGAAATCCCACAAAGTCAACAATTTAAAGCAATATAAACTGTATCAAAATTAGGCAAATTTCAAGTTGAATTAATTATACATCTGTACTTACGTACATTAAAATCCCTTTACTACTGCGGTAATTACCTAATTTGATTCTTTCACATAATTATATAATTCTAAATTTGCAGAATGGCTATTTCTGTAATATAAATAAAAAATAAAATAAAACAAAAAAATGTGGCTAACATCATTTTATTTACAGTACAAATGCAAAGTACAGTGATTTGAGCTACAGCACGTCTCAACTATACTGGGACACAAACAATACAGCAGAAATGGTCCAACAAAAAAAAAGACACTGTTCTAAAATGACAAAAAAGGTGTAAACAGCATTACATTATTTCAACTATAAAACATGTACACACTCAATGAGCTGTAAAATCTAGCTGTTCTCTGCAGGGGGAAATGATTATTTTTAAATCTGGTCAATAAACTTAAATTCAGCTCAGCTGGTGGAAGATTGCATCTAATAGGACTTATTTTGCAGATATTTTTTTCTTTAACACATGTAGTTCTTGGCAGACTGCTATGGTGTAAGATGAATAATCTACCTTGAGAAATTTGGTTATTGAGGAAAAAACATTGTATCATGTGTCATAGTATTTTTTCTTCATTACACCACCAAAGTGTCTCCCTTAAGTATAATACAATCTGCACTACTTTACTGGACGAATGGAATAGATAACCTTTTCAATGTGGGGAAATGACAGGCGAATGAGGCTATATAATAAACACAGGTGATCTGGTTATTACACAAATGTAATTTCATAGATTTTACATTAACTGTAATTATAGATCATAGATTCATTAATGCACCTCCAGGGTACGGGTTCAATTCCAGGCCAGGCTGTGGTCTCTGTGTGCATGGAGTTTGCATGTTCTTCCCGTGCTTGGTGGGTTTCCCCCGGGTACTCCGGTTTCCTCCATTATATCCCAAGGACATGTAGGTAAGGTTAATTGATATTCCCAAATTACCCATAGTGTGTGAATAAGTGTGTGAGTGTGTGTACATATGTGTGCCCAGCGATTAATTGGCACCGTGTCCAGGGTGTAACCCGCCTTGTGCCTTAAGTCTCCTGGCATAGGTTTCAGGGCCCTGCGATCCTGAATATAGGATAAAGCGGTATAGAAGATGAGTGAGTGAGTGAGTGAGTGAGATTCAATAATGCACCTTATCATACTTTACCTGTTGCAACTATGTAAAGCACTTAATTAATCTTTGTCAGGAAAGGAATTTACCATAAGGGAAAACATTATGCCAACGTCTAATATATCTGCATTTATTACTATTAAACTTAGATATTAAACTTCATATCTTCACAAGAAGCAACCACTTATGACAAGTTTCTATTACCCAAACCAGGCTAAAAGGTTTTAGTCCTACAAACTCTTTTTAAATATTCTTGAGATGAAGATTTAAATTAGCAGCTGAAAAACACTATATGAGAAAAATCACCCAGTACTGGTAATATACCCCTCTCAGTACGCAGGAAAGAGCTTTAGTTTTCTGTCTGTGTTCGCTAGCACTCCACCAGGTGGCAGTGGCTGTAATAGGTAGCGATAGCTTTCTATAAATACCAGATGTATTAAATTTCGATCAGACCAGTTCAGCTCCAGTTCAGACTAGTAGGGACGGTGGGCTTAAACTAAATATGAATTTATAAAAAGCCCTAAGCCATGTGTGGAGTTGATTTACTTATTAAACAAACTAAACTGTTAAAAGAAGCCTAGGGAAGGCAACGTGTCCATGATCGTACTTCAGCTTGGTGTGAATGTATTCTAATGGAGTTCTAACATGTGGAATATTGTAAAAATGAATTGTAAAACTGGACACTCGGTACTTAACTACTTTTCATTTACATTTCAGCATTTGGCAGAAATGCTTATCCAGAGCGACTTTTTTTTTTTTATCTTATCATAAATCTGAGCAGTTGAAGCTTAAGGGTAACAGGGGTAACTTGGTGATTCGGACCATACTGTCGTCCAAGGCCTTAACCACTGAGCTACCCCTGCCCCAAAGGGTAGCTTAGCAACCTAATCTAACAGAATCGAGCAAGATCATGTTGCTTTAGATCAAATATCCAACTGTTCTTGTTTCATTTTGGGTGCAAATTAGAACACCAAAAAGCACTATCCAACAACAGGCCTCTCAGTCTCTTATAAGGAACTAATCAACCACCATGATGCATCTCTCCATGCTCAGTCTGTTAACAGTTTGTGCTCCTCAGCGGTCCTGAGTGTTGCGGTTCAGAGAGAAGGTCTAGCAGGCAGAAGCTGAAGCTCATTTGATCCTCAACATCAGAGCTCACCATTTTCTTCATCCCCATCCTCTTGTCTGTTGTTGAGGAAGGCCTCTTTCTCAGGGGACATGACATCCTCGTGAGTACCGGTGGATTTACACTCATCAGACACTTCATCTGGACTGGAATGAGTCAGGGCACCTTCTGAGCTGTGCCATATTCCATAGCCAAAGTATATAATAAGGCCTGGGATGAAATAAGTGATAAAGTATGAAAGGTCTATTAATCAACACATTAAAGCTATTATAGGTACTCTTTTTAAACCCTTTTCATAGTTTTTTTAAAATTACATATAATTGAATTAAAATACTACACAGTTTCACAATAAAAGGCAAAGAACATATTTTATAGGGCTCTTGAGAAGAATATGTTTCTCTTTATGTATAATAATCACACATACCGATAAACATCCATATGGCAAATCGTATCCAGGTCCCTCTGTCCAGCTGCATCATCAGATACACATTAACAAACATGCTTACCACAGGGAGGAAGGGCAACAGAGGGACCTGCAAGAAATAAAGTCAAATCGTTCAACTAATGCAATATTTATTATTATCATTATTACTTCAGTGCCTTGCCTTATGTATGGCTACGGTATGATGTCATGGCACTTAAGGAAAAAAAATGGTGCAAACCAAAAGTGAAAAAAAATTAAGGATGTGACTGCAAATGGATTGCTGCAGGGTTCACATTTACCTTGTTTGCATAATTCTTTGATGGATAACTGTAGGCTGCACAGTCTTACTAACCTTAAATGAGAGCTTGCTTTTGCTCTCTGGCTGCCTCCAGATGATAAGTGTGAGAAGAAGACATACCAAGGCAATCACACAGAGGGTTGCTATGCTCCAGCTGGTAGCACCACCCTGCACAGCCACGACTGAAAAAACCAGGATCAGGAAACCTGCAGCCCACATAAAACTGACGTTGATATATCCTCAAAGATGAAGGTCATGGCAATATTGGGCTTTCTGGTCATTACAAACACGGTATATACACGCGGTATATACACACAGTATATAGACAAGATGAACATTCAAGGTAAATAAACTGGAACTTATGACAAAATTTACTGCTTAGTTGCAGTTAAACATTTGAATGGGGCAAATATTTAACAGAAGGCTGCACATCCAGGAATGACGATCTCGGACAAGGTGGTTCAGGGCCCACTGCAGCCTTTTCCATGAACATTAGCAAGTGGGACACATTTTTACAACAGATGGATAACTTATGGGCATCTTGAAGAAGAGACGCATCTCAATGTGGTAACTGTACACACAATCTTTCATAAACACCACTTGCACATTATAGGAACTGAGCTGGGAGTTACTGATACTGTCCTGACCTCGCGTCAAGCTATTTCCACTTGTTTGTGTCATTAAAGGAGTTCCTGGAAGGCCAGAGTTTCAGTTGTAAAGCAGGCAGTCCGGTCATGACTTTGGCATACTGAGAAACCTTTCTATCCAAGCACCTATATGTAAGTGCGTAAGTGTAGCTTTGGAATATACAAAGAAAAAAAGGTAGTTGTTTTTTCCATTTCACGTCCAAATTTTTTTTTTTTTTTTTTACTCAAAATAGTTCTGGCCGCATGTAGCTGTAACATACTGATATTATATCTATTGTCCTAACCTTAATAAAATTATAATGTTCTTAATTGTATTTAAATAGTTTATTCTAAGTTCAAGTTTTTTAAACTAAATTCTGACTTGAATTTAAATATATTCATATAAGAATATTTTTTAGTGTTCTATTAAACAGGTATGTTGTATATACCTTATTTTCCCCTAAAAAGCCCTGTTAATCATGTTTATGGTAAGTGTATATTTGTGTACATTTCTAACCACAACTGTATATATAATACAAAAAAAAATCTTTGAAACATCAGTGAATTGTGAAGCTACAGTATAAGCAGACCATTCTTGGCTGGAATAAGCCCTAACATAAGTATGTCATGGTACTGAAAACATAACCAGCAAAAAATGATAGAATGTGATTATATCACCCATTATTCAAATCTTACCAAGCAAGCTTGCACAGACATTGACGGCAGAACCAGAAAGACCAGACGGCTCTGTGTTGTCAGGGAAAAGCATTGTTTTGAAACTGAAGCGCTCCTCTATGCCAGGCAAAATGCCCATACTCGTAGTACTAAAGGATTCTCTCATCTCCAGCTCCTCGTGTGAGCTTGCCATCTGGTAGCCCTGAGTATGGTGATCTGGTTGATACCTGAAACAACAAGACTTTTACACTTAAGGTCTTTTTCCACAGTAATCTCTTTGTGATTCTAAGTATCTCCATTTCTCATCAATATTGGGGCTAGTATTTAGGGTTAAACATGGTAGTTAAATTAAATGACAGTTTCCAAAATATAAGTACTTATTATAGTATATTATTGATATTAGACACCAAATGTTTACTTTAAACATGTTCTATTTTTAGTAGCAGTAAATATAAAGATTTTGTGTAAAATGTGTACTATTATTAAGCGTTATATATTTACTGATAATTCAAAACGCAGAAAGGATGACACAACTCACCTGAGCACTAGCACACATGCAGCAACCAAAGTGTAAGCCAGGAGTGTGCCGATAGACATAAGATCAACCAGATCCTTGAGATCAAACAAAAATGCCATGACAGCTGTGCAGGAGGAGAAAGAACAGCCACAAAGACACGCACATATTAACATTATTCAGGATTGGGGCCTAAAAAATGTATACATTAAAAAAAATTAAGAAAAAATAAAAATCTCATAGTTTATAGTAAACATGGTAAAAACCAGGAACATTCTATAAAAATTTTTTTTTATGTAGTAAGTCAATCATGTCATCTGCCCATATAAAAGTCCCAATGTTTAACAACACAAGCAAAGCCAATAGAAGACTATAGGGCACAGGAAAGGACATAGTACATGAATATTTGACCTTGATCTGGGACAACTTTCATTTTGCCAAAGCTTCCATATTCGCTTACAGGATTTAAAAGAAAATCTGTTAAGTGTAAATGTTAGTGTTTGTGCAGGGAAAACTAAGGAAAAGTGTCTCTTGACCCCTAGTGAAGATTCAAATATCAGTCACATATTGTAAAGATATTATCTTTAAAAAAGGTTTGATTTTGAAAAAGAAAAACAAGGTAAAACAAGATGGCTACCAAAACAAACTAGTTTATCCATGTGACCCATGTGATGTCAAATTATACCCGCAAGTGCAACCTTGTTGATTGTGATTTCTCATAACCATGTCCAGGTTTTACCATGGAAGCAAAACTACAACAAACATTAACAACTCATAGCAAGCTCCTGACCTAGAAAGGTCTGTTTGTAGCGTAAACAATAAAATAGTATCTATGACTACATCAGCGGAAGTTTCCGACTTTTCCACGAGGGTGCCGCTCTTACCGGACAATACCCCGGCAGCCATCGTGGCAATGATGGGTGTCTTCCTCTTGCTCACATGTGCCAGAAAAGAGAAGAGGAGACCATCTCGGGACATGGCATAGATAATACGAGGTAGAGGAAACATAGAACCCAGGAGACTAGGTATGGGAAAATGGTTGAAGGAAGATGATTTAAGGTGTACATCATCATAGACAAAAACAAAAATGAGTAAAAAAAAAAAGAAGAAAGTCTTTGCAGAATTTGTGGGACATACAGTATAGCGTCTATCGATTAAAATGTGTTAATATAGAATCGAGGTTGCTAACTCCAACAGATAAACCCATCAGACTCCCAACACCAACTACACGTGGTGAGATACTGCATGCACTAAGACAGTCAGAGTTCAAAAGGACAGCTGAATATCAATTCCAGGGCCAGTGAAATGTTAGTAGTATTAAGAGTCTTTCTCACCTGCCACAAAGCCAGATGTTAGAGTAGCAGGCAAGGGGGTTTTTGTTTTCGGGTTGATTTCTGCCATGTATTTGAAGATCAGCCCATCACCTGCCATCGTCCACAAAACCCGTGGCATTGGGAACATGGTACCGATGAGGCTAGCATTAGAGATTGGAGAGGCCATGCCATGCATGTTAAGAAGTGATAAATTGCATTCACTGTCCTATGGCAAAGTGCATTCACAGTCAGTGATGAAACCATGTCACCGTGGTTCCATCAGAATAAGCAGTGAGAAAAAGACACACAGATCAATGCATTTAAAACAGTACAACTTTTTCTCTTCATGGCAACTAAACAGATTAGATTGCACAGAAGAAAAAACGATGCACTGAAGCACAAACCTGTTTTAAATTATGATTATTATTATGATTATTATTACTATTATTATTATTATTATTATTATTATCATCATCATCTATGAAACAAACACATTACATTATTTAATCAGTTCAGCTCTGTTGAAGAAATTTTATACGATCATGCAAAAAATCTTTATAATTGTTATAAATGCAAGAAAATACTTTTTTGTATTATGAACATTTTATATAAGAATAACGTTTTACAAGTATAATAGACTTTCCTAAAAAAAAGGACAAAAAAGTAATAAATCAATCAACTTAGCTTAACGAAAGAACACATAGTTAGGCACTATGATGCATATTTTTAGCAAAGGGGTCATATGTACACCCTCAGACAAATATACACATGCAATGCCATGTATGCAAGCACAGGACACATTGCTTATCACCTCTTTCCACTTCCTGGTACAAGTGCATTCATATGTCCTGAGATTTTAGAAATCTTTATGCTATAGGATTAATCCAAATCAATTTTAATTAAAATTAATTTTGCCATATTAATTGCATGTCTTATGTATGAGGGCGTTCATGTCAAACAAGGACTTTTAATTGAGCAGAATAAAAGAACACAGTTATGAGAGTTAAAACTGTTTTTATTTTTCTATATAATCACCTGCTACACTAATGCACTTATTTTGGAAAATCCCATGCTGGCCTCCCAGGAAGCCCTTTATTGTCCCAAAAAGGGGGAAATTGCTTGGAGTGAGGTCAGGACTGTATTGGGGATGTGGCAATAACTTAGCTAAACTCCTATAACATGCAATTAAGGTGGTGGACAGTATGATGTCATGCACTGTCCTGCAAAAACAAAAAAGTTATCCATTGATGTAAAAAGATTGGGTATATCCACCTTGGCCATAAATTTCATTCATGGAGGTATGGTCTTCTTTAAAACATTTGCATATTTTATTGCAGCTAACAGTCTCTGTACCATACTGTACTTGAAGTCTTCTAGAAATGTAAACTGGTTTTCATGCCTTCCTTCTAGAGAAATTACATTACAAATTCTGTTTTTTTCTTGGACGCCCGTCATATTATATTTTAGTTTCTAATTTTTATATTTGACAAACTGGACATGGAATCTTTTAGTACTCAGCTGACCTCGATTGTTTATACAACATCTGTTTCCATGTGTATAAGCTCATGGCCAAAACACAGTATTGGTGCTGATTTTATTTTTAATGTTATACATTCTGTATAATACAGAAAATGTGTGTGCCAAAGTAGCTACTTCTAAAGTTAATTCAATATGGATGTATTCTTACTTCTGTAAAAATTTCAAGTTGCTAACTTCAGCATTTTTAGAGAGATAATTTTATATGTTCCCCCAAAATGGCCATTTTTAGTGTTATATTGACTTGCTTTAAACAATAATAATTTAAAATGTAAATTATTCATATTTCTTTTTGAGTATTGATACTGAAATTGGTGTAAGGTCTAGAATTATATAACCTGTAAAATTGTTAAATGAAAATATTTACATTTAATTATTAAATTAAATTCTTAAATTAAATCATTCTAGTTTTTGGTAAAGGGATTTTTTTTTTTAAAAGAAGCAAAAAATCTGTGGTGTCTGTAGCCATGTGAAATTAATGTTGCAATATCTTAACATTTTAGCATTTTAGAATAATGCACTTTTTCAGGTTTATGTAAATTTCATATAAAATCTAAATTGGACAAGTTTAATCTGAATGACCATTAAGATCATTGAAAGATTCAAATTCAAAAAAGTTACAGACGCTACATAAAACGGCATAAAATAGTGTTTAGTAAATCTGTTGTTTAGCTGATAAAAATATAAAAGTATGCATATTTACAAATAAAATTAAGCATGAATTAAATATTATAAAACATGGTGTTATATGATCTTATCTAAAAATTCATTTTCACCCAGATGAGACAATTTTTAGCATCAAGACCATGTTTTGACTGTTAGTTTTGTGCTTACCTGGTAGAGAGGGCACACAGAGAGCCTACAGCCACTGCGTAGGTGGCTCCCTCCCAGCCTACATATTTAAAGGCCACAGGAATTGGGCTTTTCCTATCCAGCAGGTAGTATGGCATCATCATAGTAAGAGCAGCTGACACACCAAAGTAGGCAACAAAACAGATGAGCAGAGAGGAGACGATGCCGATGGGGATGGCCCTCTGAGGATTCTTCACCTCCTCACCTAGAAGATATTTAAGTGACCTATGTGCAAAAACTGCAATGTCCTCCCTACATCATATTGCATGGAACAGTGCAATGAGTTTAGAACAAATTTTAATTAATGACTCACTGAGAAATGGCAGGCCTGAAAAAACGTAATGCAAATTTTAACTACAAAAAACATACGCAATGCAAATCCAGACAGAAATGTTCCTAGCTCTACTTCAGAGAAAAATTGGCACACACTCTTCTGGCATGAAATAACATTCTGTTTTTCCAAACCAATTAGAGTTGAAGCATTTGAACCCTATCCTTGTAAAAAGTCTGAGAAAGAGTATGCATACTGAGGAGCTATTCTATGATGGTTTCATTCATCAATCCATCAATTCAAATGATACATTTTTATTAATTTAAACTTTTAGTACTTTGAAACATGTTTTATGCTTTATATAATGGCAACCAGTCCAGATTTATAAAAATGTTAAGGTACCCATTGATCAATTTCACAGTGTAATTAATATATCAAAGCATAATTAATAATGTATTATGTATCATAATTAATTAATATGTTAGTAATTAACTTATCATATTTCTGTTTATATTCTTGGAATTCTTTTTTCCCCCACAATTGAAGCATTATCAGTAGTGGCATCTGGCATCTTACAGACTGAACAAGATTGAGCCAGATTTGACAGTGAGCTCTGTGTAGTTTCTGGTGCAAGTGGACTCTGACTATGTTCACTGTACTTAGGATAAGATATGAGAAATGACTGTTGCTGCCAAAAGCAAAAGAACATAGGAAAGGCCAAATGCCTTTATGGAAGGGGGTTGGGGGACTAGGTTATGAAACAGATCCAAATTCAGCAATGTGCTCTGGGGAGAAAGACATGCCCAGGCAGACATAAACCAAAATTCCACCAATCAGAGTTCAAAAAACAGGGGCGTGAACATAGCTCAATGTAAAATATAGAGGAGGAGCAGGGGGAGTTAAGGGGGCAGTAAATGCTGGAGAAAATGATGTTAGCTAAATCCTTGAATAAGTGTTAAGAGAAAGGGAACTGGTGCAAAACAATATAAACATTTAGTGTGGAGATAACCAACCATAAATCCAAAGCAACTGAACAACATGCTATTGTTTAAAACATTTGAACTTAGCTAAATTTTACTAAGCCTGGTTTTGAAAAAATATTATGTGAGTAGGAGTTTCCACTTCACCCCCTGTCTCTTATACACTTACTCACCTGTTGTGGCAATGCAGTCGAACCCAACGAATGCATAGAAGCAAGTTGCAGCTCCAGAGAGAACTCCAGTGAAGCCAAATGGCATAAATCCACCCATTCCCAAGCTCTTGGCAAATTCCTTCTCCTCTGTTGTACTTTTCAGAGAGGGGAAACAGAGAACAAAGAGAACATTATTTCATATAAGTATTTACTCCAGCACCATTTACTCAGAAGGTTAAGTCACTTTCTATACAGCATCTATTACAATAATGCAAGACAAATTATTATTATTATTTTTTTTTATATATAATAGGGGGAAAAGAGAACCTGTTAAAAAAAATTCTTATACCTATTCTAATATGATTGATGACAACATTTGATGTCATTCTCACTCACTCACTCATTGTCTCCTGAAGCCTATCCCAGAAGACTTGGAGCACAAGGTTGCGTGCCATTCCATCTCAGGGCACACACACACACAATTTGAGGACGCCAATTAGCCTAATCTGCATGTTTTTGGACTGTGGGAGGAAACTGGAGCACCCGGTGGAAACCTATCAAGCATGATGAGAACATGCCAACTCCATGCACACAGACCTTGGGTGGAAATCAAACCTGGACCCTGAAGGTGCAAGGCGACAATGCTAACCACTAAGCTACCACTACATACACTGTCAGGATGACATTCTTTAATTAAAAATAATAATAATTTTGGGATAATGGCCCTCTGCTTCACACTGATCGTCATGGTCATGGCACCACCCCATTTATTTTTTTCATATAGCAGAACACATTATGTTTTATTTCCCCATACAACCATCAAAATGGCTATATGAGGCAAGAGTTAAAATTTTAAAAAGTTTTGGCAAAGAAAATGGTACAACATCCTTCTAAATTTGCAGTGTCCCCAAACCCCAGCACTAATACCCAACTATCTGCAAGGAAATAGCCTTAGAGTTGATGATGAACCTGCTGTACTGGGAAGCACAACAGAAAGGATTTCAGCTTCTGCATGCTGCTCACTTGAGTCCTGAGGAATTGGTGGCATCAAGAATCTCATCAGGATTCAGCTGCCAGTTCTTCATCGTGCCTTTGACCAGACCTGATACCACCATGAACAACAGCACCAGAATATTGATGCAGGTGAAAACCTTATTAACCATGGCTGACTCTTTCACTCCAAAGGCCAACAAGCCTGCATAAGAAAAAGATTAATAGTCATAAAAATCATATTAGAATATAACCAAATTCCTCATGTTGACATTACCATCATCATAAAAAAATGTGGAGAATCCATAAATTACTTTTAACATAAACTTGCACAGTATGCATTGGTGTAAATTGTGTTTATATTACAGGTTGATTATTTAATAAAGTACCTGAAAGACACAGAATAATGGCCACCGCAAACATATCCGGATAATCAGCCAACACACCTGGCAACTTCATGCTCATGTACTGTCGACAAAACATCTCAATATGTTTGCCGATCAGCTCATCGAACGTAGAGCTCCATGCACGAGCTACGCTGGCGGTGCCTTTTCCGATTAACAAAGAATGAGAGAAGATGCAACAAAATTATACTGCATGGAAAATGTTCATTTATTTAAAAGAGTAATTGGCCTAAAATCACATTATTAATTGTTTTATACACTCATAGGCAACTTCTATGCATGCAGTGCATGTTCAAGAGATTCAAGGTCAAGGCCAGCTTAACTGGTCAGTTAAAAATTGGAAGAAAAAAATCTCCAATCATCAACTGTCAAGCTTGTGTGCCCAGTGTAGTCTAAGATTTCTGTTCTTTGCTGACAAGAGTGAAACCTTACATTCTACTGTTTTATCCCATCTTCCTTAATGTTCCATGTGTTGTGCATTCTGAGATGCTTTTTTTTTTTTTTTAGTTCTGCTTTTTAGAACTGCTTTTCGCTAAATGTTTTTGGCTTTTTGGAAGCATTCTCTATAAGCTCGGGAGTTTGCTGCATCTTAAAAACCCAGGAGATCAGAGAGGTTCATAAATATTTAGACCAGCTAGTCTGGTAGCAACAACACTGGCAAGTGTACAGGCATTCGTATTAAAGTAGCTACTGAGTATATATGCACATCAATGAAATTTTTTTTTTAATGTACAGAGCAATGTTATTTTTATATACAATGTCCACTTTATTTGTTTTAAATGCATTTAATACAAAAGTAAATAAAAAATTAGTATGCATGGTCCTACCTATGATATAAGAAAGGATCAGGTTCCAGCCAGTGATGAAGGCCCAGAGCTCCCCCACTGTCACATAGCTGTACAGATACGCTGAGCCTGTCTTGGGTACTCGTGCCCCGAACTCAGCATAGCAAAGGCCAGCCAGCACCGATGCCATAGCAGCAATAAGGAAAGACAGCACTATGGCAGGCCCCGCATTCTCGCGTGCCACTGCGCCAGCCAGGACGTACACCCCAGCTCCCAGAGTGCTGCCCACTCCCAGAGCCACTAGGTCAAACGTGTTCAGACATCGAGAGAGACGAGAGTCTTCCAAGCTGCAATTCACCACTTTCACGCGCAACAGCTGCTTGCCAAAACTCAGAAGCCTCTGCAAAGCCATGGTTCATCTGATCCAGTTTGTACTGGCCTGATTTGATCTGTTTCCCCACACAGCCTACATGGATGACAGGAAATGAGTAACAGAAGTGAGCTGTGTAATTGTGTGAGATGTGTAATTTTAATTAAACAATGATTAAACAGTTTAAATTTTCATGTTGAGTTTTGTTTGATTGAATTAGGTCCTCGCCACATGTTAAATCATTATTTACTACTTATTATAGGCCAGCATTGAAAAGGGAACATTTTGTCCTTGTCCGCTCTAGAGTATGACCTGGCTACAGGAGGCGACTGCACAATGATTTATGGATTGAAAACTCTCCACTCAGAAAAAAATGTAATTCATGTTCACTTACATAAGGCGCCAGATAAATGAACTCAACCCAAAACAATAAAGTAGAGGTCACCTTAAAAGTGATTCTAGAAAAGCACAGAGTCTATGATGACACGATAAAGCCAAATGACGCAACACCAAACTGCTTAAGTAATGGGCTTCAGAAAAGAGACGATCAGAGTGTCTGTATGCTTATAGCTGTAAGTTTTTAGTGAAGTAAAGAAAAATCCAATACATGTGTTAACTAGTATAGAATCTAAAGTATTTTCACTTTATAAGCTTAAAAAAAAAATTATTAACTAAATAAAAAGGGCACAATAATACAGCGAAATTAAAGCATGTAAATTTTGTCCTCAACCTTGTTAAGTATATAATTAAGTGTTAAAAATGATAATGTGACATCATCAAATATATCAGCATAAAAACATTTCCAAACATTTGTTTTTAGATGAGAAATACATGCTATAAAATCTGTTAGAGAGTATCTAAAAGCCACGTCAAACCTGTCTGCCCCTTTAAGATCTGCCATTTTAAACACCCTTTGGTCTGGACAAACCTGTCAGAATTACACGTGCTTACATCCCCCCCACCCCCCCATACATTTAAAATAGTGAATGAATTCTGAACATTCTTTATCAAAATAAGATTTGTGGTTAAAGAGTTAGACTACACACTCATTGCAAAAGAGTTAATCAGATATGCATTTTTTAAAAATTTAAATCAAAGATATTTTCTCTTAAATAAGATATTAAATAAGATATGTCTGCAGCAAAATGTAATTCCCAAGCAAAGGATGAACAGCTGTTGAGAACAACAGGGGAAAAAAAAAAAAAAACAACAACAACGATAACACAGATAACTGCCAACTTCATAGTTTGCTGACAGAAAAGAAATCACTGAAGCAAATCAACTTCATGCACATTTGTGGGAAGCCAAGCAGACTCAATAACCTCTATACCACAGCAAGAAAGTGATAGGTAGAAGAGCTTTACCTACTATTAGCGAGTACGATATGTATGTATGAACTCCTGTCTACTGACCACCTCGATCTCACTCACTGCTGTCCTACAAATAGCACATTGACAAATCACATGTTCAAGTTATTCCAGGCAGACTGTATATGTATCTGTGAGTTCAGTGAGCCACATTCAAGCCTTCAACTTCCAAAAGTATTCTAAGAAACAAGATCACAGAAGTCACTGAGGTCCTGTTTAACTAGACAGCACAATAGAACAAATTAAAATGTTTGTTGGACATAAAGAGTAGATAGAAAATTATACTATTGGACTGAAGTGACCTCATTACATGATGTCAAAGACCACATAAAAAAATGAAAATGAACAAACATTTAGGATTTTTAAACATAGTAAGGAAATGCACAATATATTAAATATGAAATATTCTGCACATAATTTCTATTTCTTACAATTTAAATGCTACCAAATTCGTGTTATTAGACTTGCTAAAAAAATATGTTTTTTGTAAGAATCTTTAAGACTTTGATTTTAAATCTGAGGAGTCTTATTATTAGGTTATAATTAATAACTTAAGCTGCACAATTAATTGCATACAAATCTAGATCCGATCTGAGCAATGATTTAATCGTAGAATTCTGCAATGGAATAAATGTACTTATTGTAGAATCTGGAATTTATTTATAGTTTGTCATTTTTTTTAGTACTTTTGAGGTGATAAATAAATATTGCCCAACATCCTGTTAGTGAGAGCAGTTGTACTGTTTGAAGAAAAGTGCCACATTTAATAGTTACATATCACAGTTTAAATCTCAACTGCAATAAGTGTTGTTTTAATATCATGAAGCCCTACTAATAGTATAGAATTTATAATAAAATAAATAAAAGTATTTATAATTAAATCAAAATGAAAGCCTTTTAACTAGCTGTCTTAGGCCACTACGCATCTGAAGTTGCTATAAAAATACTTTCTTGGCTGTATTTAATGACTCCTCTTATAAAGTACTGTCACTGACAACACGTCACTTGAGGTTTGAGACCTGTTCAAAGATGACCTGTTTTCAGTCAGATCACAGTCTAGATCTCCAGAGAACAATTCAGCATGGCAGGACATTGAGCACATGGGATATGAGGCAATGTGCGGTGTTCTGGTGAGCATGGAAAGAGCTGTAGGCTCTAAATCAATTTAGACACTTCCAGCTGGAACTAATAGCAACTCGCATTGCTTGCGTTACTGGACAAGAAGACTATACACTCGCTCTCTCTCTCTCTCTCTCTCTCTCTCTTTCTTCACACACATTCTCTTCCTCTCCCTCACTCTCTGTCCCTGACCATCCCCACACACACCCACACACAGGATAATTTAAGTTGGTGGAAAGAGCAGGGGTGTGTTGTGCCACTCTCCAATCATTTTGCAGGGCTTTGTTATTGTGTGTAGCATGTAGCACATGATATAAAGATTCTAGTTAGGTCACTTTTGAGAATACTAAACATAGAAAAATAGCACCACAGGTTTGTTGTGGTGTTCTTGTAAATAAAGGGAAAATAAAATATTGTAAAATATATTCAGGAACTAATCCAGAAACTATTACATTTCGCCATTTTTTAAGTGAATCACTTTAACCGGACAAGACTTTTATACACCAGAAAAGATGTATAAAAGTAATCTCGATCTTCACTAAAGCAATTTAGACTATTATGTGTGGGACAGAAACAGTCATGCTGTCAAAAGGTCGTTTTGGTCAAATGTGTTGATCTGCATCTTTTAGATCTTCTACAGAACAGTGTCATTACAACATTACAATTCATGTTTATAGATGAGTCATTAAGATTTAAAAAGATCATAAAGAATTATTTAGTCACATGTTATACAAGTATTATACCGGTGCCAATAACAGTGACCTTAATACTTTACTATCATCCATGACCGAATTTTTAATACCAAATATCTAAACTGTGTGCATATGCAATTAAATATCAAGCCTATGTTATGTGATATACCAATAAAATTACACAAATAGTATGCAAATAGATACTAGATAGGCTGTCTCTAAGGCAGTCTTAAATGCTTTAGTCAAATTACAGGTATGGACAGTTACATATCTTGGAAGGTCACAGTGAATTAAACAGAAGCTCAATTTCCAGCTCATACAGGGATCACAGCCAGAATGGTCATCCATTTTAGGCTTGAGGTCAAGTTCACACATACAGAAAGATATATAAGCTGTCTGACTTTCAGAGTGACATTAAAACATTCAGTGCTTTCTAGTATTACTTACACAGATAAAATAAGCAGAATGCTTGATTTAAATCACAATAACAATAATTCCATCTCAAAGAATAGAGAGGTACTTTTGTTGTAATCCTTGTAATTAGGAATACTTTATTTGTCAAAGTGTATGCTCCCCAAGAAATATCTGTCAAAATGATTGATACCAAAGTCAACCATTTTTGGTCATATGCAATACCAACTGTTTGGTGCTGAAATGGGAGTGTGTTGATGGTTAAGTGATACCAGCTTTAGATTGGGTAGTGGATCATCTGTGGTTAGAAACTCTTTTGAAGATTGACAGCATCATGAATTATGCTAAAGATCATGCCTAAACATCCCAATTAAAGAAGCAGAAAATAAATGACTATCTCAACCTCAAGGAACAGTGTGTATTTGGTAAGGATTCAGCTGAAATGGAACATCCTTCCTTCCTGAAAACCCTAAGCAGTATAAAGTGATAACTGAAGATGGAATGAAGAAGGAATTGATTAAGTATATTTAACCTGGAATCTCATCAAGAAACAATTATGGAAGGCACAGCATAACCAAAAGGTCTATAGCCAAGATTTCCCACCTAATTAATCTAATCAAATAGTAGAAAGTGTGACTATCCTAAAAGAAATATTGAAGAAATATCTTTGAGAATGACTATGGTTTATATGTTTAGCCATGGAAAATCCATTTAGCACCTAAATTCAATTAAAATCAAATTCAATGTGTTTAATTCAATTATTATCTAATCTTTTGTGATTATAAGTATTTATCTAGAAGTTCTTATTCTTATTCTTATTTTGCAGATGTACTGCTTTTGCATTATTATTTAGAGTATAATTAATTAGATAATTTTAGATTTAGATTGTGCGTGCATATGAAGATTTCTTTTCGGACATTTCTACAAAACTTATTTATTTAAAAAACAGATAACAGCTCGTTACTGCTACTGCATACTGTACAAAGATATATAATCTCATCTTTAAAAATATGTCTGGACAAGCAGACATTAATAAAAAATATATAAAACATAAATACAAATGGCTGGTCATGGCTCTCTAAAAGGTGCCTTTATTTGTCACATATACATTACATTACATTACATTACACCTGCTAAGAGGCAAATTTATTTCCATGCTTGTTAAAAAACTTAGGTAAGAGCACAGGGTCAACCATGACACAGCGTCCTGGAGAGGAGAGAGTTAAGGGCCTTGGCCAGTGGCCCAACAGTGACAGCTTGGACAGTTGCTTGCATCAGTAACCCAGAACCTGATCCATTGAGACACCACTGTAATTTTTTATGCAAAGATCTAAATCTTATTATAAATAATTTGGGTCAAGCTAAATAATAATAAGATAACCTAATGTAAATGTAATATGTAAAAATGCATTATATATACAGTAAGTCATATAAACACAGGCATCAGGCCTGCCATATTCCGACCATGACAGCTTATTTACAGCATAACCTATGTTGTTGTGGACACAAAGACACAAACGTTCCTTTTTGTGTTCCTGAATGGGAAGCATGCATAAAGCGAAATCTGGGAAGGTCAATAAAATTGTATATTTTTAAAATGATATTTACACAGAACACTGTTAAAGAGCAACGGCCCCGGGCACGCAGACTAACCCCATGAATACTGTAAGCATACATCCGGATTTCACAGTAACCAGCTCCATTTTCTCAACCAACAGTTTGTACTGTAAATCCTGAACATGACAATGTGCCTGGATAAACAAGTTGGCTCAGTTGTTTTATTGTGTATTTAGACCTGCACATTATTCGGTTGTGGAATTAAGTCTTTTTTAACTTTTAAGCAGGACTAACAACTTTTTAAAAAAGCTTGGGAGTGAGATTTTCTTAATAAGAGCACTGGTTCTGTGAGTACAGTACATGCACACGATGCCCCTGTTGCGCGTGCCAAGGCATTTTGTCTTAACAATAACCATACACCTTACCCTGCATGCCTAAGGTTCTGTATATTTTAGCGTTGCAATGTTAAATTGAAACAGATGTATGTGACTGTATTTATTTCAGCTGGTACACCTGACATTTAAAATATTTATCCAAACAAAAAAATGAAATAGGGCCTACCTTACCCACCACCTACATACTCTCTAGCAGCTCCATGTAGGGCAGCAGGGGTGTTGCAGAGAACTATACATATAGCCTCAACTCAATACATCAGCAGACTTTTTGGGATCCACTTTATTTCTTGATCCATTTCTCTCACTTTTCACCCCCCCCCCCCCCCCCCAAAAAAAAAAAAAGAGAACAAAGGAACAAAGAGAATGTCCAAGGACAGTAAGAACAGGTGAAAAATAAATGAATTCCCTTGGATCATGTGTGCAAGAGAGAGAGAGTCAAAAGATTCAAAGATTTTGATTTTTTTTGGCATGAAAAATATAGATCATGCATTTAACTGTGCAGTCAAAAGAAATGTGACATAAGTGATGAAAACTACTCTACTAAAAAAAAAGACAGAAAGCAAAAATAATAATAATAATAATAATAATAATAATAAAAGAAAAAGGTATAAAACACAAAGTGGGATGGTACTCCATGTGTAATTGTGAAACGCACGTGTTTCGCCTTTGAATGTTATTATGAATAAAAAAAAAGTGCTACAGGATTAAACTCAATACGAATGTTTTAATGTCACTGTAAGTATCCACATGTGGTTCCCTCTTGAACTTGTTGTAGTTTGTAAATGCACTTGAAAGTCAATTTATTTAAAATGAAAGTATTAACCGTATTACGTGAATACTTTTATTTCTCTTCACTTGCAGAGGAAAAAAAGGGGCGGAGCCTCGTTCCGACTGGAACTCGGTGATTTTGCTCGAGTGTTCTACACCACCGACAATTATTTTGAATATAAAAGCGTGAAAAATTAGATGTATGGCGCGTGAGCATTTTATCGACAAAAATTTGAAAAAGTTTTGTCGATAAAATACATTTTTACAGAAATAACTGATGATAACTAAGAGTGTCTGTCCATTGTTGTCTGGAAGGAAAAGGTAGTTCATATCTTTTGTAACCGTCATGTTGAGGTGTAAATCCATAGTTTTATACCAGAAACGCTGACTCAGTGTAGGATCTCTTCCATTTAAACATTTCGTTACATTTGTATTACGTCATCTACATTTCAACACACAAAGTTAACACGCTTCCATTTCCATCTGGAAAAAACGTACCCCTGCTGTCTTCAAGTTAAAGCAGGTTAAAGATACAGTACTGTTTGTTCTGACAGAAACGAGTCTTACCTGGAAGCCGACACGCTCACAACAACCTCCTTTCGTCAAGAAAGCAATACAGTGTGTGTCCTGGTGTAAATGTGTGATTTAAAAGGAGGCGTCGACTTTCGCCTCCTTCACCATCTTTATAGAAGTGTACACTCCTCCCGAGCTTTTTTTTTTTTTTTTTTTACTTGACAAGCTGCAGATGTTATTACTGTACATACTGTACACATAATAGTGACGTTATTATACATCTTCACTCTCAGGGTACGACTAAAATGTCATCAATGGTGCCTTTACAGCAGAGAAAATGTGTTACAGAAAAAGTAATAAAAAATCATCTCCAATATATCCCTACAGTGGAGCCAACATCATAAAATATCATTAAAAGTGCCCTCTAATGTGATGCCCAGTAGCGCAAACACAATTATATGCCCTGTAAAGTGCCCTCACAAAAAAAAGCAAATATGATGAAATCTAAGCTGCTTCCAAAGTAAAGCAAACACGATAAAATTCACACTAAGATGCCCCTACAGTGGAGCAAACATGATTAAGTGCCCTCTAAGTTGCCACCACAGTAAAGCAAACACGACAAAGCGCCCTTTTAGGCGCCCTCAGCCCCCCATAATAAAGCAAACGTGAGAAAATGCTCTTGAAAGTGTGTTTATAGTATAGCAAATATGATAACATTCCCTCTAAGGTGCCCCAGCCCCCCATAGTAGAAAAAACATGATAAAGTGCCCACTTAGGCCCACTTAGGTGCTCCCACATTAAAGTGCCCTCTAAGGTGATGCCCAGTAGGGCAAACACAATTATATGCCCTATAAAGTGCCCCACCCTCCCCAAAAAAGCAGCAAAGAAAAAGTACAATCTATGCTGCACTCCAGTAACACAAACATGATAAAGTGCCCACTAAGATTCCCCATATAGTAACGCAAACATGATAAAGTGCTCACTGAGATGCCTCTATAGTAAAGCAAACATGATAAAGTGCCCACTAAGATGCCTCTATAGTTGACATATAAACAAATATAGACATAATGATAAATTTCCCTCTAAGGTGGATCTATAGTATAATGCATACCTTACTATAACGCCCTGTGGGAGCACATTAGAAGCACCTCAGAGAAAAGTTCATAATATGCCCTCGAATGTGCCCTCAAAGTAGAACAGACATACCATAATAAAGGGTCACTTGAAAGACATATAAATAAATACATAAAGACAAAAAGAAATGTAGAATTAGGTAAGTTGAGGATACAGTACTCTTCATTTTGATAGAAACAAGTCTTACCTTGAAGACAATTTGCACAAAAATATCCTCTCTTTTTTTGCATAGTGTGTGAATTAAAAGGAGGTGTCAACTTTTGCCTCTTTCACTATCTTTATGGAAGTGCACACTTACTGCACCCAAGCTTTATTACTTGCATGAAACTTCAAATGCACTGCAAATGCACCCACTAACCACATTATTATGTATCGTTTCTATTTGATATCTATGACAAATATATATATTTTAGTTATTCATTGACTGTTAGTTCAATATAAATTGCTATGAATTTATAGTTTGATTGTATTCTCGTGATTTTTAAGATGTCTCCACGGGTGAGCAAGTATGATACTGTATGATACACCAAAGTGCCCCTATAGTGTAGAAAACATAATAAAAATTGCCATGAAAGCAGCTCCAACTGTACAGTAATATGTTAAAGTGCCTTGTAAGGTGGCTTACAGTAAAGCAGGTAAAAGAATGTGACCTCTAAGGTGCTTTACTAGAGCAAACACAGTAAAAATTCCCCTAAGGTGCCCCCACAATAAGGAACTTATAATATAGTGTTCTCTAAGTATTTTCCCATTGTACAGCTAACATATAATAAATGCCATCTAAGGTGCCCCCACCGTGAAGCAAACACAATAATTTCCCTTCTAAGGTGTCAGAACAAAGAAGAAATTATATTACAGTTCTACAGTATAATGACTGTCTTACTGTCAGCAAATGAGGAAGTGTCCCAGACTGTCTGTATACAATTGTATTTAGATGTTTAAATACAGTTCTCATGAACATGGCAATATTGGGCTTTAAGTAATTTCCTAGAATTGGTTGTTTTTCCTTGAACTGGTTGTTTTCCTGGGGAAGAACAATTGTGTAACACAAATTTGAAAACTGCGAGGAATTGGGAGCACAACGTTCAATTTATTTTGGGTTTCTGAAATTAATGTAAATTGACCTTCTTCTGAAAGGAAATTGGCTTTCGATGGTAAGGAACAAACCTGAACCACCACCACAGACCTGCCATGAAGAGTAAGTTGCTGGAACACTGGTTTCAGAAGGCTACCACCCAAGAAAGATGCCCGTACTCTAAAATCACTATTTTCAAGCTTGACTACAGGTTTTAGCTAAGCACATGAACCAAAAAAAGGCTTCTTGTGAAAAGCTTCAATCATATGTATGTTTGGAAGAGTAAAGCACCCCATAAATAAAATGAAATAAATGCATAAATAAAAGCTTGATGGTGGTATCATTATGAATATGGGCTGTTTTAGAAGTGGAAGATATGCTTTGCACAATGTAGAAATGTAAAATAATGAAAAAGAAGGACCTCAAATCTTCAGCTAGGTGGTTGAAGTCATTAGCTTGGACAAAGCTGACTGGTCCAACAGGACAATTACCCTGGAATGTGGAATGGATAAAACTTTAAACTTATACCAACAAATTTAACTAAACAGTACCAAATCTGCCAAGACAAAGGGTCAACCAAAATTATGCAATATGTTAATGGTTATCGAAAGCATCTGCTAAAAGTTAACACTTTATGAGATATGTAACCACATATTAAGTGTACTATGTTTTTTAAGGTATATTTGTGTGCTAATTTCAGAAAACTGAAAAATTATATCTATAATTATATATTTATGTAAATATCTGACCAATAGAAAATATTATCACACACTGTAAAACAAGAAGCAAGAGAGATAACATGCCTTGAGGAGTGAAAAGGATGCTATGTAGTGCCTTATGAGTTTCCAAAATATATATTGTATATACAGGTCCTTCTCAAAAACTTAGCATATTGTGATAAAGTTCATTATTTTCTGTAATGTACTGATAAACTTTAGACTTTCATATATTTTAAATTCATTACACACAACTGAAGTAGTTCAAGCCTTTGAATTGTTTTAATATTGATGATTTTGGCATACAGCTCATGAAAACCCAAAATTCCTATCTCAAAAAAAATTAGCATATTTAATTCGACCAAAAAAAGAAAAGTGTTTTTAATACAAAAAAAAGTCAACCTTCAAATAATTATGTTCAGTTATGCACTCAATACTCAGAAATGACTGCTTCAATGCGGCGTGGCATGGAGGCAATCAGCCTGTGGCACTGCTGAGATGTTATGGAGGCCCAGGATGCTTCGATAGCGGCCTTAAGCTCATCCAGAGTGTTGGGTCTTGCGTCTCTCAACTTTCTCTTCACAATAGTGGCAGTTGGCCACAGTTGGCAGGCCAATTGAGCTCAGTAATACCATGGTCAGTAAACCATTTACCAGTGGTTTTGGCACTGTGAGCAGGTGCCAGGTTGTGCTGAAAAATGAAATCTACATCTCCATAAAGCTTTTCAGCAGATGGAAGCATGAAGTGCTCCAAAATCTCCTGATAGCTAGCTGCATTGACCCTGCCCTTGATAAAACACAGTGGACCAACACCAGCAGCTGACATGGCACCCCAGACCATCACTGACTGTGGGTACTTGACACTGGACTTCAGGCATTTTGGCATTTCCCCCTCCCCAGTCTTCCTCCAGACTCCTTGATTTCCAAATGACATGCAAAATTTGCTTTCATCTGAAAAAAGTACTTTGGACCACTGAGCAACAGTCCAGTGCTGCTTCTCTGTAGCCCAAGTGGCTTGACCTAGGGAATGCGGCACCTGTAGCCCATTTCCTGCACAGGCCTGTACACGGTGGCTCTGGATGTTTCTACTCCTCTCTTAGTCCACTGTTTCCGCAGGTCCCCCAAGGTCTGGAATCGGTCCTTCTCCACAATCTTCCTCAGGGTCTGGTCACCTCTTCTCGTTGTGCAGTGCAGCGTTTTCTGCTGCACTTTTTCCTTCCCACAGACTTCCCACTGAGGTGCCTTGATACAGCACTCTGGGAACAGCCTATTCGTTCAGAAATTTCTTTCTGTGTCTTACCCTCTTGCCTGAGGGTGTCAATGATGGCCTTCTGGACAGCAGTCAGGTCGGCAGTCTTACCCATGATTGCGGTTTTGAGTAATGAACCAGGCTGGAAGTTTTTAAAAGCCTCAGGAATCTTTTGCAGGTGTTTAGAGTTAATTAGTTGATTCAGATAATTAGGTTAATAGCTCGTTTAGAGAACCTTTTCATGATATGCTAATTTTTTGAGATAGGAATTTTGGGTTTTCATGAGCTGTATGCCAAAATCATCAATATTAAAATAATTCAAAGGCTTGAACTACTTCAGTTGTGTGTAATGAATCTAAAATATATGAAAGTCTAATGTTTATCAGTACATTACAGAAAATAATGAACTTTATCACAATATGCAATTTTTTTGAGAAGGACCTGTACTGATTTATCCTGTAAACAGATTGTGTGGGGTCCTGGAGCCCATCCCAGAAGACTTGGGGCATGAGGCGGGGTACACCATGAACAGGGTGCTAATCCCTCACAATCCATGCACATACACACATTCACACACACTGGGAAATTTTGGAATGCCAATTAGCCTAATCCGTCTTTGGAGGATGGGAGGAAACCCACCAAGCGCGGGGAGAACGTGCCATTATCATGCACACAGAGATGGGGAATGAACCCAGACCCTGGTGGTGTGAGGTGCTAATCACTACACGACATTGCCGCCTGTTGAAGGAAAAAAAAATGTTAATAATTGTCCTTCGAGGCTACCACACACACAAACCAAAAAACATGTTGTCATTAATGCTCTTTTAATAAATCAAAATCATGAAGGAGGGTACAAGGGTTCATAGTTTGGGTGAAAACATTTGTGACATACCCTTTCAATGAACATACTGTATCCTTACATTGGGATAAACTGGCCATTATGATAAAAATGAATGCATTTCTTATGTAAACTGGCCAGCAGAAAAATACTGCACTATTCAAATATTCTGTCTCTTATTTTGGTAGCTATATTTAGCAAAGCACTACTCACTAGTGTGTGCTGTGGGTCAGCCACACGCTTTAGACTGTTTTATTGCAATATTACAAATTAATATACCTTGTATGGATTGATTACACACGCAAATATATATTTCTTTTTTTGCACCCCTTAGACAGCCTGACATCCACTGTCTCAATTCCATACATTATTGCAGAAAACCATTGTAGAACCACCTCTAACCAGATATGTTTTGGTGGTTCATTCTCACCACAGTAGACACATGGAAATATATGGTAGTGGTATGATAACAAGGAAAGGGATGTGCAGGGACTATTGTGAGTATTCATCAGATTCTAAAGACATTTAAGCTTTTGATACTTTACACCTACAGTATCATGGTGCCTTACATTGCCTGTATCAAATCAGTTACCTAATAATAAGATTGTTAGTGTATCCAAAATCATTTCAAAACAGCAGCTAAGAGACAGATTTACACTAGTCATAACATTAAAATTACCTGACTAATATTGTGTGGGTCCCCCTTGGTAAGCAACACCAGTATTAACTTTTTCAGCAATCTGTGGTACAATAGCTCTTCTGTTGAATCAGACCAGACAGGAAAGCTTCCATTTTCCACATACACCAATTGAGTCCCCTAGCCAATACAATTTGACACTTGTCAAATCCCTTAATTTTTCCCATTTTTCTTGCTTCCAACAATCAACTTCGAGAACAGCCTCTTCACTTACTGCTTATTATAGCCTACTCACTGACAGGTGTGCCACTGTTATTTACTTTACTTGTCAGTAGTTTAATATTATGGCTGATCTGTATTTATGAGTTTTCATACAGGGTGGGCCACAATCTGGTGCAAACTGGAAAAAAAAAAAAAATTCAGCAGCAGCTTCTTTATCTGCATACTTGTCTCCTGCATACATGAGGCTGAGCTCTATTCGATTCTTTTAATGTTAATTTTAAAGCCACTTGGGTCCAAAATGTTACAAGTTAAAAATATAAAATTTTATATAAGAAAAAAAAAAAATGCATATGTAGTCAGTCTCCTCAAAATACACTGTATCAGCTTCAAAACATCAACATACTGTACACTGACTGAATTACATTTCATGTAGTTAGGAAGCATGGTAAAATCATAGGGGAGACTAAATTCTTGCAGCCAACAATAAACGCAAAAGGTGGGATTTATCAGAAAAAAATAGAAATCCTAACCTAAAACTTGGAGAAAAACAACTTTTTATACTGTTATATTTGTGGAAGAAGTGTGAGCATTACTAAGAATGGTAGCAGGAGTATGGTTGATCCTTTCCCTTGATAGAGTGCTGACAAACTTTAGACTTGCTGTGTACACATTCAAAAAATAAAAGAACACATTAAAATGAATTTCATATTCCATTGCTTTCAACAGAATTTTTTTATTCAGGTTAATAAAACACTGGGGGGAAAAATGCACAAAATATTAGAAATTTTAAACCGAGGTGAACTAAGATTTATGTTTGTCATGCAGTCAAAAGAATTAAGTACTATTATTACAGCCAAACTGCATCCAATCAAACCGTAGCAGGTAAATATAATTTACTGACATGATTAAAAAGTTGGTGAGTCACTGAAACAAAATAAAATCTGGGTCTCTGCCACTGAAATGGATAAAAAAGCCAAGTTATGAACTTAGAGTACACGGCAGATTAAAGTCAACCTCCAAACTTTGTGAAGTTATTCATTCTTATGTATGTCCACCTGAACACCGGAGCAGATTCCACCTTGGAAAGTTGAAAACACATCAAAAAACTATTTTCTGAAGCACAGATATGTACAGTATGTACAATTTATACACAGTGCACCCTGAGAACCAATCCTGAGACATCTTCAATCAGGGATGGTCAAGTTCTTTCATTTATTCTCCAGCAAAGTCTTAATGTCTTTAATTCCATGCTCAGAGGCGACAGCAATTACATGATCCAAAGCATTAAGTCGACCTAGAAGCTTCACCACCTCCTTAATGTGCTCCCTGGAAAAACAAAAACACAGTAAACAGTTAAAACAGTGTTTAAAAAGAAACAAAACAGTATATTTAGTATATGTCATTTGTAGAAATTGTAAATTATACTCGCTTACGTATTAGTACCATTACATTATAACTTAAACTTGGCCTATGAGTGAAACATGAATGGATAACAGTTATTTCATATTAATGACCATCCATTTGTGTTATTCTGACAGAAAACAAATATTAATCATTTTTCAAGTGGGACATACAGTAATACCACCAGAAAAAAAAAAAAAAAACTAATATGAGATTGAAGGAAAGGGCCGAGGCTTTTAGAGACTACTACAGGGTTTAGTGCGTAATGCTAACACATGCAGCTTCTATGCTGCACAATGTTAGCAAAATAAGTTAAGTGGTGGGGTGGTTACGATGTGTACGTTGTGTGATCAGGACATTTCCCCATATCACCACAAAAAACTTTCCATGTGGGAGTTTTTCCTAGGAAAAATCCTACTGTAAACATCCCTAATGGATTCCTATTAATGTGTTGCATGCCCATTTAAACATGGCACTTAATCACTTCTGCTAATGTTTATTTTCTTTGCTCAGAGAACCTAGTTTCTATACAAATTAAAGTTCTGACAAAAACATCACCTTGCTATCCTTTTGTCCAGATCAGTAGCTGTCAGGCTGCTACGATACAGTGAACTGGCCATGTGCTTCATGTAGCGGCATAAATTCTCCAACTGTGGCAGAGTCTGTTGGCCTTTTAAACTGCTGAACCACTGCACAGGAAAACACTCCAACACCTTGAGGTAGCAGTGAGAAGGGTAAATTTTACAATCTGAACTTCTGAACACTAATAATCTTCAACAAAGTAACCTGCAGTTATTTGATTATAGGTTTTTATGGATTTCATACCTTCCTGCATTTCTCCACACTGTCCTCTCCAACATCTGTGGACTGCAAGGCTGAGAGAATATAGCGGTTCAGTGTGCTGTCAATAGCAAGCTCCTTTAAACTGTTCAGAGATAAGATGCCATCCCACTGCAGAATGTTTCTCAGAAGCTGCAGAGGTAGAAAGAAAGTAACCCATAATTAAAACGAGAGAAAACTTTTGTAAATTTAAAAACAGTGTTTAAAACCACTTGTAACTTACTGCCAAATAACTGCTAAAATACTTTGACTACAGGTGAGTTCTCATACACTGACCTTTAAGTCATTTATTGCAGAAATTAGCATGTAGCGTATGGGCTAAAACCCACCCACTAACATAATTAAAAAAAATTAAGTTTTGAAAATTTAAATTTCCTTTTACCTGCAATTGAATTAAAGATTTAAAAGAGAAAAGCTAATCAATTATTCCACTAGGGGCCAAAATAGGGCAATCAACTCATTTACTGACAAGGGCTACTACAATACCGCATACACTGACCGCACAAAAATACCCGCTGAAAATGTAATAAGCTATAGAGGGTTTGATTGGATAATCACTGCAATGATTAAGATTAAATTAAGGTTTGGCTGGAAATGATGCGATGGGTAGCTTTACATTTCTTAATCAACCATGGTCCTGAAAAAGATGTTACTTTTTTTTAGAAAGATTATTGGCCAGCATTAAGAAAAGAAAACAACTATGTAGAAAACACAGGAAATGTGTTAAGAACTGTCCAAAGGATTAGTAAAACCTGGAGGTCAATTTAATAAAAAATACATTTCGGACAGAATTTTCATAATAAAAAATAAAATAAAAAATAAATAGGAATCCACAGTAGGAATCACACCTGTGTTAAATTTTAAAAAGCACATTTATTTATTTATACACACAGTGTGACAAATACTCATAAGGTTGGGACTAAACAGCTGTGTGGGCATTACCACCTGTTAGTAAGAAAAAACTAAGATTTGCTCAAAGATTTGCTTTAGAGCAATGGAAAAAGGTCATGTGGTCTAATGAGTCTAGACTGATCCCATTACAAAGCGATGGGGGTGTGTGTATGAAGCGCACAAAGCTATGTATTCATTATGCATAGTGCCCACTGTACAAGCCTCTGGAGGCAGTATTATAATCTGGTGTTTATTCAGTTGGTCATATCTAGGCTCAGCAACATTATATGGCAATAACTGAAGTTAGCTGTCTAAATTAATAGATTATATAATCATAATCAAAGCAATAGTGATCAATAAGATATTGGAGTGCAATGTATTTTTGGGGGGCTCAGCAGTGTTTATATGTGTTCTCAAAATCACAGTATTAACAACATAATTTATTATTTAAATTATCAATTATGATTATTATTACAATACCTTTACACAGGACCAGAACTGCCGTTGGAAAAACAGATAAGGACTGGAGTTCTTGTTTTCCATGACACTAAAGGGGCAAATATAAACAGGTTAATCAGGGAATTTAAAATAGCAGATCTCTATAAATCTAACAATCATTGTGCATAATATACTTTTTAGGAAACAGTGGCATGAAAATGTCCTCGTCCAATGTCCGTCTTGTGCGTAGAACAATTGTCCTCAGCAGCTCCTACAAACAAAATTCAGCGTAAAAAAAATAGGAATGGCAAACTTCATTAACATGAATTGCTCTATTAATCCCAAAAATAGCAATACTTTGTCTTCAAACCTGTGTGTTGCGGTTGTCTCCGTGTAAAATGGTAGGGTAACCCTTTATTAGTCGCCGCATGAAGGCCACCAGCCTGTATGTCTCACTGTGGGACAAGGGATCCCACACCTGCTCTGCTAGCACTGAGAACACAATCCAGTATAGGAGACACAAGGGAAAACTACATCAAGCCAAGATCTCCCTCACTTCTTGATGCTTACTACTTTAATATGAATAAAATTAGCTCATTATAACAATGATCCTAAGTTAAATAATATAATTCAATTTATAAAATTAATATAGTTAAATAACAACTACAATGACAAAAAGAACAAAAACAACTGGATTACACAAACAGATGTAGTTTAAGGAGTAGATTAAGGAGCAACTAAAGATGTAGATGAAGGGAACTGGGCTGACCTGCAAGTTTGGGGAGTACCACCCTTTCAACGATAGCAGGTAAGAGACTACTGTCAATGTCCTCCTGGTGCTCAGTGCTCTGCTCCTCATAGCCATAGAACAGCAGTGTCTCAAACCATAGCATGTACTCAAAGTTCGGGCAGTCCTCCTACAGGGAGAAGGCATAACGTCATCAAAAACTTACACATTCACTATCCTGTCAGTGTTAGGCACACAAAAGATGAAATAAAAAGAAAACTGAGGTTCTCCCTCTGCCTGATGCTTTCATTACAATTATTCCTATAAATGTTTTAAATCTAGCAAAACAATCAATTTACACTTTTTAAGCGCCACCATTATCTAAACCTTTTGTTGTATTACATCACCATTACTAGCAGTCATGTCATTTTAAAATGAGAAACATGGAAGATCAGTAACTAGCATAAACATAACGTTGAGGAAGGAAGGCAAGATATGTACCTCCAAAGGCGACCATGGGATTAGCTGCAGTCTGATCAGGGGGTTGAAAAGTCTTGGGAGGCATAGGCCGATGTAAGCGTCTCTGTAGCACGTGAAGTAAAGTTTTTTCCACACTTCAAACCGTGTTTTGATGCAGTTTAAGGAATGGAAATCGTCTACGACATCCTCAAACACTTTTTTCGATTCTCTTAGTATACGATCTAGTGAGGAAGAGATAAGGAGTGAAACGATACAAAACACAAAACGAAAGGCTCTTTAGACATCAACATTTACCAAAATATAATTATCATGAGATAAACAAAGGGCATTTAAGTCGAACTGGGCCTTGTGATGAAATTTCTTGTGGATGAAAGCGTAAAGCCAACTAACATTTTCCAACAGCTTCAAGCACAGAATGTTAATAAACTTAGCCGCAGTAAAACTTTTAAACGGTGCACATGTTTTAAAGAATGTAGCATGTCAATCAATGATCGCCTTATCCTTAAAAATCTATGGTTAACCTGTTGCCAACTTGTAGAACAGACATGTGAGTCTATGAGAACTGTCCAGACATTCACTCATGAAAACCACTTGCACATCACAGGAACTCAATTTGGAGTTTTTGTCACATTCCCTGTACAGTCCTGACCTTACTTCAAGCCATTTACACATGTTTGGGCCATTAAAGGAGTTCCTGGGGGGCCAGCATTTCAGATGTGAAGCCAATCACAGCTCTGCCATGATACTATTGCATGAGAAAAATGATTAAATAAGTATATTAGTATTGCAGGGAATGATAAAGAGAAATGAAGGTAGTTTTATAGCTATCGAATATTTTAGTAATCGAGTATTCTACCAAAAATGTAATCAATTAATCGGACAATCAGATAAAATGTAATTTTGCTTAATTAAACAGCAATGTAAAATATATAAGAGAAACAAAGATTAATTGGTTTTCTTTTTAAGAAAAATCTACTTTTATTTTTTAAGTGCATACATCATTTCATCAAAAATAAACAGTCATTACTCACAATACAGGGAATAGCTTAAAGTTGACTGAGATTAATTAAGTGCATTACAGTGCCATACATTCTCATTTTAAAGCCTTTTCTCAGATGCAAAAAAATAAAAGGAGCAATAAAAATATCACAGAGCCAAAGAGAAGAAAGCAGCAAGAGAAAACGACAGAAATTGTCAGTAAAGGCTTCTGTTATGCCTGATCTGTAAATTTTAAACCTTTTAGTTCTGTTAAGTTGCACATTTTGGTGTTTTTGTATAATTATTTATTTAAATGCCTCCCTGCCATGGATTGCCCCCCCAGTCCATGGGGGGGCAATCCATGGCAGAGGGTTTTTAAGCGCATAAAAACACACATTAAAATAAATAGTTATACAAAAACACCAAGTTGTGCCTCTTAACAGAACTAAAAGGCTTAAGATTTACAGCTCAGGCATAACATAAGCCTTTTCTGACAATTTCTGTTGTTTTCTCCTGCTGCTTTCTTCTTCTCTTTGACTCGGTGATATTTTTATCGCTCCTTTCTATTTTGCAGCTCGCAACAGAACGCTCTATCAAATCACTACACAGCTAAATATTTGCGTCTCCTTCCGCTTTGTGGGTGAGGTAAGCGCTCCTCCCTTGTCTGTGTTTAGTGAAGGCTTGCACCCGGAAGCGCACGGTGTCACGCCAAACAAATAATTGCGCAAAAACATAACGCAAGCTTTTAAACTTAATTAAAAGAAGCTTCCAGGCAGAAGATTTTGCCTTGATTATTTTTTGCAATCGAATTACTCGAGTTCCTCGAGGAATTGTTTCAGCCCGAGTAGTTTTTACTCGCATATTTGTGTTCTGTTATTCTACACAATCAAAAATCTCTGTTTGACTTGAATGCCACTTGTTTAATGGGATTACAAAAGCAATCCAAATGTCTATTTACAGACATGAATTTATTTCTATATATACAAACATTATGTACTGACAATGTTCAAAACACCAAGAAATAAAACAAAACTAGTATTTAGAACATTTTAAGTTGCTTACCTTTCTCTAGGTTAAAGCTTGTTATATCAGTCGATGTCTCTTCATCATCACTTGACAGTCCCTCCTTGTGCTCAGCTCTTGCCCCACTCTGTTCTCGAGCCTGTCTGCGCCGAGCTCTGATAAAACAACACAACATAGTGATATTACTTATATTCGTAGATAAGATATGATCTACAACATTATTTTTCAAATAGGGTAGCCCCTACAAATATATTAATAATCCATAAAAATACACACAAAGTTTAAAACATACCTCCTGGCCTCACGCTCTGCTACCCTCCTCTGTCTGCTAAGCTCCTGATAGGCTGCACGATCTCGGCCAAAGGGGTCCATATTTGGGGCCATAACGGCTTTACCTACAATTGAAAAGGGATATATTAATCTTGCGGCCCAGATATGGTCTTCCATTTTACATTTTCTACCTATATGAACATATTATAAAATTTCATGAACTGTTACACTGATCATTAAAGTTACAGGGAAAATAGGATTGTGTGTATAAGAATATTACTTAATTAACTCAAAAAAAGTTCATGTTCAGGTTCTAATGCAATCCTTATTATTACAAATGTTCACCTAGCTGACTGAACTTTCGTACTTACGCTGCACCTTAAGCAATGATTCTGATGCGACAGTTTCGCTCAGGATTTTCTGAACCAAGATGTCATAAGCTTTTTCATACACACTCAAACCCACACAAAGGTAAGGGGCACACAGTGCACCTGCTACTGAGCAGGAAATGGTCATTGCAAAAATCAGTCCACTAAATAAGCTGTGAGTTTAGCTGTGTTATGATTCTGACATCAGCAGCACAATGAGCCCCAATAAACAGGACAGGGGCTAGCGGTCTGGCTAAATGTGGCTGCAGAAGGAAAAGGAAAATAATGAGGCCATTCAAATAAAAAATAAAAACCTTCAAGATGGACTGACTTGAAAGGCTCGAAAACTCCGCTGATTCATCTTTAATATCATCCTGTCTTCTCTGGACTCGCCGCACCGCCCGTTGCCTTAGTAACTGGTGCATTGCAGCCTCTAGCTCCAGAACAGCAGGCACCTGAAACATATGATAGATTATGTGACGGCTGCTCCTCAGTGAGGAGTTGGAAAGTGTGTGAGAGAGAGAGAAAGGGCAAAAAAAAAAAAAAAAAAAAACAGGGGAAGAATGAGTGGCTTGGGGGCTTGGTGTATTCTTCTGGGGCACAGCCCAGCCAAAACTGAATGTTTATTGCACAATTCGATAGCAAATACAGACATTTTAACACCATGCTATAACACACTCCTGTCATCATCTGAACTTTATGTCTGCTGTATATTTGCCGGTCCATATTATATTTGGTAAGAAACACAGTTGCTTTTACTTCAACATTTATAGCTAGCGATTTGTTGAAGCAAAAGCACTGAGGCAACATAGCGAACCCTCATAGTATTAACAAGGTGCTACGAGAGGCACAACTGAAGGAAGCGCATTATTTCCTGCCCCACTCTCTGTCTGATGTCCTGTGGAAAAATGAACTTTTCGCATTTAAACAACGAAATAGTCACGGTACGTAATAATTACAATATTTATTATGAGATATGATTTACTTTCATTGTATACAAAATGCATGGTCGCATTAAAAATAAGTAAAAAAAAAAAAAAAAGTCAAGTCTATTTATAACTGCGGCTGGTGCATGTTATGACCTGACTGAATACAGTCCAGCATTAACTTACTCCATTAGGTAGCTTAATTTATATGAATGGAACAATAGACTTCATATTCAAATATCACTTCGAAAACGGAACTTGTTCCGGTTTGGAAAGTTATGTTTTGTCAGCAAGTACATTTTCTTTCTAAAAACAATGAACTGTACAGTCAGCGTTTTAGATTTACCAAAAAAATACATCAGTATGTTGATTAAAGCTAATACTTATCAGTACATTAGAGATTTCCTTATTTGTTTAGGGTATTATGGCTTGTTTGCTTGTGCTTAGATGTTTACAAGTTAAACTCAATCCAGAAGAGAAAAAAAAAAACCCTCCAAAACATTCCATTAAACCGTACGGAAAAAGCACTGAACAATGACATTCAATGAATGCATTAATTGTGTGAAACAAAAACAAATTCCTAGCATGAATATTACTGATTTATTATACAAATAAAAAGGACTTGTTTTCCCCATTTAATATCACATGACAACACATGGAAGCAGAACTGCTAAGCAATACAACTTGTAAAAACGTTCACATAGAGATTTGCTTGTAGAAAGATGAGCAAAAAAAATAAATAAAAAAATCATCATGAGACAACTGTAATGCTAGTACAATTCTACTCCATGCAGTTAATCAAACTGTGATATTTATGGTTAGCCAACAACACTACCGCATAAAGAATTAAGGTCATTGGAAAAAAATAAATCATAAAATCAGCAATCAAGCTTACATGGTGGGGGAGGGGGAGTGGAAAAACAGTCTCTGAGGTTTTTCTTACCTTTTCGCTGAAACACTCAAGCAAGTCTCGGACATACCCTCGCATTTCTTGCAAGAATTTATACTGCTCAGCGGCATGCTGTGAGGAATCCTCCAGCTGCAGGATGCTATTATCCGAAGCCTGCAGCTCTTCTTGGATCTGCTCGTAGCGCCGGGCGCTGGCATCGCGACCCTGACGCATCGAGCTCAGCCTGGCATACGGAAGACAAGTGTTAGAGCCCACACCCCTGTCTGCAACTCTTACTCACATGCACAAGTTTACATCAGGTTTGTCCTACCCTGTTCTGACAGCTCTTTTTTTGACACCATGCAACATTACCTTTTCTCCTCACGCAGGGGTCGGCAACCTTAAACACTCTTAAACACGCCATTTGGACCCGTTTCCCACAGAAAAAAAAAACATAGGGAGCCACAAAACCATTTTGACATCTAAAATGAAGATACCACGGCATATATCGTTTTTTATTTTTATGCTATGTATAAAAAAACTAAGTATATTGCATTTATGAAATCAAAAAACATTTCTGAACCTCAAGAAAAAGATGCTGGGTTGAAGGTTACTTTCAAATAATATACTCAATGTCTATTTTATCCTCCTCATATTGGATAAAAAAAGCCAAACTTTAATTATCCACCTGCAGCAAACCAAAAATGCTGTCTTCTTTAATCCTTTTATCGTGTGTACTGGAGTGTGCAGTCAGAGGTCCAAAAAAAAAAAAAAAAACTAAACTTTAATTAAATCAAGAAATCTTTAATGTTATAATAGGCTAGTAATCTGTAAAAAAATTATCTTGGTACATCAGTTATTATTATTATTATTATCAATAATACAGAGAAAGTGATGTGAGCGCTGGTGACTTCGCAGTGTTCCGAATGGTGGAGTTTTGTGAAAGGAAGTTCCCTTCATCAACATTCACTGCAAACGTGCAAACTGCACCCTGAGAAGTACATTAAGGAATGGAACGCAGTTCGGGGCTGGAAATAAAAACTAATGACCTAAAATAAAATTTAATAAAATACTCATTATTTATTTTCCAAAGCGACAGGGAGCCGCACTAGGGGGATGAAAGAGCCACATGGGACACCGGAGCTGCGCGTTGCCGACCCCTGTCCTAACCCAAAATGCCAGACTCTGATATTCAGCTATCCATCAAACTAAGTCTATATGTTACCTCGATCTATTACTCATCTTATGTCCCCACAAATTATTTTGTACAGACACGCCAACTTTATAGTTTTATTATATGTACAATATACAAATATATAGATATTGCATTTATATACAGAGCACTTGCATGTACTGAAGATCAATGTGGCTTATGTGGGAAAGAGCAAGTCTCTCTGAGCCTACCTGTCCATGAGCCGTTTCTTTACCAGAGCAGTAGTGATGGGATTAAGGCTGCTGCTGGGAATTGGGTAGGGCACAGTGTTCTCCGCTTTCACAGGCTTTACACTTTCTGGGCCGAGTGCTGCGTATCCGTATGGCATGCTATATGATGCAGCATACTGGTGGTTCTCATAGCCAGTTTGGTAATACATGCTCGCATCCTCTGGCTGACTGGTTTGGACCTAACAAACAGCAAGTAGGAGTTAACAGTAACATTTAGTCATTTTATTTACAAGCATCTAATTATACCAATTAAAGTCTACAAACAGGCTTCTAGGAATAAGGTATATAAACGTGGCAAAAAGCTGCTGTATTGGGTGTATAAACAGTTACAATGTATCAAAGCAAAAAAACAAAAAAAAACAAAAAAAAACTCAAACCCTGGCAGAAACAAACATCCACAGGGTGAAGCTCGAAGTGGTCCAGTGAATCCAATCCTCCCACACCACCAAAAGTAAAAAAAAAAAAAAAAAACAAGGGGGGAGGTATACTGCAATGTGTTTCTCACTGGATACGTGGTCTATAAAATGTATAGTTCTGTGTTATGGAGTCTTTCTGGTATAACTCTAATCTTTCTCGATTGTGGGTTCTACATAAATCTAGATCAGGGCCAGTTCTACCCCTTGGGCTTTTTGGTTCTAACATGAAGCCTAATACAGAGAACTAGTAAGTAGATTATTTTTTCAACTTTTTTTTTTAGTAGTCCCACTAATCCACTGTTTTCAAAGGTGTTATATAGACTACAAATACATATATCATATCTCATGATGAATTTAAATTATCATTATTATTATATAGTATTATATATTTATTAATCTTGTATTGTATAGCTTGAATTATCATTAAATATGTTCAATTAAAAGATTCAAGCAATTGTCCTTCCAACTGAAAAACCTTTTAATGATTGTCTGATTGATTACATCTAAAAAAAGGAGAAAGTATTAAGAAAGGGGGGGGGGGGGGGGACTTACCTGAGGAATGCTAATGCCTTTCCGGATCTGCTCCTGCTCCCAGCGACTGACTTCCTCATCATTACCTTCAGTATTTAAGGCCTCATCATCGCTGCACTCAATACCTGCATCAACAAACATTATCTTAAATATTTCCCATTTACAACTGACTAATCATGAATTTAACTAAAATCGTCAACTCTAAAAATTAGGAATGGAAATCACCAGTCACCTCTCGATACAATATTATCACAATACCTCTGTGCCAATTTAATTAAATTTGCGATTCTACATGCATCACTCTTCTATAAATATCCCGAATCAATGTTACACTTTCCCTGATTGTTATTTTAAACCTTTAAAAAAAATTGTAATGATCGATACATATACATACAGTAGAACATTATTTTTCCTCACTAAAAAAACAAGTACAACATTTAAACAATACCAACTAACTTTAAATACAAGAGTTTAACATTTAACTTAAACAAAAAAAAGCAACATGTTTACTGAGCAGCACATCTCTGTACTCCACCATAATCTGAAGCTTGTTACAGAAGAAACGAGGGCACAAGGAGGGGTATGCCCTGGACGGTACCTACCAAGCACGGGGAGAACATGCAAACACCATACACTCAGACCTGAACCCTGAAGGTCCAAGACAAAAATGCTAACCACTAAGCCACTGCCTCCACCATAGATTTTTTTTTTTTTGGGATTTTTTCAATTTTCTCCCCTAATTTAGTCGTAGCCAATTCCTCCCCATCACTAGGGGGCTCCCACATTAAGGCTACTACTAACACTCATCTTTTCGAACTGCTTGCTCACGCACCATTAGGGGTGGAGTAACACACTCGGAGGAAAGCGCTAGCCGCTCCTTCCGCGTGCTCAACTTGTGTGCACACTGTTAAGTTCCGCTAGCTCACAGATGCCCCTGATTGGCTGTAAAGCCGTAATTAATGTGGGAGAGCGAGTACCTCTTATCCCTCCCCCCTAAGAGAGCCAATCAGCTCCTCTAGACCTCCAGCTGTGAAAGGAAAACAGCATCATCCGGGGTTCGAACCAGCGATCTCCAGATGATAGGGCAAGCACTTTACCACGGCGCCACTCGGAGGCCCTTGCCTCCACCATAGTTATTCTTTCTAACCAAACTTAGCAAATAATTTACTCCTACCAAACAGAAAGACAACGTGTAAATAGTTCAGAAAGCACTCTCTGTAGGATTAAAGAAACGGCAACGTTTTACCTACTCAAATGCCTCCAAAGTGCCAATACTCAACTTGACAGTGAGCACACAAGTTGAGTGGATGCAAACACATGCAGCTTCTAAAGCACACCACCAAATGTCAGACAAATTCATTCATAGTTTGGAGAAAAAGGCAAATTGAAGGCTTAATGTGCGCAATTTTTGATAATGTAACACTTATAAAAATGTGTTTCTGCTGCGCCACTTGGAAGCTTCTGCGCTTGCTATAGCATCGTTTATATCTTAGGCAGCCGATTACCAGTCATGGCCGATTACACTGAAAACCAACCAATTCTGGTCACTGGCCAATCAACTGGTTAATCTCGATTGTAGACATGAAATGAGTTTAAAAATTTTTTTTTTCTAAGTCAGTGTGGCGATACGTGAACTGCCACATAGAAGAATTGCAATTCATAAGGAAATCGATTTTCCCTATCTCTACTAAAAATCTAAATCGGACCAGATTGAATATTTAAAGTTTAATTCTACGCACGCACACAGACGCATTAGATCTAAAGACTTACTGTGCACTTACCAATTTCTTCAGCTATTTTCTGACGCTGAGTCTTCTGCTTGACGCCGCTGAACACAATCCTCTTCTCATCTTCATCGTCACTTCCACCTTGTTCGTCTTCATGGACCAGCCGCTTATTTGACGCCTCGGCCTCCACAAGCGGAGGCTCGCCTCCAAGTTCTCGTGCCATCTGCCTGCGCTTACGGGCTGCGTGAATGAAGGCTGCGTCTGGGATCTCACCTGGCAGAAAATTTCCAAATGCTTATACACCCACTTCGTGAAATCAGCATGGGGCTTATTATTTTATAAAAAATTAAACAAAATAACTACTACTGATAAAAAATATTCATAGACAGACCTGGTCTGAGGGAGCTGAGAGCAGACAGGGCCTGAGAGAAGTTTCCTCCCTGCCGGTTTTCAGTTTCTTCATCCTGTTCATCATTACTGTCCACCTCCATCTCACCTTCACCTTGTTCACTGCTGCCTCTGCTATCCACTGCCTCCTCCTTAACACTCACTCCAGACAGACACTGAACACCTAATAAATAAAAAAGGCCAGATGTGTCATAGTGCACAATATCATACAGCTGTTAACACAATTTCACTCACTCACTCAGCAAAGTCTTTGTATTCGGAATTCTTCTATTGCACATTCTTTTGTAATTTAATACAATTTAAGTGGTAAAACAGGAGATTTACCTCTTTATAAATACCTTCCCAGTATTTGCATATAGTCTTAATAAAGCATATATATGAGTATATATACTGTGAGACAGAATCTAAAAAGAAAAATCCGGAAATCACATTGTATGATTTTTTTTTTACAATTTATTTGTGAATTACTGTGTCAAATAAGTATTTGATCACTTGCTTATCAGCCAGATTTTTGACCCTCAAAGACCTGTTATTCTGCTTTTAAATAGTCCAGCTACACTCTGCTCATGATTCTAAATTAGTAGCACCTGTTTGAGGTTGTTAGCTGTCATAGACACCTGTGCACCCCACAATCAGCCAAAGTCTAAGTAGCAACATGGGCAAAACCAAAGAGCTGTCAAAAGACACAAGAGACAAAATTGTAGACCCTCATTGTAGACCTTTTCCACAAAGCTGAATTAGGTAATTGCTAAGCAGCTTGGTAAAAAAAGAGCAACTGTCAGAAAATGGAAGAGGCTAATAATGACTGTTAATGTCCCTCAGACTGAGGCCCTACGAAAGATCTCTCCTCGTGGGGTATCAAGGATGCTAAGAATGGTGAAGAATCAGCCCAGAACTACACGGGAGGAGCTCTGGTTCCCGTGCCGGTTCCCAATTTTGAAAACAATGCTGCGCTTTTCCACAGAAAAAAATTGGTGCCGGTGCCCTAAAATAAGCACCGAACCAGCCCCTAAACTCTGCTGGTCTAGTTGCGAAAACCAGTGGCGTAACGAGCGGTGGGCGGAGTTATAGGGAGCGTTAAAAAAAAAATGGCGGAGACCCAAAGTCCGTTAATGTGGAGAGCGGACGAAGCCTGCTTTTGTTCGTTTTATTCCATAGTGAATTTAGAGGTATGTTTAGGATCATTGTCCTGTTGTAGAAGCCATCCTCTTATCAGCTTCAGCTTTTTTTTTACAGATTGTATGATGTTTGCTTCCAGAATTTGCTGATATTTAGTGGAATCCATTCTTCCCTCCCCCCGTGCAATGTTTCCTGTGCCACTGGCTGCAACACGACCCCAAAGCATGATATATTCACCCCCATGCTTAATAGTTGGCAATGTGTTCTTTTTTTCCTCCAAACATGCCTTTGCTGATGGAGGCCAAAGAGTTCTATTTTAACTTCATCAGTCCATAGCACTGGTTTCCAAAACGCATCAGGCTTCTGTAGATGTTCTGTTGCATACCTCTGACGTTGGATTTTATGATGGGGATGTAGGTAAGGTTTTCTTCTGCTGCCTGTTCTATGAAGGTCCTGTGGAACGGTGCACCACCACTCCTGAGTCTAATAAATCTTCCTGTAGGTTTTTTGCAGTCAAATGGGAGTTTTTCATTCGTCTTTCTGACCTGCATACGAGCAGTTTTCTCCATGAGTTTTCTTGGTCTTCCAGATCTCATCTTAACCTCCACAGTTCCCCTGAAGTGCTGTCTTTTAATTACATTTCTCATTGTGGACATCAATAACTTTCATTTTTAGAGTCTTACACAGCTGCTTAAAGGAACCCATGTTTGTTGAGTGTCCGCAAGTGTGTGCACAAGATTTGAAGAGTCAAAATGTTTGTAAAGCTTTGAAATTGTATTAAAGGAGCAAGTGTGAAAGTTGCCAGAACAACTCATTCTCCATCACGCTCAGTAAAATTAAAAACAGTTTTACTTAGTCCTGTGCAAACGCCATAAAAACATAAAAAGGGCAAATAAGAAAATATGCTTTTAAAAACATTTCTACAAAAAGAAGAAAAAACTTCTGTAAACAGCACTAAGGAGTAATAAACACAGTACGTACTTTCAAGCAAGGAGTTCTCTCACCAGATACTGACTATGTGCTAACTTGATCAACCTACTTTAATACACAGTGCGGCTGCATTACCGTCCATCGTCTAATTAATACCTTAACTTTTCCCCACTTAAGATTAGAACTACCAGGTTAACCCATCAATTGACTTTTTTTTCTTTCCTGATGGGTCAGGCACCTGCTAGGTGAAAAAGTGGTTTGGAGATCATGAGGAATTCAAAGGCAATCAATAAACATACAGTATATCTATTTATAGAAACAGAGAGATTGTTAGACAGCCAGATGAACAGAATACTAATTTGAGGTTGTAACTTAGGTTATGTACCATCGTGGCGTGGGTGTTCTTGCACAACATGGATCTTTTCCTCTCTGTATTCCTTCTTGAGTTGTTTGACGATCTTCTTACTGTGATTGGATTTCTTCACTCTGAACACTTCAGTGTCCTCTGGAACCACAAAACACTCCAATAATTAAAAAACAAGCAAAAAACAAATAAAAAATATATAAATAAATTAAAATCAAGCTACTAGAATAATAAACATGTTACTATTTAAATTCAAATTTTATATGTCACATACACAGTACGATATGCAGTAAAATGCTTATACGACCGCCAGTGACTTTAAAAAAATAAAAACTTATACGTAAGAAATAAATATGGATAAAAAGAAATACTAAAGAAAATAAATTGAACTAGTAAAATAAACTAAGAATAAGAGCATAAAAATAAATAAATAAATAAATAAATAGGAAAAAGTTTGATTTTTGATGAACGAAACGTTTTGTTAATGTATCGTTGATGGTCAACAGCTTTAGCTAATTAACAACAACTGAATAATTCAGCAAGTGTATTACCAGCTTCACTTACTTAAAGGCAGGTGAAACAGCAATACAAAATGGCCAAAATCTTCAAATGCTTTAAACTTTCTACAACCAAATAAGTAATAAATATACAACAGACCAAGACTGAATAAAAATAAGGAACAATTATGCTAAAAGGTTTTCACTAAAATAGAAAAAAACAAATGTAACTACATATTACACAATTAACAATGCTCTTGTATACCTACGCTGTTCAAATAATGTAATAAAGCGCAAACCCTAGAAACACCATTTACAGCTACAACCACTAAAGTTTAAACGTATAAAATAGTAGTATTTCCTGGACATACTTAACCTCCTGAGACCCAGAAGCTAAATTTAATTTTCCCTGACAAGTATGAACTCGGTTAGTCAATGTTTTCAAATAGGAATGACTTTGATATAAGAATTATACCCAGCTGCCCATATTTGAAGTTCGTATGATGATATATAGACAATGTAGTTGGGAAAAAGCATGATGTCCTCATATTAGCACATGCGTATCTCAAGAGGTTAACATCAATTACATACAAGCCTAATTGTGACCTACTCTGTAAAGCCTCCCTACTACAGTTAATTTTTAAATTGGTTCACCGCATTTCCATAATGATAAAGTGTAAAGAGTAGAGGTGTTAGTGTAAATGGACCCTTTCAAAGACTATGGAGTGTGTGAAATGTCCATTACAGCATCATAGGACTGCTAGTTCTACTATTGTGTGACAAATGATTCAGGACTAAATTTGCTGACTTTTTCCAAAGAGAATCATTCATCAGATATAAGAAAGAGATACAGCCAATACTAAGAATTGAAGTTACTTTTTTCTTTTCTCTTCCAATTTGGTTAGACTCAGCCTTGCCTAAATTACAGCTATGCTGCAGGAGAGGCTCTAGGTTACAAACTGCAAGTCACTAAAAAAATCTTGAGAAAAACCCAGCTCATAAGTTTTAAGCTAAAAAAAAATTTTTTTTACATGCAATATGAGGCCAGAACACCACAGCTTATAGCTTGTGAGCGTATCACAAATCACTTGCTGGTGTATTAGAACAAGATTATAATCAAACAATTGTTACTCTTGGTGTAAATGAATGCATTTATACACTAGCTAATTGACTACAATCACCTGCCACTTTATTAGGTTCACCTTGGTAGTGCAGGGTTCAGAACCACCTTAATTCTTCATAGCATAGATTCAACAATGTACTGAAAACATTCATTAAAGTTTTTAGTCCACACTGACGTGATGGCTTCACACAATTGCTGCAGATTTGTCAACTGCACATCGAATCTTGCCTTCCACATGACAAAGGTGCTATATTGGATTGAGATTTGATGACTGTGGAGGCCAGTTAAGTACAGTGAACTCACGTTCATGTCAGGCATTTTTCCAATGTCTAAAATCTTTTGGAAACGTTTTGTAGGTGGTGCAGCAGGGAATTTAATGAAGAGTGGAAGGTCAAATAATTTGACTTATCTTGGTGCCCTGCTTTTGGTTGGATTTTTTTGTCGCATGGAGGCCCAATTGTGGTCTGCTTGGGCTGCATGTGTGAACTGGAGACAGTTCCACCTGACCATGAAAACGGTCATGGACTAGGCTGATGCAGACAGTTGTTCTCTGATGACTTGTGACTGCAGTCACTCAACAGTTCGGGACTAAAATTCCCACTAACAGTTTTGTACTCGAGCTTCCAACAACAAAAGCGGACTTCATATCAACACCTCTCCTGTTATACCAAACGTCTCCTAGCACACAGTATGACATCTGATCAATCCCTCCCATCTGATATCATCCAAATGAGGAACAGCATTCCCTGTTGAGTCAGGGTCTTCTCAAACTTGCCCTCTCAGGAAGTTTTTTCCTTGCTGCCATCTGGGACAATCTCATAATTTACAAATATTTCTTCACACATATTAAAATAATTTCCTTAAATGTTATTTATGGACAATGTTTTGTTGTCCATAGATAATCAGTTCAGGATCTACAACAGTCTTTAATCTTCTTAGACATTATAATGTCTTTGCTATTATTCTCTCCAGGTTAGCCTTAAACAGAAGATTTGAACCTGATACATTTTAAAAACCAGTAAAAAAAAAGCTATATTATTTTTAAAAACTCAATTTAACCCTTTACTTTGTGTGTTATGTTTATTCACGATGGATGCTAATTATTCTGTAGTTGCATAACGTAGAGGCTAACGTTAGTTAGCTCCTTAGCATTGTAATGCACGTCCCAAACAGCAGACTCCCTGTAGAAATGCACTTACCTGAACCTGCAGTACTGCTGTGTGTAACCTATCTGGTGCACTTAGCGGACATGTATGCAGCGGTTTAGGATTCGATCCTGCTATGTTTATTTGTTAATGTTTTACCTTCTTCATCGTTGAAGCTGAGTAAACTGGCTTTCGGTTCATCTCGGGCTTCCTTCTTCTTTTTCTTGTCTTTGAGAAGCTTCACGGCTCCCGCCTGTACTCCATTTCCATGGCTGTTGAGAGTATGCGGTGCGGTTGAGAGGGTTTCGGCGGCGGGTGTATGTGAGCTGTCCCCGCCGGGCCCGCATGGCTGCTGCGCCTCCTCGCTCGGCTCGTCCTGACCCAACTCTTTCTCCTCGTCGTCGGAATCGTTCCGGCGCCTGAAATTGCACCGTTTCGCTTTCTTAAACATTGCGACGCAGAAAAAAATACACCTGCGTGAAAGTTACTACGAATTATTTCTGCAAGGCGCCAAAAACAAGCCGAAACGGTTCGCTAAAGTCCACCATCTTCCCTGTTCGTTAAATGACTTCTTCAGTGACTATTTGAGATCCGATTTTACACGGCGGACTCAGTGCTGCCACATAGCGAAGAACTCGCAATAATACACTCATCCATATTCTATATAGCATGGCAGCATGGGTTCCCACAGGTCTATACTTGCAGTGGTAGTGATAAGGGCTATTATATATAGTAAGATAGTAATGTCATGTTTTTTTAGCACAACTTAGAGAATATGATGAACTGGATTTTAATTAATTTTAAACAACTATACAAACATGACAGTTAAAAAATGTAAAAAAAATATTAAAATAAATAAATAAAATAAAAAAATTGTCGCATTTGTAAAGAAATAGCTGAAAAACAGATTCACGTGTTTTTACTGTTGTTTTTTGGTCGTTTGTTATTTATCATGCTGTTTCATAATAATAATAATAATACGCGACATTTTTAGTTCTGAATTTTTGCGACGTAATTTCTATATTCTGGGATTAGTAGAAAGAACACTTTTTAAAAGTAAATATAACTGGTTCTATATGACATAAGAAAACCAAAATGCACAGTGTGATGGCTGAAGCCTCCCCTTTAACACACCGTATAAATTCCGTATAAATATAAGACGTACCAATTTTTATTCACGCAGTCACACGCACTAACCAGAGGAGGGCAGCAGAGTGTTCAATCACTTATTTTGTTCAAGCTTTCCAAAACGATTTAGAACACGTCCAAAATGGCGGCGAGGATGCTGCACACTATCTAGGCGCTATAGTAGGCAGACAAGTAGGCAAAACAAGTAGGCAGATTGTAACGAAACCAACAGGAACAACAAATGTAGTTAACCCTCTCTTTTGTTTCGCACAATGCTACATAAGCTGGTGCATTCAAGTCATAATTTTTCACTGGAGCATTATCAGTATCGTAATAAACATCTTCACATGTAACATCTTACATTATTAAGGCCTCCACTGCTCCCATTGTGCTTTCTCACCGCAATCCTGTGATCGTTTGATCCAGCTAGTTTGACAAAATTTTCCATATCTGCCATGGTGTTCTCCTTTCAGTATTTTCTCTGAGGTTCATATCCCTCACTCCTAACTGTACACGCTTGTTGTTTCTCTTTGGCCCCCGACACACTGCGGCAGAGACCATGAAGTTCTCACTGTGTCCTAAAAAAAATCAAAGAACACCATGGGTTTGGGGTCAATATGTAAAAATGTGACTTCATTAAGTTCATACTACTTCCTAGCCACATCCCTTTCAGGTTCTCAATGCATTTATTATGTTGTCACTAATTTCCTATCATGCACATGATCACGTTCCTGTCCAATAACATCAGAACGCATCATGCTCTTACCAGGCACTTAATGTGCTTACTATGTTGTAATTGCGTCCAGCTGGTTGGTATAAATACCCTGACACATGCAGTGCTTTTCATCATGAAGTGAGACATTGGATCCAGTATTTTTTCTAAATTCTCTGAACGTGATAGTGGAGTGGGGCTTTAAAGACACAAGCGCATACTGACCCTAACTGACTTTCTTGCACTGATAAGAAATGATAGCAATCAATACTACAGTATATGTTAAAAGCATTTTTGTAAGCAAACAATTGTATGAGAGAGAGAGAGAGCAGTCTATTATGTGTTCTTTGTGACACGTAGAAGGAAAAGTCACTCCATTGTGAATATAGTGAAAATTATGTTTTTTATGATTATGTTTATGATATTTGCATAAAATGCCTACTTGTCCAAAGAAAATAATCTACATTCTTATCTGGTTACTTTTATAAAATCCTAACAAAAAAAGTAAATTTAATACCATGTCTTGTATGGGCCGGTTTGGGAATAGTGGTATTACAAACTATTAAATGATGTTCTTGTTTATGTAATGTAATTCATACATTTGACCCAGCACACTCCCTGTGGCCAGGTTTTCTTTGTCTCCATTCATACAATATACTATTTATTGGATAAAATGGCTAAATGCTTAATACCAGTCTGACAGCCAAACTCTTAGCTTTCATGTTTTAAAATAACATTTTTAAATTATTCTTGAGAAATGCCACACCTTGCCAAAGTGTTCAACCCCCTTAAAACAGATTTGTCAGAGTACAAAGACTTGTTTGGATTACAAATAACATTCAAACTGTTGTAGTCTCTATGTGTTTTATCTGGGTAATCCTTCTAAAACACCAAACACTAAATAATTATAATATGTGCTTTATAATACATGAACATGAATTTAGTAGCCTGGCTTTAACTCTTATAAAATGCCCAGGGTATATGGTTTGGTTTTGTTGTTTGGAAACAAAACCCCTTCTCCTTAAAGGAAACATGATTACATGAATGACATTTTACATTATAATACAGTCATTATGTTCAATGTAGGGCATCCTGCATCTTCGGTTTTTAAAATGATCTATAGTATAATCAAGTTTTTCTTAGTACTGCACTGACACCTAATACTGAGGAAGTATTCTTAGAATAAAGTCAGACCTCAGATGTTTTATTGTTACAAATCTTCCAGTAATGATGATCCAACATCTTAAAACTAAGACGTCCTTAAAACTAATGAGGGCTTAAAGTATCATGTTTATATGAAAAAAGTATAATTTGTCATTCTTAACAAGAGGCCATGAAACTGCATAACTCAGAAAAAAACAGCCCCAGAAAAAAAAGATATTATTGTATATTACTGTGTTGGTCACGTCACCTATTTTTGATCTCTTAAATCAGATCTCTATAGGCATTGTCACATTCCAGATATGACTGCCAAATTTATGAGTTAATTCAGCTGGAGGCAAAGCTTGTTAACCCCATGAAAAAGAAAACCTAAAAGCAAAAACTCAAAAGTGAACCCATCCTCATTTTAATGACACTAACTTTACTGTTTCTAAATAATTCCCTTTAGTAGTCAAAAAGTCCAACTGTTTAACCAAGAAAATTTATTATAATTTAACATAAAGAACATTTTGTAAAAGCTATTAACTGTAGGAAACTTGAGTGGCAAAATGGCAAAAATGTTCAAACTACTTGTAGTCCAAAGTCTACAAAAAAAAATCTAAATTGTGCCCTTATGTTTAAGCGGTCCATTTAAAACATTTAAATGACAACTTGATCCTAAAAAAAAAAAAAAAAAAAAGGCTGTATTTATTATTATTTTTTTTTTGCATTTTGCTTCATTGCTTTTTCTCTGGAAGCCTAGGTTCTGAGGATTAAAAAGTGTCCCAAGAACCTTTTCTTACCAGTATCTGTCTTGTTTTTTTCTCGTGAGTTTGTGGAGAGGTGATGGCTTTGTCTAGGTAGTGATTGTATGATGCAGGAATGATTAATTGATGAGTATTGATCCAATGCTGTATAATAGGATGTCCAACCTCCTATATATAGTTTTTCATCTTTAAAAGTTTCAAGTTTCAATTATGAAATGTGTATTTGTCTTTAAACTGATGGATTTGTAGTGACACTTTCATTATTTGTTATTCAGAAAAATTTTTTTTTCAAGGGGTTGAATACATTTAGAAGCCACTGTATTGAGGTCATAGATGTGTATGTTACAAATACAATTACTATTTGCTTTTTTAATAGCCTTTAGATAAATGCGGGACAGACCAAAGAACTGGTGGTGGATTTCCACAGGCACAAACACACTTTGCTATTTTCAGTGAACATTCAGGGAGAGGACATTGAGAAAGTGGACTGGACAGACAACACAGATGCAATTTATAAGAAAAGACAGAACAGACTTTTTCTGCTGAGGAGACTAAGGTATTTTGGAGTGCATAGAGCACTACTAAAAACCTTTTTTTGACTCTGTGGTGACCTCAGCCACCTTCTATGGAGTGGTTGGCTGGTGCAGCAGCATCTCTACTGCAGACAGGAAGATACTATATAAGCTTACAAGAAAGGCCAGTTCAGTCCTATGGATTCCCCTGGACACTGGACAGGAGGTGGGGGAAAGAAAAATGTTAGCTAAGCTATCATCATTACTGAAGAATGAAACTCATCCTCTTTATGAAACAGTTTCATCTCTGAGGAGCTCCTTCAGGCTGTTACATCCTGTAACAGTGCTGTAAGTGTCTAAAGGAGCAATCCCGAAGGTCTTTTCTCTCTGTTGCTATTGGACTGTACAATCAGAGCTGCTCCCATGAACCAGTCACCATAATACCCACTGTAAAACACTGTTTTAAACTGTGCTATAACAATAACTTCATTTTTTGTGCAATAGCAACTACTTGGTGAAATTTGTTTTTTGACAGTGTAAGTACTGTATTGTTTGTTTCTTTTCTTATGTATTTATACATTTTACTGTATATGTATTTGGACATTTGCTAAACTTTTATTGAAGATTACATCATTATTTATTTCATCAATCTTCAGCAACTACTACAGCATCTCCTGATAACAATGGGTGCAAGAAGAAAGAATTCACACTGGGTGACAGCCTACACACCTTCACACATATAGGAAAATCTAAAAGTATCTGAACACAATATATTGCTGACAGCAGACAGTTGTTTTTTGGCTTATAGGAAATAAATAAGGTTTTAAAAATGTGATGTTGTGAACCTTGAAAACTGGGAAGAATTACAAAAATATATAATTAATATTTAAAAAGAACTAATAAAATAAAAACAGATACTAAAAATGATAATATAACATTTCATGTAATTAGTGAAACATGATCCTGTTGGTATTTGCAAAATATGTAGTCTGTAAGCCTATTTAAACAACTGCTAAAACTATTATGCTGGCTTTTTCTTATTGTTCCACTCTTGCCGTTCTGGGGAGTTCAGTTTCTTCATGCTTATGTGATGTTTCATGTTACACACAGACTGAAATCTGCTGTCATCTGTCTCCTCAGTCAGTATTCTTACATTTCAGTGCACCTCACAGCTGACACCCCGCAGTGCACAAATGGGCTTTCATATAAATCAATGTTGCTTATTTAGTCTAATCAGTTTTTGCACTCTCATCGGAAAAAATGAAGGCATCACACGAACTTATTTTATTGGTATAAGAGAAGAGAACTGGAATTATGCACCAGGTGGTTATAACCGCATCACCAGGAAACCAGTTATTCAGGATGAGTGAGTATTAATGTTTTGTCATTTATTTGTAATATTTTATTTTGTCATGCTTGGCTCAATACTGTATATCAATATATATTATTGGTACAGCACACAATCGTATGCGTTATGACTCTCATGTTTTTGAATAACATCATACTTATTTGTATTTTTCATACAAATAAATTAGCACTTAATACTCTTAAAAGCTAAAAGGATGTATAGAATTTTAAGAAAGTTTATCCCCATATGGTGGAAATAATTAGATAGCTAAATATTGTACCTTATTTTAAAATATTATTTTACATGTCTTTTCCATCTATAAATTCTGTTCCTATAATCAGTTTGTAATCCGTTTTAGAAAAGATGTAAGCCAAAGGGAGCTCGACTTGAAAGCATCCCTTGAAAACCCTGAGCCCTTTAGGAGGAGCTCTAAAAAATGTCCAGTTTTGGGTTATAAGTTTTTATTTGTTCAATTTATTCTTTTTTTGAACATCTGTCTCCACTAATTAATGTAATTCTGTAGTGAGGGTAAAATGTTTTTTTCACAGTAACACTGCTATCAATTCCTCTGCCATTACACGTACTGTATGTGCATGCATGTTTCTTGGGAAGTCATGGTGCACACCAGAAAACAGGGCTCCCCCAATAACCTGTCTGTCATTGTCCTCTTTTGAATGAATTAACTTAAATGCAGTTAGTTTAATGCTATTAATACACTATATTAATAATATTAATAACTATATAAAATATTTATGTTACTTATTAATGTATTTAAGAGCATTATATAAGTCAAATTTAGTTTTACATTAGAAAAAAATTAAGTACTGCAGTATCTCACGTTTATATTTATTATATGCTTAAAAAATAACACAACATATCAATAGAAGAACCCATTGTGTGTGTGTGTGTGTGTGTGTGTGTGTGTGTGTGTGTGTTTTGTTTTCTAGACATGCATCACTTTTTTTGCTTCAAGGTCCTGATCGGATTGGATCTGTGTATAAGAAAGCAATATACAGGCAGTACACTGATGAGACATACACACAGGAGATCCCCAAACCTGCTTGGCTGGGTTACCTGGGTCCTGTGATTCGGGCTGAGGTTGAAGATGTTATATTGGTCCACCTAAAGAACTTTGCCTCCAGACCATATTCAATGCACACACATGGAGTCTTCTATGAGAAAGACTCAGAGGGTAAAATATGTCTGCATTATTCCTTTAAAACACATTCAATATACATTAAAATATTTGGTTTTAAATCTAAACTGCAATAAAACAGATTAAAGGCTTCATCATTGCACTAAAATATGTATTCAGTAGATCAGCTTTATCTCTCACATAATGACCAGGGACAACTGTGAGTTTGCTTTTGTTACTTGGAACAAAAAAAACATCTTCCTCTTGAAGGAAACAGGGGAACGGTAATGTAAAAAAACCATGAAAGACGCTTTGCCTCATAATGCAGCCATTATTTTCTATGTAAGATATCCTGTTTAATCAAATGATCTAGACTACACAAGATAAGGTCGTGAAAATGACTAGGCTTGTTTCTTTATGTTGTCTCTTATTCAATAGTTTTTTGGGGTTTTTTTTTAGTTCTGCACTGACACCTAATCTGGAGGAATCCTCTTTCTCTTACAATGTAGACACTGCGCCTGGCAGCAAGACATGGAGCCAGTGAAATCTGTGCCAAGAATGACCACAGAAAAAGTTACTATTGTACAGACAAAGACATGAAGTACATGTATAGCTAGTTTTTTTTTACCTTCAGTCAAAAGTATGAAAACCTAGATTTTAGCTAAAGGTAAAATAATTATGTTTCCAAAGGCGTAGTTGTAAATAATTTTCTAAAAGAAAGAAATATATATATAATTGCAGGGTCGCCTGTCAAGCAAGCAAGAGAAGTAAATTCTTGAAGTTAATTTGCTGAAAAATGGGATGAACAGAAGTGACTCTGAAAAGCACCAAATTTTGATGGATAAATAATAGGGTCTGTTGGGGTATTCCCGGTATGCAGTGGATAGTACCTAGCAAAAGTAGACCAAGGAAGAGCAACCAATTAACTGGCAACAGGGTCATGGGCACCCAAGGCTTATTGATGTGTCTGGAGAGGCAAGGCTAGCAAATCTAGTCTAATCCCATAGTAGAGCTACTGTCGAGTAAATTGATAGAAAAGTTAATGTCATTATAACAGGTTAACTCGTTGGGATTGATGAGGACAGATGGTAGATGTGAGTCAATCATTTATTTTTTCTATTACAGTTTTTGCTTTCTAGCATGCACATACAATAGTCACACACACACACACACACACACACACACACACACACACACACGAATAAAAAAATTCCTGTCATTATTCCACACACAATACTTCACAATGACAAAGAAAAAACAGGTTTTTGGAGTGTGTTTTGTTAATTTCTAAAAAGAAAAAGAAAAAAAAAGATTTAACTATCCGATTTACATAAGTATTTACTAAGTACTTACTGTAGTCCTGATTGATTGACCATATTAGGTTAGATACAAAGATAAAAAAGGCAGATCATACATAGCCTAGATAGATCTTTTGTTCTTAAAACATATTTTATATAATAAAAGAACAAATCTTTTTTGGTTAAAGTATGATATAATCCTCAGTTTCAGTATTGTGAAGTGAATTGTCCACATTCAATCCACATCAGTGTTTTTTGTTACCAGTTTTATGCCATTTTAGCGAAATATGCAATGCTAGGACTAATTGCATGTTATGTGTTAGGAGCCCTATATCCAGATAAAATGTCAGGAGCAAAGAAACAGGATGACAGTGTACCTCCTGGTGGAAATTATACTTATACATGGACAGTAAAGCCAGAGTTTGCCCCAGCTCAGGGAGATTCAAACTGTCTGACTTGGGCTTACCATTCACATGTGATTGCCTACAAAGACATCTCCTCTGGACTCATAGGGGCCCTGCTGACTTGTAAGAAAGGTACACAACTCTCCTCCACCAAACAGTGGAGTTATTGCACATTACACTCATTCATGCTTTCCATTCACTTACAGCATGTGCCTATCCCAGTAACTGGAGGATGTACCAGCATGTGTTGGGAAATACTTTTTTATTTTGCTAATAAAGTGTTCAAATATAATTATTACATAATTTTGGTAAAATAATTAAACACATTAGACAATTCTAACATCCGAAACACAAAAAGACTATTAATCAAGAAACAAAATGTTTACAATTTCCTGTACCCAAATCTTTTTGTATGGATTTGGAGACAGAAATTTTGCTGAAACCTGGAGCATCACAACTTGGTTTTGCCCAGTGGGATTCATACCTATACTTAACTATTCTTCATATCCATGTTCATATTCATTTAGGATGCATTTTCTGTTCAATCCAAATAATAGATTTCAATTTAGTTATGTCTCTAATATCCATGGTCTGTTTTTATCAGGAATCCTGGAGCCTGTTTTCAAAGTGAACAATTCTCAGGTATCAGCAGGGGTTACCCACTTCCAGGTGCAAAGAACAGATGTGGAACAGGACTTCCTTCTTTTGTTTAGTGTGGTGAATGAAAACCTGAGCTGGTATCTAGAAGAAAATATTCAAACTTTCTGTTTGGATCCAGCTAATGTCAGCTCCTCTGATCCAGATTTCAAACTCTCTAATCAGATGAATGGTAAGTGTTTCTTTTTGTAACTTTGTTTGGAGGAGTTTTTCTGAATGCCATAAACAGAGGTAAAATTTAGAAAATTTATAATATCTTCAGGGCATCTTTCTTCATCCTATTTTTCAGCTATTAATGGATATATGTATGGAAACCTTCCTGGAATTGACTTGTGCCAGAACAAAAAAGTTTCATGGCATTTTATTGCCATGGGAAATGAGGTGGACATCCATTCAGTATATTTTCATGGACAGACATTGCTTGTACAAGGACATCGTGTTGATGCTGTTAGCCTGATGCCTGCCACCTTTATGACTGCAGAGATGAAGCCCTTAACAATTGGAAGATGGCTGCTGAACTGTCAAGTTAACAGCCATATGCAAGGTACATGTTCAGCTTTGAGGAAGTGTTTCTACTGGATAATACTATGCACAGCAAAGATACAGATTCTGTTCAACCCCTATACATTTTGGAAGAACAACGTAAAATGTTAATCTATCAGATTAATAGATTAGTTAGATCAGATTAGTTATCAGAAGATTAGACGATTAACTTACATTAACTTCAAGATTAGACGATTAACTTACATTAACTTCAACCCCTATACATTTTGGAAGAACAACGTAAAATGTTAATCTATCAGATTAATAGATTAGTTAGATCAGATTAGTTATCAGAAGATTAGACGATTAACTTACATCAGTATATCAAAATAAATATTTATATTGGGACAGTAAGTATATTATAAATCAAATAAGATATATGGTTAAAAAAATAGGTGTTTGAAGCAAATAAACAAATACTATATTTACCCAACAAATACTATTATTCTGAAAACAGCTTCATATTTTGGATGATTATTTCTCCTATATGATGAATACAGTAAACGGTCCGTCCATCTAGGAACCTCTAGGAACCATCTAGGAACCTCTGTAGTCCAACTAGGGACCATGCAGGCCAGTGGTGACCATTGTATTTATTCCCATTTGTATGAATTTATAATACAGGAATTTGGGGCTTCCTTAGAACAAATTACTGCATCAGTGGTGGTTTTGGCACTGTTGGCAGGTACTAAGTCCTACTGGAAAAGAAAATCAGAGACTTCATGAAGATTGTCGGCAACTGGAAGCAGGGAGTGCTCTAAAATCTCCTCCTAGACGGCTGTGGTGACTTTGGCCTGATAAAACACAGTGGATTAACACCAGCAAATGACATGGCACCCCAAATCTTTATAGACTGTGGAAACTTCAAACTGGACTTCAAGCAACTTGGATTTTGTCTTTCCACTTTTTATATACTGTAGACTTTGAGACTTTAATTTTCCAATTACAACTTACTTCCATATAAAAAGAAGACTTTAAAACACTGAGCTACAGTCCAATTATTTTTCTCATTAGCTCAGGTAACATGCTTCTGATGTTGTCTCTGGTTCAGGAGTGGTCTGATTTTAGGAATGCAGCAGTTAAAGCCCATTTTTCTGAAGACGACTGTGCGGTGTGGCTCTTCATGTATGCATAGGACATTGAGTTATGGATTTCTGCTGATACGAACACACCTTGTTTCTATTAACATTTATGAATGCAAATAAATCACAATAGGAGCTCACATGTATTATACAAAAAAATAGACATTGCAGTGCACCAGATACCAATTATATACAATATTCTCAGTGTGTAAGTGAATGCATAAAATGTCTAAACCCCGGTACATTGTATGTGTGTGCACGTGGGGTTACAGGAGAAATGAGTCAGCCCCACTGTTTTCAATGAGTCAGTCCAGAAGCACAATGATAGCAAATGGGTGTCCTGTAAAGCTGTCCTGATAATCCTAATTTTGGAAAATCCTCAACAAAACAGAGTTCACAGTCCAATACCGTGGAACACAAAATGGCATCTGGGGTTCCCCTCGTGATTTAAAGGCGCAGAGAAAACATTGTTACCGTACATTTAAAATTTCACTGTGAGATTCATTTCCTGAGGCAAAGTTACAGTTTTTGGCCACATTATGGCAGTTTGAGGAAAGGGGACAGAGATTTAGTCAAGTGGATTGGTGTACATTGCATGTTTGTGTCAAAGGAATATAGGACTCACTTTGCCAGACTTAAGAACTAATCCGAATTACGAACATGCTCCCGGAACGGAACTTGTTTGTAAGTGAGGGACTACCTACCTATATGTGAAATTCTCCCTAGATCACCCCTGTTGCTTGTGCACCTTTTCATACCACATTTTCCCCTTTAATTAAACTTATGATACTGAATATTAAATATTTCATGAATATTCATGAACATATCGCCTTTTGTGGCTGTGAAGGGTGTTGATGATCATCTTCTGGAAAACTGTCAAGTCAGCAGGCTTTTATTAGCATTACATTTTTGTATTATTTCAAAACTTTACCCAAGTATACATGGAGTTTGACCTCATCACGTAGGGCCTCATATAGCAGCTAGACAGTTAATCTTAATAATGTTAGATATCTCTTCATTAGTCCAGTTTAATGTCCTGTACTTTTATATGTACATGGAGCTGCTATTAATATAAAGGACAATCTCAGAACCTCCGGGAGATGTTGGAGGTCTGCTATGATGTCATGCTGGATAGATTAATGTTGTTTGTGTGCAGATGGTATGCAGGCGATGTTCAATGTTTCACTGTGTGCTGGCAAGACAGATTCTGTCACGTCTCTAAATGGGACATTAAGGAAGTACTTCATTGCTGCTGAACTCATTCAGTGGAACTACGCTCCATCAGGAGTAGACAGCTTGACTAATATGTCATTGACTGATCCTGAGAGGTATGGAGCTTAACTAGTTTCTTTTCAGTTTTTGTTTCTATGTATAATGACATTATATCATCATAGTGCTAAACTTTGATGACTGCCTGTACAGTTTTTGTGTAGAATTTCCTTCTGCATCATTCAAAGATACATGCTATACACTATCAACATCCTCTCTATTTTTTCTTTTTCTTAGCCAATCAGAACTGTATTTCAGGAAGAATAGCGGACATCTTGGTGGTCAATATACAAAGGTGGTATATAAAGCTTACACTGATGGAACATTTACAGAAAATATCGTCAATGATGCACACTTGGGAATACTAGGTAGACAGACAATCCTCCAAAAAATTTCCACTGATTATGCATTTTTTACATAAATGTTAGCCAATTATATGTATAATGCATGAGGTGAATAAAAATTCTCTTCAGGTCCGGTACTAAGAGCTGAAGTTGGGGATACTATAGAGATCACATTTATGAACAAGGCTGATAGAAATTACAGCATCCAACCCCATGGCCTTCAATACACAAAGTCATCAGAGGGAGCTCGATATGAAGATGGTGAGAAGGCAATGATTCGGAACCACAACCAATAATCTTCTACTTTCACTGCGCAGTTACATTTTGCTAAGTAATTCCAAATGGTTGTCAGGTACACACCTGGAGATGCAAGTGAGGGTAGAGTTTAATGAAATAATGGAAAAAAACAACAACCCACAAATATGTATGAGAAGAGTCAGACTGTAACTACATTTATGCATTTGGCAGACGCTTTTAGCCAGAGCAACTTACAATTTTTTATTATTATAATTTTGTTAAATCTCATTACACATCTGAGCAGTTGAGGGCCTTGCTCAAGGGCCCAACAGTGGCAACTTGGTTGTTGTGGGGTTTGAACCTGGGATTTTCTAAACCATAATCCAATGCCTTAACCACTGAGCTACCCCTGTCCTGAAATTTAAATGACTGATGTGAATTGTGGGAATCTGTCCACTAGGCAGTAATTTTATATATTTTGTAGTTAATAAGTAAAATAGAAATTGTGATATAACAAGTGACTTTAAAAAAATAAATATATGATTCGGAGATCGAGTGTCAATCTAATTTAAAAAATTACATTTAAGTATTTATTTTATGGAATCATATTTTATTATGATTATATATATATATACAGTCCAATTATTACAGTCGGTAGACAAGTCTCTTTAGTGTCTTGCGTTTTTAGAACTGTGACCTTAAATGCCTACTTTCTGTAAGCTGTTAAGGTCTTAATGACCTTTCTACAGGTGCATGTTAATTAATTGATTATGGTCAATTGAACATGCATGGAAAACATTGTTTAAACCCTTTAAAATGAAGATCTAGGACGTTTCTTTTTTTGCTGAGACTATATATATATTTACCTAGACTATATATATAGTATATAAAATGGTATATATATATATATATATATATATATATATATATATATATATATATATAGTATATAAAATAATATATATATATATATATATATATATATATATATATATATATATATATATATATATAGTATATAAAATGGTATATATTTATATATATATAATTTTTTTTTTAAAGCATTTTTACTTGACCCTCAGGCACAGAGAAAAATGGATCTCATGTGCAGCCAGGAGAATCCTTCAACTACACTTGGCATGTGCTAGAGGGTCCATCTGACAGTGACCAGGCCTGCATTTCTTATTTGTATTTTTCCTCCAGTGACCCCATCAGAGACACCAACTCTGGCTTATTTGGACCTCTGCTTGTGTGTAGGAAAGGTGCACTGAGCTCCAATAATACCCAGGTATATATATATATATATATATATATATATTTTTTTTTTTTTTTTACAGTTTCCTGTATATACAGTACCATGGTAAGTAAATGATATGCCTTTAAGAAGGAAAACATTTTCAATGTATACTGTATTTCAACAGTTTGTCAATTATTAAATTATAATTATAGAAAAATGTGGACAAAGAATTTTTCCTGCTTTTCACTATGATGGATGAAAACCTGAGCTGGTATCTGAGCGAGAATATTCAGACATATGGGACAAATGAATCAGATCCAGAGAATCAGGAATTTCAGGACAGCAACATGATGCATGGTAGTCTACACATAAGCATTACACAACCCAAACAACTAATTTTAATTTTCATTGCAAAAATCTGTTTTTTTTTTTTATGATTTTAAATTGTTTTTAGTAATTACAGTATAAAAATATATAACATTTCATCCTAGCTAATTTTATTTATGTGTGTAATGCAGTGGTAAATGGCTACATGTATGGCAATCTACCAGGACTGGAAATGTGTAAGGGTGACCAGGTCAGATGGTACATCCTAGGACTTGGCACAAATATGGATATACATGGGGTTTACTTCCAGGCAAACTCTTTCCGCAAAGACAGTACCACTCGTGACACCCTCTCTGTGTTCCCACACACTACTGTCCGGATTTCCATGCAGCCAGATACAACTGGTCAGTCATGTCTTTGGTACATTTGCTTATACTATAGTTTTACTTTGTTGTTTTTTCATCTTCTCCCATTAGGGAGATATAATGGCAAATTTTTATTTTGACACAGGTTTTATTGCCAGTGGATTCAATCGATTAACAACTGACACTATATACTGTATAGTACACTGTATACATAATTTGTCTGGGTTTTTCAGTTTCTTTCTATTGTTCATTGAAGCTGATAGCTGGAATGCCCATAAGTGTAAATAGGTAGAGGTGGCATGGTGGCATAGTGGCATAGTACTTGTGGTTTCACACCTCAAGGGCCAAGGGATAGAAAGCCTTCTTCAGGTCTGTGTGCGGGAGTTTGCATGTTGTCCATATGCTTGGTAGGTTTCCTTTGGGTACTACTGTTTCCTCCCACAGTCCAAAGACTTGCCATTTCCTAATTCCCCACATTGTGTGCACAAGTGTGTTAGTGTGTATACGTGTTAAACGATAGACAACATAAACTGAAGATGATGTACGCTTATTAATCTGAATGGCAAATCTATGTTTGATGAAACCCACCCTAATGCTTCACAATAGATTTCCACAGAAAGATTAAAACAAATTAAAAGAACGCTGTAATCAACTATATTAAAACACAGTGGTGAGGTCAAGAATGAATAAATGACAACTGCAATTGAAAGCCATAAGAAATTAGTCAATTTTAAAATATCACACTCTGTCAAATGACAACATAAAACCTGAATGAAACCTGTTTGGAATCACATTTTCATGTAAGTTTAAAGACAGCTGGGAAAAGACGGGGATAATACATGGTCTGCTTGGGATTTTATTTTGACTATGTCTAACAGTTTTTAGTAAATAATAGTAAATAATAAAACTAATTTGAGACACTAAACTAAGACACCTGTGAAAAGAGATAGGAAGCCCTGGTTTAGTGTCTATGATTAGTTTTATTACTTAAGGTCCCATGTTTAATTAGTCATAAATATGTTTTGTTTTGTTTAGTTTAGCACTGTTTGGATTAATCCTGTTTAAGTAGCTGTTTGATTTATTGCTGGCTAAAATATTGTTCTGTTCATGTTTCTGTTTTATGTTGTTAACTACAATGTTACCATCTGCACATAAATTGCGAACCCCATTATTTTCTATAAACCTTTACCAGAAATGGTAATTTTGATATTGGGTTGTAATTATTATTATTAAGTGGTCTAGTCCGGATTGGGCTTTTTGATAAGAGGTTAAAAATGTAAATGTTTAAGTCCCCACATGGTGCTTCATCAGTCGAGGGGCCCTGCGGATATAGGATTTGCTGAGTCTGTCAGCTGGGCAGCTCTATGCCAGAGGTCTGCTTCTGAACAGGTCTGCTGTTTGTAATTGGGAAAAAACTCTGTGCAGGGGATGGGGGGTGTTGGGCATGATGGACAGCAGTTTGTTCATAGACCCCATAGAGTCCAGCTCAAATCCAAGCACTGAACCAGCTCTGCAGACAACTTTGTCCAAGAATGTGGCATCACTGATTTATAAGGCTACCTTATATGCTAACAGTAGCAGCAAGTTGCGGTGGAAGTAGCCTAGATGTACCAGAGGTTTACACCGACTTTCTCCTAGTAGGTAAACTGCAGAGGATCAAGTGCATGATAGACCCGAAGTCTGTGGAGATAGAGAAAACGTCATTTTAAGGCCAAGTCAGAGAAATTAATAAGCTCTTTGGGGACTGTAATGTCTCTAATGTGTATAAGAGCATTAGTTAAACCTACTGGCTTTGGTGGTTCATAGATTGTATGTGCATGTGTGCCTGATTGTGTATGAATACAGGACTTTTTGAAGTGAGCTGCAAAGTTAGTAACCATTACATGGGAGGCATGAAGCAACAGTACAGAGTAAAGAACTGTGGCCAGAGCTTGTCTGCTCCACCCTCTGCTCCCACAGCACATTACTACATTGCTGCAGAAGAAGTAGAGTGGGACTACTCACCAAATCGCGACTGGGAGCTCCAGCTCTTCAACACCACAGAGGAGAATAGGTATATACAAACACACATACAGAAAAATCAATTATGCAAGCCAACAGAAATGGCTTGAAGACCAACATTGTTAACATTGATTTAGTTTTTTTTTTATGTGATCAGGAAATCCTTGTAAATTGGAATCACCCTGTAAAGTCTACTTTTTCTAATATAGAAGCTACATGGATGTAACACAAAACGTTTATCTGACACATGTACAGACATGTCTAGACATGTCAAGATGCACTTAACTGAAATGTTTACAAAAATCGTAAGCTTTGTCTTATTATTGTGGCAGTCTTTATCTCACTTGTTATGTATATTCTGCTTCTTAGTCCAGGCAGTGTTTTTGTAGGGACTGGTGAAAACAGACTCGGCTCCAAATATAAAAAAGTGGTTTATAGAGAGTACACTAATGCCACCTTCATCACCAAAAAGCAGCGGAAGTCTTCAGAGAAACATTTGGAAATACTGGGTACAAAGATATAATTCTCTCACTGTTCTAACAGCTTATGTTGCTCTTAATTAATTGTCACTTTGTATGACTGTCATCTGTGAACCAATCACTCTGTCTACACACTCTGTGTGTGTTGGGGTATTTTGTTAGGTCCACTTATTAGGGGAGAGGTCGGTGAAGTTCTTCAGATTACATTTCTTAATAAGGCTAGTCGTCCATACTCTATCCAGCCTCATGGGGTGAAGACTTCACCTCAAAAGTCAACGCCTGTTTTGCCTGGTGAGGAATCCACATCTTTATAATGAGTGCTTTCAACTTACAGCATTGTGGTATTTAGTAAATACACTTTTGTATACAGTACTGCCTTGCCAAAATAAAAGTTGCTTACTTTTTTTGGATCACTTTTAGCTTTGATTATGGCATCCATTCACCAGGACAATGTTTTGGCAACTGAGATCTTGTATTTATGACAGAATAACTACTCCATATGGTCTTCTCCAAAAACTTTTAATGGGGTTAAGGTCACAACTTTGTGGTGCTCAATTCATGCTTTAAAATGATTCCTTAAAATTTCAGAACCATGCTTTCACTGGTCATTTAGTAAGTCAGCTGACTTCATTTTATTACCAGTACCAGTAGAACTGCTTCCAGATGCTTGTATAGTAGGCATGAGTGGTGCATCACTTCAGGTGTTCCCTTCTCACTCTGATGCATCCATCAAAAAGCATAGCTCTAGATGACAGACCACATGAGCCTTTTCCATTTCCATGTCCAAATCTTAATGCTATGTAGAAATATTACCTAATGGTGGCCAAAAAAGTATTAAGAAAAAAGCAAATTTCTATTTTAATGACATTTGTATAATGTAAAAATAATGACAATCAACATAATAAGAACAATTTGTAATTGTATAAAATACATTTGCTGTACAACAGAACTATAATGCATGGCATTTGTTGTCTTAATACTTAACAATGATTAACCAAATTCCAGTAATTTCTGTCTCCTTAATTGTTGTTTTTTGCTTGATGCAGGCCAGTATTTTGACCCTTCTAAAACACTGTAACATCTTCTCCATAACCACATGATATGTCAAAATACTTTTATTTGGTCAGGCTGTATATATACTTAGTGATTTCTCTGATAAAAATTATCACAGTTGTAATTACAATCCTATGAATTCTAGGTAGTAATGAAAAATACATACATTTGGACACAACAAAAACATTTTCAATTAAATAATGATGTAATGATTGACTGCAGGAAACATGACTATGTACCGGTGGATTATTCCAGAAAGTTCTGGCCCAGGATCCTCCGATCCAAACTGTACCACGTTTGCCTACTACTCTACTGTGGACTTCATTAAGGTGATTATTAACAAGTACAGTATATATGAGTTACTTTATAATTTGGGCTACACTTCTACATATGAAAATAAATACAAAAACAATGTTTTTTTTCTCAACAGAAGAAATGGTGGTTCATGTTAGTTAATATTTTTAGTAAAACATATTTGCTATTTAAAAAACTTAAACATTAGCAAATCTTTCTAACTGATTATGTACACTACTACATATTTAATAGGTAACATAGCTGACAATTTTTTTTTTTTTTTACTTTTGACCCGGAATGTCAGGACTTGCTTGGCTGTCTGCTTTTTTATTTTCAAAAAGAGTTTAACATCAATATTTAAACAAAAAATTTTTAGTCCATAATGTCATAACGAATCTGTAAACCATAACAGTATACATTATGTGATAGTTGATCAGTTAATATGCTCAGTGACAATGAACTATTACAGAGAACATAATTGAAAAATGAAACAAGACTTACCACAGTGTGTTTAAAATGAATGCCACAGAGAAGAAGAAAATAATTTAATGCTGGTCACTTGGAATTTAAAAAAATAATTTTGAGTTACAGGACAGGGTTCTGTTAGTAACTAAGTTGACTTTGGGATTTTAATTTGGCAAATAATTTCATATATTTTAAGTATTAAAAGGAGAAAACTAGTTATTTTTTAGTCTTTAGACTTTTTAAATAAATTTCAATAAATAGGTGTTGTTAAATCAGATTGTTTTGATTCATGATTTTGGAACACTCTACTGCAAAAGCAGACAAGACAAAAATGGTCAGTTTGGTAACATTATGATTAATTTCAAGCGAAATGAAGTAAAGGTTGCACATACTGTTTGTGAGATATTATGACATCATTTTTCCTAATTAGTAAAATATATTTTTAAGAACATATTTAGAATAAATATACTTATCATAAATATACAAACATGGAAAATACACAAAATACAAAAAATACATATCGCTATATATCATGTTTAGCAGTGATCAGTCACATAACATGTCTACACGGGTGGTTATAGACTAAAACCAAAATAATAACATATGGTTTAAGAAAAACACAATGTATGTTTAAGTAATAATTGTCAATATTATATGTATTATTAGCATTATTATGGAAAATAATTGTTATTCACATCTAAATTAATGAATATGGTAAAGAAATTAAACATGGGGGATGGGGGGGTGGCTCAAACTTTGGGTGTGATGATGTGATTTCTACAGAAATTTGGCAATATAGTGTATGTAACAGAATTACATACACATTATCTGAAGTCCTTATAAACTTTTATTTCACATTATGACCTGATCATGATGTGAAAACTTTAATGTTAGTTGCTGGATGGTGTTTTTTTGGTTTTAGGACACAGTCAGTGGACTGATTGGACCACTGGTGGTCTGCAGGAAAGGGACCCTAAATCAGGCGCGGCAAAGACTGGATGTGGATGGGGAGTTTGCAATTCTTTTCTTTATCTTTGATGAGAATATGTCATGGTACCTTGAGGAAAACATTCAAACCTACTACAACAGTTCACAACCTCTGATCAAAAATAGTGACTTTGTGGAGAGTAATAGAATGCATGGTAAGATTTAACCCCTTAATCTTTATATTTTTGACTACTTAGTAAATGACCAAAATCCTTGATGTCCATTTTATAGCTTTTAAATCTTTACTACTATTTCACAATACTTAAAACTGTGCGTCACCAGACAGCATTGTGCTTTTCCTCTTTCTCAGCAATTAATGGAAAGATGTATGGAAATCTTCAGGGAGTGGAAATGTGGCAAGGCGAGAGGGTCAACTGGTATCTAATTGGAATGGGCAGCGAAGTGGATCTACACACAGTGCATTTACATGGTCAGACCTTCATTTACAAGGTGATAATGAAACACAACAGGTTATGATTGTCACAGCTATTGAGATGCCAATAAATACCACAGACCTTTAAACGAAGAAACTAGCCAAATGTGCACTTGTAAGTCTTTCTTCATTTTTCTCTCATGGAGTAGACAGACCTGCCGCACCGGGCCGATGTGTTTGACTTGATTCCAGGAACTTTTCAGACACTGGAGATAATAGCAGACACTGAGGGAATGTGGCTGCTGCACTGTCATGTGGATGATCACATCCTTGCAGGCATGGAGACCACTTACACCATCAGGAGATCAGGTGAAAAAATAAACTTTCTTGCTTATTATGGCTCAGTGGTAGTCTTCTCACCTGCCATGTCGATGACCTGCGTTCAATTCCCAGTCAGGATGCAGGGCATCCTTAGTGCCAGCCCCAAGTCAGACATGCGTATCAGACAGTCTGCTGTAACAATTCCTTAATAGAAGCAGCCAGTTTCACTTTTTTTCTTTTTCTCTCAGATCTCTTTTTAAGCACGAAAGAGGGCAGATTGTGATTTATTACTGCTAGAAGGCCAGTTTAAAATTTTTTTTTTTTAATTTCACAATTGTTTTATGCTTTATATGATTATGTGTTTTAGGTGCCAGTGCTCTAACTCAACACCTGGGCGTTGTCTTCATCTCTGCCTTTTTCTCCAGCATTGGACTAAAGTGATATTAGCTTAAGTATACTTCAACAATTTTGTAGATTTTATAGGTTTAGCTAAAATAGCATACATATATCTATTTTGTTTTAGTCATCTATAATAAACCACAATCTTAGTTACAGTCATTAACTTACAAATTTGAAAAACCTTCATATTTTCTTCAGCCAACTTTTTTTTGGTAAAGATCAGATGTTGCATTACTGTTGGCACATTTAATTAAAAGTCACACTTAACCTAACACTATGATTCAATATACACCATCCCACTCAGCACAACATAAGCCAAATTAAATATTCTTACAGAAGTGCAAACTTAACTGGTAACACATGTTTGTAAAGTTTTGCACAAATATAACAGAACAAAGTACTGTACTCAAATTGACAATTTGGTACATAGAGGGGCCAAAGAGAGAGGAAGAAGGCAGCAGATAAGAGGCCAAGAAAGAGCAAGAAACAAGAAAGAAGTTTACAAATTAACCTCATTCCCTCCTAAATTTCACTTTGGTAATCAGGATGGACGAAGATGGTTCCCTAATCTGTGGCTTGCCTGGGCTTGTGTTTAGAGTTTAATCGTTTTAGCTGTTTAACTAAAATATGACAACAGTCCGTTGAAATCTATAACATGACTTTTCTGTATCCTACAGAGCCCTGCTATTACATTTCTCCTTTAAAGAAATAAAGAGTTGCCTGATTATTGCATTAGAACTGAATCAACATGCATGGGCAGAACTTAGTAAGGTTAAATTATGTATTATGTAAATGTTAATGTAAGTATTAGTTAGTATTAGTCATTACTTTTAAATGACATAGAGATCTTACAAAACATAAAGCAAGATGTGTGATTGTGATGAATTATAAAATGTACAGTACTGTGCAAAAGTCTTGGGCATCCAGTTTTTTTTCTTTTTAAAACTTTTTAAAGACTATATTGTTGCATCAGTGCAAAAAAATCTGATTTCCAAACATTCCTTTTTTAACACAAAATGAAATGTAACAGAAAAATATTTGGATGCCAGAAAATAAAGCAGTATATTATATAAGAAACCACTTTTTGGACAAAGAACTAAATGTAAACTGCTGAGTTGTGCATGCAAAAAAGAAGCATGTGCAACAAAGTGCTTAGAAGAACTGTGGGTGTGAAAGATGCTCATTAAACTTACTAGATAATTTCCTTATAAAGCTGCACAAATTGTACATGAGAGTAAAATCCTCAAAGCGTTGTTGTTCCAAATACTGACTTTACTTTATTGATTACTGTATTCTGGGCTTTATGGTATTTTTACCTTCTAATAGCATTTCTATAGCATAATCTATAGCATTTATTAGCATTTGCTCTATAGCGTTTATTTGCACGTGTCTAAGGCTCTGGCACAGTACATTATAAAACAGTTAGTTGCAACCAAGAAATTTGATTAGCACAGTGGGGAAATTATTATTAATGTCATGGGGACATTATTTGTTCCCATGCTGATTTTGTAAGTTTTCTCACTTACAAAGAAATAAAGGATTTTTTTTTTTATTATAGGTTTATTGTAAAGGATAGAAACGGAATATCAATCAAAAATGCAGAAGAAGCACATGACACAAAGGTTATAAATTGATTTGCATTTTAATAATAAAAATAAGTATTCGATCCCCAAGCAAAACATGCCTAAGTTCCCTGGGGAGAAACCCTTGTTGGCAAGCACAGAGGTAAGATGTTTTTTTGTAGTTGGTTACCAGGTTTGCACACATCTCAGGAAGGATTTTGGTCCACTATCCTTTACAAATCTTCTCTAAATATTTAAGGTTTCTTACCTGTCATTTATTGGTACCCTGTCTGTCTCTTACCCTAAGCCTCCTGGGATAGGCTCCAGGTCCCCACGACCCTAAATACAGGATAAAGCGGTATAGTCAATGAGTGAGTGAGAGAGTGAGTCCCTGTCGTTTGGCAACTCAAAGTCTCAGCTCCCTCCATAAAATTTTCTATAGGATTAAGGTCTGAAGACTGGCTAGGACACTTCATGACCTTAATGCGCTTCTTTTCGAGCCAGTCCTTTGTTGAATTGGTGGTATGTTTTGCGTCATTGTCAGGCTGAGAGACCCATCCACAACCCATCTTTAGGAGTTTCTCATCCAAACTTTTACAATGCATAGCCTCATCCATTGGGCCTTCAATGAGGCTAAGTTGGCCTGTGCCCCAAAGCATGATGTTTGCACCTCTGTGCGGTGTTCCTAGGGTCATAATCAGCATTTTTCTTTCTTTAAAAATGGCTAGTCAAGTTGATACCAAAAGAGCTCAATTTCGGTCTCATCTGACCATTTTTTACCTTTACTTACCTTTACTTTATCTTTTTCTGGACATTGGAAAACTTCAGACAGGCTTGTGAATGTGCCTTCTTGATATGCATTGGCTGGGCAAAATAACTGGTAAAATAAAATAAAAAAATCATATTTTGACTTATTGACTTTTGACTTAAATTATTTGATCATGAAGTTGATTTCCATTCTTTAGAATTAATTAATTTTTAAAACATAAACAACAACAACTTCATCATCATCATCATCATCATCATCATCATCATCAACAACAACAACAAAGGATATCACCAGCCAGGGTCTGTGGTAGGGTGAATTATCATATATTGAAAATTCAAAGACTTGGCATTGTTTACAATTCCCTGCCATTATTAAAACTACATATCCTGACACACAATACATTTCTGAAGTTGTATATATATTGCAAAAAGAGTGGTATAAAGTTACCCAACAGCAATGTGAAAAACTGGTGTAGAGCATGCCAAAAACACATGAAAACTGTAATTACAAATCTGAGTTATTCCACCAAATACTGATTTCTTAATGTTATTTAGCCAAATCATTTACACAATTTGTTTAAAAATTATTAAAGTTCTGCAGATACTGCACAATCTTGGGTCATTTTTATGTGTTGTCATTTAAATATACACTCTACATAACAATAGTTATATTTTTAATTTAGGAGAAATATTGTTAGCAGTTCACAAAAAAATTTACAAAACTGTTTTTCCCACCAATACATGCATCTGTAAAAAAAAAAAAAAAAAGAAAGAAAAAAACATAAGAAACTAATTATGCTGCAGTGGTCTCTTAGTTTTCCAAAGCTATATATATACACAGTATATATTTTTATAAATATAATTTACTTTATTTATTTATTTATTTATTTATTTATTAACCAATAATTAAACTTTGATGATAATTTTCTTTCACTTTCTTTCTAAATCTCTTGTATTTTCTATTATATTTGAATAGATAAAACACTTTTTTGTCAAAACAAACTTATAGAAGTGCTCTAAAGTCTCAAACAAAATCAAACATATATCCTAATATTGGTTTACTAGGTTACTTAGACTTTTTTGGTTTGTTAAGTCAAGTATATAAGAAAAAAAAGGTATATATTTAGATGTCATTGAAGACCAATAGTGACTCAGAAATAAATTCTAAATTAATAAAAAAATCAGGTTAATCCTTATCTTTCCACCTCTTTCCACCTATTTTGTGTGTCTGTTAGCAGTTATGCCATAGCACAGTTGAATTCCTGGATCTGGATTATTATTATTATTATTATTATTATTATTATTATTATTATTACTTTTAGCATATATTCTCAGCTCTGTTAGGCAAAATATGTTAATACTATGATAAAATATTTGTTATGAGGTAAGTTAATTAATATTTTCTTTTACATAGGCAGGTGTGTTTTAACTTTGAGCTTGCATGTTTTACTCTCGCAAATACTCTTGCAAAAAAAAGTTGTAAAATTTGACTAGATTACAAATTACCTCCAAATTGACCATGACAAAATTTTCATTGCAGACCAATATGCTTTTAATAATAATTATAATTAAAAAAAATTTATTATACCTAAACTGATTATTTATTAGCAATTTAGCACCCATTCTTCCTGGCATATTTTCTTCACTGTAATTCAGATCTAGAACTGACCAGGACCATTGACCAGCTGAAAAGTAAAGTTTCATCTCTCCTTTAGTCTGACAACAAGATAAGCTTCTGTGGATGAAAAGTCTTCGTCTGGATTTTAGGATGAGGTTTGAGAAAGTGCCTTGTCCATAGTGGTTCTGGACATGTAGTGGCCAATCCATGTGTGAAAAATGTTGTCTCATGCTACATGAGCCATTCTTTTACAATTTGAGTACGGTGAATCCTGGCATTATCATCTTGGAATAGGCCTGTGCCATTAGGGTAAAAAATCTACTGATGGAAAATCCTGATCATTCAGTATATTCAGGTGGTCAAACATCCTCATTTTTTGAACACATAATGTTCCTGAATCTAGACCTAACAATGCCCAAACAGGCTTGTACGGTGTTGTTTCAGAAATAAAAGGCTACTCATTGCATCAGTTAGAGTTGAATAACCTATTGCCAGTTAACCCATATTAATCACTGCAGTAATTATGCAATGGAAGGCTCTTAACTTTAGTTTTTTTGGTTGGGTATGATGCTCCTTAACCATATTGAAGCATTTATTATATAAACATTTATTATTTATGAATATTCCCATTAAGACAAAATATGGTGTTTAGAGTTACTTGGACCTGGGTGGTTAAATAATTAAGCAATCAGCATGTCAGGTTTGGAATTTTTTAATACTCTAAAAAAGAGCATATTGCAATAAAAACACTGACCTGCGTGTATTTTTCATTTGTTATTTAGAAAATTCTGATCAATTTTAGTTGGGTTGAATACATTTGCAAGCAACTTAATGGAAAAACATAAATACCTATGTTACACTCAATGGTTGCTTTATTATGAACATGTGCACATTTATGCAACTATCCCAGCAATCAAACATGTGGCATTTAAATTTACTTTATAGCATTTACCTGACTCCTACTGTATATATAGAGAAACATAAGTAAGGGCTTTTTAGTCTATTTCTAAACACATCATATTCTAATATTTTAATCTCAGTGGTTGCAGGAACCCTGGAGCCTATCTTAGGGGACTGGGGAGGGGGTACACCCTGGATGGAGTGCCAACCCATTGCAGGGCACACACACTCACACAATCCATTGGGAATTAAGACATCATTTACCCTAATCTGCATGTCTTTGGACTGTGGCAGGAAACTGTTGTTTTATACCCTTTTCACTCCACACTCAGAATGTCGAGTCCAAGAGTGATGGTGGAAACAAATGGTTATCGTTTAGAGGACCCGAGGAAGATGCCCTTACAAATGTATAGTGCCAAGCTATAGTGGCTTGTGTGAAAGTTGGTGGTAATGAACCCCTTTTCAAGGATTCATTAAACACAGATAAAAGCAATGGTGCCAGTTTACCAATAAATATTTTATAAAATTCAATTGAAAACCCATTAGGGCCTGGGGCTTTATTAGACTGCATAGCTGTAACAGCATTTAATACTTCTTCAACGGAAAATGGGGAGTACAATTGCCCGGCAATATTAGTATCAATAACAGGGTTTGAAAGATTATGAAAAATTCGTTCACTTTAGCTTTGTCCGTAGGAAATTCTGACTTATATAAAGAAGCGTACTATGCTTTAAAGATAGAATTAATTTCCAAGGGATCTGTGGTAATCGTGTCATAAGTGTTTTTAATACTAGGTATTAAACGCAAAGTGGCTTATCGTCGTAGCTGATGTGCCAACAAGCGACTTGCCTTGTCGCATATTCATAATATAAGCCACGACTGCGTAGTAACAAGCGCTCTGCCTCTTTCGTTGACATTAAATTAAATTCTGCTTGCAAATCAAGACGCTGCTTCAGTAATTCTGGAGAAGGGTTGAGTGCATAACTTTGATCAGGGTTACTAATCGCAGATGTAAGTTCTTTAAGCCTGGCATTATTCTTTTTATTAGCAAGAACAGAATAAGAAATAATTTGACCTCTCAGGTAGCATTTAAGTGTCTCCCATAGCAGAGAATATGAGACTGAATCGTTTTGTTTGAAGGACAAGAACTCCTCAATAGAACTTAAAATGAATTCACAAAATTCTTTATCTGCCAGAAGAAGAGAGTTAAATCTCCAAAGTGGTGGGCTACGTTTATAGGTAGAAAGTTGAATATCCATTGGCAGAGGTGAATGATCAGATATTACAATTCCAGAATAGTCAGAAGAATTAACACATGAATTAAGAGTTCTGTCAATAAAAAAGTAATCAATCCTGGAATAAGAATGTGAGAAAAAAAGAAAAAAATTTTATTGATGGGTTGCGAAATCTCCATGGATCAATAAGATCGTTCTGTTTCATAAAATCTGAAAATATTTTAGACATAGATGATGAAGTCAGATTACGAGGATTAGATCGATCCAAGATGGGATCAAAAACACAATTCAGATCTCCACCAAGGATCAGCAAATGGGTATCCAAGAAGGGGATGTTACTCAGCAATCTATTAGCGAATTCAGCATCATCAAAATTTGGGGCATATACATTTACCAACAAAACTTTTTTTTGCATTAGGGTACCAGCAACAATGATATATCTACCATTCCTATCAGCGATAACATTGGTCGATGAGAATTTAACTTTCTTATTAATGAGAATGGCAACTCCTCTAGCTTTCGAATTAAAGTTTAAGTGAAAGACCTGACCTACCCAAGGGCTATATAACCTATAATGATCTTTAATGCGAAGATGAGTCTCCTGTATAAATGCAATATCAGAATTTAGACAATTCAAGTGTGTGAAAACCTTAGATTTCTTAACAGGGTTACCCATACCTCTGACATTCCAACTAATGAATCTAAGAGGCATGCCTGACCCAGCAATGCTGGGTATCTCCTGTTTTCAACACAAGATTTGCAATAAGGCTAGCTCCCCACACAGTGGCACTAGTGGGTATGAGTGGCATTAGTTGAGTCATAAAACAGGGAAGAACGTGAATATAGAACATCTTAAGACATGCTGTTCACTTCCTTGTCGTAAGCAAAGAACTTCTGTTTAGGAGACACAGGAATTCAGAAATCGATAATTTGATAGAACATTAATGTGTATGCTGTTTCCCAACAGATAATTTACTAAAGGCAAGAAATCTAGCCTGACCCCGATGCTGAAGAGTGATACAACTCATTTAAAGAATGATGACCTGGCTCAGGTGTAGTAACTACGGCTATTAGGATCCAATGATTTGATTTATTGCATCGATTTAAAATGCTATTGAAAAGAAGCAAGGCAATTACAGTACTAAAAAAAATTATCTATTGAAAAAGTCTATAAATCAATTATCACAGTATTATCAAAGTGGATAAACAAATCATTCATGTTTTTAAACTAAGGTGTACATAGACCATCAAGCTGATTTCTCGGTAAATAATATTTTTATTAGTTCATCATTAAATTAATCATTGTCATCCTCAGAAATGATCAAATATCATACCCCAGTCTCTGAACAAGTTAGTCACATATCAGTTTGAAGAATGTCAAGGTAAGTTTTGGTGGTAGTGACCTATATTGTATAATATCAAAGCACATTAAATTCAAAAAATATTCAATCCATGGTTAAGAGATGCAAGTCTTATCATAGTAGAGTCAGTGGTATCATCAAATGTTGACAAATGTTCACTTTAACAATTATGTGCAGCCTAATGTTTACATTTCACAAACTGTACCAGGATAAAATACTAAGGTTAAAAGAACCAACAGACACTAACAATCAAGGAGTTGTGTCATCTATAAAAAAAACAAACAAACAAACAAACAAACATTGGCATCGCTTCAGAACTGACATTCATTAGAAACAGTTTGTACCTGGGCCTCCAACAATGAAAGTGGACCTTATATAAACTTAAACACCTTTCCTTTTATTCTAAACTTCCAGCTGCCTAACAATCATTATGACTGCAGATCAGTCCCTTCTAGCTGATATCACACAAATGAGGATGGGTTCCCTGTTGAGTCTTGAGTTCCTCTCAAGGTTTCTTCCTGTTGTCCTATCGTCGCTTTCGGCTTGCTCATCAGGAGTGTTGGGTGTAGAGTACTTGGATTACTTTTTTTTTTTCCAACTCTTTATTTTCCTACATACATACATACAGTACCACCTTTACAAGAAAGAGATGGACCGTAAATTAAAGTTCTTGGAAGTACTCTAACACAGTAAGTTTAGTTTATTGCAAAAAGGAACTCGAACCCCCCCCCCCCCATCCTTCTAACATTGATCAAATTGTTTGTGAAAGGTTCATAAAAAATAAAATAAAAGGCTTATTATACATGAGTAACATTTATAATCATAATATAATATAGAACTGGCTGGGACAGAAATTTAAATTGAAGCAAGGTGTACATGGACCATGAAATCAAAAAAGACATTATAAAATAAGTAATGAAATAAATAAATTAACATATAACAGTCTTGTGAAAGTTGCAAAAATAATATAAGTGGTTCCCAAATCTTTTTGAAAATGGGCAGTTTATCAATTAGTATGAATCTCAATTCTTCTTAGTGTAACATGTTTCCAAGTTCTCTAGCCCACATTTCAAAGGTGGGAACAGCATCAGATTTCCACATTTGTAAAATGAGTTTTTTTTTTGCATTGGATTACTTTTTTGATGTAACGAGTAATATAACATGTTAGGTCCGCCATTTATGTACTCAGTTATTTATTTTTTTATTTTTTTATTTTAATCCATTATTCAGACAATTTATGTAATTCATGAGCCAGACAGTAGTCATTCCGGTATTGTGTGTGTGTGAAAGTCGTCCTACAAGCCCTGCCCCCGATAGCCCGCTCCCCTCCCTCTGTTATTCTTGCTGTTATACCCTATCTCACCTATGCAGTTTGACTCGTGATGAGATGCAGTGTTAGCACTGTGAGCCACCACGAGTGACTGCCCAATGTTTCGCGCAGTTCTGCAAGGTTTGCGAGGACTGGCGCACGGCAAGATAAAAAAGTACTGTAATCACAAAACTCTCTGTGAATCATGAAAACTAAAACTAATTACTTTTATCAGAACGTAATGCTGTAATGTAACTGATTACTTTTTAATGACAGTGATTTTGTAATGTAATTAGTTACTTTAAAACGTAACGTCCCCCAACACTGCTCATCAGGGACAATCTGATTGGTTTGATTTGTACAATTTTTTTCAGACATTTCATACTTATTTCCATTATTGTTTTTTATTCTATAAAGCTGCTTTGCAACAACTACGATTGTTAAAAAAAACTTTTTAATTGAATTAAACTAAAGGAATGCAGGGGTGTGGCCATGTAAAGAGACATCAGGGGGGTAATACCAAAGCCACAGTACCCTCCCATAGACCTCCAGACTGCTGACCCCAAACCTATGCTACTGCTAAAAACACAGAACCAAAAATGCATTTTATAAATCTGTAGACCTAAACAAATAGCAGAGATAGGAGAATGTTTAACGTTAGACACGAATGTGCGTAAACAATACGCTGTAGTTACAAAAGCGCCTAGAAAAAGTGATTGATTTAAAGACGTAAAATAATAATCTATCTGTGTGTGTGTGTAATTAATTATGCAGGCTTTCTAGAATAATCCGTTCTTTTAAGGATTAGTGAGGCATTAATGCCCACTTTTGCCGGTAAACCCGCAGCAGGAGCGCACGAGCTGCACAACATGGAGCTTTTCTCATTCCAAAACTCGTCCTGCGTCCAGTTCCCTCAGCCACCATGTGATCTTGCTCTCTTGTATTTTTTTGAATCAAGAGTCAAGACTTAAAGACCCAAGAAATTACTTCCGAAATGATTAACTTGTAAAATGAAGTCGGAAAGAATGCAGACTGTAGTTAACTGTGCGATAAGGATGAGTGATTGTGCTGATCTTGCTCTGTTGAACGCTGATTGCGCGACAGGTCTTCAAGGAGAAAATGGGTTGTGCAACACGTAAAGAACTAGTCGAGACTGACATCATCACCAGAAGCTGAAAACTGATGACATGACAAAACTATAAGAGACTGAACTTACACTTTGGTCCCAGTGACATTTCCACAGGCTTACAAGAAAAGAAAAAAAATCCAGGGGAAAAGCCCTGACTAAGCCCATGTGTGTTGAACAAGCTGTTGCGTAAAGCTTCTTTCCTCACGCAGCATTTACGTATTAGAGCTGTTGTTTTTCCTGTTTCACACTGACAGTAATTTATTTTTTCCCTTGTTTGGATTTTTGCTTATCTGCAATTGAGTTGAAATATTGAACTACATATAATCTGTGTCCACTCGCAAGCAAATATGTTATGTTTTCGTCTTTAATATAATATAATATAATATAATATAATATAATATAATATAATATAATATAATATAATATAATATAATATAATATAATAATAAAGCAGATAAGTAAAAGTAAAATCTATCTTAAATCCACATCCCCCATGTCCATCAATAAATAATACGTTTGAATGCCTCATTTCTTCTACCAAGTTACTGTAGGCTTTACGAACGTGTGGCGCGTTACCTGTTAAACGATTATTGAGTGTCCTTCCACACTCACCAGTGATTGGTTGGCAGCCTCCACAGTTAGCCAATCAGAATCTGCCAGTGTTTTTCAGGCTTGTGCTCCTATAAATCAAAGCGATTGCCCAGATGGAATTTCTCGAGGGACGAGCGAGCAGAGAGAGGGAGAGCTTCGACCTGTTTCCCACAGGTAGGCTTTGAGCCCATAAATTACATTATTACAAGCATGGACTTTAAACTTTTTTTTCTTTTTTAAAACTCTGCTTTAAATGTTGTATTTGAAAACACCTATAAAAATTCATAATTCTTGAATGAATATACTGTATTTAAATTAAGAGCAAAATGTCCACTAAGTGGTAAAATATGTAGTAAAATAATAAGTAAAATATGTAAAAAAAACTTTAAAAAAAACTAATTGAGCTGAACTGATATGTTTATGTAAAAATCTTTAAATAGAATTAAGTACATTTAGAAACTTTTTTTGTTGTTGCAAAATTTACATATCAATTTGCAAAATGGGCAAAATTTATTTTGTTAAGTGTAGTTTAAAATAATCTTAAAGTTTTATGATAGATATAAGAAACTACAAGTCCAATGTTTAATTACAAAAATTCTAATGCCTCGATTGGTTAATATTAAAAATGTTAAGGCTATTTTAGCTGGGATATAAATAGGTGTGATGCCTTTTTATTGTTGTAACAATTTAAACATTTTTAAGTTTACATTTCCCCAAATGTATCTAATTCTCTGTCATTTGTTATAAATGACTGTCACTTCTCTTTTTCATTTACAGATCTGAGCTGGTGTGTGTACATCTGTCCTCTTGTAGTCCCATCCCTTGTTCACTATGGCTCCTACACTCTCCACTGCATTTGCTCGTCGCTGGTGGATGGCAGTTACAGCCATCATTGAGAACTTACTGTTTTCTGCTGTACTGCTAGGCTGGGGCTCCCTTCTCATCATGCTCAAATCTGAAGGCTTTTACTCCTATCTCTGCACAGAACATAGTAAGAACCCATGGTTGAGTTGATTATATATGTGTTAATGATAACCTTGCTTGGCTTATGTAGTATTGTAAATTAACAAACCAACACCTACTGTTTTGCATTTCAAAAAGCATGGAATGCATTGTGCCACAGCAATGCTAAACTGTTTTATCAGCTCATCAGCTGTAAACAACTTTTAAAAGCCCTTTGTGCTTTCTTTCATCACAGATGAAGAATTGGTTGGTCATCCATGAATCTGGAGACTTTTAGTCAGGGTTTCTTTATTTAGAATGCTATGTAGTTGTTTGGAGACAAAAAGTTACTCCATTGGGATTCAGTGACCTAACCAGTTCAGCCATAAATTGAGAGGCCTAAGGCTGTAAAATGTATGCAGCCTTAAATACTAATGTAGTGTTTTTTAACTTTGAAACATTCCTTTTTTCTGTTTGTGTGACATGGTATCAGGCTTATTGATTTTCTCTAAATAGATTTATTGACCTAAACATTAACCAGACGCCTCAGCAGGGTCTAAAGACTGAAACCACCTTGTTCCTGGAATATTCCTTTGTTCCACTGAATTTGAATCAATTAGAAACTCAATCCTGATAAATCACAAAAGTCATGCTAATGGCCACAAAAAGGTACAAAAGGACATTCTTGTGAATGGAAGCAGTTGAAGACATTAATTATGAGTGTTCTGGCTACAGCCACTGAGACCTGCCCTATCTCTTGTGGATAAAGGCTAAAATTTCAATCATGTTTTGCTGTCTAGATCCTACTGATTTAGGAGCCTATATTTAAACAAAATGCCTTTTTGTTATGTCAGAGACAGAGCTTTGATCAGTCTATATTTGCAATATCAAGTGTCAATCAAATACAAGGCCTATATAAACTGAAAATCAATCAAAGGTAAAGCCCTATTGCCTTTTTTTACATGATGAAACATGATGCTTGTGACATAGCCAGGGAGGAGTCTGATGTTCTAATAAACATTTTCTTTGGCATTGTAATATAATAAAAGGTCTCCAATGGTGCAAAGTATAAGTACTGCAAAAACATCAGAGTGATACAAGCCTTTGCCCTCGTCTTGAGCAGATCTGAGTGCAAGGTGGCCTCATGTACCATCTGTTCCTGATTTTTATCAGATCTGGCCAGCACAATGTTCTGGCAGTGAATATGAAAGGACACTATCAGTTCTCACTTTCCTAAGTTTTACTTTTTTTTCTTTAGCTTGCTACCTTTCAGCACTTTCAGAGAATTAATTTACCTGGTACCAAATTGAATTCTTCACAATAATTCAGACAGTTGTATTGTATATGTTGATGACTACTTAATAAGCCATTTCTTTTTCTATAAATAAAAGTCACAGCTAACTTGCGCTACTTACAATAATTAAACTGCATATGCCCTTTTATAATTCTAAATTTGAAAAAAGAAAAATGTAAGATATAAAAGTACATTAGCTTACATCTTTTGATTCTGTGCATTAGCCTATATTTTTAATTAGATATGAATATTTCTGACCTTGTTGTAACTAATAAGGATCAGCAGGTCAATGAGCCTTAATAAAAGACCGGATTAAAGAAATGGAAAGGGAACTAAATGTGATACTACTGATCGCTGTTTTCGCTGTGCTTATATCTTTAAAATAGTTTTCTCTTAAATAAAAACAGGTTAATATAAACCTTATGATAATACGTTTTAAGCAGTAATAAAAGTATTATTTTTCATTACTGACATAGGTTATTCAAATTGTACATGGTGGTAGAGTAATTTTTTTAAAATACAAAACTACTAGTCAGCATAGTCTCCATCACAAGTGATACATTTTAATCGTTGAACCCATCTCTCATTTTCCATCAAAATCCTCTTGGTCGCAGTTGAATAAAAAAAAAAATTCTTTATCCATATGTACCCCTCTATATATCCATCCCTTGTGAATTGTGTCATCTCTGGAAAAACGGGGATTTTCATAAAGAATTCGAGAGTTGGGTTCAAAGATTTAATTGTTTAATTTATGGATTTTTTTTTTTTAGGTATTATGACATTCATCACATTTATATGTATAAATTAAATGTAAACTTTACAGGATAATCCATTTCTAAAAGCACGGTAATTCATACCACTTAAATATAATTTAAAGTTTATAAATGATTTTCCAAATGATTTACTAATAATTAATTTGTATCCAGAATCCAGTAAATTATGAATAACAAGGTCCATTGTAATGGTTTGAGAGCCCTTCGCCTCCATTATTCCATTTTTTATATTTAAAACTCTTCCTAATCTTTTCAGATGTCTATTATAGTCACTTTTCTATGCCATGTTTACAAATCCTACCTTCAAGTGTGTTACAATAAGACCTGCAGGATAATATGCAGCATGCAGTTTTCTCTAGTCAGAAGAAAGCTAGGTGAAGTGGCATTCTGTAGGCTTTTAGTGCTTGTCCTATCAGCTAACATGTTTTTTCCATGTCACCTCACTCTGAGGCCTTCTGCTGAATGAAGTAAATATGGGTAGTTCCAGTTACAGGCGGTTTGATTATGTAACAGAGTGCAACAATAAACTCTTCCAGCAGTGTACAATAAAAGTACAGCAAATTGGTGCCTTCTTACTGCCTATCAGCGAGTTATCTCTGTCTTTTACAGAGCACTTCATGATAATCAGCACTTTACTGCTGGTACAAGGTCATTTGGTAAAGCTAGAGAATAAAGCTTTGCTATTATTGGACATTTTAGTACTGCTCACAAAGTATGGTTTAATTAGTTTTCATTATAATGATGGCCTGTGTGGTACAATAAAGTAATTTTGTGTAAAGTTTGGATAGCAATAAATAGTAATATATAGCAAATAGGATTTAATAGATAATAAATCACAATTTACAACCATTAAATATAAAATAAGCATAATTTTCATTGTATATATTTTTTTCTTTGTAAAGTTAAATGAAGTTTATTTATTTATGAAGTTTAGAATTAATATGCTCTTTATTTTTAAGTTAATATGTATATACTTACTTATTCTGTGAGAGTGAGATTTTTCAAAGAACAGCTGTGCAGTTCCTGGAGCAGCATGTGAGGCAGTGTGATAGAACAGCTCCTCCAGCTATAAACAACTAAATCTTATCTTACCTCAGAATTTCATTTAACTCATATGACACATGCTCCATTAATTCCCTATTTAGCTTTCATTCTCAGCTGATTGTGAAGATTATGCTGTGATTATAGTTGCTGAAAAAAGTGTTAAAACTCTCTTTTTTCCTAAACGTGACAAAAACAACTATAAGTCTGAACAGAGCAGGCTGTCTTGCTACAGTCTGAAGGCAAAATCCAATAATTGTCTGAAAATTATCCATCCATAATCAACTGTCTTCTCTTTAGAAAAGATCAAAACCCAGGTTTGTGAGGTTTTAAAGTCTTATTTTCAAAGGTCAAACAGAGCTTTCATGTGGACTAGTTTCAAAATCATAAATGCAGTATTTTCAAAATGCTAGCAGTTGTAGCTATAAAATACAACATTTAATGAAAAAATATTATTATAAACACCTGGAATATTTAGGAAACACTAAACAGTTATTAGCTAATAATTCATGCTAATAATTAGACCGCTATATGCTACATTATTATCACAGTGTTACTCTTTCCCAATTCATTTCTGCTACAGTCCTTATTTTGAGAAAAAAGAAAAGAAAAATTTAGTGTGTTCTAAGTAGTTTGTCTTGATTGATGGTGTTTTTCTGTGATTAAATGAATTTGCTAACTTTGTTTTACGTTTTCTTTTCCAGGTAACAGTTCCACTTTAAACATCTCTACAAAACCAGTGACTTCACCAGCAGTGGAAGAGGAAGACTACCTATATGAGGAGTTTCCACATGACAATGGGGTAGAAATAGTTTCTCTGAAACCAGTGGATCAACCTCTGCATTTGAACGGCTGGTTGATCTGCAAAGAACAGGATGAGATGCTAAACCTTGCCTTCACTGTTGGCTCGTTCCTTCTCAGTGCCATTGCTCTTCCTCTCGGCATCGTCATGGACAAATATGGACCCCGCAAACTCCGTCTGACTGGCAGGTTAGTCCTATGGTCATTGATTTTGACCTTAACTTTGTAAAAGATTTTTTTCTGACTGCTATTCTCCTTTATTTCAGTGCCTGCTTTGGCTTGTCATGCCTGCTTATTGCCTATGGAGCCAGCAACCCCAGTGGTAGGGCTATAGCTAATCTGTCCCACATAATCAGACCATCAATTAGAGTATCAAACTGATAAATGCTGTGTTTTATTAATTTTTTTGTTCCAGAACTTTCTGTACTTATTTTTATCGCACTGATTTTTAATGGCTTTGGAGGAATGTGTATGACCTTCACTTCCCTTACAGTAAGTGTGGTTCACAATTATGGTCTCTTTGTTCATGTGGTGTTTGTTAAAGTCTTTTTCATTATATTTTCCTTCTCTTGCGCACTTCTTTTCAGCTCCTTATAATTTTTTTCTTCCGCTGTTTCCCTACTTTGGCCACTCGGCTGTTCAAGCTTTTGCTTCATGAAGACCATCAGCTATTAGCACTTTGTTTAAAATATGATGTTACCAGAAGCTCTGGGGTGATAAATACTGTACATTTTATTTAGTTTTCTAGCAACAGTCTCTCTCTCTCTTTCTCTCACTCTTTCTGCTCTAATAGTGTACACTAGGTTAATTATTAGGCCCATCTACCATTCGTACTTCTCTTTCTCGTTCCTGATGACTGGGTTTTGCTGAGGCATAAGCTATTTTGCGTCTATCGAGCAGTAGAGCGCTGACCTGGCAACAAAAGCCCAAGGTCTTCACAAGCGCCTGGTATGCTTGTCAAGTTGTGCAACCTTAATGGCATCTTGAACATTATGATTGTTTTTTCATTGCCAAGCAACCATGTCAGAATAGATTGCATATAGTTTGGAAGGGTCATTTTTATGGTCACAAAACATAACTGTACTGAAAAAAAATACTTACTGTACAGTACCAAACCTCTGAAATTTGCACAACCTTCATATACTGGTCATTATTTGCTTGCTGCAGCTACACTCATGTACAATATCTAAAAAAAAAAAAGGAGCTGACTTTTGGGTCAATTCATTCTAATAATCAAATGCCAATATCAAATGTTCAATATCTATCCTAAATAGCTTTGTGTTTGTGGTTCAATGACTGCTGCGGGACTGCTTGTCAACAGGCAAGGCAGGCAACTGTTTGGGGCCCCAGATCTTTAGGGGCCCCTAGAGGGTGGACAAACTTATTCATTATTTATAGGATAATGGTGATGAATGAATAAATTGCAGGGGGGGCCCTGAAAATGTTTGCCTAAGGCCCAACAGACTCTAGAATAGCCTCTGGGTTAATGCAATAATGAAGGGTTATAACCTAACGATAATGTACTCACACATTGTATAACCTGTATATATATTGTATAATCCTTTATTATTGAGTGAATTTTGAGCTTTGCTGATCACTTTACTAACCCTTATTAAAGTAGATGATATCTAGCATTTTTTTTTTAAATATTATGCACAATTTAGACATCATGGAATTTAATTCTAATTTTCTGTTAGTAGGTATTTTTAATCAGCCTATTTCCATTATTGATGTCCATTATTACATTTTTTTCAGGATTTTCTCTATTATGGTACGTACTGTATCAGTATCAAGATAGTATAATGACACTAGTTTCTGAACTATATCAGGGAATTAGTGATGACAGTACAGTGCCCCCAATAAAAAAAAAAACAGGAAAACCATTTTGCTCTTAGCTCTTAATTACCCTATGTTTCTTCTCCGTTGTGCAGTTCATGCAACCCAGAGGTGTTCTGAGAATAGTTTGCCATGCTCTCAATCAATAAACCCCCAGGGTTAAAATGATAATAGACAGCAGGAAGAGTTGTAACAGGAACTAAGGGATGAAAATAGTTAGCTAATGTGTTTTTGTTTGTTTTTTCAGCTTCCCAGCATGTTTGGAGACCTGCGTTCCACATTTATTTCTCTCATGATTGGCTCCTATGCATCGTCAGCTGTCACATTTCCTGGGGTTAAGGTGTGTGTATAAATTACAGTCAAAGTACTACTATTTGTATTTCTGTACAGGGTACTTTTTCTATCCATTGCATGCCTGTTATAAATATAAATTAAACCTAGAAACCCCTAAGGACAAAAAGAAAAAAAAAAGTAAGATTGAAGGTCAAAGTTTCAGCATTTTATTTGCCTCAATGCAGGTGATCTATGACCTGGGAGTGAACTTCATTACTATCCTGGTAGTGTGGGCGGTGTGTGCTGGCCTTGTCTTCCTCAACTGTTTCCTCAACTGGCCTCTTGAAGCCTTTCCTGGCCCAGAAGACATGGACTACACGTAAGAAATAGGACATGTGAACACATAAGCATGAACACATATGCTAAAGATGTTAGTACAATGTTTCCTAATATGGTAACAAAAATAATGTGGATAAACATACCATAATGCAGCACAGTAGTATGGCTATATATGTTTTTGAATAGTCTGCGGTAATGAAGTTAAATGTGTGTAATTTGTTACTGTAAAATGCAGATGCAATTTTTGGATTAAGAGAATGCCAAGTAGATTGTTAATTTGGTTATTTTCTTATTTGGTTATTTATCAGTATTGCAAAAATCAACAGGGGAAAAAAAATATACACTTTGCACAGATTCATTTTTACATGTCATTTTTCTGCCTTTTTTTTCAGTGTGAAGATCAAGTTTAGCTGGTTGGGTTTCGACCACAAGATTACCGGAAAGGAATTTTATAAGCAGGTGACCACAGTAGGCAAACGGTTAAGCACAAGTGCCCCTCCAACACAGAAGGAGCTGTCTGACAGTGAAGCTTACAAACTCTGCCTCTCTACCATGGACCTGGAGGTGCAGTGTGAGCCCAAAGAAGAATGTAAGAGTTAATTTAGTTTTAATGCATGCATTATTCATAAAGGTTTTCAAAATCTGTTACATAGTATAATTAAGGTAGAAGAAATAAATTGTAACTACATTTTCTGGCCAAACAAAGGTTGTAGTTTTAGAAGGGTCAAGTTATTGCAACAATATTGCACAGTAAAGTACAGAAAAGCATGGAATTACTGGAATTCGACTAAGAACCATACAATGCATTCTTAAAACCTGGAAGGATAGTTAACTTCCTGGAAGAAATGTGCTTGGAAAAAAAAAATCACGAGTGGTACTAAATGACTAGGTTATCTTGTCAATTAATTTTTTTTCTTTCCTAGTCACATGTCCTGGGCATATTCCAAGAATTGTAAAATAGTATAAAAAAAAATCAATTTTCAAACATGAATTGGCTACATTGTGCATTATGAAACATGAAAGTTTAGCCAGGCAGTTTATCTAGCTGGATGTAATTGCAATGATTAAAATGTGTTGTTGGTCTTGGTTGCAGCTCAGTCCTTCATGCAGAGTATCCTCAGCCCTCTCTTCTTGCTCAGCCTGGTTACAATGTGTGTCACTCAGCTGCGTCTGATCTTCTACATGGGAGCCATGAACAGCATCTTGGAGTCCATGAGCGATGGAGACCTTGATACAGGTGCATAAAGCATAAATAGAAAGAGAGAGAGAGAGATTGTTGGAGAGGTTTTTTTATGTGTATGAATTATTTTACATGGTGACAATGAGTGGATATCCTCCACTGTTTTCATGGTAATTAATATTGCTATTAATGGTATTTTGGAAATGGTATTTTGGAAATCGGTGGTTGTATAGGGATGGGTGGTATGGTCTTAAGAGCAACAACATGCTTCTTTTTGGCATTTTATTTCCCCTCATTTTCAAAAAGTCTGTTTTTTTATCTCTTTGCAAAAAAAACAACAACAACAAAAAACGTATAAAACTTTACAGTGATAGGATATTTTTACCATATCCCTATTATATATTTTTACATCACCCACCCTTTTTTATAAGCTCACCTGAATCACTAAGATTGTGCTTTCAGCTGCTTTGCTGTCTAAGCAATTAACCTTCACCCATACAAGGTGTTACTGGAAAAATACTCCCTCATTCATGGCATTCTGGCTTTTTATGACATTGGAAGCTAAACTCATTAACGCTAACCTTGATTCACTCATTTACCTCAATAGTTACTGACTAACATATGAATATGCATTATAATATACACTAATACATATTTCTCTCTCTTTGTCTATCCTTTATAGTGAGTCTGTATACCTCTATTTTTGGCGTGATGCAACTGTTGTGCCTCTTGACCACTCCAGTCATTGGTCAGATCATGGACTGGAAGCTAAAGGACTGTGATGACGAGACTGATATAAAAAATGCCAGCAAGTGAGCATCATTTATCCGCACATTACAATACTCTTCCTATACATTACTATATAGTATTAATATGTAACATAGTACATAGTAAAACTTCACTATAATGTGCTAATGGGAAATCTGCCATCTGTCCTGGGCCCGCAGTAATCTCCTAACAGAAAATATTGTCAATGTTTGATGAATGACTTTATAATAAATTAATACATTTTATTAATAAATTTTGCTTTATTTCTTAGAAATGAGCCACAGCCGAAGCGAAGGGACAGAAAAATCCAAAAGATAACCAATGCCATTCGAGCCTTTGCTCTAACGAATCTCATCCTTGTTGGATTTGGCATCACTTGTCTTATCCCAATCCTTCAACTTCAGGTAATTTAAATGCAAACATTTCTGCTAGCAAAAATTTAAATTTGGAAAAATAAAAAAATCTCTTAATCCCTACATTTTAACAAACCAAATATCTATTTTTTTACAATGTCGCCCTCCAGTGGAGAAGATGCTCAAATGCTTTAGAAATAATACAGTATACAGTGGAACCTTGGATTACGAGCATAATTCGTTTCGTATTCCAAAACACTCGTAAATTAAATTTAATTTTCCCATAAGAAATAATGGAAACTTAAATTATATGTTCCACAGCCCCAAAAAATAAATACATAAAAATAATTAATACAAAATATAAAGTAAAAAATAAAACAAATAAACCTGCACTTTAACTTAAACAAGTAAAAATAAATCCAGACGGATAAGTGTTTCCGTCTGTGTGTGTGTGTGTGTGTGTGTGTGTGTGAGGCTAGAGTAAGTGGGGACTCTTGCTTTCAGCCCCTCATGTCTCCCCCTTCTCATCTTACACAGTAAAACTTTCTCCTCTCCTTTGAATTAAACACACACACACACGGAAAGACTGTTGTTAGCTTCTCCGCTTTATTTTAAATGTTGCTCGCGACAGCGTAACGGCCCGTTAATTCATGCTCATGTAATGATGAGATGGACAAACTGGTCCTGGTTTGCTGCATTGTCAGGCTATATTTCGGGTGGATCCTGTACCTGAATCCAACAAAAAAAAAACTACTAAAGAACTCAGGCTCTATTTCCTAGCTTACATCTCGCATTTGCGTTCACACTCACCGGACTGCATTACCCACAATGCATCTCCTGCACTGGACTACACTTCAGTAAACAGCTGTCATAAATCAACCTCTCTCTTCCGCAACACTGTTTTGTCGGAAACTTTAGCAAGGAACATCGCTAATGACGCTCGTGTAAGCACATACTAACGAAATCACTGCTGTAAAGTAAAACGAACAAACTAATTAACCTGGACTTTACCTTTAAAAATAATCGCAATAGGGCAGAGTTTCTGTGTAGAGCAAAGTGTGTGTGCGCGCGTAATTTGACACTGCCAGTTCACACACTCTTCCATGCCTTAATGTGTGTGCGTGTTTGTGTTTGTAAAGGAGAGGCGGTGCTTCACACACACACACACACACAAATACACACACACATTACGACGAGAGAGAGTGTGTGAACCAGCACAGTGTCAAATTACGTGCACACACACACATAGCGATGGGCAGAGGAAGAAAATGGACTTTTAAACTCTGTATTGACCTCTGACTTTCTTTTGCTTACTCGCGCGCATGCACCCTGTACACACATGCATACAAACATAAAATAAAATATGTTTTACACACACACACATGGTCACAGTGTTATAGTAAACTATACACGGTACACGGATGTTGATTATACCAGTAAGAGATGAGCACTAAGTCCCAGCAGGGGAGACGATTAATCACAAGTCCGCAGCGCAAGAAAGAGAAAAACGTTGGCTCAGTTGTGATCACGTGACGCTCTGCGTTAAAACAAGAAGCGCATGTGTCATACATGATGCTCGGTACTCGTAAACCAAGACAATGCTTGTTTTTCAAGTCAAAATTTATTAAAAATCTTTTCTCGTCTTGCAAGACACTCGTAAACCGCGTTACTCGTAATCCGAGGTTCCACTGTGTATATATATATATATATATATATATATATATATATATATATATATATATATAATGTGTGTGGACTTCCCTAAGGTGTGGTTTGTTTGTCTGCATGTTCTTGTCTTTTTTTCTTACTTAGCATTCTTTCACCAGTTTATCTGTTCTGAACTTGCTAAAGCTTAATATGCAGTGATATTTCAGTTGGTGTGAAAATGACCAGCAGATGGCATGCAAAAAACTTCAAGGGTGCAAAAGTAAAATGTTTCACTGGGGACAGAAAGTCATGCCTTGCATAGGATTAAGCAATAAATTGTAAAGATGTGTTCATTAACACCTTAAATCACTTGCATACAGCTAAATGCTACAGTGAAAGATTAGATGATTTAAGCTCTGATTTTAACCAGCATTATCTCCCACCAGATGCTCTCTTTTGTTCTGCATACAATTGTCAGAGGTTTTATCCACTCAGCTATTGGAGGACTTTATGCTGCTGTGTAAGTTTGCTACTTTCAAGTCAATCTTTTTAAAGTCAATCATCAGAAGTACTCTTGCTCATCGTGTTGAAATTAACCATCCTTATGGATATGTATATTTTTGTGTTTCTTTACAGTTACCCATCGTCTCAATTCGGGACCCTGACTGGGATGCAGTCTCTGATTAGTGCCCTTTTTGCTCTGCTCCAGCAACCTCTTTTTATGGCCATGATGGGGCCCCTGGAGGGAAATCCACTCTGGGTATGAATACACACCATCAGAAAGACTCTATTAAATACTGTAATAGTACGAATCTGCAGGCTGTGAAGAGTTGAGATTTAAGATCTCTTAAATTTGTCAAATGCTCACACTTATAAAAGCTCATTTTCACATTGTGTCTCTCTTTTGTCTCTTTTTCTGTTATAGGTGGACGTGGGTCTTTTTGTTCTCAGCATGCTTGGTTTCCTGTTGCCCCTTTATCTGCTGTGTTTCCGCAAAAACCTTCACCAAAAGAGGAAAGAGAGAGAAAATGATGCCAAGATCTACATCAGAATCAATGGCAGTGACAAGACTGAGGCCTTTGTCTAGATCCAGGCCAAACCCAGAGACTAAAGCAAGGATGTACAGAGACAAAGAGAGAAATGTGTGTCATTTTTATCATGACTTATATATTAACATACATTTAAGCACGCACCTCTTGTTTAGAGGTTCAGCGTACTAACTATGCTGTTTTGGAAACTAATATATCATCAATGGAAAAAACAATATGGAATTCAAACCCTGTGTGTTCAAATGTATACTTTTTTTTTCTTCACTAGCTGTTCAACTCATTTTACATTGTCTGCTGTGTGAAGAAAAGGAAAGAAAGAAAAAAAAAACATTTGAACATTAATGTTCAGCTGCCTAACTCTTGGTACCTTACCAATGTGCTGTGCAAGAAAACAGCAATGCTAAAAATTGTAAATGACTTTTGGTTATGAGAATTTTATATTTGTATGAGATAATAACGATGCATTAAACAAGCTGGTCCATCTGAGTTTGTGGAATGAATTGTGAATATTATTACCTACATTTTGCAGTTCCATCAAGAGCATAATTTAGAAATTTAGTAACAAAAACAACAACAAAGAAGTACATTAATGCATTCTTTAATTTAATAATTGGCCTTTATATACGGTCTATGAATGGGCTTGAAACCCTGGCCTTTGTCACTCCCTAGAGGTAAAAGTTGTAAATGCTAAGCTATAAACCTGGCCAGTGCTGGAGTATTCCGATGCACAGCACCTCAAGGAGGCAGTATTTCACCCAACCGTATAGTACTAGGTAACATAAGAGGTGCTATAGAAGATCTATCTGAGAAGAATTTTATTTATTTTCAATGGCATTAAAACTATAATGATTTGTCTACTTAAAAATATAACAGTATGTAATACATTAAAGCATTATTCATACACATAGATGCTCATATATTTATTTGGTTTTAGAGACCTCTACATAGCATTAGGGCATCTGTGTTTACTGTAGGTTACTCAACAGTTACACGTTAGGTACTGTAATTGCTTAAAGGTGGCTTTAATTTTTTATAGAGTTGGCGACTGGAGTGAATGTTTCCTGCTTTGGTCAACCCTTTATTGTGAACAGTACAGTACAGTACTTTTATGTTTTACAGAGTTTTCACAGTCCCCTACATCTGTTCCTTCTGACCTGTTAGAATTCTATTGATATCCTATGGACCATTTTATTGGCTTCTCAGACAGGTATCATAAATATTAATGTGATCTTTAAAAGCGATGCCTCAAAATTTAATCACAAATGTTCTGGAGAAGTGTATGTATTTATAAATGTGATAAATGTGCAATTCTGAAGTGCTTAAAATTTGTATTACTTTTTTTCCTAAATTTAAACATTATACCGAAGTAAAATACTTCACTCTTGTTAGTTTGATCAAAAACTAGCAAACTCCTTTTTTTTATTGTACTGGATTGTTACTGAGAAATAACATCAAATAAATGTGATTTTCCTCATTGTGTGTTTTGCTGTGAAATAGGAATGCATCTTATATTGATGTCACAAAAATATAAGCACCTAATTACATAAACATTTGAGAAAATTTACATTTCATATTATATACATATATATATATATATATATATATATATATATATATGTATATATATATGAAATGTAAATTTTCTCAAATGTTTATGTAATTACAATATATATATTGTAGCGTTTTTACGCCGGGAAGAATGCTGGAGAGACGAGTGAGCTTATTTGCTATCCAATGCAATGGCTGGGAGTACTTTATTAAGCACACAGCATGTAAGGCATGAGCAGCACCTTCACTCAGGAGCCTACATCCAATTCAGCACTAGCTTGAACTGGAGCACATTTCACACGTCACACCCCCACACACACAAACAGGGCCGAAGCCACTCACCCAAACACCCTTCCCCATCATGGTGAGCACACCGACATTCCCGCAAGGCATGCTGGTCGTCAGCCGCCGCCCCGCCCACGCCACAATATATATATATTATATTTATATATATATATACACTGTATGTACAAGTATATAAATAAATAAAAATAGCTACAAATGATTTAGCTAATGAAACTATAGTGACCCGGAGGTGTATAATTTGCTGCCGTGTTTTCCTTTTTTCCTTTTGCTGATGTGTAAGAACTGCCGCCTTGCACCTCAAGGGTCGGTGTGCGATTTCACCTCTGTGTTCATGGAGTTTGCATGTTCTCCCCGTGCTTGGTAGGTTTCGTTCAGATACTCTAGACATGCAGATTAGGCTATTTGGTATTCCCAAAATTGCCTGTAGTGTGTGAATGAATGTGTGAGTGTGTGCATGCCCTATGATAGATTGGCATCCTGTCCAGGGTATACACCGCCTCATGCCCTAAGTGTCCTGGGATAGGCTCCAGGACTATATAGGACCACATCATTACCTACAAGCACCATGTTCAGATGTTGTTTGATTTGTTTCATGTTTATCTGTATTTTGTTTTTGTTGTTTTTCAGTTGTCTCTTTTTATGTATAAATATTTCTGTTGTTGTAAAGCGGCCTTGAGTCACTTGAAAGGCGCTATACTTATTATCATTATTATTATTATTATTATTATTTGTCTTCTTCCTCTTCTTTTTCCTATTAGGCAGCATATTAATGTAGTAATTAGCATTGTGGTCTCGCACCTTAAGGATCAGGGGGTCAATTCCTGCCTCGGGTCAGTGTGCGTGGAGTTTGCATGTTCTATCTGTCCAGTCTAAAAGACATGCAGGTTAGGATAGAAGTGTATGCTATTTAAAAACCCTATAGATTTGCTTTTCTGAAATGCTAGGGTGTTCTCAAACTGACTGGGGTGTGCACAATGCGATAGATTAACAGCCTGTCCAGGGTGTAACCGTTCTCGTGCCCCCTCTGGGTTCTCTTTAACATTTTGTGAATGGGCTATTAAAAACTATTTCACAACATTTTGTCTTATTGGAGAGAAAGAGAGAGAGAGAGAGAGAGAGAGAGAGAGAGAGCAGCTCTTTAGTAGAGATCAGTAAGACTGAGAGTGCACCAACCATATGCCATCCCTCGCTGACCACTCACACCAAGCCTGCCTAATGGTTTAGCACAACATCTGTCATAGGTGTTGAAACAGATTGAGAAATATAACATCAAATAATTATATTATAACAATTAGACAGAATCCTCAAAGATTTCTGTCTGAAGCTTGAAAATGTATTATAACCAAATGCAAATGGATTTGTCTTTTAGATGATTATAAATACATTTCTGTGTACTTAGAGTCCCCCTCCTGTAACGTGACGTCACGCTGCCTACGCCACGGCTCAGGCTCGTGTGATTAGGGCGAGTGCGCCGCACCCCCTCGGCCCCGATCAGGAAGCGGAGCGGAGAGAAAGCGCTGGCTACAATGACACAGAAGCAGCGCTGAGCTGTAGGAGAGACTGCGGCTAGACCGAGGAACAGCTCCAGCACGACATCACAGCGCCATCACACCAAAACACACAACAACGACGACACAAAATGCTTATCAAAGAATTGTAAGTAAGCGCAATTTGCTGTTTTCCACCGCCCTCTGTTATTATTTCTGATACGGATGCGTTAGGTAAAGGCAGCATCCTCCGGCTGTGGAGCTCAGGTGGACTGGCGTTTCTTAGACCCAGGCCATGGCGACATTGTAAAACTTGACTTTGACGACAGATCTCGTTAAATATATACCTATTTTTAACTGACATACTATTTAGATATAAACTATTGACCTGATCCTAATAGTAACGATATCCAGTCTGCGATTATTTTTATGTCGATTGCGTGGAGACAGTAGGTGCTTTGATATTTGTACAATTATTTTCCCGTATTTTCTATCATTATTTGCCATATTCATTCTCTTTTTTTAACTCAGTTATTGTTATTATTATTATTGCATGTCAGGTGCTGATATAGCGTTAGTCAGTGTAAACCATCTCATATAACCGAGTACAGTACACCATGGCACACTGTGTTCCTAAATTCACTGTATTTTAGGAAACTTTATCTCATTATTGATATTTCCTTACATCTTGTTGTACCCTATACCTATACGTTAGCCTACAATTCTAAGGCAACGATTCGGTCCATTTTTGAACGATTGTAATTTGAGAAGCTGGGTTTGTTGGTTTAGCATCGAGTGATGCACTACATAACCAAACATACATACCGGCATCCTGAGGTGCAGAAATGCGCGTTTTCACTCCAGCAGGGACATATGGTTTATCAAGGTCATTATACCGAAATGAAGTTACCTAAATATACACGATAAATCTTTTAATACTGTATATCCAACTTAAAGCAGGAGACGAGGCATACATGTTACATTCCATCTCGTCAGTATTGTATATTATTTGTTTGGAGAGCGAGGAAGGCTGATTAAGGAAGACCTGTTCGAGCACAGAGCACAATCCGTGTCTGTGATTGGTCGGCTCGGGCTTGTGCGCTGTCGATGAAACGCGCTCAAGGACCCCACGCGCGCGGGAGGTCGTAACCTACTCCTGCGACGTACAGTGGAGTATTTGCAGGCTTAATATATGGTTTGTGACAGGAGTTTCCTACCGCTTGCCTTCCTCTGGCCTTTTGCACATAAAGATCAAGGACTATAGAAATTAGAATTTGGAGCAGATGTAGGCAGGCTTGATGGCACGATGGACGGCACGAGTGGTTGGCACTGTGGTCTCGCATTCTAGGTTCGCTATACAGGTTTGATACCCCTTTGTGCATGGAGTTTGCATGTTCTTCCCGTGCTTGGTGGATTTCCTCCACAAAGACATGCAGATCAGGCTAATTGGTGTTCCTAAATTGTGTGTCATGTGTGCATGCCCTGTGATGTTTTGGCACACTGTCCAGGGTGTACCTTGTTTTTTGCCCGAAGTTTCCTGGGATAGGCAACCTTTCTTTTTTTTAAATGAAAGTTTCAGTGGGTCAGTGGTGGCTCAGTGTGTTAAGGGTCTGAGTTACTGATCGGACGGTCAGCGGTTCAAGCCCCAGCTCACAAGGATGCTGCTGATGGGCCCTGGAGCGAGGCCCTTTACCCTGTTTGCTCCATGGCCGCTGTAAAAATGGCTGACTCTGTGCTCTGACCCCTGCCTTTCAACAAAAAGCTGGTATATGCGAAGAATAAAGAATTGTACAATAATGTACTGGGATATCTGAAGAATAAAGAAATTAACAGTAATGTGTATGTGACGAAAAAAGGCTGAACTGAATGAAAAACCAAAAGGATGAAAATATGGTGCATTTAGAACTCTGGTCAAACAAATCTTTATAACTTTAAAGATATTAGATATATAGATATTAGATATTAAGTATGAAGAAAGAAATCTAAATATTTACTGCTTCGTACCTCATGTCTAATGATACTACATTAAACATGTAATATTAATATTAAGGAATGGAAAACGTTTAGATTTGCATTTTAAATCATGCATTTTAAGGACTTGGATTAGTTCCTTAACATTGGTTTACTGTCTATGTAAAGTTTCTGATTGTGTTGTCATTTTGTACCTGTGAGTTTTCTCCTCCAGCCTTCTAGGTGCAAATAATTGTGTGCATAGTCCCCTGCCATGTACAGGGCATATTCCTACTTTGTACTTAGTGTTCCCTAGGTAGGTTTATGATCTAATGTGACCTTTACCAGAAGTGTTTTATTATTACTCATGAAATCATCTTCAGTAATCAATCAGCCATAATATTAACAGTACATAACACTAACACATTAGCATCGATTATCAATTATATACCAATAAACCAGTCCCAGGATCAATTGGACTCAATGCTCATTTATGCCTGTGGGGAGCAAAGGCCAGCCTGTTCAATCCAATTCCACAAAAAAGCCTTCACAGTGCAGCTCACCAAAAAAAGTCTATGCTGGCTACGATAGAAAGGGACCAGAAGAGTCGACGTGCACAGGCCCTGGCAGGTAATAAGCCCAAGGCCACCAGCATGACCTCCAAATTTATATCTGATATTTGGTTTGATTTAATTAAGTATTTTAGCATTTATTACCATAAAAAATATAAATAATAAATAAATAAACTGCAGGACTGCTTTTGGGACTTTTGGTGTGCGCTGTCCATGGTACAAGATTTTCCTTGATTGATAGTGCAGGTTAAAACAAATTCTGTTGATTTGCATGGAAGCCAAAATTACCTCATATACTCATACCTTCCTGACTGAATTGTGTTGATTTCAAAGCATGACTTTAAGTTCACATTCATATTACAGTCATATTATGCTGTTTAAACACTCATAATTTTGGAATTTGTGCAATTAAGCATTTTTGTGCTTTTTGTTTAGTGCTTAGTCCACTTGTGCTAGACCCACTTCATATACACAAACCTGAAGTGTTCTTTTGCTGGACTGGTTCATTCCCTGTGTTATTAACAAATTAGTAAGATGCAAAAGGGAAGGAAGTAAAGCAGCTGGGCAATGTGACTCAGATAGATGTTCACATTGCAGCAGATTGTGGTGTCAAGTAGGAAGAGAAGAACAGAGACACTGAATCTGCCATAGTGAACATTAGTGTCTGTGCAGGCTATAGAGGGGCCCAGAAAGGTGACTCCTGCTGGTATACAGTAAATTTTACATCACAACACCTGAAGCCTTAGACAGCCTTAAAGCAACTCATTATGAGCACTGGAGCTGAACTAGTCAGCACTCTGTGTCAAAAGTATATCCTTGTATGACAGTGTAAAGCAGCTGGGAGAATGTTTTGATGCCTAAAGTCAGGAGATAGATATGAACGTAGATGTGAAGAGTCTAAAGCGAGTGAGCTGCTGGTGTCGTCTTACTCCTCAGGAGTAATGATAAAAAATGCAGGTAGTACAGAATGAGCTACACTGCCAGTGACAATAAGAAGCACAAGTAGCATTTTAAAGTCCACACGTTTTTGTGTAAGAGATTAATAAACTTTTGTTAAATAGATTTTGTCACAGGATTTAAATGAAGCTAATTTCTGCCATTTGATGTGGCTGAAACTTTTACTATCTTTAACTACAGGTAAGAAAGACCTGAAATACCAGGGTTATCATGGATGCTATATTTCTGTGCATTATTTTGTAGAATTGCATTGAAAACACAATGTTATTGATGTGAGAACAGTTAGGCTCAGTAAAAAGAATGAGGCTGTGATGATGGCAATGGAACAATGAAAATTGTAAAAAAAAAATGTTGACAATGGATAACCTAATCATCAGATCTGATATTTTATGGTGGTTGGTTTGTGATCTGTATTTTTTTTCTCTTATCGTTTCAGTCGAGTGATCCTACCCATTTCTGTGGAGGAGGTAAGTGCTAAGTGTGCACTCATTTTTTGTGTGTGTTTGTCTGTGTATGTGGCGTGAAGCAGGATTTTGCACAGCAAATTATTCATACGGACTGCAAAAAAAACCTTAGAGATGATTTCTTTGCTTGTCTGCAAAGGCTTAGCTTTGTCATTTTGGATTAGATCGCTGTTAGGGCATGTCAGTAAGCTGCATATTTGTCAGCTCTACAGGGAGTTCCTTCACTTGGTGTTGCTGTGTGTTCTTTGTACACATTGTAAAATGACTAAGTTACTGCTTACCTATCTGCCTGCCAATATTAAAATCTCTGTCAGCAGTTGTATTCTCATTAGCAACTCTTGCTCGCTGTGATTTAATAATTAAATAATCCAAATTAATCCGCGTAGTACACAAGTCACAACATTTTTAAATTGCACACCATTCCCCATCATTAGGTATTGTATTCCTGCCTTACTCATCTTCTCTGTTTCTGTCACTGTCTCAGTATCCTCTATGTTTCTTTAGCATGTCCATCATGTCCCTGGGTTTGAATAGCCAGTGAGATATCTGATATTACTCAGTGCTCTTTCTGCTTCTTTCCCTCATGCTCCCTAACTTTCCATTCATTCACGGCTCTCTTTAAACTTTATTCTTGGCTTTCTCTTTCAGTTAGTATGTATAGTATAAATATAATAATTACAATTATACAATTATCCCATGCGATCTACAGCAAATACAAATACAAATACTAACACAAGCACACCAGAGCAATGGTTACTGACTTGAAACTGGGAAATCCTCTCCTTATATTGAATGAGCATAATTGAGAAATGGATTAATGGATTTTTTTTCTCTAAGTGATGCTGGGGGAATCCAGATATTAAAAGTATTAAAAGAACGGAAAGTACTGCTAAATTAAAAAAAATTAAACACAAATTTCTCCATGTCTTTTAAATTGCTCATATACAGTACATGATTTACTTGAGCAACAGAAACAAATCATCTCTCTCTTGTCTTCTTGGTGTTTGTAGACAAACATATTGGCGGTTCTAGCCAGATAGATCTTTCTATCTATCTATGTACAGTATCCATCCATCCATCCATCCATCCATCCATCTATCCATCCATCCACCTATCTTTAATTTATTTATCTCTATAATTTGGTCATCTGCCGTTTCCCACCCACCCGCCAGCATTCCAGGGTGGTGTAACCCACACAAAGGAAATCTGTCCTGTTCTGCATAAATGAGCTAACAGATGACCATGATTGGCTGGTGTCACTGTGATTGACAGGGAAGAGAGTATGTCTTCTCTTCCAACCAGAGAACGTGGTGCATGGCTTTGGCATCAATGGGATTTGTACTCATGTTCTCTCCACTCATTTAACATTCTGGGAGATAGTACAAAACACTTTGTATTTACCATACCTGCATGTACTGCATTCACAGGCATACAGTTGGGTCCATAAGTATTTGGACAGTAATAAAAAAAATAATAAAAATTACTCAATTGTAGACCACCACAACGGATTGATCGAAGCTATTAAGATATTATTGGAGTGTAGATTACATTTTTATTTCACTTAATTTAACAATAGTAATATTAAGTGCTTAGGGGTTACAGACTTTTTTTTATATAGTTTCTTCATGTTTACAGGCTTAAAAGAATAAGGGATGTACCAATAATTAATAATGCAAAAATTAGCATTTTTATTTTTATTAACTGACATTGGTCATTCAAATTGCATATGGTATTAGAGTAAGTCTTTCTCTGTACAAAGGTAATACTCAACATAATCTCCATAACAACATTTCTGGGATTGTTGAACCCAACTCTTTAATTCTCTTTGAAAATCTCCTTTGGTACAGTTGATGGTTTATGGAGATGACACTGTTGATAAGACCCGATTATCAAAGAAGTTTAGAAAAGGGGACGACAAACCATGCAGTAGGAGAGCATTAACTGTGAAAAAGGGGACTTTCAAAGAGGATTCGGAAGGATCAATGAGTGCAAATGCATGTTGAGTAACTTTGTATAGAGGGTATAGAGGAAAAGCTGCTCTACCAGCATGTGCAATTTGACAACGTCTTTAATAAAAACATATATAACACTTTTGCATTACTTTAATATAGCCCTCGTAATTGGTCAAATTAATATTATTAAAAATAAAAGGCTTATTTAGTACTTAAATGCAAATTCTTTATTACTGATGTTGTCTATAGATTAAAACCAATGTTTTTTTCCATTGAGATGCTTTGCCAGGTCTTTACTTTAGCTGCTTGTTTGTAGGTTTCTGACCTTAATTTTGTCTTTAGTAAATGAAAAGCAAAAAACAGTAGAGTTAAGTTGTGGTCAGGAGACTATCTTGGGCTTTAAAGAGCATAAAATTTCTTTGCCTAAAGAAGCTCCTGGGCTGCTTTTGCTGTATTTTTTATGTCATTATCCATATGTACTGTGAAATGCTGTTCTTAATGTTTTGCAGCATTTAACTGAATCAGGCCATAAGCAATAGCTCTATGCGCTTAAGTGTTCATCTTGCTGCTTCTCTCAGCAGCCACATCATAAATAAACACCAGTGACCCAGTTCCACTGGCAGCCATACACACTCATGCCATAATACTGCTGATGATGTGGTATGTCTGGATCATGACCCGTTCATTTTCCTCTCTTTCCATCATTCTTTCAAAAGCTATTTTGGTTTCAAATTCTTACTATACTTGGTTTCATTTGTACAAGGAATCTTGTTCCACAATTTTGCAGGCATTTTGTAGATGTTTTCCCACAAAGTCTTATCTGGCCTTTCTGTTCTTAGGTGATACCAGTGGTTTACATTTTGAGATAAACCCTGTGTATTTACATTCATGAAGGGATCTCTCGATTGTTGACTATAGAAAGGCAAAATTATAAACATTGTGTCACTGTCCAAGACTTATTAAGGAGAGTATTTTAACATAATCTATAACAGCTATTACACAATAGGTATACAGTCATTACATCTGATAAATAGTGATAGTGATTTTTTGGAGGGAATTCCCAATAAATGTAAAATGTATTTTGCATACAGTATGTGATAATTATAAAACTGTGAATTTTGCTAAAATTATGAGATGCTGAGGTTGAAAGATTCAATTCTGTGCTATGTAACATGACAAAGACCATAAACCAAATGCTATATTTATGAGAGAATGCTTTCCCCTTTAAGCTTCTTACACCAGGGCTAATGCCTGAACATGTGCACTGGGAGCATTTAAGTCCTATACACTGAGGTTTATACAAACACATTAGACCACAAATGAAAATAACAGTTTATAAATATATAAAAAAAAACACGAATGTTCACTACCCTTTATTTTTATCTTCCTGATTTTTATTACTTTCTACCTTGTAAAACAATACTGAAGGCACCGAAAATATGCAATAATCTTTTTTGAACAGTTAATATTGAGATGTATCTGCTACTCATGATCTGTAAAGCCTTAACGGCTCTAATCCGAGATGCTGTAAATTGTTGGTTTTTGATTCTGATAACTCTAAATAAACTTCTCTGCCGCAGAGGTAAGTTTCGGTCTTGCATTTCTGGGAAGGTTTTCATGAGAGCCAGTTTCATCATGGTGTTTGATGGGTTTTGAAAATGCTCTTGACAATACTGTTTTTGCAAAAACTATTCTGGAAAGACTGACCTCCGTGTCTTAAAATAACAACTGATTGTTGGTGTTATTACATAATGACCTAATTCCAAAAGTGTTATTTCATAGTTTTGAAATCGCTAATATTGTTGTAAAATGTAGAAAATAAATTACTAAACAAAAACAAAGAGATTTGCAAGTGATCCCAAACTTTTGAGCATTATTACTGTTAGAGGATTCCATGACTCTGTGTGTATGTGTGTGTGTGTGTGGCTGTTGTGTTGTTGGAGCCTATTTGGAATAATTGCATAACATAAGCTTATGGATACGCATGATTTTTATGTATCTATTTATTTATTTACTTGTTCGTTTTTGCTGACTTTGTAATTTCATAAAATGTGTAAGAGAGAAGACGCATGCTGACACATCTAGAATTATCCTTAGATGCAATTACTCATGTCTCCATATAATTGGAGGATGAGCATCAAGAATTTCGATGTTAGCTTTTGGATGTTTTTGTGTATGTACATTGTGCAGGCAGCTATATGTAACAGAGATATGATTAAATTTAAATGACTAAGTACGGAGTAAAAAAAATTGACTTCTCAATATTGACAAAATATCACCCTTTCTAGTTAATCCTAAATTTCTATCACTCCTACCCTTAAATTTTTTTTACCCGCAGCGGATTTGAATTATGGAGAGCATTAAATATAACCTATTTGCCTGAGGCTTTAATAACATGCCAGATACAAATGGGCAGTTGAAGGTGAAGGCGTTGGAGTTGTTAGTGCTAGGAGTTGGACTTCACAACCATTCGATCTGTAGCCCAATTAGCCACCATTTACTTCAGCCATTACAAAGCCAAAATTTCCCTTGACTCGCTTGCGCTGATTCCAACATTTACTGTTAAAGTAACTTGCAGCTATTATCTAAACTGAAATTTATATTTGTATATACAGTATGCTTAAACAAATTTTTTTTTGAGGGATTTTACTGCTACAGTACAATCCTACAAAACAAAACATTATTATATTGCTGTACAATTTGTGCCATACATCTACAGCTATCGATCTTTGTAGTCCTAATAGACTACTTGCAGCGTCATACTTTTTTTGAGTTTTCCAAACCTCCTCCTTTCTCATTGGGGCTTTGGGACGAGTGATTTGTATGGGCATAGGGTGAAGGGCCTTGTCCAAGGATCCAACAATGCCAACACAGCGGTTCCAAGGCTTGAAACCCCTTGATCCTTTGATCAGCAAACCAAGTGTTGGTCCACCTATAATTGCCCCAGTGTTATACTGTACATTACCTAACAAAGTATATGCATTCATTTTGATTTTTGTCTACCTGCCAATTACCTTTCTTCATTTTGGAAAGCTGGTCAAATTACCAGTGTGCAATGACCTCACGCAGTAAGATCAGCAGCTTTAAATTAACACCTTTGGTGTAGATTGGAAAAAGCTGGAACATAGTGGGCTTTAGAGAGAAGTTTAATTAAAGGTGTTAATTAGTTATTTTGCTTCACAGAAGTGAGTTTTGTCTGGTGGTCCTGTTTTTTTGTTGTTGCTGTAGCTAAATTAATGTTAAAATGGATTTAGAGCATAAGCATGGATAATAAAAGACTGGTTTACATTCTGTGTTGCTCCTCTCTTCAACTCCACTTAATTTCTTTTCTTACAGTTTGGTCTCTATGTTGTTCAGTGTACTGATTTGTCTCTGAGTGTTTCAGACAAGTAGTTAGAATCAGAGCTACTGTATTAAATTAGCTATTCAGGAGTTTACAGTAAATTTAGATTATTGTATTAGGTATAGGATGGTAATAAATACAAGTAATCTGATGCTTTTTGTATAAAATATTGGTTTAAGAATTCTTTTTGATATTATAATATAGTTTCAACAGTCTATGTGCTGAACTGACCTGTATATTGCTTGTACATGCCTGCCTGCTCAGCTTTTAACTCTTTTTTCCTCTTAAAACTTACTGCTCCGTTTCTATGGTTCAAAATTTTCTTATTGTCCGCTTCATTGGTGAGTTGGGAGTACTTTATGTAATGCAATTAAAAAGAATATATCATTATTTCAGTTTTTTTGATGCATAAGCTGTATACACTATTATTTGACCGGTTCCAAACCTTATGACAATACTAAATAAACAAAAGCAAAAATGTGTGAATGTCAAGTGGCAAATAATCCATTGCTTACATGACCATGTCTAAGGTCTAAGGTCTAAAGGGCAGTTACGATACTAGCTTGCTGCACTCTTCTCTGAAAGTGTCTGTGAATAAACCTTCAGTGAACCTAAGAATAAAATCTGGTTAGTTAGTTGCTTTTAGTGTGCATTGTTGTGCACTGCATATCATCATGCATTATGAGATTAAAAAGGGGTATTGGATATTCTCCACTCTGTTTTGGACTACAAAAGCACTACAAAAATGGCAGACCCCCAAAATAATGCACTATGTAGTGAATAGTACACATGGGCACAGTGAATTATTCAGTAACTGCAGTGAAACTTTAGTAATAAAGGAGTGTAATTAAGTAGGTGTGTGGGGCATTTTTTTTTTGGCAAGGCTTGTTTCACTTAGATCTGTTGGAGGAACAGACCACTGTATTGAGTGAAAAGTTATTCTGGTTGATCATGTTTAATCCCTTAATTCATTAACTGTTTGTATGCACATAAAACAAACAAACAAACAAACAAAAACTGAGCTGCTCTAACACGTCACATGGGCCTGACCAGTTTTACGCATGTCTTGTCATATCTTTTTTAGCACATTATTTAAGATACTGTCTTCACGGACTCCTTGTGTAGCTGCACTTTGCTTCCCTTTGAAACCTAGCAACAGCACTATGGGAGACTTTTGATTATGTTGTCGTTTTCCGAACAACATGACATGACATGTTTCGTCTACATGCCACCTGGCACATTGGGTCACGGATATACTGTATATATATTTACAGGGTTGGGTTGCCAGATCGACGCTCAAATGTATCTGAGCCCTTGTGGGTAAAGAACCTTGCTCAAGGGTCCAACAGCAGCAACCTGGCAATGTCGGGGCTCAAACCAGAGACCTCCTGGTCAGCAGTTCAACACCTTAACCACCCCTGCCCTTTTCCAAACAGCATGAATCTAAAACCTCATAGAGAAAATATACTCAAAAAGAAATTATATTAGTCTCATTGGCAATAATACACATATTTAATAGGAAATGCATGTTCTATGCAAAAAAGCAATGTTACATAATGTTTTACCCAGATGATCGTGACAGGATTTATTTATTTATTTCTATCTGAGGAATAAGTCTGACAGGAATGGAGCCATAACGAAAAGCATAATCTTTTTTCGTGGGAGTGAAGGAGCATATTAAAGCAATCACTCAGTTCCATGAGAGATATATGGCAGAAGACAGAGTATAATTGCAAAACAGTAGCTTAGGGGTTAGCACTGTCGCCTCATATCTATAAGTTTGACGGTTAGACTCTTCCCTCCAGTGTGTAGATTTTACATGTTCTTCCTCTGCTTGATGGATAACGACCTAGTACTCGGGTTTTCCTCACAGTCCAAAAACATGCATTGTAGTCTGATTGGCGTTTCCAAATTTCTCAGTGTATGTATGCATTTTTTTTTGTGCTCAGTTTATTTTTCATCCTTCTCTTGCCGTCTCTGCATTTCATTATACATGCTCACAGAAAATGTGTGTGTGAGTGAGGGGCGGTGTAGGTGTGTGTAGGTGTGTGTATGTGCTGCACAGTGACATGCAGTGCTAGGGGACTAGGATTGGTTGGAAGATGTAGCCTTCGATTGGTTGGGAGAGGATGATGCAGAGAACATGTTGGTGTAATATCACAGGCTCTGTGATGTCACACACACACACACACACACACACACACAATTTTATTTGTTCACATATTCAGACCATATATCCATCTTAATAAGTTCTTAATAGCTATCCGTTCCCCTTCTCTCATTCGCCTGCTTCCAGTCATATAATCCTTGACACAGCACTAAAAATAAAGGCAAGTGAAAATGCTTTTCTGCACTCCCTTCTGTTTTTTTGCATCTCCTTGGCCAGTGTAGTGTGGATACTTGTGCTAAAAATAGTCCAGTCTGCATGGCTTCCTCTGTCTCTATCTTATAGATGCACACATACTATATGAAGAAACACGCGCAGACGTGTGAAAAAGGTCTTTTAATGTTAGACTCTTTTTTTTGTCTATTACCTAAAAATAACACTTTCATACATATTTTAGCTTAGTTATTACTCTCATTAATGATCAACTTGAGAATGATCACTTTGGATTTATTAATCTCACACATAGTGCCTCGTGCAAATACGTGCTGGCTCCTGCATTCACACATCTTTTAACACGGAATTGGAATTAATACACGTTAAAAAGAAATCTTGCCTTGTTACAGTATCTGCTTTTTTTGCTTTTTTCTTTTGGTCACGGCAAGTAGTTGTGCACTGCTGTATGCAGATTTCTGGTGACATCTTTTTTTTTTTTTCTTCTCGATATTACAGCATGGGTAGCACACACTGCCGATACATTGCTGTCTTTTTCATGCCGTGTATAGCCTTTGGTGGAGACTGTTCTGCTTTTGGTGTAAACCCCATAGGCTGGATTTGTTGCATAATGCAATACCTGAAAAAAAAAAATCTACTTTGGGTTGTAATTAATTCATTTTCCTAAAGGGGCAAGGTGCCTTTATCTACCATAAACCCTTATATAGTTTGTGTTTGATCTCCATTATGTGCTAGAGTCTTTTAAAACTTAGTTTGTTTAAAGACTTTGGAATGGGAAATTGCAGTTTGCTAGTTGGGAAATTGCACCCTCTGGCAAAAGCCAAATGATTCTAGATTCACCTTGTGGTTGAATCTGGGATTCCTGCCCAAGGACATATAGCCCGGTCTTGTGAATCAATCAGTTGTCCTTGTACTGTTCTATCAAAGTGAACCTAAGGAACATTCCATTTTAATGCCTTCACATATTTATACTTTAAAATGAGTTCTATACCTTGTGACCTTCCTCGTTGGAACAGGAAATCCAGGTGGTTGTCAGGAGTTTGTTGGTTAAGAAGGATAAAATAGATCTCTAGCTACACTTACATTGTGTTTTTATGAACTCTGGGTACATACATGGTGGTGTAGTAGTTTGAATGTTGTTTTGTCATTTAAAGCAGCAGGGGAAAACTGGTAATAACTTGCCCAAGAAATTTCCAGGGAAATATGGGTGCATGACAAAGGTACTTAATGGAAAGACTGAGTAATTTTTTACACAGCCATTGGGAATTATTAGGGCTTTGGATTGTGCATTATAGAGTGACATATTTATTTATTTTTTTTTAAATAAGTTTCTTCTTGGTCCTCAGGTTTTCATATTTGACCATAGTTTTGGGAAGAAACATTCAGTGAAGTCAATGAAAATGGCTATTATGCCAGTCCTTTGCAGGGCATTAGCATGCACATACTGTACATACTATGGACAAGTAGAAAACACCAGTTAGCCTAATCTGCATGTCTTTGGACTGTCAGAGAAAACCCATCAAGCAGGGGGTAAAACATACAGACTTCACACAGACAACCCAAAGGCAGGACTTGAACCCTCAACCCTGGCTGTGCAATGCCATGCCATTTTCATTGACTTCACTTGAATGCTTCTTCCCAGAACTATGGTGAAATATGAAAACCATATGTCACCATGTATGTTTTGCTATCTTTTTTATACTTTTGCTAAAAGTAACAGTCTTAACAACAGGTGCACATAATCCAGTCTGCAAGTTATCATTGCAAAGTGTAGAAATAAAAAAAAAATAATCACCACAAGCAGGATAGTCCCCAAATAAGGAAAGATACTCTTTTATTAAGCAGTAAAAACATGTGAATTAAAACCTAAGTAGGTTATTTGTAATTTAAATCCAACTAATTACAGACCTAACTGTATGTTTTCAGTTTTAATCTTATTTCTTTAAATGTCGATTGTATTTTCTGGATTTTTTTATGTTTTATGAAATCATTTATCAATTATAACGGATTGAATCTTAAACTTGTTTTTGTCCATATAGTTATGATAGTTCTTATTTGCTGTACATATTATAACCATTTTAGTGGTTAGCTCTGCTACCTTGCACCTTCAGAGTTGGGGGTTCAAATCTGAGGTGTGAATGGTTCTCCATGCATCGTGGATTTGCTCCAGGGACTCCTGTTTCCTCCATGCAGTGTAGCCTGATTACTGTTTCCAAATTTTCTGTAGACTCTGACTCGCCTTGTGTCCTAAATTCCCTGAAATAGGCACAGGACCTCCTGGGACCCTATACAAGATAAGCAGCATATAGATAATGGACAGATAAACGGATGGCCAATGTTTAGCCAGACACTCTAAAAACAATATTGCCTGTATTTAAATCCTCAAATCCTGAATCCTGTATTCGGAATAGAATGTCTAAATGTACATTGTATGGTATTTATCATCCCAGTGTCAGTCAAACATCAAAGTCAATTACCTTTTGTTGTTATTTATTTTATTGCTACCAAATTTATTGATTGTCCTAAAAATGTTTGGATCATGTATATTGTTCATTTGGTAAATGTATGCCTGCAGGTAGGATTATGTCAGCGTTCTGTTTACACTTATAATTTCCTTTGATTGTGTAGCTTCTTTGCAACAATAACAATTGTTAAAAGCTCTATACAAATTTCATTTAATTTAATGTTAGGTGCTAGGTGGTTTTAGTTTAGTAGCAATTGGGAAATGAAGAAATCACATAATTCATGAACTCATAAGTCACGCATAAATGACTCATGAAAATCTACATTTATATCACTTATATGATCTTTTTCTGGTATAAAAGATCCAAAAGCGTTTTTTCAGGACTAATTGCAAAAAGTGTTGCAGCAGAGTAAAATCAGCTTATTGTAACAAAGCCCTAAATCCCCCTCACTAAAATGTTTAAACTCATTTACACAATTACATTTCTGTTCTTCACAACCACACTCATTTCTACATTTGTTTTGAAATAATCTTGCTTGGTCAGTGTACTGTATGGGATCTTAGGCTCTTCCTCACAATGTTAGAGGTGATTAGGGAGTGAAAGAGGCCTTTGTTCAGGCCTCTGAACAACATGCAAAGTATGTGCACTACATGAAATAATGGACAAAGAAGAAAAAACAGAGGGAGAGAAAGGGGGAGAAAGCCTGAGAAAGATAGCAGCCTCTAATGCCACATCGTGGCATTAAATAGCAATGCTGAATTTATGTTGATTTAAACTTCTTCTCATGTGAAAAATATTAATTTGGTTAACTGTATTTGAACAAATAATGAACTTTAAATGTCAAAACAGATTTCTGCATAATGAGTGTGTCTATTTATGTGTGTTTTGTGTATATAGTACCAGGTAGGTCAGCTATACTCAGTAGCCGAAGCAAGTAAGAATGAGACTGGGGGAGGAGAGGGTGTGGAGGTCCTGAAGAATGAACCGTATGAGAAAGATGGAGAAAAAGGTCAATACACACACAAAATCTACCACCTGCAGAGGTGAGTTATCACATGCACACTACCATATATATATGTATATACACCATATATATATATCTATACATATATCTATATCTATATATCTATATATATATATCTATATTTATATATATATATCTATATATATCTATCTATATATATACCCGTTGTTAAGCAATCATATACTGTGTAAGAGATATGCCATTTGACACAAGCCTCTTTTCAAAGAATTTTTCTGTTTTTAGTAAAGTTCCATCTTTTGTGAGAATGCTGGCACCAGCATCAGCTCTCAACATTCATGAGAAAGCCTGGAATGCTTACCCATACTGCCGCACAGGTAAAGCACACATGCACACAAACACACACACACACACACACACACACACACACACACACACACACACACACACACACACACACACACACACACACAATCACCCACTTCTATCTCTCTGTTAAAAAATTAATTGATTGAGCAGAATGGGAGTGGAGTTACAGCACAGGGAACTGAGGTTACCCTGATGGCACACACTCGCACACGCACACACACACACACACACCGTTGTTTTACTATCCTTATGAGGAAATTTCATTGACATAATTAAATTATTGCAGCTAATTACTGCTATGCTACACCCAGAATATATATATATATATATATATATATATATATATATATATATATATATATATATATTCTATTTAGAAAATGAAAGATATATATATATATATGAAATGTACTATGGACACTAGAAAATAAATTATAATTGATGTGTCTTTTCTCTTTCTTGTCATTGCTTTCTCTTTCTACAGTAATCACGGTGAGTAGATGACCACCTATACTTACAAATATTATTTTATATGATTTGTCATATACTATTAATAACAATGCTGTTATCCTGCAGAATGAGTATATGAAAGACAATTTCCTCATCAAGATAGAAACATGGCATAAACCTGACATGGGTCATCAGGACAATGTATGTATTCCTTTTTTGTTTGAAATGTCACTTCTGGGGTTACCCTTTTTCAGGGCCACTAAACGTGACCCTGAGTGTGTTTCACATCGCTTGTGCAGGTGCACGGTCTGGACCCTGACACATGGAAGAAGGTTGATGTGGTATATATTGACATTGGGGACAGAAGTCAGGTGGAGCCAAAGGTAAGAATGGGTCATTTTAAACCCCTTGAATATAGAGAATATAGTTAAACAGTTTTAAAGACAGACAAAGTCACATGCGGGCTGGAAGGGTCAGCACAGCTGAAATTTTATTCTGGGAATTTATATTATAAATATATTATACAATTTCACTGTAGATTGAGAAAAGTTACTAGAAAGCACAGACATAATTTCAGTTAACTCTGTACAATTCTTTGCAGGCTTTTCTTTCTTACACTTATGTATGCATTTCATGTCTTATAAAATCTTTTTTCTTGCTCAATACCAGCTATTATTATGTAATCAATAATACTGCAAAAACAGCCAATTTCTACAGATTAGTTGTCCCTGCATAACAAAATGACACTTTAATGACTCCTATTTTGTAGTATTTTATAACACCTTCTCTGTCACTTAATAGCTTATAAACAAAAATTTAGATAATTGCAATGTATGTCAGGCTGGTGTTTTAGAATACTTTTGTCACAGCTGACAAATTCTAGTGCTGCCAATGCAACAAATGCTAAATTAAAATGTCTCAAATGGTAGGCTCCTTGCAAAAGCAATCATATTGTGAGCCCTTTCTGGCCTTAACTTTTTTTATTTCTTTATTTTCTGCCATTTATCATTGATTAGCTTGTTACACAGAGGTAGTTATGGTTACTTACTGATGTCCAGTGGTCACCAGTAAGTGCAATAAAAGTAGCTTCTACCAACTGCTCCACTTTTATGACCTTTATTAAAGTCTCACATTTAAAACACAAAACAAATAGCCAGGTAACCCCACTGTGAATATGGAAAGCTATTAGGGTCTTGGGCATATAATTTATATGCGTAAAAAAAATAGTAACATGTTAATATTGACAGCTCTAAATAATTTGCACTGATATCTTTTTTTTAAACTCCTTTACACATGGTCCAAAGATTTTAATTATTTAGGCATTCACTAGCCTTTCTGTGGAACTCACTGTGGAGAATAAATGGAGAAACATAATATTCTTAAGCCTTATTTGTCTTTACCAAAATAGGAAAATTTCAATTCAAAGAAAATTTTGACATTTAGTATGAGCCAGAGCATCTCAAGGATGGGAATGTGCTGCAGCTTAAACAGATTTAATTCTAGCTAAAAAAATGCAAGACTTCCTACAAAACCTTATAACATACCAAGTACATATGCACTGTGTATTTTGCATATCTAAACAACTGATGAGATGATCTGCTTGAATATAGTGTAAACAGTCCTGACAGAAGTATGTACAGTTGTGGTCAAAAGTTTACATACACTTGAAAAGAACATAATATCATGGCTCTCTTGAGTTCCCCGTTATTTCTACAACTCTGATTTTTCTCTGATAGAGTGATTGGAACAGATACTTCTTTGTCACAAAAAACATTCATGAAGTTTGGTTCTTTTATGACTTTCTTATGGGTTAACAGAAAAAAAGTGATCTGCTGGGTTAAAAATATACATACAGCAACATGAATTAGTAATTCTGGTGACTTAGAAAGTTGTGCCAGTGAAATGAGCTTCATAGCATGGCCTCTTAACTTCTTGTGAGTGATTATAAGTGACTTCAGCTGGTGACTTCTCTGAGGCCATTTAAATAGGACTCATTTAAATTGGATACAAACACCCACTAATGCTACAATGGGAAAGTCAAACGAGCTCAGCATGGATCTGAAAAAGCGAATTATTGACTTAAACAAGTCAGGAAATTTACTTGGAGCCATTTCAAAGCAGCCAACAACTGTTTGTAAGTATAAAGTGAATTGCACTGTTTTGTCACTGCCACGATTAGGAAGAAAACGCAAGCTATCACCTGCTGCTGAGAGAAAATTGGTCAGGAGGGTGAAGAGTCAACTGAGAACCACCAAAAAGCATATCTGCCAAGAATTAGAAGCTGCTGAAACACAGGTGTCATTGTCTACACTCAAGCGTGTTTTGCATCTCCATGGACTGAGAGGCTGCCGTGCAAGAAGGAAGCCCTTGCTCCAAAAGCGGCACCTTAAGGCTCGACTGAAGTTTGCTGCTGATCACATGGACAAAGATAAGACCTTCTGGAGGAAAGTTCTGTGTAGCCAAAAATCGAGCTTTTTGGCTACAATGCCCAGCAATATGTTTGGAGGAGAAAAGGTGAGGCCTTTAACCCGCAAGAACACAATGTCTACCACCAAGCACGGTGGTGGTAGTATTATGCTGTGGGGCTGTTTTGCTGCCAATGGAACTGGGGCTTTACAGAGAGTAAATGGGATAATGAAGAAGGAGGGTTACCTTCAAAATCATCAACATAACCTAAAATCAACAGCCCGGAGTTGGGTCTTGGGCGCAATTGGGTGTTCCAACAGGACAATGACCCCAAACACACATCAAAAATAGTAAAGGAATGGCTAAAGCAGACTAGAATTAGGGTTTTAGAATGGCCTTCCCAAAGTCCTGACTTAAACCCCATCGAGAACATGTGGACAATGCTGAAGAAATAGGTCCATGTCAGAAAGCCATCAAATTTACCTGAACTGCACCTATTCTGTCAAAAGGAGTGGTCAAAGATTCAACCAGAAGCTTGTGGATGGCTACCAAAAGCGCCTAATTGAAGTAAAAATGGCTAAGGGACATGTAACCAAATATTAGCACTGCTGTATATTTTTGACCCAGCAGATGTGATCACATTTTTCTGGTAACCCATAATAAAGTCATAGAACAACCAAAGTTCATGAATGTTTTTTGTGACAAAGAAGTACTGTATCTGTTCCAATCGCTCTATCAGAGAAAAATCAAAGTTGTAGAAATAACGGGGAACTTAAGAGAGCCATGATATTATGTTCTTTACAAGTGTATGTAAACTTTTGAACACAACTATAATTATTTATGGACAAAATTCTTCCAATAGCATTAGGGCTAAGCCAAGGTCACCCCACACACTTTTCCTTTTCAAATAATTAAGTGTTGTTTCAGGAAATCAGAGAACCTTAAAGCCACAGTAATAAATCACCAGACAGGGGATAGAGTGCCTGGCTCAAGGGTTCAGTGCATTTAGTTGTCCCTACTCAGTCATTTTACAGCTGAATGAGTAAAACTGGAGAAGTGGACATGTGATTTTGAGGTATAATTTGTGTGTATGGTGTAATGCTGCCCTCTGCAGGACTACAAACCAGATGAAGATCCGGCAAAGTATAAATCTGCCAAGACTGGCCGAGGACCCTTGGGGCCAGACTGGAAGGTGCACAATATTCCACTTTGATATCTGTTCTTTAATTACGACCTTCTTTTAACATACATTGTATGTGTGTCTGTGGTTGCAGAAAGAACTGCCCAAAAAGACAGACTGTCCACATATGTGTGCATATAAACTGGTAACAGTGAAATTTAAGTGGTGGGGATTGCAAAACAAAGTGGAGAACTTCATTCAAAAGGTAAGTTCTTCTAAAGGTAACTGTATGTCAATGTGTGCTTCTGCCTCAAGTGATCATTGGTAAATCCGAAATCCTTTTATGCTATCAATCTGTACTTAAACTACATTGTTTTTAAAGACAAGTGGAATTGAATTTACACCTCAAATTCTTAGTAAAATTTAAAGCAATTCCTCCAATCTTTCAAAAAAGCACAATCTCAGCAGAATAATAACACTACAATGATGTACATTGAGACTTAAACCTAGAAATTCCAGCTAAAGGTGCAATAAAACTAGCAAGCATTGTAAAACAAAGTTTAGATGACACGTAAGGAATATACTGTAAGTAAGACTGCAGGTTTCCTCCTTTAATGTGTGCAGTTTGGGGAAGCTTTTTAGCTACGAGCTAGCAGCATGATTTAAGATAACATAGCAATAGCTAGGCTAAATAAAAGTAGTTATTTATTTAGTTTTAGTACTTAATTAAAACTACTTTTCCAAAAGTGGGTACTTTTATTAAGTAAGCCTCTGTAAAGAGATTTAGTTTTTCTTTTTATAAACCACTTTATACGTGTTAAAGGTATTTTATTATATTCTTTATTTCTGTTCTGTGAATGATGTAAAGAGAGAAAGATCTGAAAAGTGTAATCAAATACAAAAGAATTTTGCATAATAGGTGACCTTTAACAGTAAAATTAACTGCCCCTGAATGCCCCTTTGCACACTGTACATGCATTTTCCGAGTCAAAGAGCTTTTAAGCCATCTTAAGCTCTTAAGAAACGCACAGACCAGAGATGTCGCTCCATATCAGCTATGTTTAAAAAAAATTAAATTATTAAACAGATTAAATCAAGGATATAATTGAAAAATAACATTCCTATGCCCCCCACACAATTGATCTATTGTTACTAAACTATTTTTTAAATCTGCAGTTACCCTAAACAGTTATACCCTGAATGGTAATTTCTTAGACATGAGAAAAGAATGGAAAACCTGTTTACTTGAAATGCAGTTGTACATGAAGCAAAGTGATAGTTGTTGAATTCCTTCTATAGGGACAGTTTTGGGGGTGAATCAGATGTAACAAAAACACTATTTTCTGAATAATGAAATATAGCAAATAGTATTTTTTTTTATTGCTGTTACTACTGTATGCCTAAAATACTTGCTTACACAGTAGTAAGTTAGTATTGGATAACCACAAATATTTTTCTCCTACAGATGTAAAGCTATTTCATAATTTTGATCTCCAGACAATATGGTTAATGTTTTCCTGTTGTGGGTCTTGAGCACATGTCATATAACATGAAATGAGGAGTTAAAACACTTATCAACTATCGTTATTTCATACTCTCGTTCTACTTCTCTCTCTGTTAACAGCAAGAGAAACGCCTATTCACTAATTTCCACCGGCAACTCTTCTGCTGGATTGATAACTGGATTGAACTAAACATGGATGACATTCGCAGAATGGAGGAGGAGACCAGGAAGGAGCTGGATGAGGTGAGCAATAGAGAAAAATGGAGAGGGAGTTTGAGTCCCGCCTCGGGGGAGTTTGTGTGTGTGGAGTTTGCATGTTCTCCCCATGCTTTTGTGGGTTTCCTCCAGGTACTTCGGTTTTCGTCCCACAGTCCAAAAACAACAGATTAGGCTAATTGGCATTCCCAAATTGCCCAAAGTGTGTGAATGAGTGTAAGTGTGTGTATGGGTTGGGGTTAGTAGTGTGTGCCCTGTGATGGATTTGCACCCTGTCCAGGGTCAACCCCGCTCATGCCCTAAGTCTCCTACAGTAGGCTCCAGACCCTGTGTACAGGATAGAGCGGTATGGATGATGAGTGAGTGAGTGTTGCACCTATTGCTCTATAAATCTTAATTTAACCTCAGCAGAGTTATAGTGGATAAATCCCAGGAACATTACAAGGTGGATTGCACACACATTCGCGGATTTATGTGCACGTAATGGTAACTTGGGCTAGCCCATTTACCTAACTGCATGTTTTTTTGAGAAGAGAGAAGGAACTGGAGAACCTGGAGCAAAATTACACGGGCACAGGGAGAACATGCAAGCCTGCATGCTAGATACATTTATATGGGCAAATGTAATAATTTCTAATAGTTTTTAATAATTTTTAATATTTAATCCAAATGGAAACATTCTGATTAGAGATTTCAATTTAATCGTTTACATGGACACAGAGGCTAAATGTCTTTCGTAAAGGCTGGTGGGAGAGAGTTGTTCTCATGAAGTTTACAGATCAAGTGTTTACTTGGCTAATATCAGCATGTCGCTATATTACTGTGCATAACTAGTTAAATTAAATTAACCAGCCAAATTCGGCTGCACATTTAAAAAAAAAAAATTATATCCTGCAGGTATACCGTCGTGAAACCCCTGAATATGGACAAAGTAAAAGGCTAGGTTATTATTTTCGTTTGCCATTCAACCAATTAGAAGCCTTATAGCCTTGTTTTAATTAGTAACTTAGCATGAGTATTGTGTGGTAGCATTGCTCATTGTGTCATGCACATAGCAGCTGGGTGAAATGCAAATGAAAATGCTACATGACAAAATATGTGATAACAGTATTTATATGTGCCATGCAAAACAAAAATAAGGAATTTATTTGAGCTGGTAAAATTGTGAAGTGGGCTTCAGCTTCTCACAACCAGCACATTAGTTTGTTTTCTGGAATTATACCAAGTTTTTTATTCCATCATTTGCTTACTGGTTATTTTATGTCCCCTTAATTTAAGTAAAGTGGCTTCAGTAAAAAAAGCATTTCCTACAACTACTATTTTAAATGCTTGCAAAAGGGGTTTCATGACTATCACTTTCACTTGTCTGCTTGCAATAAAATAGACATTTTTCCCTTTTTTTCCCCATTTTTTACCAAAAACTCTTTATAGGCTGTTGTGAAACCACATTGCGTTTAAGTGCCATGAACAGGCTTGCTGCTGTAAACTGCTGAAATAAAAATGAAAATCATTATATTCATGTCTCATATTACACTATTTCATGTGGATGAAATGATCAAATTGATAATTCTAAAAAGCCCGCAGTGTAGGTGATGGGTGAAGGGTATGTGGTCTCCAGGAGTGTCTGAGAGATTCTTCACCATGTTCAAATTTACAACGGAAAATAAGCTGCTGCTCTCATTTCTAAACTAGATCAGTGGGGTTACATAGTGAAGTGCTCTTTCACACAGCATTCGTCACAATTAAAAATCACTTTGCTATAGTGGAATGATTTTATTTACATATTATTTAGATTTAAAAGGTAAACAAACACAATTAAGGAAGGAATTCCTGTAGAGGTGGACAAGAATAAGATTTAAAACACATCTTACACATTTACACATTTCTAGACTGCAGTGTCAAGAAAAGTGTCAAATTGTTCAAAATCATCCATTAATGGTAAAAGAAGGAGACTCATTCAGTGGATAGATTTTTTTTTTTTTAATTGATTTATCTATGCAACCCCTGGTAGTAGAAATTACAACAAGTGTACTTCTTTGCACGTAAACAGTTTTCTTGTTTTGCAGTAAGTTTGGTTAAGGTCCAAGTTGTCTCCTTAAATTTACTGTTTCTGAATTTTGTCTCTTCATAAATGTCAGTAAAGTTCTACTACAAGAACAAAGAATGGGAATTGTGTGAGAATAAAAACAATTAGCTTTAACTTAAGCTTTACTGATACTAAAAAATGAATAACGACATTTGTTCCATTTTTGTTTTCTGTTTGTCCCTTTATCAGATGAGAGTAAAGGACCCCGTAAAAGGGATGGTGGCTCTCGAAGACTGAATCTCCTGTACTGTATATAGACGGAGTGTGCTGCTGTTTATATTGGTGTGTAACAGAGGTGCCGGCGGCATTGCCGTGTTGTGAAATTATAGGCTTCCCCTGGCATCAATTCTTAGTAAAAATTCCCTTGAAATATACACTATAAATGACTTAATTCTATTTAATTATTGGCCTCATGTTACACAGTGTTCAGTTTTTAAATTCCTCATCTTTTGTCTTTCACCCCATACATCTTGATAAGTACTGTAATCTATACATTTCTTTCACTGTCTCTCTATCACTCACGTATGTAATATTGGACATCAGCTGCATCAATTTTTAAACAAATTGGATGATATTTCAGAAATGAAATAAAAAGACAATAAAAAGATAAATAGCACGTATAGATACCAAATAATTGTTTCCCATGTACTTTTTCATGATAATCAATACTGCTGACATACAACAGAGAGACACTTATGATTAGATAATTAATATGTCAAAATTAGATTTTGGTTAAAGAAATTCTCAGAGCTATATAAACAGTTTTCCCCCCATTAATTACACTTAGTAATTAACCTTAGATGTGTTTTGCGGACCAAGCTGACTCTGCTCAGTGTTCTGTTTTGAAATTCTTGTAATTGTCCTTATTGTTGGTTAAAAATCTTATTATATTCATTTAGTCTTCCCCACTGAAACAGGAGCTAAATTGAAATGTGGGCCTCCACAATGACAGGTGCTCATTTGCCTATTCAGAGGTTACTACACTACAGTAAATATATTATTATGTATCACAAGTTAAAGAAGAAGTAAAATAAAACACTGCACTGATTGCTCTGTTCCCTCTTGAGATTCAGAAGTCCATGCAAGTTTACCAGCACATTCTTTTTCTCAATGAAAATGTTGATCAGTACGTTGTGCTTCTCTGTGAATCGTTTAGGATGCTCAACAACCTTGTTTTGTCCTCTCTATACAGAACTTGTGCTTAGTCATTCTTTTGCGTTCTATTTCTGTCATCATCAAGGCCGCCATTTCCTTGTTTTCTTCCTGTGCGTTTGTGGAAGAGGAGAGAAGAGAGTTACAGAAAATGAGGAAAGTACATGCTGATGTGTGGATGCAAATTTATGCTAGACCGTACATGACTCAGGCATATAGTCTCCAGACATTTCTTGTTGAAACAGCTACACAGATCTAAAAAAAAAAAAATAATAATAATAATAATTACGCTGGATTTTTAACAGCGCACAGGGAAAATATGTTTGCATATTTTTTTTATTTATGCCTTTTTATTGCTGCATAATAAGTTGCTCTGGGAAGATGGTAGATTTTGCTTTAATAATAGCAAAGGTTTATTGTCCTCATTTAAAGCTGTTGGCCCATTTTTACATTTCTAATCGATAAAAAACTTTTATCCAGATTTTAGCAATAATCCTCACATTTTCCATTGCATCTCACACGTTTTCCTCAATACTAAAGCTTGTCTTTGAGTCTTTTAGTGGTAAATTTCTACTGTTCCCAAAATGTTGCTAAGTGGCCACACTCAATTGGATTTTTCTCTTTCAATCTTTATGTATATACAGTATATATACAGTACAATATATATATATATATATATATATATATATATATATATATATATATATATATATATATATATATATATATATATATATATGTGTGTGTGTGTGTGTGTGTGTGTGTGGTATGTGATGTTATCAGTGTTTGAGGGGTGTTTAAAATATGGATGGACTGAGGATTGCACTCTAGTCCAAGTAGCTGAGTTTCACATTCAACACTGTACAATACCAATAGCAATATTCTACCACTACATCAGCCCTAAGAATCTTATCATGGAGCTGTTTGGATGTATGTATTGAATTGTACATAGTATATAAATATAAGTAGATGAATACACACCTATAGGTCAGACTGTCCTGCCAATTCATCAGCAGTCGTCTTACACTTACACCATGCTGTGGTTGCAGAATGGTGTATTTTAAGGAAAAACCCTTAATGCTGCTGTAGCTCCATCTAAGCGAATCTAAATTGCAGTAAACACACTGATTTACTCTTTTGTTTGGTTCTGTTCCGTCAGGATGAAGAGCTGAAATGAGCTTTGGTGAGCTTTCCGCTCTTGAAACAGTAGAATTGAATAAAATTGTTTATATAATGGCCTCTTACTCCATCTCTTTGGCAGGATAGTGTTAAAAAAATTGTTCCTTGTTGTCATCTACCTGCAGTATGTCATTGGTCTCAGAGCTTTATTGGTGCCCATTTTATCAGGTGAGGTCTTTCAAAGATATCACCACCAGTTTTTACTGGTCTCTGAGCACTGGTCACTTCTTCATTATATTAAAAAAAAGTTGACTTAAGTCAGAGAAACTGGTCTTGGGCCAGTACAGGGCAGCTTTTATTCAGAACATTTGTAATAAAAATGAGAGCCTGAGTTAGAGGTGGCTTAAAATCAGAATATCCAATGATATAATTCCTCGCCTGTACAGGATCAGTTGTGCAAAGAGACGATCATGTAGCTCTGTTGTCAGTAAAGTCCTCGTTTTGTTGTCAGGTTTACAAATTGGTTATTGCAGAACTACAAATGATTCATTTTTTAATGTTTTTGGTTCATGTTGCTTCCTTGCTTGTCATCTGTTTTTAGTTTCTTTTACTGTGAATTTGTGCCTTTTGTCATTTTATCTTCTGAAATTCTTGGAGACGTGAATAAAATAAATATATATATAAAAAATATATAGTGTCCTTGAATTTTGATGATTGTGAATTTCAACACAAATCTAGTTGTTTTATTTTGTACACAGTTGTTAACATCATAATCTTAAAGACCTCTAATAATAATAATAATAATAATAATAATTATTATTATTATTATTATTATACGTTAATACTGGTTCTCCTTATACAACTATCACATGATGTGATGAGTGGTGCGGGCAGGAGTTGATCAGTGGCTGATGGGAATAATTTTTTTGTGCTTTATTTTGCACAATCCTGACAATATGAGGATGTGTCTGGGCAAAGTTATTAATATTATGAGTTTAGATAAGACATTTATTCCACTTCAAAGTAATTCAGTAAAGTTTAGTAGGGTGTCATCAATGCTAACTTCACCTATCTAATATTGTTACAGCCTAAGAAAGATGGACACAACGTATGTATTTTAAATCTTTTGCCAGAAGTGACTGCTCATATACCTGTCCAGGTATTGCCTTAACGTTTATTCACTCGTTAGTTTTAACGAGTTGTCTGATAAAAATATGATCTTTTTTATTTTTATTTTTTTTTATTTCAGAAAAGGTAACACTAACATAACACAAACTGAACACTGCTGCACAAATTTGGAAGCTTTTCTTCCCAATTTGGAAACCAATGTATCAGAGGGTAATGGCTAATACTTGAATCTTTTTTTTAACTGTTGTTCATTCTTTATTACGTCATGATGTCAGACACCCTGAAATAAAGAGTTATATATATATATATATATATATATATATATATATATATATATATATATATATATAAATTTTAACAATTGTCATTGTCGCAAAGCAGCTTTACACAATCAAAAAAATTATTTAAGTTTTTATGGAATGCGAATGTGTATGAGTCAAAATGGTCAGTTTGTCCCTGGTGAGCAGGCCAAGGGTGACAGTGGCAAAGAAAAACTCCCTGAGATGGTAATAGGAAGAAACCTTGAGAGAAACCAGACTCAACAGGGAACCCATCCTCATTTGGGTGAAACAGAAAGCAGTAAATGATCTGCATTTATACAGTGTGTTAGGTAGCAGGCAGTTCAGCTATAATAGCTGATGTTTACTGATGTTAATATGGAGTCCAGGTAGTTATTGAAGACCCAGGTAGACTTGTAGGAAGTTCCAGTTTGGATCTATCGAACTGTCTTTACTCTAACTAGTTACTTTTATTAGAAAGTAATGGTGTAATGTAACTGATTACTTTTTAAAGACAGTAATTTTGCAATGTAATTAGTTACTTTAAAAAGTAACGTCCCCCAACACTGCTCTTAAGTGAGTATTAAAAAATGTACAGTGCCATTTAAAATTTTTAGATGTACTAGTGATGATTTTTTCAAGTTTTTTTTATGATATAAGAGCTTTTTCCATTAAAATTTTAAAGTAGCATATCTTATTCTCCTGTGGGCCATTGGATGAAACAAAGCTAATATGTTACCATGAGCTCGGTCAAATACACCTGGGAAAAAACCCCATTAAAATTTGTTCAGTAGTTTAGTAATTCACCTAGTTATGTGACGCTTGCACAGACAGGTGGACATAAACCATCTTGAAGTGTTCTATTACTCATCTTATGCCCCCCCCCTGCTTTTTTTTGCAAATATCTTTGATGTACACACATGCCAACTTTACAGTTTTATTATATGTATAGATTTGTTTAACCTAAACAAATACAATTTGATTTAACCACTAATTATTTCTCCTTTACTTACTTTAGTGGAACTACATCAATGAGACTTGCCCTCAATAAGCATTAATGAGCTCATGACCCTGCCACCAGTTCACCAGTTTTCCTTCCTTGGACTATTTTGGTATGTCCTGACGCCTGAAGACCTTAAACATCCCACAAGTGCTGCAGCTTTGGAATTGCAATGATATGGTTGTCTAGCCATCACAATTTGGCCCTTTAAATCCTTATACTTGCTCTTTTTTTATTTTATTTAAATGCATACATTTTAGGGACAAAATGTTTACTTGTTAACCAATATATTTCAGCTACTCCCAGGTACCATTGTAACAAGCTATTATAACTGTAGCTACCGTGACAAGGGCCAAATTGAGATGGCTACTACAAAACTTTAATTCTCAAGAGATATTCCCAGTCTGCAGTAGTTAGGACATAAAAGCGAACCTGTGACAGCGTGATAGGTGGCCAAGACGTACTGATGCACATGGAGTAACAAATGAAGTCTGATCCAATCTAAGAGTTCAATTAAAGTCTAATTACTTAACTAGTTTAAATTGCTAAAAACTCCAAATTGCTGAATACTGGTTCCAATACAAAGGTGTCAGAACACACAGCACGTTACTGTGGTTTGCAAAAGGGGGAATTATATATATATATATATATATATATATATATATATATATATATATATATATATATATATATATATATATATATATATATATAGTTACTTCAAACAAGTAGTTACTTTAAGCTGCTGTGGGAAAAAGACTAGGTGAGATCATGTGTGTGTATTAGCTTTTTTTTGCAAATATCTTTGATGTACACACATGCCAACTTTACAGTTTTATTATATGTATAGATTTGTTTAACCTAAACAAATACAATTTGATTTAACCACTAATTATTTCTCCTTTACTTACTTTAGTGGAACTACAGTAGTGCTCTTAATTTAGACATACTAATACATCATCGATTTTATTATATTACATAATATTCTATATATATTTATATAATTAATATTAATAACAGGTAACCCAAATGAGCACCTATTTGCCATTTATATTCAGTAGTACTATAAGGATACCATTGTCACGTATGTAGAATAAACTCTGGGAAATGAAGCCCCAAAACAAATCTAAGGCTCTTGTCACAGTGGTAATCCCTCTTCTAGGGGTAATCCCTGACAACCATTTGAAATACAGCCCCAGAAAGAAGTTAGATAAGTCTTTATTTAACTTTTATTACTAATATTTTATTATGTTTTTTTGGGGGGTAAAAAATTTAGCTAAAAATATTTTTAAACCGAATATTATTAAAATATTTAGAACCATTAAGGTTTGTTGTATGTTTTTTTTATATTGCCTAAGGTGACTTATCCGGATTCTTTGGATATTGGGTATTATTATTATTATTATTATAATAGACACATGCATATGTCTTGGAAGCTCTTGTCTTAAATTTATGTTTTAAAGCGCTTAGAATCATTCATTATTATGACAGGTCATATACTATACAATGCATGTACAGTAAATCATCTTTTACTATTCACAGGGGAATTAAAGGTGGTGTGTCTGTTCATTTCTCATTCCACCGTCACATGCCATGCTTCCTAAATTATCACCTACAGTAGCTGCACACATGAACTATGCTATACAGTGTGTACATGAATTTGAGTACATCCTAAGCTTTTGATTTCTACAATACACAGCGTGTGCTTGACCACAAGTCAGTGCTACACATCATACACAGACTTACACATTCAACCAAATTCTCTTTTGTTCTCTTATTCTTTAATCTTGATTAGGTCTCCCTTCTGCAACCAAAACTGTGATGCACTCTGTCTGTGTGTGTATGTTTGTATATGTGTTTTCTGACACTTTTTTGAGAACCAGCATTAACCTAATTTATTTGAGCTACAGTACAGTGGCTCTTCTATTGGATCAAACTATATGGGCCACCCTTCGCTCCCCATGTGCATCAATGAGACTTGCCCTCAATAAGCATTAATGAGCTCATGTCATGATCCTGCCACCAGTTCACCAGTTTTCCTTCCTTGGACTATTTTGGTATGTCCTGACGTTTGAAGACCTTAAACATCCCACAAGTGCTGCAGCTTTAGAATTGCAATGATTTAGTTGTCTAGCCATCACAATTTGGCCCTTTAAATCCTTATACTTGCCCTTTTTTTTAAATAAATTTATTTAAATGCATACATTTTACGGACAAAATGTTTACTTGTTAACCAATATATTCCAGCTGCTCCCAGGTACAGTACCATTGTAACAAGCTATTATAACTGTAGCTACCGTGACAAGGGCCAAATTGAGATGGCTACTACAAAACTTTAATTCTCAAGAGATATTCCCAGTCTGCAGTAGTTAGGACATAAAAGCGAACCTGTGACAGCGTGATAGGTGGCCAAGACGTACTGATGCACATGGAGTAACAAATGAAGTCTGAGAGTTCAATTAAAGTCTAATTACTTAACTAGCTTAAATTGCTAAAAACTCCAAATTGCTGAATACTGGTTCCAATACAAAGGTGTCAGAACACACAGCACGTTACTGTGGTTTGCAAAAGGGGGAATTCTATATATATATATATATATATATATATATATATATATATATATATATATATAGTTACTTCAAACAGTAGTTACTTTAAGCTGCTGTGGGACAAAGACCAGGTGAGATCATGTGTGTGTATTAGCTGAGGATGATGGAAAAGAAAGAGCCACTATTGCAGGATTCTGAAAAAGGACCTCTAGAGTTCAAACCGACATACAAATTTAGCCGCCCCTCTGATTACTATGCCATGAGGTAAAACTCCTCTTTACTCAGTAAATAAACACACACACGCATGCACACATGCACACACACACACACACCTTTTAACACTCTTCTTTTATTTCTTTCACAGCCTGGAGAAGACATGGTGACAGATGACAGACACTTTTCAAACTTAGATTCTCACTCATCCTATAAAAAGCACTAAACACTCCCCCCCCCCACTACCAAAGCTACAACAAATTCATTCTAGATTGTACTGTATGTATTGTGACTATTGCCCCTACAGTATGACCCCTAAAAGAAACTGCAGTTTATTTCAACATTTTATAATATTGCAATGCTGTAAGAGGCTTACTGAAGTAGGATTAGGAACGCTATATCTGCTTTCTGTGCTAGGAGCTATAAAGTGTGTATTAGTTCCACTGCAGTAGGTATTAAGCTGTAAGTGCAGTGTCCCTGTATGTCTTTGTGGGGTCAAGAAGCATGTGCCAAAAATCATTGGCAAAATTCCACCAGCAGAATGATTATCCATAAATTCAAAAAAGTATTACTGTACTGTATTTAAACAGCAATTTTATGACAAAATTTGCAGAAGCGTGAAAATGTTTACCATGTTCATTAGACAATATAAAATATGGAATTATGTTGCTCTCCAAATTAAGTCACAATTCATTTGTCAAATTTAGTAACAGAACATTCTAACAGCATGCAGTTTTATATGAATAGAAAATAATAAGTCTTTTTTTAACAATAATTCTGACTGTAGTGCTGTCTATAATTGAAATCACATTAAATGTTATTTTAATTTATGTAGTAAAAGCTAATTCACAGTCAATCTGATAATAAACAGATTAAAAATGTTACATAAGAAAGAAAAATACATATAGTTGGTACAGTGAATGTAAAGTTTTCAAGTTGAAGATAAAAAATAAACAGGTCGCTGGTCTTCAACAGGTCACTGCGCGTCGATAAGCTTACTGACATCGGGAGAGCTACAGTCAAACACGCAAACCCTGTGTGCCAGAAATTTCCAAAAAGGGTTTTTATATGTTTGGCAAAAAGCCTGGTATTATGTACAGTACATCTGTACTTCAAGGAACAAAAACCTTTAACATGTCCTGGTTGAAATCCTGTAATGCAAAGCTTTGAAGTTGTATAGATATCCATCTGGCGATGTAATAGGAAGTGTTAATGAGTGTGGAAGAGTTAGCACATTAACATCAGATTAAAGAGGAAGAGACAAAGAAAGTAGAATTAACACTTAATCACTCTTTGTCTTTACTGCTTTATCCTGTATACATGGTTGTGGGGGGCCTGGAGCCTATCCCATGAGACACAAGGTGGGGAACACCCTGAACAGAGAGCCAATTCATCTCTCACACACTACGTGAATTTTTCGTAAACACCAATAACCTAATCTGTATGTCTTTGGACTGTGGGAGGAAACCAGAGCATGGAGAGAACATGCAAACTCCATACACACAGACCTGAGGTGGGAATTGACCCTGGACCCTGAAGGTGCAAGGCAACTGTGCTAACCACTAAGCCACTGTGCTGCCTCGAGTTTAACATAAAAAGAAAAAACACTAATAGTGAATCAGCAGTATTTGGTATTTATTTACAGTAGCATATATGGGAATTTACAGTACATGAAAAAGAAAGAAGAGGTCAATCACACCACCACACAGTACTGACACACATATGGTCTTTACACACATATACTGGACATTCTGGACATTCGTTTACACTAGTGGCCACTGCACAACTACACCTGGTGGTCACAAGTCACAAGTCACTTTAAATAAATCCCTTTTTAAGCATTTTTTGCACGGCACTAGACACTTTAAATATGTGAATTGCACAAACAGTGGACATTACATTACCATTACAACTACCATTCCATACAAAAATTACATAGATATACCTACCCGTTCAGCTGCTCTTATTGTTTTATATTTCGTTATACATTCTTCAAATATTTTCTATGTTGTGTATTTTTGTCGTACAGTTATTTATTTATTTTTTTTTACTTTAGTTTTATATTTTATTTTATTTTATTCTTTTCTAGTTTTATTTACCCTATATTTTAATTCTCATATTAGTCTTCTATTTTAGGTCATGAGCAGTTGCCTAAGCATTTCACTGCATATCGTACTGTGTATGACTGTGTATGTGACAAATAAAATTTAAATTTGAATTTGACTTTGAAGTCAGTGAGGGAACGACTGCACATGAAATGTTACATAAATGGTTAAATAATATGATGTAATTTCTTAGTCACTGACAAAATTATTGTGATATAATAGAAATTAAACACTATGGACAGTGCTGTTTTAATGTAATAATACATCATGCCACACTGTGTGTGATTTCCCTCCTGTAACAGCATGCTATTTTATGTTTTATTGCCCACTTATTACGTGCTAAGCATTACTTTGTCAGAGGAAATATGGAAGTCATGATTTAATCGACTAGAGAGATTTAAAAGAATTATTTCTAACATTATGCAAAAGGATTCTTGCAGTACCACTCAACAATATCACCACTGATCACATCGGTAACACTTTATTAAAAGTAGCCTACCTGCCTTTATAATTAATTTACAGGGATTGCATAAATATTTTATAAAGCAATACTGGAGGATTTATGTAAGGCTCATGTCAAAACCTAAAGCTTTTTATGAAGCATATTGCTTTGCCTTTACATGAAAAATTAAAAGCCCTCACTTACAGTATGGGTAGACTAAGACTGTATGTGTAATCTTTTTCCTTTTATCTTGAAAATTAAAGCATATTTATGAGATGTTGAAAATTTCCTGTCAGTTTATATTTTTGGAGATGTATTTGTTGTATCTAATTTTAACAGGAGCATGAAAATTAATGCTCTTTTTGACTGAAGTGCTGTTGGCCCATTTGCATGCACAACTATTATAAAGCATAATTAAAATACACCTTAGTTTATCTATGATGTCCATATGACAGGCAAAAATATTTTAAATGCCCTCAAAATAAAGTAGTAGTCTAATTGCAATCTAACTGTTTTGAATGTACTATTATTAAAATCAAACTAATAGTTTCGAAGAAAAGAAAAAAAAAATTGACCCTATTGAGAACAGAGAATTTGCCAGTAAATTTGCTATTTTCTTTCTGAGAAACCTATAAATTGAGCTCATGAGTTCTGACCTAAAAACTTTAATAATTTTTTCATGAAATATTAATACAATGCTTATGAATGTGTTATGAATTAATAAGTGATGACAGAAACTGACAAAAAATGGCACTGATTTTTAGAGATTTTGGAGATCCATTTCCCCCCCCAGATGTTTTTTTTCATGTTGCATGATACATGAAAATGTCCTTTATTATCCCTACAGTTACGTGTGCAAAGCAATGGAACTTAGCTACGAACTAGTGCATGGTTTAAAGGATAGTCCTAATGTGATATAGATTTTAAAAAGAGGGCAAAGTCTGTCTTTTAAAAAAAATCTTTGGCAATTAACATACTAAAAAGTGTGGTCATGTGTATCTACCATCTGTTCGTATGAGGGGGTATAGAATTTTTTTAAAGATTTGCACAGTACAAATCCGGTTACTTTTACTGTACATCCTTCCTCAGATGTCTCAAAACCTGCCAGTAGAATTTGCTATTGTCAAATTCACGATGCACAATGCCACGAAAAAGACAATGAACATGCACTGTGGACATTCCTCGCCTTTTCAGTCATGAAGACGATGAGCTCTTCTACTGTAAAGAGTGTTGCTTCTTTTTAGGGTCGTGTCCATACACCCAGGTTTCGGCACCGGTAATGACCCTCAACATGATGTTGTAGGTGTGCACCATCCACAGCACAGATGGACTTCTTGGCAGACTTTAATGCGATCTGGATCAGCAGCCTGGGAACGAACTTGGCAGCAACATGGCACATGTTCAAATCACATGTGAGGATTGCCTGAATTGTTCCATATAACACACCAACAATGGCAGCAACATTGTAAATTGTTCTAATTTTTGGGAGTCAAGCTCATTGAGGGTCTTGTGTTGTTCTCAGTGGTCTTAGTAATGTTCTTCTGCCTTTGAAGTGTGCGTGCCACTTAATAAACCTCGAACAGCACATTGCAGCATCGCCATGAACTTGCCATATCATCTCAATTGTCTCTGTGGCATATTTGCCCAGTTTCGTGAAGAATTTCACATTTGTTCTTTGTTCTAACTTGCTGTTCATAATAAAAACGCAGACGTAGTAACACATGTGGTCAGAATAGCAGCATTTGCACAGTTCCCGATGTAACCAGAATGATGTCTTTTGGCACACTAACTCATGAATGTGCTTGCAGCAATGTGCTGCCATCTTTTGCCATGTGTGTGCCATCCCTTACAAAATTAGTCTCGAAACGACCTTGTGCAGCACTAGTCAAAGGTTTGGACAAAAGTTTGGATTTTTATTCCTTTTTTTTTTTTAAATAACACATATGGCATTGATTAATTAAATAACAAACAAAATTACAGTCAGTTGTCATATTAAGACACAAAGGTCAATTGTTTTGGGACAGTTCTGAAACTTTATTGTCAAGGCTTTTACAAAACCATCAAGAACCATGAACAACTGGCTCTCAGAAGACCATCCCAATTAGGCAGAACTTCAAAGGAGGAGAGGAAGTTTATTTATTAATGTTCATCAGAAAACACCAATTTACAGCACCATAATTTACAGAGTATGAGTAGCAGATCTCATTATAAACCATTATTATTATTATTATAACTAAGATTATTGCATATTTACATGGACGTCTTCAGCATTGTTTTAAAAAACAGGAAAGACTATGGAATTAGAAAGTTTGTCCAAACTTTTGACTCATAGTGTATATCATTATCGTTTAGGGTATGTATGTTTTTACAATGTTACAATGTCTATATACTGTAAACACAGATGTAAGTCATATTTCAGCTAACCTTGTTGCTCTAAGAATTTACATGAAAATTATTAAAATGGTAAAATAAACATATAAATATATAAATAACATATAAAAACACATATGACTAATTATAATGACGCTAATCATTTTTTCCAGTACTGTTGCTGTCAAATTCCACAAAATGTTTATAATTGTGCATGCTTTTATATCTTCATACTTTTTATAGTTTACACTTGAATTTTGACTTGATTGTTTATTTTATTGTACTTCATGAATTAAATTCTATTTATTTATTTATTTTGCAAATTCGATTCTTTGTTTAATTGCTCTTTTCTAGCATTCCACTATATGCCCTACATCCACAAGAGGGCAGTGTAATGTCAAGTTTTATTACAAAAGAAAAATTTGGTCCAATAGAATAAACTCAGGTCAAAGGCTGCTATAAAGACAAGGTGGCTCAGGTTGATCACATCTAAAGCTGTGTCTAGACACGACAATGTAATAAATTAGATCAAATTAGTGTATCTAGTTATCTGTTTGATTTGGAATTGAACCAGTATGAAAAGGTCAAATGTGCCTCTCTGACTGCAAACTGACCACAGCAATCTGTTCTGAGCTTTGAGCTATACACCTTATTTATTACACTGTAACAATGTTACGTGCCATAACTGCTCAGTGGAAAGAAACGAAAGTCGGCTTGGACGATCGAATCTTGTGTAGGATAAAGCCTAAATGCTCACAAGATGATAAAGACAGTAACTCATCATCATCATCATCAGATGACAAAAAAGACATTTCTTTAAAGGTGACACAGCACAAAAACACCTGTGACACATCATATAGCATAAGTGACCATAACCATTAGTGGCCATTGACTCTATTACCCTATAGGTAAGTATATTTACATTGACCTCTAAAATAAAAATGCTTGGTCTATAATCTAATGTTGGTTACACAATTTATATTTTACATACAACCAAACATTTGTTCTGTATTTATTTGCCCCATGAATGCTGAATGAATGTTTGGACGAAAAGTTTTGAGACTAGTTTTGTAACATGCCAGCAGATAACAGCACAAGGCTGCACGCACTGGGAGCACCGAGCTCAATAAGTCAGTGTGCCAAAAGACATCATCAGGAGCTGTGCAAATGGTGCTATTCTGACCATCTGCTATTACATCACATGCCACAGAGATGTTTGATGATTCGGCGATGTTGCAATGAGTCGTTCGAAGTGCTTTAAAGGGCACGTGTGCTTCAAGAGTGGAAGAACATCACTAAAAGATGATAAGGGATCAGGAAGACCTTCAACAAGCTCAACCCCTGAAATGCCAGAACCATTCAGCAACTTGTGCATAATAATTGACAATCCATTTGAACATATGCTGTGTTGCCACCAATTTTGTTCCCACACTGCTGACCTAAGAGCAGAAGGAACCTAACATCAAAGTCTACCAAGAACTCTGCCAGCGTGTTGTGGATGCACCATTCTTCATGTCGAGAATCACCATACCAGTGACAAAACTTGAGTGCATGGGTATGACCCTGAGACGAAACATGAGCCTATCATCCCAACAACAGAGAAAGGTGAGGCTGTTCCACAGCCTAACCAAGTGCATGCTTGTTGTCTTTTTTAAGGTTCGCAGCATTGTGGGCCAAGAATTCATGCCCTGGGGCTAGACTGTCATTGTTGAATTCTACTGCCAGGTTTTAAGGCATCTGAAGGATCATGTACAGCGCAAAAACAAAGCTGGTAAAAAAAAAAGCTAATTTAAAAACTTTTTGATACCCTCTTGTATTAATATTCACATACATTTATTTATTTATTTATTATTATTATTATTATTATTATTATTATTATATATTTTTTTACCTTTATTTAACCAGGCAAAACAGATTAAGAACAGGTTTCTTATTTACAACTGTGGCCTGGCAAAGGCTAATTAAATGTCTACAGTAGTATTAAGATTCAGGAGAATATGTATTGATATTTTCCTGCACACATCTCAACTTGTGTGTTTTAATGCCTTTGTCCAAATGTACCTTTCTCTAAAAGGTAGAGAAGCCTTTAGTGTGTGTGTGAGCACTGAGGGCCCTGGAGTGCTGACCAGGATGCAGTGCTGACTTACACCATCCTGGATAACTTTGCTGCTTGCATCTCAGACTGGCCTAGCCTCTACAAGGTTACAAAGAGAAAGTCTTGTAAACAGGTAAACAGAGAGAATGAGACAGCTTGAGATACACATGAAGTATAAGGGAGAATAAGTGAACTAGCTTGCATTTCTTTTAATTGGGAGTATGTGCTAAAGACATAAATTAGTTTCCTGCTGAATATTTCTTCACCTGTAGACTAACTTCAAGAATCCTTCTGATTACACCACCTTTGTGTGGGTCAAGGAGGATGGCATTGTATCAATGGGATGCCAGGTATCAATGGGAAATTAATCAAAGAAAGTTGTTGTAATGTTTTATGGGCATTTTTAAATGATCTGTTTTTTTTTTTTTTTTACCTCTCCTAGTTGAGAAAGAATAAAAATGACACCCCCTTGCTGGTAGGGCTACTACAGCAGGAACATGCAGTCCCTGGTGAGCCTGAGGCCTACTTTTCAGGTAGGATTAAATGTCATACTTACAAATCATGATAAGTAAGGGGACTCTGTATTTAGAGTTGACAGCTTAACTAGGCCCCTTAAGTTTAAAAGAGAAGTCAATAGATACAAACTGAAAGTTATTATTGTACTGTACAGTCTGTACTAATTTTTCTGAACAGACCTCAAAGATATTGTAGCGTTTTTCACCGCTAAGCAGGCACTTGGAGAGACGGGTGAGCTTCCTTGCTGCCCAATGCAAATGGCTGGGAGTAATTTATTTAACACAGCACGAAAAGCACATAAACCACACATTGACATTAATAAAGACACACTTCAGACTCACACACACACACCCTGGCCGAAGCCACTAACCCAAACACCTTTCCTCGACAGGGTGAACACCTAACAACCCCTCCCGCAAAGCATGATGGTTACTAGTGCCAAACCCCGCCCACGCCACACTGCCCCCACCCGAGCTGTGACCGTCCCCGGTCACGATGGCGCACTCAGTCCTGGAAGCGTGACGGTGGTCGGCGCTGGCGTTGTGAACGCCTGAGTCTTTTTGCGGGGGAAGGAGGCCCGCTACCCTCTCCCTGAGGCGGACCGGCCTCCACAGAGTTCGAGGTCTCGCTGGCGTTGGGCTGGTAGGGCGCAAGACGGTCCCGGTGGAGCACGACCACTCGCGACCGCCCCGTCAACCTCACCCGGTAGACCACCTCAGAGAGCTGGGCGATTACCGTACAGGGGCCCACCCAGTGAGACATGAGCTTAGGCGAGAGCCCCCGTTTCCTTCCGGGGGAATACACCCAAACCCGCTCCCCAGTAGCAAAGTCTCGCCCTCGGCTGTGAGTGTCATACACGCGGCGCTGTTTAACACCGGCGTCCGCCAAGTGTCTGCGCGTCAATTCGTGAACACGGAACAATTTGTCTTTCAAATAACAAAAATAATCCAACCCAGGCTTCGTGGGTAAATCAGACTGGAGGTGGCCCGAACACAAGGTCCACAGGCGTGCGCAACTCGTGCCCGAACATTAACGCAGCTGGCGTCAGCTGTGAGGACTCCTGCACTGCTGTGCGATATGCCCACAGCACGAGAGGCAAATGTTCGTCCCAATCCTTCTGCCGGTCGCTGGTCAGCACGGCGAGTTGGGTGGTGAGCGTCCGATTGAACCGCTCCACGAGGCCGTCACTTTGTGGATGAAGGGGCGTGGTGCGGGTCTTTTTCACCCCGAGGCGCTCGCACACCGCCGCAAACACCTCCGCCTCGAAGTTACGCCCCTGATCGCTGTGTAACTGCTCCGGGGCGCCAAACCGGCTGAACACCTCATTCACCAGCACTCGGGCGGTGGTGAAAGCGCTCTGGTCAGGCACAGCAAATGCCTCTGGCCACTTAATAAAGTACTCCCAGGCATTGCATTGGGTAGCAAATAAGCTCACTCGTCTCTCCAGCATTCTTCCCGGCGTAAAAACGCTACATTGGTGTCAGAAGTGGGATGGAGAATAACGGGTTCGAGTGCACAACGGAGGACCTTCTGAAAATTCAAGCGGGCCGCCCGAGTAGCGGAGCGACTACTCGCGCAGAAGAAGCGCTTTCCTGGCGGAGCTAGCGCGAGCACACCATGTCAACCAACGCGGAGCGGGAAGCAGAAAATCCCGGCGCTGGATCTCGGGGCGGAGGCTGGCGCTGCGCAAGCGCCGGAGCAAGATACAGCTCCGTGCGCCGTTAGCTGGCAAAGCGACCTGCCGCTGCGCAAGGCCGAGCGCGCTGAGCCCATATCGGCGGTACATCGCGGCGGAAGAGCCGAGCGACCGCCCGCAGCTCAGTGGCGCTCGGTTCGTAAACCTAGCCGGGGACAGGGCTACCCGTCGCGGCTAGGCAACGAGCAGCTCTCTGACGTTTCGCGGCTAGGCGACGGCGCGGGTGACCGTAAGGAGGCGCTGCGCGAGGCTGAGCGCGCTGAGCCCATAATGGCGGCACATCACGGCGAAAGAGCCGAGCGACCGCCCGCAGCTCAGTGGCGCTTGGTAGGTGAACCTAGCCGGGGACAGGGCTACCCGTCGCGGCTAGGCCTCGACACCGCTTCCGAGATTCCGCGACGACGCCGAGGCCAGGGACCGCCGGACTACCGCTGCAATGTTCTCAGGCCTGAGGGACAGCGTTCACCAGCAGCCGCTAAACTAGCGCCGGGTGGACGATTGGGGAGCCCCGCGGGGCTTTACATCGACTGTGGGCTGGACGGCGTCTTACTGCGGGCGCTCGTGGACACCGGCTCCACTGTTTCCCACGGGTTGTGGAACTGTGAACTGCTCATCGCCAGGCAGAAGGGCCCCACCCAGCGCTCGCGGGCACCGCTGCAGGACTTTTGGGTGGGGGCACCTATGGGGTGAAGGGGCGTGGACACTCACAGCCAGCTCGGCTTTCCGATGTCATCTACCTGGTGCGGTTGGCAGGGCGGGCACGAGTTTTGCTCTACCGGGACCGTCTTGCGCCTCACCAGCCGCACGCCGGGGAAGCATCGAACTCTGTGGAGGCCGGACCGCCTCAGGACTACGTTCGCGTTCATCCCTCATCTGCCAAAGGACGCCGGCGTTCCCACCGCCAGCGCCGACCGCCTCCACGCCTCCACGCCTCCAAGGCAAAGTTCGTCATGGTGACCAGGGACGGTCACAGCTCGGGTGGGGGCAGTGTGGCGTGGGCGGGGCGGCGGCTGACGACCAGCATGCCTTGCGGGAATGTCGGTGTGTTCACCATGATGGGGAAAGGTGTTTGGGTTAGTGGCTTTGGCCCTGTTGTGTGTGAGGGGGGTGTGACGTGTGAAATGTGCTCCAGTTCAAGCTAGTGCTGAATTGGATGTAGGCTCCTGAGTGAAGGTGCTGCTCATGCCTTACATGCTGTGTGCTTAATAAAGTACTCCCAGCCATTGCATTGGGTAGCAAATAAGCTTACTCGTCTCTCCAGCATTCTTCCCGGCGTAAAAACGCTACAATATTATTTAAAATGCATATTTGCATCTATGATTTTTTTAATAAGTTGTGTCTAGGAAATATATATTTTTTTAATTGTGCTTGCTTTCATGCCTTAATTATGCTAATAAAACAGCTTCTTTAATGGGTCAAAAATTTTAGTTTATACAACAGTTATGTCTGATCCACAAATTCAACTGGATGAGAAGCATTTAAGATAGCATTACAAACGACAGCTATGTTTATACAAAAACGAATACAAAAAAGCTCTGTCCCATGCACTATGGGAAGAAGCCAAGCTACAGTAGCAGAGACAGTATGGTGCTCAAGGCTCTGCCGGGAAACATTGGGTCATGGCATTAACCTCTTTTAGCAGGATACTGCACCCTGCCATACTGCAAATTAATGGATGAATGATTTAAGGAACATGATGAAAAGTTCATGGTGCTGACAAATCTCCACAGATCTCAATCTTTAGGGTATGATGGGCAATGAAGTTAAAACTTTAGAGGCCCCAAGTTACAATTTACAGGACTTAAAGGGTATGCTGCTAACATCTTGTTAGCAGATATCACAGATAATTGTCCATGCCTCCACAGGCCAGAGTGGTTTTGGTGGCACAAGGGAAACCAGCACAATATTAGTGAGTTTTTTTTTAATGTTCTCTCTCTCTCTCTTGTTCTCTCGTATACAGTTTTTCCTATAAAACAACAATTTAATTAGAAGGTTGACAAGTTGATGTTGACAAGATGTTTTTCCTGTTATGACTTATATAATTGATCCATTAGCAAATCACAGCTTTTCATGTTACCAAGATACTGCGTAAGTCCCCCATTCTACGGATGTTCCTGTGCTGTAAATCCAGTGTTTTGCTGTGAAAACAAATAGATGACACTGGTGACTTCTTCACCATGTCATGCTTTTAAAAAAAAATATATATACCGTATAGGCGGAGGTGTAGTAGTTAGCACTGTCAGGTCCGGGTTCGATTTCCAGCCAGGCTCGATTCCCGTCTCTGTGTGCATGGAGTTTGCATGTCCTCCCAGTGCTTGGTGGTTTTCCTTCGGCTACTCTGGTTTCTTCCCACAGTCCAAAGATATGCAGGTTAGGCTAATTGGCGTTCCCAAATTGCCCGTAACGTGTAAATAACTGTGTGAGTATGTGTGTGTGCCCTGCGATGGATTGACACCCTGTCCAGGGTGTACCCTGCCTCGTTCCCTAAGCCTCCTGGGATAGGCTCCAGGTCCCCATGGCCCTGGATACAGGATAAAGCAGTAAAGATAATGAGTTACTGAGTGATTAAGTTATACTTAAGCTGTATTTATATTAGATTATATTTAGCAAGTGAAAAAATATATGGGCATTAACCTTTACTATAAAATGATAATGCACTAGAATGAGCTCATTAAAATATAATAAAATAACCTGTGCTTTGCCATTCAGCTGGCACTACTGACATGAAATAAAATTTATGAAGCTGTCAGCTATCACAGAGGATACAACGATTTAGAATACAGAAACACTGACAATTTTTGATCGTTTTAAGTATTATTTATAAATATGTACATTTCACAACTATTATAAGCGTCCTCTTTAATTTCTTTTTTATCGTAGGCAAATTTAATGCAGTATTTAAAGTCAGTTATGGAGATGAAGCTCATACTGTAATTTGTTGGTTTCCTGTGTTTCAGATAATGCAGTCTAGGTTTGCTCCTGTGCAAATGTCAATAGACTACAGCCAAAGTAACTTCATCAACAGATATGATGTGACTTTTTAATGCCAAAACCTCATACTAAACTGATTTTATTTTACTTTTATCTTATTTCCCATTATTTTACTGTAAATGCTCTGAGCATAGGAGCTAATCAAATCACTCCTCCTACGTTTTCCATATGGTGCCATTTTCACACGCACATACTGTACCTTTTGACCTTTACACAAATACAATGTTTAATAATTAGTCAATAAGACAATGAGTGACATTTGATTAAATTTTCCTCATTCAGTGGACCCAAATTCGAAAAGCAAATAATAATAATAATAATAATAATAACCAAAAGAGGAAGCTTACTAACCGGCTACATAATTTAGTGAGTAGTGTGTAGATATTTACACAGAGTGTAATCTGCAGTAGCTGAACTCAATGTTCTAATTAAAGGAGTTTCAGTTTTGCTGGCAAACTGTAGTTCTGGCCAGAATTCTCACAAATCAGAGCAAGAGGGAATCTGAGCAAATCTGTCATGTACAGTGGCCATCAATTGAGGAAATTGGGAAATCCAAAATGGTACTTGAAAAAAGTACAGTTTACATACAGTAAGTACAAGGCTATTGCATTTTGTCTTTCAACTTTTATTAGAACCTATGACTAATGTGTTATGGAAGGCACCTCAGGGGTTACTGCATTGTCCATTTATCAGCGTATGAGACAGCATATATAACACAACAGTTTCATTTATTTTTCAGATGATTTTAATTAATTAGATTAAGATATAGTATATAAAATACAGTGTTAAGACAAGTGCCTCCTGAAAACCTTTGCAGTGCTGGCATGGTGTTGACAAAAACAATCAAAATAGTGAAATAATACATGACATAAGATGTGCAATGCCAAAAAAAGGTCCTTTACTAATTATTACATTTTAAAGGGAAATAAATAAATAAATAAGTAAATAAATAAATAAGATAAATAAGATAAATAAATTCACTTTTTAACTTTGCGCTTTACATGTGAGGCCTACATTAACGGCATATGTTGCATAGGCTATAAGCACTGATGTCATTTTTGTGTTAATCTAGAAATGTTAATTTAAACTTTTGAACAGATCATATTAAAGTATGCACTCGAATGTATATGAAAAGCTTTATACTCTTGTCCAAGAGTTTTTTTTTCTGTTTCCATCTTTTCATATACTAGAAGCTGGTGTGAACTCCATTTTGTTTTTAATTAAAATTAAAATGCATTTTAAAACTCTTTTGATGATTTTAAATTTAAATACATTAATTCTATTGTAGTTTTCCACGATTACTATGAAACATCCTAATTTATTAAGACATGGCAATACATGTAACAGGCTAAGCTTTATTTAAATGTTGAAAATAGCAATAGTATGAGTGGTTCTTGTCCATTACTCCCCACAGATGGCAGTGTTGTTACTTGAATAATCACCCAATGCTGTTTTCAAACATTATTACTGTACAAATTATGCCAAGCCGATGACACTAAAATCTTTGCCCTTTTTTAATGAATTATACTAGTTTCATTGTTGTTGTTTAGTTAGAAATTATTATGTCGGAGACAGAGAAGGGCAGATACAACCAATAAGTGTGTGTGTGTGTGTGTGTGTGTGTGTGTGTGCACGTTGGATAAAGTGTGCTAAGATGCATAAGAGAGAATGGGTAAAAGGTTTTAAAATTTTCAGCAGAAAAAAAATCGGGTGCACTCCTGGTGAACTTTTCCTCTTATAGCTTGATCACAGAGTTGAAGTTTTTGGGGTGAGAAGGATGAGAAGTTTCTAATGCCCAACATTAAAGAATGAACATTGTTCATAATTAAAGCACGGATAATTCCACTGTCCAGTATTTCTGTCCATGTAGTTAGTGAAATAACTAATATTCTAACAACAGCCCTTTTAATCAATGTTCTCAAACAGCTGCAGCACCCAGACGGGTAAGGTGCTCCAGAAACCCAGCACTCGATCAATTCTGGTGTGATTTAACCTTCATGATTTCAACATACAAACACACAGAAAGAGAGAGAGAGAGAGAGAGGGTTATGGAGATGGTGTGTTGCACCAACTGGGAGTGTTTTCATGCATAATTACAGCCATAAATCAGCCTGAGGCACCTGCTCCGCTCCTCAACACACGCAGCCAGAAGAGCAAAGCTCAGATACCTCAACTCAAGCCTGCGTGTCTGCCCAAACACCAGCAAATCAGCATGAGCAGACTCTGAGCTATGCTCCATTCCTTTATTCCCTAGGGCACTGAGGCTGTTAGATGTATCAGAGCTTTATCACACACACACACACACACACACACACACACACACACACACACACACACACACACACACAGTGTAGCTGTAAATAATATGACCTTCATTATGAATTATTAGCCATTGTTTTACCTCTCTAAAGTTTTGCAGAGAGATGAAGGGACCTATACTGTATTCTGTATGTACATTATAACTATTAGACATAGTAATAAAATACAAAATGCTGCACATAAAAATTCCAGCTACTTTTGTACTGTTTGAAGTTCAGATGTTGATGACTACATCTGTCACCTCATTAAGCAACGTAATTGGTAACCACTTACTAGTATATCAGGACCACAGTAAAATCATCAACTAAAGTAGAGTTTCTAAATGAGGTTACATCTTCAGCAGTACACACGTACAGTTACATTCTCAAATCTGATTGCTCAGATGTTCTTATATTTATATTACAGTAATTTTAATGTTTCTACAGTAACTTAAAAAAAACAACTTAACTTAACAAAGAAACATTAGGCTACATGGATGTTGGGAATCTTTCTGCACATAAATATGTACTGAAAGTTTATGGAAGGAGTCTCCCGTGTCATTGTTTATAGCAATAGATTTTCCTTCATGGGAAAGTCTTCATTGTAACAAGCTATTTTATTGGCTTGTTTGTTTGCGATGTCAGAAAATCCTGACTACGATCCATTTGTATGTAAAAAGGGACATTGATAGATATTGAAATCAAATACTATAGTTTAGGACAGTTAGTCAGGCACTTAACAGATGGTGGGCAGTGAAATAGTTACTGTATATCTGAGCTTGAGAAGGTCATGATCTACATACAGTAGATATAGGGATGGGGGAAGGGGGAAGGGTACTGGAGTGGATGGTGCAGGCAACGCTTACTGTACCCAAATTTCCTCAAGTATTTAAAGTAGATTGGGGGGGTCTGCACATTTAGGCTCAAAAGGAAGTCATAGTACTGCACTAACATATATAGAAAATGTTTTATAGTACAACTGACTCAGGTTCTGCAATATTATGGTTCTAATGCATTAGTTTACATTAATGTAGTTATAATACATTTTTAATGTGGGAACTTAATGGTTAGATTAACTGTGTTTGTGGCTCTTGGGTTAAAACTGTCTATTACCCTAATTTTTTTTTTTAAATAGCCCAGGAAGCTCAATTGGTTTTTATAATACCTAAATAGCTGCTTGCACTCTGGACCAATTATACATCCACCTTATGCATTGTGTGATTGTTAGCATGCCTAACTGCTCTCTCTCTCTCTCTCTCTCTCTCCCTCTTCTGTCATGTTACCCATGGCACTCCTGAGTTGGCAGTGATACCAATCCCTCCACACTCACACACTCATTCACATACTATGAGCAATATGGGAACACCAATTAGCCTAATTTGCAGGTCTTTGGACTGTGGGAGGAAACCGGAGTACCCGGAGGAAACCCACCAAGCACAGAACATGCAAACTCCATGCACACAGAGACAGGAATCGAGTCTGGCCAGAAATCGAACCCAGACCCTTGAGGTCCAAGGTGACAGTGCTAACTACTACACCACTGTGCCCTGATGCAGACAATTTTTTTTAACTGCCCTTTGTCTGCAGTCAATCATTAGTTAGGGCTAAATTTCCCATGAACCGTTTTTTTTTTTACACCCGAGTCTCAAAAAACTAAAGTGGACTCATAGCTCACAGATATATAGTACCAGGGATGTATTTATGAGCATATGGTCGGATATCACCCAAATAAGGAAAGGTTCTTTGTCGAGTCTCCATCATTGAGTGCCTCTCCTGAGACTGTACTGATTTTAATTGTGTAAAGCTGCTTTGCTACAATGAAAGTTGTTAAAAGTGCTATACAAATAACAAGTAACTCCGCCCTGCCATCACTCAGACAAGTGCAAGTACAGTTCTGCTCCTTAACCCCATCTGATGCTTTACTATTAACACCTCCACCCCAAGGCAAAAAAATTTGAGGCTAAAGCCCTGAATGTTCAGACTTAAGGATGATGTACTCATGTGGTGTCTGACAACAGACGCTTTCAAATGGGGTGTGCTATGGTCACATGGACCAAATGAACTGTAGGAATATGTAGCCTAAATCTATTTGGTAGACCTTAGCCAATCATAATAAAAAGGCTTAGGTACTAACCACTGTTTTCCGGGAAGATATACTGTATAAGACCTGCTTTTTTGGATTTGCTTTGACCTCTTTGCTTTGGCTGCTTTTAACTCTTAAAAGGTGTTATTAACTTCACATCTCAGTATGGGAAGGCCGATTAATGTTTAACAGGCATCACAAATTTACAAATACTGTATGGGATAAATAAACTTTATGTCTTTATGTCATTCATGAAGATAAGTTATACACCTTCAGATTTTGCGACAATATAAGGACGTAGCTGACAGCAGACTGATAAACACACCCATTAGCATTCAAATGAGAGGACCACTTGGGTAAAATCAAATCATTGCAATCCATAATGCCACCGTGATGCAACTTAATGAATTAAAGACAAAAATAATTAGTAATTGGTCATTAGAATGATTAAGTGGGAGTTGGTCTCCTGCTTCATCACTATTACGGTTTGGCAGAGTTTGCTTATCCAGTGGAACACACTCAATTTTACAAGAACCCAAAAGCCAAGGGCACTAAAAAGATCTTAATGCATCATGAGGTCACGGAATACTGCAATACTGCAAAAACTATTAATGCAGGACTAAATTAAGCTTATGGACCCCAGATATTTAATGAATATTGCGGTGAGGTAAAAATGAGGTGGTGTGTGTGTGTATGAGAGAGAGAGGGAGAGAGAGAGAGGGAGAGAGATATTTAATGGTAAAAGACAAATGTACATTTAAATGTACAGTTAAAATACAGATGTTTAATAACAACTTCAACACATGGCTGCAGCACATTATACAACTACCCATTGGCCTGTTTTTACTAGTTTATATAGAAACATAAAGAGATAATACAAGGAAATACCTATAAAGTGTGTAAAGATAGAAGAAGGCAAGCTGTATGAGATTCCTAATGAAAACTACTTGGCTGAAGATGGCTGTCTTTTGTGATGATAATTTCAGTTAAATCAAATATTTGGTTAATGAGAAACAGCTGGTCTTTGGGTTCAACTCCAGTCCCTCAATGACCCTTTACATCCTTAGGACCGGAGGTAGCATACCTATGTCACGTTGTCGCCGTGTGTGTGGATGAGGCATAGTCGCAGAGGCAAGATGTTGGTTTATGGGTTCTTTTATTCACCATAGAACGTAAAACAAAAACAAAAGCTCTTTTCTTAGAGCCCTAGTAACCTTTAATGTCACCCATATAACACTAATTATTTAAAGTTCTACAAGGACAATAATAGCAACAGAAGCTACATCAGCAATAGTTGTAACAAAAGCTAGACGCCCACTGATTTTCAGTCAGGCTATTTATAATCAACATAATCACTTTCCTCGGCTCAGGTGAGTGCTTCCCTCACCTGACCAAGGTGCAGTCTGGGACATGCAGTTCCTGATTAAACATACCCAAAAAAGCACTACAAACAAAAATAGTCTTTAAAAATAGTCTCTAGGGGTTAACCCTCACAGTACACCCCCCCTTAAAAATGCTCCTCCAGAGCGTTGCCGGAGGTCCTGGACTTCCCCCCAATGGTTCCAGTTTGGCCTCCTACCCCAGAGGCAGTCGATCTGCTCCCACTTGTCGAGTTAACGAGGAGCTTTAGAGCCGGGCCATTCAGCTGGCACGTAGCTCTCCGAATCCGTTTGCGCAATGGGCCCGATGGTCTTGGAGCTTGGTAGCAGAGGAGCAGACACGACACCCGCAGCGCTTGACAGCAGAGGAGCTGATGCGATGTCCGTGGGACTCTGCTATGCCTCTGCAGAACTGAAGTGACATCCGCGGATCTTGGCGGCAGCGGAGCTGAAGCCATCTCTGTGCCGCTTGGAGGCTGTGGTGTTGGCGCGATGTCCTCGAAGCCGGGAGGCAGAGGAAGAAGCTTGATGTTTTCGAAGCTGGGCTGAGGAGCTGGCATGGTGTCCTCAAAGACTTTAGGCGGTGGAAGAAGAAGCGCGTTGTCCTCGCTGTTCAGCGGCGGTGCGTAGTCCTTCACGTCGGGCAGAGGCAGAAGCATGATGTCCTCGCTCTCAAGCAGCGGCGGAGGAAGAGAAAGCACGATGTCCTTGCTTCAGTGCTGAGACGGAGGAGGAGGAAGCGCGACGTCCTCGAGGTCGTGCCGAGAAAGAGGCACGGTGTCTTCGAAGCCTGGCGGCAGCGGAAGCACAACGTTCCCACTGTCTAGGAGAGGCAGAGGAGGAGAAAGCGCTGTATCCTCGCTGTCCAGCTGAGGTGCGTGAAGCGCTGGTTCCTCCGTGTTTAGCGGAGGTGGAGGAAGAGGCTCAGAGCCTTCTGCTTGGCTTCTGTGAAGCTGGCCAAGCAGGTCTTGGAGCTTTTCCACCTGCTCCCGCAGGCTTGCAATGCGCTCCTCATTCACCTCTGCCCAGAACCTGTACAGATTCCTGGTTCTTTCCTCCCTTGTGTCGCTCCTCCTGGGGATCTTGTTCCCTCTCGCCACCAATGTACCAGACCTCCCCGGCCAGTACCTTTTTCGCAGTGCAAAGGAACTCGTTACACCCAGCTGCATCTTCCTTAAATGCCGTCTGCCGGATGGCAAGCCCGCAGCATTCCCAGCTTTGCCGCGCCTCTCTCTCTCTCTCTCTGCTCCTCGCTGTCCTCCAGCAAGTCAGCTGGCTCGGCGAGCCTGCAGCCCTCCCAGCTCTGCCACACCTCTCTCTCTTGTTCAGGATTACCGCCAGCTTGGGCGAGCTGGTGATGGCTCCCCCCCAAAAAACATCTAGGGGAGAGACCTCCGCTATGCCTCTTATACAGTCTAGCTTTCTGTAACGTTGTTGCCGCGTGTGTGGACGAGGCATAGTCGCAGAGGCAAGATGTTGGTTTATAGGTTTAAAGGCAGTCTGGGACATGCACTTCCTAATTAAACATACTCAAAAAAGCAATACAAACAAAAATAGTCTTTGGGAGCTTTGGCGCCCTCTAGGCGTTAACTCGCACAACCTACACAAACTCAATGCTTAAATATAAGTACGAGTACTTAAAAAATTTATTCCACTACGTATAGAAGTACTATAGTATTTATTATACATTTTTTTACTCAAGTAAAAGTGTTATGTTTGGGTGCTAAAATGTACTTTAAATACAAAAGCAAATGTATTTTTGCCTTAAGAACTAAAATTTGCCTCGGTATTTGCCAGAGCATTTTCAGTAACAGAGATGAACCAAGGCGATCCGAACAAGTTGCGCTAATGTTTGGTAGCTGGTCAAAACTTGTTTGCGTCAGTGGAGGGGGGTGGGGGGTTTCACAAGTATTTCACAAAGAAATGGTTTTATTGAATATCTACATATATGACAGAGTTACTTACAAACATTATGTATTTTAAACAAAAATAAAATCCAAAATGTTTATTTTTTTGCCAAAACGAGAGGATAACTTAATTATCCTTTTTATAAAGAAAGTTAATGAGGAATGTCAGATGATAAACTAAAAATAAAGTTGTTGTTGAAGATATTTCATGAATCACATGATAAGTTTGGAACAATTTTCCCCAAAACACATGGTGTTTATCATCAGTGCTGATATATATTTTTTTTTTTACAGTGAATGGGTATCTGAAATCATCCTTTCGTTTGTGAGTGACTGAGCAGTGCAGATTGGAGGAGGTGTGGGTAGGCGATTATGGACAAAGGTTAAACATAACATGGAGCTTTTTTGGAAAATGCATGAAACAACAATCAAAAAGCCACTTAGTTCTAAAATGGTGACTGAAATTGCAGTAAAAAATGAAAAGAAAATACACTGGAAGTTGCTGGGCTAGGTTGTATATCCCATGATTTAACCACAAAACATAACTTGCTGGATAAAAAAAGGAAAAGAAAATATACTAACAAAGTGAAATGGTTTAACACAATTTTTTTCTGTTGGTTAAAATGTAAAATTGTATGAATCCAGTAGGGCAGTTGTTCCCAATCCTGTTTCTGAATGGCCCCTGCCGTACTCATTTTTGTATTTTAATTGCTCTGCCACATCCTCTTCTCTTAATAAGGCTCTTAATTATATTTTCAATCAGGTGTGGTGGGACCAGAAAAAAAACAAAGATGTATAGGACAGGGGTCCTCAATGGCCTTGTTACATAGAACACAAAGTGTGGTGTAACGGGTTCAACTCAGCACCATAAAGCATGGACATGAGGTGAGATTTTACGGGAAAAATTGTAATTTAATTAGGACAGTGGGAAAGGAAAGAAGGGTCAAAGGAGGGAGGACGGAAAGAAAGGGAAGGAATGAATGTGCACGTGTAGATCTGGCGGGCAGAGTGGCAGCATGGGCCCGGATGGACAGCAACTCCTGCCTCCGTCCACTCGCGCTGACTCTGCTCTCGGCGGAGGGCCGGCCCTCAGACGGGATCCTCTCTGACATCTGGCAGCTGGGCAGCTTTCCCCGGCTGGGAACAAGGGCCGTGACATGATCCTCCTTGTGGCCTTTTCCTCTTAGGTGGCAGGCTCACAAGAAGCCGGCTCCATTGTGAGAGCTGAAGAGCTGCGGGAGCACCGGCAGTAAGCTTGCGGCTGTCCTTGGGGCGGAGCTCAAAGGCGTATTCGCCTCTTTGAAGTCCCAGGGGGTTGTTCCATTTCCTGTGCTACACTCCCCGCCGTGTTTTATAGAACTGGGAGAAGCCCAGGATCATTAGCACAGATGGCTCACTAGCCCCGCTCCATTGCGCACCTGCAGAGCTAAATGAGCTTTGGAGTAAGTAAGGAGTGATATTAATTTGTGCGCACGCCCATCACAGGTGCATGCCGTGACATTGCCTCTCCCTCAGCTCCGAGCTCACGGTCGCCGCTGGCACTGCCAAGTAAGACACGGCCTTGTTCGGGACTCAACCCAAAATCCGTGCCACGTGCCCCCGTGCCAGCATTCTTTACCAGTGTAACGGGTTCGACCCATGATTGCACGGGCAGCACCGTAAAGCATGGCGACGAAACGAGGTCTTACTTAGGAAAGGAAAGTTGTCCACCGTTTACCAGCTTGTACCGGCCAGCCAGCGGGGCACTGCCCAACAGACCTGCACGTGCACAACCTTTTTTCCCTATCTTCCCATTCTCCCTCCTTTAACCCTTTTCTACCTCATTTACTTAAATAAATTACCCTTTTCCCCGTAAGACTTCACCTCGTGTCCGTGCTTCATGGTGCTGCCTGTAAAGGTCGATCCTATTACAGTGGACAAAAAAATAAATATGAAGAATATGTATATATATGATGAATACAGAATAGTAGAGAGAAATGTATACAGGTAGTCGGGGCTGGAAAGTAATGAATTACATTTACCCATGTTACTGTAATTACTAGTTTTTTTGTGTACTTCCACTTTTTAAAGTGGTTTTTTAAATCTGTAGTTTTACTTTTACTTAAGTACGTTTTGTTTGAAGTATTATACTTTGCTATTTTTTTTTATCATATTTGCTACTAAGTAAAAAATAAATGAATGAAAATGAAAAATAATGAAAAATAATGCAACAGGGAAGGAAAAAAATTTGACCCTGGAAACTGCGCTGATTGATGGGCGGAGAGAACAAACACGCTAAATTTACAAAACAATGGAGACGGATAAAACAGATACCAGTGATGCAGACTCAGCTGAATGCAAAATGCTATCAAATTCTTATAAAGCAATCCCTCGGCCATTGTAACAGTCACTACTATTTTGTATCCCACATTATGTATGTATGTTGCCCTTTTAAGAGTTGCCGCCCCTCCCCCAGTGTGTGCACTGCGGAGATGTGTGCATGAGAAGGAGAGAACAGGGTGGGAGCTCAGGTGTGCTCGTATCTGTGGAAATTCGTACTACCTTTATTTCGGCTTTTATTTTTTTCATCACATCCCCAGTTGAATAGAAGTTTACATACACAGAGTTAGTATTTGATAGTATAGACATTTTAATTTTTTTTTTACTTGGGTCAAATGTTTTGGATATCCTTTCACATGCTTGACTCTATTGTCCTTTTTGCCACAAACCTTGGAAGTATGCTTCAGTTCTTTGTCCATTTGGAAGAACTATCTGTGGAAAAATTATTGTATCCCCCCCCCCCCCCCCCCAGTTTTGCGGTTACTATGGTTATTACATTTCTCCAAAGAGTAAGCTTCATGCCTCCTACTGCGAATTAGAATAACGTTTCAGATTACTTCAATATCAGTTTCATTTTATTGTGGATTTGAATACCTTTGTACCTGTTTTCTCCAGTATGTTCACAAATGTTCTTTACTGTTGTTACGGTATTGATTTGTACATTTTGTACCACAGTACGTGTCTCCTTTCCGAGCGGTTTGATGGCATGGTTTTTATGGTTTTTATTCTTGCATAGCATTGTTTGTACAGATGGACAGAGTACTTTAAGTACTCTGAGTACTTTGACTCTCCCAGCTCCCCTGGGTATGAACACAGTGGCCCGTACGCCTTTATGCATTATGATAGCTCTGCTCCCGAGAGTCTTAGCAAGGGTCGTCAACAGGGTTTGTGCCTCTTACTGATAGCGCTCCATTGGCCGACAGTGTGGTTCTTAGATCTAATATTTTTCCTCGACGGCTCACCGTCGGTGGTTCCAGTGAGGAGGAATCTTCTGTCTCAGGGGACAATATTTTATCCCCAGTCTGAGCTTTGGAACCTTCACGTCTGGCCCCTGATCGGGACCAATTAAGAGATACTGGTCTTAACTGTAAGAGAAGTTGTCCTCGGGTTTGTGCCCTAGTACTCTCAGGACGTACGTAGCCGCTATTTCAGCCTGCCACGTTCCGAGTGATGGGGTTACTGTGGAAAAGCACCCTTTAGTTGCCCGTTTCATTCGTGGAGCTCAACGATTGAGGCCACCCACTAGAGCAACTGTCCCTTCATGGGATTTATCTATCGTGCTCGAAAGTCTAATCGACACCCCTTTCGAACCACTAGAGTCAGCGCCTGTCAGGGTTCTGACACTTAAGATGGTTTTTTTGATGGCCATTACCTCTCTGAAGAGGATTGGAAATCTGCACACCTTGTCTCCCCATCCTGCCTAGACTTTGCCCCTGGGGTAGTCAGGGCCATTTTGCATCCTCACCAGAACTATCTTTTGAAAGTTCCATTTTCAACCATGCACCCTGTTGTTCTTGAAGCCTTTTGTCCTCCGTCTTTGACAGCTCCCGAGCAGGAGAGACTTCACTTACTGTGACCAGCACTCAAGGTCACTCAAGGGTGTACAGAAGAGCCAAGCCAAGGAAGAGCAAGAAGTGGAAAAGGGAATATACAATTAAAAAAGCTCTTAAGAGCTAAGGTGGAGCAAGGTTGTAAAGAGCTTCAAAAGCGAGGATGAGAATCTTAAAACCGATTTTTGCACCGGCCAGTGGCATAAGTCAGAGCAGCTTTTTATATGCTATGGGGGCCACCACCGGGTGGCGGCCGGGGTGAGAGATGCTATTGCCCTCTCCTATCAGGCGCGTTTGCTCACTTTGCCTCTAGGAATTAGGGCTCATTCAACCAGGGGGATTGCCTCATCTATTGCTCTGGCAAGAGGTATTCCCCAGCAGCAAGTTTGCGATGCAGCCGGTTGGTCCTCTCCACACACATTTGTTAAATTTTATAGCCTGGATGTTCATGCTACTCCGGGCCCATGGTTCCTCGAGTCAGCCTCCCAGAGATAGTTCTGAGACCTCCTCGCCCACACGCACAACCTTGGGGTCCAAACACTTGCAGTGCGGCGGCGTTGGTATTCTCATTCCCATAGCATTTTCACGCAGCATCGAGTGTAGCCTTTGAAAGGGAACGTCTCGGGTTACTTTCCTGTAACCCTGTTCCCTGAAAAGGCGGGAACGAGATGCTGCGCTTTAATGCCGCACTGCCTGCGTGACCGGACGTCCTTTCAGACAAAATCAATCTGAGGAATGTTTCCGGTTTACTACTATTTATATCCTGCAGGTGCGTCTCATTAGATCACGTCTCCTGACCCTGGTTATATAAGCCAAAATTTGACACGTTTGATATACACGTGCTTCACAACCGGCAGCACAAAAAGATGTTCCCATAGCGTTTTCATGCAGCATCTTTTTCCCGCCTTTTCAGGAAACAAGGTTACAGCAAAGTAACCCGAGTCGTTTTTACTAATAAGTGTTTATAGACATTTATACATGAAATTTCTGATTTGGTTCCATAGAAAAAAGCAACAACAACAAAATAAATAAATAAATAAATAAAATGAGATTTTAATATTAATTTTAATAAGACCCTCTGAGAACACACTTTGTGTCTATTCTTGACTCAGTATGGGGCTAATCTGTAAATAATAAATTTTATGACAGAGAGACAGACCCTTATCCCTTATTGTAATACTGACATTGGGATTTAATAATGTTAGTATAATAATAATAATAATAAGAAGAAGAAGAAGAAGAAAAAGAAGAAGAAAAATAAGAATAAGAACTTAGTCAAAAAGTGTTTGTTTGGAGTTAAATAAGAACTACTCTTTTTTATTGTTTGGATTGAAATAACAATTATAAAAAGCATACCGCAACATTAGTCATTATACACAACCCCTGGAACAGAAAGGGTTAAGGGCCTTTCTCAAGTGCCCAACAATGGTAGCTTGGTGGAGCGAGGGCATGAGCCGCTGATCAGTAAAGCCTTAAACATTTGAACCACAACTGCCCACTAGTGAAAAAAATGTCTTCTGTGGTCACGGAAAAGTTGTTACTGGGTTTAGGAAGGGCCAACTTATTGACCTGTATCAAGCCAAAAAAAAAAAAAAAACTAAGGAGAGATAAGGATTAGGGAGATGCTAAAAATGACTGGTTAAGAACTGTCCGACACATTATTAAAACTTAAAAAGGTGGTGGTGACATCAAATACAGCAATTACAGGTGGATCTTAATCTTTTATTTTTTTTAAATATAAAGAAGTTTAATATAACAAATCTTTAAGTTAATATGGAGTCCAGTTCGTTATTGGGAGCTCAGGTAGACTGAAAATTGTTGCATACCTTTATCTTTTGCCCGTTTCTCCTCATCTTCTTTTCTTTTTTTTTCCTAAATTGGGCACCTGACAGCTTTGGCCTTTTTCTCTCCGTCGCTGTGATTACTTTGTAATCAATGATTTGACAATCAACAGATTTCCCCCAACGCTGTCACTCACGACCAGAAGTCAAAACTAAACCAATTCACCTCCACATTATAATCATTTTTTTTTTACTCTGCACCCATGACACCCCCCCTACCCCCTACACCCCCCCGCCCCCATCTCCCCTCCTCTCCGCTCGCGCTCAGCTTCTGTGCGGCTCCTCCAGCAGCAGGGGCGACATAGGTATCATAGATAATAGAAAACCGCTTAGCGGCACAGATTATTATTTTTTTATCCAAGTTTGTGTGCCGCCCCCCATGTGCCATGAAAAAGTGCCCAGTTCGCCCATGCCTAAAACCGCCACTGAGTATATCATAAGACAGCTCAGAGTGGGAACTGAATGTGTTCTAGGATCTAGTATCTTTAAATAAAGATAAATGTGTCTTCAAGATAAATGCTTTTGCTTTTAGCTAGAGTTACGTTTGTTTAATTAAAATGCCTGCTGTGATTAACCAGATCTGTTAAAAGGCACCTAGACTACAGTACAGTCAACAGACGCATTGATTATCTGCATTAGCAGTCTTCAGTAGACTAATCAGAAAGTAATCACACAACACAAACCATTACTAACATCACAGCTTCTGGTGAAAAATTTACAATTAATCATAACATTTTAGAGCATTTAACTTGCTCTAGTACAGGACTAGGCTTTGGACTAGGCCCCACAGCCCTCATACACTCATACACACCTCCGCACACAGGTGGTAGCAGTGTTACTACCTGGCCAATATTCTGCTGGGAATCAATGGCTCCTGCTTTTTTTTTAGAAATGAATTGAGGAACATGACAACAAGTTTGAGGTGTTGAATTGGCTTATATATACCAAACTATATATATATATTTACAGTAGTATACATATATTAAAATCAGTGTAAAGACAACCTCTGAATCCAGCTAAGAAACCGAAATTGGGGTGTACAGAAAAAGTACATCATATAAGCTGTTCTCCTACCCTGTTCAGTGTCTTTCTGCTTAGATATGAGCATTTACCTTGAAGGCATTAAGCAATACTTTCCCTTCATTCTGGATTAAAAATTGACTTACAAGAATCTTTTTTCAAGTACAGTACACCTGTATGATTCATGTATGATAGATGACTGGCTGCCATTTGGACCCTGGGTGAGGTTTGGTGTAAGAGGTTTTCAGATAGTTCAGTTAGCTCATCATTAATTTATTACTTCACTATGAGATGCTTTTATAGGTTCAGACAGAGGGAAGCAAAAGAAGTTCTTTTATTCCTTTGATCAACCAGCTAAAGCTTCTGTGTTCTGTGTTTTTCTTTCCTTCTTCTTTTATCCCCCCCTCACTGTGGTGGAATTGTCAGAAGTGCTGCACTCACAGTGATCAACCACACGCTCATCAGAAAAAGATCTAAAAGGCATAATTATTCAATCCTCTTGCACATTTACATCTAATCTCACATGCACCAGAGACCTCCATCCTTTTCATTCTTATTCTGATTTGCTTTTCTGAAGCGGGAGGTGGGAGGGGGGATAAAGAAAAGTAAGTTAGGTTTACTACGCCTTGCCTAAACCCAGGTCCAAGCTGTCTTGTTTGCATCTCAGCATCTCTAAACACTCAGCTGGTTTGGGCTTTCATGGACCTAATCAAACTCTTCAGATAAAGAAAAGGAGGGAGATGGGAAAACAAAGTAGCTGAATCATCACTCTGGCATTCCTTCCTACCACAACAACATTAAACCCACTTCAAAACACTTCAAAATATTCGCGTGCTACTTTTGGAACTAAAAGTTTGTTTCACAACTAGTCAGCACTGCATAAATGAGCTCTCGTGAACTCTGAAACACTCACCAACTGTTGCATTTTCTTAAACCGATCAGTGGGCAGAAATGCAAAATAAAATCTAAAGCATGCATACAGGGCAGCAGTTATTCCTACATACAGTAAATGTTCCCTGCAAAATGATTCATTGCCTGTTCACTCAGACTATACAGTAGGTGTATGTAATTCTTGATCATATATTTATTGTATAGCATATAATATTATTGTTTAAAAGAAAGGCAAAATGATAAACTTGGGAGAAAAGATTTGGTTGCATCATCATATTATCAATCACTGAAAATAAGTCATATTTACCAGCTGTGTGTGGGATAAAAAATTATTTAATGTAACAATTAAAAGCATTCATGCAGACAACATCTGGAATTACTGCCTGGTCAGGGACACAGTGGTTTTAAATTAGTCTACAAGTCTTTCTTTTATATATATTGGGAAATAGAACCAACAAAATTCATAAAAAGAAAATGTTAGGCATTTTCGGTTTAAACATAAGTAATAACTGTTCATTATCATAACATGTCCATTATAATGATTTAAATGTATGTCTCTACAGTCAGGGGTTTAAAAAAACAAATATAATGTTCTTTCATGCCATTAGATGGTTTGTCATAAACCTGAAACCATACACTATCTTTTTAGAGTTCTTTGTCGGTGGTGATTTTATTCAGTTTTCTTTGTATAGTATTTTTAACCATGAACATTGTCACACATCAGTTTTACAGAACTCTGCATGCATCATAAATTTTTCAAGTTTGTTCTCATGGTAGCCACAGATTCTTGTTATTAAATATTAGTAAATTAAGGTATGCAAACTGAATTCACATGGCAACAATGGAAAAAGACATACAGTACAGTACTTGGTGAGTAGGATCGCTAAGTGCTCAGGAGGATGCATACATAGATTTATTAAACAGCTGCTGAGTAGTAGTAAGTGATAAATAGTGACATGCCACTGCAAGATATCCATTAACCTGGAAATTAATCTGATGGTGACAAGGCTTTCAATTCTTTAGTTATTATTTTAAAATCAAGCCTAACCACTTGTAAAACAAACTAGGAATCAAGCTATTAAATGTAGAGAAAGAGAGGGAGAGAGAGAGAGAAAAAAAACATATCTAATTAAACATATTTAAAGTTAACTATTTATATATGCATTCGCCTCAAGAACTCAACTTATGCTGTCATTACAGTTTAAACAGAGATATATCTAGAAACGCATACAAGCCTATTTCTAGACCAGTGAATTGAGAGGTTATTATAGCCTCAAACCACCTTCTTCTATCACAATTACTGCTCACAACTCTTTAAAATGAATGTCTTAACACTAGACCTTAAACTATTTGTATTACAGAACTAAATATCTGGTAAAGAGTACTTTATTTATTATAACTTTATTTTTTAGGTATGAGAATAAAGATTCTGACCATTGCTAATGAAAAATCCTTAATGAGTCATCATGCATATACACTACTCGCTACATCTTTCCCATTTAGCCCTGGTGTGTCATGAATTCTAATATAATTAAAATGCAAAGACAACTTACATTCGTGCATCTGCTCTTGCTCTATGGTTGTCCTCTAGTTACACATACACACATAAATATATTATATATACAGTGGAATCAAGCAAAATTTTTAAATAAATTTTAACTTAATAAATTTTATAAATTAGGCGAGGTCTGGTATACAAATAGTATGCATGTGCTTTGTCTGCCGATTGTCATGTAATCACAACAAAGCCAATGGTTATTCTCTCTCGTGTGCTGCTGGATTATGGGTAATTGTCTCCCATGCTCAGTCCCAGTGCGCGTGCGTCACTCATACTGTAGAGTCAACATCCGTGCGCATGTACTGTTTATTATAACATGTTTATAATATATATAGATTGTCCCCTACCTACAAGCGAGTTGCGTCGCTGAAGCATGTTTGTAAGTTGAAGTCAGGGACAAAGAAAGTATTAAAAAACTGTAACTGCACTTAAGGAAATGAATCTTACAGTGAAATGTTGTCTCTGCGACTTTGAACCACAAGGGAAATCCTGGATGCATTTTGTGTCAAGCGAATTTCCCCATAAAAAATAATGGAAACTCCAATGATTCCAATGAATAAAACCGGTGAGGCCAACTCTTTTCTCCCACACTCCCACATGCACACAGATACAGTATACCGGACTTTGGTCATTTTATTCATTTACTTACACACCGAAATTATTGTATATAATTGTAAATATTGGTATCTGGTATCAATGTTTATTTTTGTACAATTCATGTGAGCTACTTCCGCGATTTAATCGCATCTATAAATGTTAGATGAAAACCATGGTCTGTTTGTATCTGTGGAAATTTGTAATTCAAATGTTCGTAAGTCAGGGACTATCTGTGTGTATAAATACGGTTGAACCTTGGATTTTAAGTAACTTGGTCTGTGAGCGTTTTGCAAGATGAGCAATTTTTTAAAAAAAAATTTTGACTTGTTAAACAAGCGAGGTCTTGATATACGAATACTGTAGTACAGTAAAAGCAGACATGTGATCACAACTAAGCCAATGGTTCTTCTCTCTCTTGCGCTGTGGGAATGTGCGTAACAGTCTCAGTGTGTGTGTGTGTAACTCGTATAGTCAACATCTGTGCGCGCGTTTACTGTTTACTGTAACATTGTGACCACATGCGTTTGTTCGTAAAGCATTTTTTTTTTTCGTGTCAAAGTGTAGGAACTGTTCTTTAGGACTGTACTGCAACAATGGCCTCTGTGGAGAAAAAAAACGTTAAAAAGCTGTAGCAGTGCGTGAGATTAATCTGTGTAGAGGAGTGATTTAGGTTGTGTATGTGTGTGTGCAGGAAGCATTTTTTTTCAGTAGTGTGTGTGTGCATTCGTGTGTGTGTGTGTGTGTGTGTGTGTGTGTGTGCAGTGTAAGCAAGTCGTCCTACACAGTAACACCCCCATTTTGCTTTCGTCAAACTTAAGTCACGATTCTTTTCAAAGGTAAAGTGCAGGTTAATTTGTTTTATTTGTTTTATTTTTACTTTATATTTTATATTAATTCTTTTTATATAAATATTTTGGCATGTGTTGGGGCATGAATTGTCAGAGTTTCTATTATTTCATATGGGGGACATTCGCTTTGATATACAGTATAAGTGCTTGATATACAAGCATGCTTCCAGAATGAATTATGCTCGCAATCCGAGGTTCCGTTGTCAATAATTAATGAATTACTTAATCAATTAATGTAGCATTAAACTATTTACAAGTTTTTCTTTTCCTGTAGTGTCATGGAAAGCTGTCCACAGCTTGGAGCTTTGGAGTGTTTCTGAGGGAATTCGTGCCCATTTATTCTGTAGAGCATTTATGAGGTGTTGGACGAGAAGGCTTGGCTCTCAATCTCTGTTCCAGTAAGGCAGATCTCTGACAAGTAAGGCAAATTAAAACCTCATTGTTCATTTCTGTGCAAATGTACAGCGCACATTGACTGCTGTATACAAAGGAAGCCATAACAATTTTTTTTTCTTAATCTGTGTCCCAAATCACATGCCAAATGTTACTATTTGAGTAAAGCTTGATGCAGATTCTTGGCTTTCAATTTATCAACTTTTCACCAAATTTAGGAATATACTTTTTTTAGTTAGAGAGCATCATTCAAAATAAGGTGGAAAGTTGTTCAAGGTTCTTTACCTAAATATCATCAGTGTCAACTGTACTATACCTTGTCTGCTTTAACAAGGATCTTGTACAGTATGTTCAAGAAAATGTATTTTAGAAGCACAGAAGAGACCTCAGAAGAGATTCATCACCTGTAGACTGACATATAATGATGATTATTATTAATATTCAAATGCATCACTACTTTCATTCATCATTGCCTCTCTTGCAACAGACTTCAAAAACATAACCGCCAAACACATAATTATAGGTTTAATAACTGCTACTGTCTTTCATCAGGCTTTAATAATGAGGCGATAATTATAATTACCACAGCAGTTTGTCTGTCTTTCTCAGCAAGCTCATTTCTCATCCTTGCAGCAGCTCTGAGAGGGATAAACATAATAATTTACAAGTGTTCGTTTCAGCCAACAACAACATAAAATGCTGGGGAGATGTCTATGGTAATGACACCTGACACGTGTACTCATTAAAACCCTGAAACATACGACTACTGTATCTTTACCTTAATTCTACAAATTTTAAAATGTATTTAATTGAAAAGCATGTCTTTTGTAAATCACAACTACATGATAATGCCTATATTTAGTACTGTACATCTGATGGATTTTTGTTGCATTTGACACCACCTATTTGAAGTAATTAAGTTTGTGCAGAATCTTCACATTTTAACTTTTCGTTCCTGTTAAGCTAAATCAGCTTACCTGAACTCCATATTTATTAGTAACAACATATTTTGCCCCTTATTGGAACATTTTTGAATGTGAATTCATTAAAACTCATGGTGACGTTTAGTTCCCTGACATTTGGTTCCCTGCTAGTGGCATAACATGCCTAATAACATAATCAGATTTTATAAAAACACAGGTGAATGTGCATGTACACTCTTTTAAAACAAAAGGATGAGGTTGCCTCTCACTGCAATATGCTTAAACAACACCTTTTATTTCACCTGCTTGTATACATTATTTCTAAACCCAGTAATGTATCATATGCGGGTGTCCTGTATACTGTATATTGTAACTGGATAAGTCATATAATAAATGAATTAATGAACTGAGAAGCTGGCAGGCACGAAATAGCTTGACGGGTGGTGTATAGAGTGTTTACGTACCATTAAAAAGCTCAAAAACATCACCCTAACAACCACAGGAGGGATGAATAGAAGAAACAAAGATAGCTATGAAAAAGAAATATAATGTATTATAAATCTGTATAATGAAGTTTAAGTATGTGGTTTATTACTTAAATTCTTTAATAAGTAAATAATATAGTTTCAATGACTTGTTTTAAACACTTCTAAAAACAACCCTGTCCCATTTTTGTACTTGCATCAACTTGGGGAAAAATGGAACATTTAGTATTAGTAATATTATAAAAATTAGCAATAATATAAAAATTATGTTCATGTAACCACCATAGCAGCAACCTCTTTTCCCTGTCTGTTTATTTAAGCCACTCAGCATTCAGCATCACCAGTATATTAATCACCGGCCTGATCAGCGGTCTTTATCTACACCTGTTTCTCACAGGTTGTAAGGGTCCTCCACTAGAGGTCACTGTTTTTAGTTTGTAGTTTTTGTTGGCTGACTCAGTTTCCCAGCAGGCACCTCGGTCAGGTGATGCAGTGCACACCTGAACCGAGGTAGCCATCAACCAATCTATAAATAGCTGTTTAGACTGGGAAACTGGGTCGAGCATTTTTGGGTATTACCACTGTCACATGTGTGGGCTTTTGTTCTGTTTAGTTATATGTTTAGTTTGTACTTTGATTTTAGTTGTGTTGACTTGGGCTCTCTTATCAGCAATGTCTCTGTGTATGTTTTGTGTGTCTGTGTTAGTGGAGCTGATTCAGTCCTGTCCTCCTGTGTTCTTGTGGTTAGCTAGAGCAGGTAAGTAGTTAGGTGTGTGTGTGGCTAGGAGCGTGCTTAGCTAAGATCTATATTGTGTTACAGTAACTAGCATGCTTCTAGCCATAACCCCTTTGTGTCTCTAGCTGTCCTGTGTTTCCTCTCCCACTAGTGTTCCAGTGTGCCTAGGTTTAGAGTGCTGTCCCTCCTGGCTTGGGAGTAACGACTAGCTTGTGAGTGCTGCCTCCCTTAGTCTTGGAGGGCTGCCTCGCCTAGCCACTGGGTATCCTTGTCTGTGTTTCTGAGCCCCTATTCCCTAGTGTGTTTTAGCTATTAGGTAAGTATAGCTTAGTGCATGTTGGGGCTAAGGACATGCTTAGCTAGGTGTATGTGTAGCTGACTGCCATGGTTAAGCTTAGCTTAACCATGTTTAGCTAAAAGCCATGCCTAGCTGATTGCCATGTCTTTAGCCCTCGTCCCGTCCCTCTCTTGGTCCCGTCCCTCTCTTGGTCCCGTCCCTCTCTTGGTCCCGTCCCTCTCTTGGTCCCGTCCCTCTCTTGGTCCCGTCCCTCCCGTCCCTCTCTAGTGTCTCCCGTTCCTCTCTAGTGTCCAGTTTCAGCTCCACGCCTCGTTTGTGTCTTATGTGTTTGTCCCCCTGTTGTGTGTCTCGCCGCAGGGCGTGTTGTGTGTCTCGCCGCAGGGCGTGTTGTGTGTCTCGCCGCAGGGCGTGTTGTGTGTCTCGCCGCAGGGCGTGTTGTGTGTCTCGCCGCAGGGCGTGTTGTGTGTCTCGCCGCAGGGCGTGTTGTGTGTCTCGCCGCAGGGCGTGTTGTGTGTCTCGCCGCAGGGCGTGTTGTGTGTCTCGCCGCAGGGCGTGTTGTGTGTCTCGCCGCAGGGCGTGTTGTGTGTCTCGCCGCAGGGCGTGTTGTGTGTCTCGCCGCAGGGCGTGTTGTGTGTCTCGCCGCAGGGCGTGTTGTGTGTCTCGCCGCAGGGCGTGTTGTGTGTCTCGCCGCAGGGCGTGTTGTGTGTCTCGCCGCAGGGCGTGTTGTGTGTCTCGCCGCAGGGCGTGTTGTGTGTCTCGCCGCAGGGCGTGTTGTGTGTCTCGCCGCAGGGCGTGTTGTGTGTCTCGCCGCAGGGCGTGTTGTGTGTCTCGCCGCAGGGCGTGTTGTGTGTCTCGCCGCAGGGCGTGTTGTGTGTCTCGCCGCAGGGCGTGTTGTGTGTCTCGCCGCAGGGCGTGTTGTGTGTCTCGCCGCAGGGCCCCTGTCAGCACAAAGTTAAGTATCGTTTAAGTTTGTTTGTTTCTTTGTTTATATTTTGTTTAATTATTATTAAAAAGACTCTTTTTGTTACACCACCCCTCTGCCTCTATGCCTGCTCCTTCCGCCCACGGCGTTCAACACCTGCCAATACACCCAGATCGTGACACAGGTTCATTAAAAAGTTGAACTTTTTTTAATGCTTGAATGATTCATAGGTCACTGTGTTGCTTAACAAACAAAAAGCATACTAAAACTGGTTAGGTACAGAAACTGGAATGAAAATGTGAACAAGAAAGAACTTCATAAATTGTTCATTTATTAAGACTGCATAAAAATGACAGGTCTGGCTCTTTGGAAACTGAATATGAAGAAATAAGCCGTTGCACTCTTACTGTAGTACTTAAAATAGAAATACAAGCAAATATTTATGGTAATATTACAAAGAAATATTAATGCTCTCCGCGCATTATTTTGTGTCTGATTTGTGAATTTTTTTTATAAAACTATTGATAACTGCTATCCGTTTTATTCCCAGCAAGCAGAACAACAATGAAAATAAGGAATCTTTATTGAAACTCCTAGATATTAAACTAAACCGAATTATACAGAGTATTGGAAAGTTTTCTGAAATGTCAGATGAAAAACATGTCACACTGTGCACCATCATTACCCTAAGCTCAGGATCAAACCAGAAAGGAGTCTAAGTTCAACTCTTTGAAATTCAGGTAATACAAATTTCAAGATTAAAAGGTGAGCAAATATAAAATCCAGGTCATTTTGGTAATTGCTAGTTAAAAAAAAAAAAAATAATAATAATGCAAGGTCAGGTTGTAAAAATGCAGCCTGTGAAAAATCAGATGAAGAACATCACAAAAACTAGTCTGACCTATTTTTATATAGTCAGCCCTATTTTTATTTTATTTTTTTTTTACAAAATGAGGTTTTCTAACTTGAATTTCCAGAACCTTTGCAGAATTTTTTTTTAAAACTTAAATTTTTATGACATAGATTTTCCATGTGCGAATATTTATAACTGCATGAATTTTAGTACCCGGTCAAACCTGGGTGTTCTTCTGCCTGTTTTCCTCCTGTTAATGTTTAATACTTATTAAATCTATAGTGTCCGATTGCACGGACAAATTTTAATAACACTTTTTTTTTTCTTTAAGGTGTCATTAATTTACTTTCATTTTCTGGTTAATGTAGTTTAACTTCACACACAGGTGAAATACTCATCCTTATTAAAAGAGAAACCTCTGTCCTCATCAAATTCCTAATCCAGAGGACCTGCTCCACTTTTTACATCTCCTGTTTCTGCTGTCCCCACCTTCTGCTCAGCAAATCACAAGAGGAAAAGAGGATTGTGCACTGAAAACAGCATGTATATGAGTGAGGGAGTGAGATTATTTCAGCAGACTGCCGTGATCATTTCATAAGCACTCAATAAAAATGCCATGGCTCACTGTCAAATTGAGTATTTGGGAGGGATTTTAGCTAAAACCAGTAAACCAAAGACAGACTTTGAAAGCATAGCTTTGACTGCACATACTGTTTTGCACATAATTTCAGACTTTTTTGGAAAAAAGATGCCCACCCTCCCTCACACACACACACACACACACACACACACACACCTACACACACACACACCACCACCACCACCACCACGACACACACACACAAAACATCTCTCACAGCAAAGTTACTGGTAGTTTGTAAGTGATTTAGCCTGCTGACAGAATGTCAGACTTACCCCCACTTTTTATACTTTTTCTTAAAAGTTTTTTTTTTATTTTTAAATTGATCGTTGTGCCTGTCTCCTCTACTCATGCGCTGATTGTGTTCCGTCTCCCAAACGTAGTGTGCCTGGGAATATATACCATTATATAATCATAAGTCTGCATCTACCTTGTCCTTCTGCTCTATACATAATGCATGAAGAATAAACAGTTTCTCTGTTGAAGCCTGTCATCCCAGCTATAGAGTTAGCCTGCTTCCTGGGAGTAAACTTGAGCCCAAGGCTGCTTTGCCTGAAAACTACTTCATCCTAAGTTGGAACAATTTCTTTGGGAAACACCCAGTAGACCCAATAAACATATAACTGAATTTCCTGCATTTTACACTTTTAAAGTACGTTAACAGACGATTATCTGGTTAAACACAAAGAATCTGAACTATGGCTTGAGTGTAAATTTAAAATAGGACATTTCAGGAATACAGTATAAATACAATGACATCCAGAGTGAATCAAAATGCATCTGTAATAGGTATCAGTCTCAAACTACTCTGTCATGCTTCTTATGAGAAGCCAAGGGTGCTATTCAGGTTAAAGCCCAGAGACAACATGCTCCATCCTGTTATGGATAATTGTGCTGTGGTGTCTTGCCTCAGAAATCCAGATTTGGGGATTTTGATCAGCTATCAGACACAGCTGGTCACGTATCCATCAACCAGCTGAAAGCTCTGCAGCTCTGAAAACAAAAGAAGTCAATATTTTTACACAGGGAGAAATTATTGATTTTTCTCCCTACTCCCAACATCCGCTTGTCCTCTATATCCTCTCTTTAGTCTGCCAGTCTGATGGATTAGCATGTGCTGCTGATCTATAACTGCCTAAGCCTGCATTCAGCTCAAGTACAGAAACAAGGAAAACATTCATCAAAAAAACAATGCATATATTATGAAACCAGCATAAATGTGGGCATTCTGTTAGACTGGGAAAAGTCACTGTGGCATTACTGTTCAGCGAATGGGGGATAATGAGGAAATGGTGGACACACACTGCATGACGTGTAGTTCAAATACAGATCAGGAATGACAGGTTTGGCTTTTTCAGCAATATCCTACTCGGGGCTCATATAATGCAGTATTCTTCTTCAGTGAAGCAGACATAACCAGAGGGGGTATCTACTGAGAGAGACAGAGAGAGAAAATATGATGGAAGAATAATGAAGATTTAAAAGCTTGCCTGTCTACAATGTATACCAATTGAATGAGAGGCATTTTAAGGATTCTGTTTGAGTCATTACTCCAGGGTGAGCGAAAAGGAAATGGCATTTTAAAAAAATGAGTCAAATGCCCATGCAGGCTACTATTTTAAAGTAGCTTTTGAATAATAGCCCATACCAGCATAAAACAAAGATATTTGCTGCATAAGGAAGCTAAAAGGATCGCCTATTATTTCTCTACCTGGCAGTCTGAAACAGGTCACGGGCTATGCCAGACTGGCTCTCATCTTCAAAGCCAAAGGTCCACAAGTTGCCTTCTAACGGGCAGGTCTCAGAAAGGGCAGCAACGGGTGCTGGAGGAAAAGACTGTGGCCCTGGCTGAAGGGTGTCTTTGTTCCCCGCTATGCCAGCTCTCTGGATGGGTTGTGATTAAACGGAAGACCTGGTGTGAGGCCTGCAGCTGGGCCAGCTCATCTCCGGCTCCCACAGCCCCACATCCTCTGAAGCCAGTGGGCAAAGAGGGCACTGTGCTGCTAGGGGGTGAGTGCTGCCACTCTTGGCTTTCAGTAATGAAAGGCCTTATCCTGCTAGAGTCCATTAGCGACAAGGTTCAAATAATGCAGTCTGAGTTGCCCAGAGGCTGCAGACCACTCAAATTGAGCTATACACCGTAATTAGGTAATTTAAAATATTTAAAATGGGTATAATTTTTTATTGGTCTTTCTGCATTATGTGGGTTCTTATTTGATAAAAACAAACAATTAATAAATGCCTAATTGAACAGGCTGTACTGTGGGGATTGTTAAATTTTATACTTTTTATTGTGCTATTAAACAAGTTAACTGTAGTATAAAATTTTTAATTTATATCTGTTTGTAAGCCCTTAATGATTCAGGAATCAGTAAAGTGTATGTAAGTTTATGTAATCGAAGTGAATTTATAAAGTAACTAATCGAAGAAGTTTAAACAAGAATCAAATAATCTAAGTGAGTAACATGAGAGAAATCACTCCACCTTAAAAAAAGGCCATTAGCCTCCAGCAGCACTAAGAATATAGCTATCTGTATAGCTAGCGGTAACTAACAAAAATAAGAAATAACAATAATTCTGTTCAGTTTCGTTATAACTACAAAGATAGAAAGAATGAAGAATGGTGTGGGTGTAATAGTTCTGCGTTATCTGTGCACATGCCCATCATAGGAGCACTATAGCTGTGATTATATTCAAAAGAATATAGAAAAATATATATATTACTCATTCAGGGGACACCACCAATCATTACCTACTAAACCTTTACACAATTCAAAATACTGTACATGGCACAGAATGCAAGGGCCAAACATTTTATCTAATAATCAATGGCAATAAAAATAAATAAACCTAATTGGTTCACTAAGCCTGTAACCTTGAGAACATAATTCATCCTTCTTTCATTTTTAGTGAAGGAGCAATGTCTGGATCATTCAGGTCATCCTTGGCTAAATCCAACAGCATGTCCTTTTATTTCAGGAACTGTTGAACTTTTCTTACAACAGTCACAAGTTTTCTGCCATTTGCTACTAGCAAGCTAGCAAAGAAAAGTCTCATGTCAAACACAGCTTCTGTAAATAACTCCCATATTGTGATTGCAGGGTCACAGTAACTTTTTTTTAATAACGCAAAATAAATCTAATGTGTCTATTGAAGGCATAGTGTCACACAATCTATTTAATGAAAAAAAAGTGGCACGCAAAAGTCTGAATAGATAATTATAAACAACCTTTTCTTTGTGGTATTATTCAGTTACTTGGCGGGACTCTACTCTCCAAGATTAGCAAGGCCTCATTGTGCTGCTCTGTATCTTGTCCTCTTATGACTCCCACAGCAGCTCAGCTGATCCACATATTTAATCTGACACAGGATTTATGCCGTTCCTGATGCAACCCTCTCTATTTTATCTTGACTTAGAAATGCCAGTGAGAATGTACTGAATGGTGCACCCCTGTGGCTGCAGTTCAATAACAGGGGATTGAACCTTGGTCTTGCTCCAAAAAAGAGAACACCCCCCCCCCCTTCCTTTGATAGATGGGGCTAAAGCTATTCTTATATTGCAGTTATTTTGTTTATTTTTTTGTCAAGTAAATGATGAAATGTGTGATTAAGGCAGGCCTTACCTCGGGCTGATCTCACTGTATAGGGCTCTTCACACAGTTCTGAAAGGGCAGACCACTTTAGCACCAGCAGTAAACATGGATCAGAAGAAAGTGCAGGCCACAGGCATGGGGTGGGAAAACTCTGCACAGCTGGCACACACTAATCATCACGGTGCCTCACCTTTCTTAGCAGAGTGCATCATATTAAAGAGAGCACAGCACCAGGATTAAAGTTCTGACTATGAAAGCAGAGACTAATAATTCTTTCTATGTATGTACTGTAGCAAACTTTAAAGATGCTCCACTTCTTAAGCCAATCACCGCCACTTCATGAAGGTTTCCTGGATTGGTTGCTGCAATTGCTCCAGAGTGACCTCACCATTGACTGCAATGCCCCGTCACATAACTGTATGCCTAGTGAACCAACTGCACAAACTCACCAGCACAGCGGCTCCCCACTCTCTCTCCTTCTTCCCCTGGTCCCAGACAAAAAAAAATATATAAGAGCAACACTTATTAATATAAATGCATCATGTAAATGTAAAAGACAAAACAAAAAAATGCCCATGGAAACCACTGAAAGGACAAACATTGAATCTCTACTGACTTTGACTCAATGCTAATAAGGTCCTTGATTTCTAAGCTTATATGATATGATACATGATGCCAAACCACAGAGAGGCACTAAAACATAAGAAAAACAGCTGATATAACTTATAAACACACAAGGGATAACCATGGATCCAAGGGCTACGAGGTTCACTGCTGAGCAGTCTTCTTGCTCGGGTTTAAATAGAAACAAAGATAGAGAGAGATTTGAGAGCTGGGGTAATGGTAACCACACGAGAAATTGCCCAAAGGGAGCTGCATGCCAGCAAATATTATCGACCCAGCTTACCCTGTCCAAAAACCTTGAAGCTGTAAAAAAAAAAAAGCTTCTGTAGAATCGTCAACCTTCTTTATGAAAATTGTCATGAGGGCAAGGTGTTCATCCTGAGCTATATGGTCCATTTGGAATTCCAGACCAATCCACTGTATAATCCATCCATCCATCCATCCATCCATCCATCCATCCAATTAACTACCTATCTGCAGGGTTTGGGGAGGTGAGCCTGTTGCCAGTGAATTTGTGCACTTATTATGCATCATAAATTTACTTTAAAAAATAATAATAAATTGGAAGATGGAAAAAAAGAAAACAAGCTACGATGTATGTATACAGTGATCATAAATGTCACAGTAGTAGCTTTGGCAAAGACAGACCAAATTGTTCATGCCCAATTAGCATTATTTTCATTCTCTGATGTTGCCAGCCTAGCTGATATCAAGGTCTTAGCTGACATCAAGGCTTCCTGTTTCCCTCTTCAAAATTTTCTATCAAAAAATATACCTAGCCTTGCCAAGTAACTTTCTGTCTGTTTCTTTGTTCTGCTTTCTTTGTTCTACTGAAAACCAAATACGACCTTGTGGGATTAATAGGTGCTGAATGTCATAATTGTGAGTTTAGAAGCGCTAACTATCTAACACAAAGTGTTCATATGGGTTGAGTTTTTCCTATCTATTAAAACAATCAGTAAGCCCTCATGCTGACTGGTGGCAGGGTCATCCTGGGAGTGAGCCTCTGTCAAAATAGAAACGTTTCATCATAGGACAAAGGTCATTAGATTGCATAATTTTGTATTGAGGTTAAGTGAGGCAAAACTATGACAGCATAAAACTCACAGCATGACAAAGAAATAGATTTTTCCTGTTATTTGTCACCTGTTTGTAAATGAACATTTAATGACTTAAAAATAATTATTTTATCCTAAATTCCTTCAAACTTTTACTTACTGATATTTTAACAGACTCCCAAATCACACCATCTTAAATTTGTATTCAGGGCATCAAGCATATGAATATGATAATCACACAGCTTTTCACCACTGGGTTCATGAAACTGACAGCTCATTTATTATCAATGACAAACGGCTCCCCATTGATTAACAGATGGACACCGAGTTGAGCTGTATATTGCACATAAAATGCCTTGATTAATGAAAAAGGTGAGTATGTGGGTGTTTATGTGTGTTTTACTCAGCAAGTCTAATGTCATGGTAAAAAAAAAATAAAGTTGTTGGCATGGCAGGTGCACAGCATCGACCACATTGTATTGATATTGGTAAGCTTACACCGCAAAAAATATCAGCATGCTAAAATAGATGCATAGTAATTTTAGAAATTACTTTTAGTAATTAGTAAAAAAAAATGTTTTAAAGATTTTTTGATTCATTCTCTATTGCCCAATTATCTAACTAATTTTGAGTCATTCTTTCTCATATTAGTTCCTTCATTGTATGCCAAAAATGCTTTGTATGCCATTGCAAATTTCTTGCAAACTTAAAGTTCTTAAATTGAAAATTCATAAGTAAGTGTATTCGTATGCCGAGGTACCACTGTACTGTTTGTTCTCCTGTGTGGAAACTTTCCTAAACCTTTGCCCTAATGTTTGGAAGCAATATCTTTAGGAAAGTATTGCCTTTAGTGCTTGTGAATGTTTTACCTTTAGAAGATTTTCCTCCAGTGGACCTAAGTAGACCAAACCTGTCTTAGCATGACAGTGAAGACATACTTCGGCAAGGTCAGCATAAAGATGATAACAAACCCCATAGCCACATTCCAAAATATAAGCAACCTTATAACAATTGATAAAAAAACTGAATTCACTAATCACATTACAGTAAGAGAATGTGTCTTTAACCACATACATCCTTATTAACAGATTCGTCATCTCAAGTCTATGAGGCGCCGTATAGGGCTTAAATCAAACTTCACTCATGCACACACATATATGTAACACTCACACATACATATATACTACTAACTGCTAAAACAACTACATATGAAATGCGCGCGCACACACCTATGAGATGCGTGCACATACACACACATACATACTTTCCGCACACACACACACACACATACATACTTTCCTCGCACACACATACAAACTCTTCATGCACATACACCTATGAGATTCTCAGTGTAACCGGAAGGCATTTCAGTTTAAAAGGAAGTCATTTCACTGAGAATCTCAAAGGTTTATGTGCGTGAAGAGTTTGTATGTGTGTGTGTGCATGGAAAGTATGTATGTGTGTGTGTGTGCGGAAAGTATGTATGTGTATGTGTGCGGAAAGTATGTATGTGTGTGTATGTGCACGCATCTCATAGGTGTGCGCGCGCACATTTCATATGTAGTTGTTTGAGCAGTTAGTAGTATATACTGTATGTATGTGTGAGTGTTTCATATATGTGTATGCAAGTGTTTCATATGTGTGTGCATGAGTGAAGTTTGATTTAAGCCCTATACGGTGCCTCATACAAGTCTTAACTGTGTATGTCCCATGTCTGGGCAAAAATAAACCAAAAATAATAAAATGATCTTTGTTTAATTTTGCAAGCGTTGTACAGCTGCAACATACTTGCGTAAATAAATTATTACACTTCATCCATGTTTGCTATCCCAGGTACACTGTTAGGGTTTGCAAATGACACTACCATGGAGGACTAAAACAATCGTAAAACAAGATAAAAACCATATATTTTGTTTATAATTCTGCAAAGGTTCTGTCTAAAAATGGACAAAAGCAACAAATTTAGCAGATTATCCTACAGTGTTTTATACATACCTAAGAGTGAAACTCTTTTAGGAGCATCTTAAGGTTAATGTGCTGAAAACACCCCTAGCACTTTAGTTGTGGGAGCTGGAAATTGCTAATTTAAATATGTTCATCTGGTTCTCGTTCGGCATTATTTTGTTCATGCTTGCTAACATCACAGTTAATAAGTTGTCACTGAGACTCAATAAGAGTCATTGCTCAAGCATTAATTACACTTAATCGTATTAGCTAAATAGCATTCTGTTTATTAAGGAATACAAATCAGTCTTCTAAAACACTCAAAAATATAAATTCACTCACAATTTCTTTTCTTTTCTTAATTCAAATCCAGGCAGAGCAGGATTTGAAACACCGCTTTATTGAACCTTGGGCAAAATTCTCACAGTGCAAATACTGTTTGCACTAGATGCCAATCCTCTCAACTAAGCAGCAAAACACCTCAAACATTTTAACACCCACTCCCTCATGGTGTGATAACAGACTCTATATTGTTGTTTCCTGATCTCTCCTGATTTTCTCATAACAAAAAAAAAAACCCAGACATTTCAGACACCCTTAAAAGCTTTCTTTCTAAATTATTTTAAATCATTTAAGTTTTGTCTTTTTTTGTCATTTAAGTTTTTCTTTAATGTAACCCTGCTCATTAGTGAGGTAAAGGTTGTAGTCACTCCAAAAGTAACTCCACTTGATCGTCCCAGAAACTCATCATCCAGAGGTTAAAGGATAAACACTGTGGTATCTTATTTTAAACTTAACTATCAAAAGAAGCACAAAAGAAGGACTAAGCACACCAGAATCAGCAGTGTGCACATTTTAAACAGAAAAGAAAGTGGTGAAAGAAGCAATATACAAAAGCGGCAAACCCATCCTTCAACAGAGGTTGAGGCCTCAGACATGATCTGTCTCCCATTTTCTATGCTGCCCTGTTATCCATCCCTAGGAGAAGTAAGAGCATCACCATGTAGGCCAAACCTAAGGACCCTTTTCAAGGGTTTATAGGACATGTGACCATCACATCCTTATGTCTCTCCCCCTGCTTTATGCTTCTCTTTCACGTCTATGTCATAGGTTTCAAACAGGTATTGCATATCTGTGTACCCCACACTGTAACCTGGCATGACTCTCCAAAGATGTAACTACACATTTAGGTACTGCAGCAACTGTGACTGGTTCACCTCATTGCTGGCCACTTGCACATGATGCAGATGCATAAATCACAGTTTGTTCTCACATTCTATTAGATGAGAACCAGATTTGCAGCATATATTTAGCATCCCTAACCAAAGTTTCTCAGACTAAAGAAGCTACTTGGAGGAGTAATAAAACCAACAAAAATAAGTTGAGTTGATAGAACACAACTTTTAGACAATTTTACCTGGTTTATGGTAAATCTTCCATGACAATTTAAGTTTAAGACATTCATGATTTATCTCCCTTAATAATCCATACCCAATTGGATTTATTTATTTTTTTGCTGCTGGAAAAAGAGTCTGTGTACCACCTTCTCCTGCAGTGTACTTCTGTTAGGTCTTATGAGGATACTCTGCCATTGGTATAGGCATGAGACAGTGACAATTCTTCTCCAGTGTTCCCTGTGCTCTGCTTACAGGAAAGGCTGTGCCACTTTACCAGATGATTTTGCATCAGCGATCCAAACATAGCCAAAAGTTTGAAATATCTCTTGCTTTATGCTTCCTATTAAAAGAATATCACCTTGAATCTGTGCTAATGTATGTGCAGATCGGGGATAGCCAGCTACAACCTTTCTGAAAGTGTGGTACAAAGGCAATGTCCCATGAGTACTGTAGCTGAAGCAGTACTCATACTTAGAGCTGTAGCCATCACTAAGTGATGTCTTCACTCACTGTTACTCTGGGAGTACGCAGGACTGCTAGTTACATGTTCAATTGCATAATTAAAAAACTCCTTCATTTACTGTCCAGAAAACAGTGGGGCATTATCATTGATAAACTGTAACTGTCTTTGGAATGTGAGGTTATTTTTTTAATTACCCTTTTGTGATGCGTTATCTGGATTTAAAGACTAGTTCCCTGTGGCAGCAGGCACCAGTGAGCATCAGCTGTGGAGTGGAGAGGAGCAGGTTGAAGCAGGCAGGTAACTTGATGATGATTTCCACCTGTGGAAGCTTAAAGGAAGATAATTAATGTGTGTCTGATGGAGAGAGTCCATGACCTATAAGAGAGAGCCCAGCCATGAGAGCAACATTACTGTGTGAGAGTAAAATTACAAGCTTTAATGGTGAAAGTAAAATGGAGAAACTTAAAAACACAGTGTCAATTTTACCTGCTTCCTGTCACTTACTCCCTACTGTAAATTAGAGAGAGAGTTCTCATTCCCATAGTTGACTGCTTAGCGGACCTTCTGGAACATTTATCATGTTATAAGGTAAAACTATCCTTGTATAATGCAGGAAAAGTCCATAATGCACACTTTAAAACTGCGCTCTTAAGCTGGAAGTGTTTAACATGTCCTTGTAGCAGGTTCCAGTCTGGCCCTCCATACAGTATTTCATGATTGTGTGCAAACACAAACTAATTGTAAGACTTAATTAGTTATCTGTCACTAGATGGCAGATAATCCAGCACAATCCAATATTCCAATAGATTACTCTTAGCTTTAATTAAAGCACATAATGTAGTGGCCAGTTATTTTGTGAAAACGATTCCTCGTGCTTCGAGAACCACTCTTTCACAATTTGAGTCCTGGAATATACAGTACAGTGGAACCTTGACAAACAAATTATAATCTGTTCCAGCCTCCCAAAAATATTATTAATATTACCAACAATATAATAATATTTTTGCAATATTAATTTGGAAAAAAAAACATGTAAATTGTCTGCATCATCAGGGAAGAAAACAAATCTATTGATGGTACTGTATAAATGGCTAGTCAGTACATTCATTTAGTCAACTTACTACATTTTATTGCCACATACAGTATCATTGCTGAGCCTTGGCATGACCAATTGAAGCAACCCCAGATCACAACACTGCCTTCAGAAGATTTACTATGCATGATGAGTGCCTCACCTCTTACCTTGAAATGCCCATTGCTCTGTAATAGGATGAATTTAGACTCATCAAATCACATGATTTTTTTTCCTTGCAGGAAAAATCCATTCTTTGTGTTTCCTATCAAATTTATTATAAGTTATTGAACAAGTGGTTTATTATATCCGCATAGTGTTTTTTCCTAATCCTGAGTTTTTGTTGTACTGTATATTTGAACATGCTCATACTTTCACTTAAAAACATAAATGTGATTTTCATGGTTGATTGCTTTTATGATTCTTCACCAAGTGATTTGGATCACCACCATTTTTTATTTTTCTGACCACATTTCTTTCACCAAGTTGATGGTTTAGCACTATCCTTCAAGGTTTTTCTAATGCATTGAAGAGTACTTAAATCAATTCCCGTAATTCAAAAAATTTGACCTTTTTTTAGCCAGGCAGCGTTTTATTTGTATACTGTATAATACAGTATGTCATTTCGCATTTGATCACTGTCAGCCCTCAGGGGGGTTTAAAGGGGAGTGAGAGAGTGTGTCAACAGTTGTAAGGCTTTTCCCTGATGTGTATGTTCGATTGTATGCTATAGGAGTACCTCATTAAGTGGTTTATAAATCTGTATTAAAGGTAGTAGCATGTCCAAAACCTCTAGAAGACACCTTCGTAGGCCCAACTCAGTGCTAGTGGCTCCTTCTTTATCTGGGCATAGCACTGCTCAGTATCTGTCAGTAATTTCAAAGTATAAGCAACTGGTGACCAAATCTTTCCATCTGTTTGCAGCATCACTGGCCTAAGCCTGTAGGATGAGGCATTGGCTGATATTTTTAGTTGCTTGTTATGGTTGTACAGCTGTAGGACAAGTGCAAAGGGGAGTTCACGCCTGAGGCTGGAAAATGCCTTCTCCTGCTCATGACCCCAGCAGCAGTTTTTCTTTTTGGACAGCATGTCTCTTAGTGATTTGTCCTTGTCAGCCAGATCTGGTATGAATTCCCTAATTGATTCACCATGCCTAGGAAGCTCCTGAGCTTACTTATGTTCATTGTCCTGCACAGCACTTGTTTTGTTAGGGTCTGCCCTCATGCTGTTGGCAGACATGATGTAACCAAGTAACTTCATCTGTTTTTTTCCCCCAAAACTTACACTTTGACACATTGAGTGTGACACCTGCTGTTTTTGCTTGCTCCAGGACAGTGTTCTCTCTGGTATCATGGGGTTCCTTTGTTGTGCTATAGATATAATCCATATAGCAGACAAAACCTTCAAGGCCTGCTGTAATCCTAATGACCATTCTGTTCTAAAAATTTTCTGGAGTAAAGTAAAAAAAGGAGGTGATAAAAGTGGTAATATTCGAATTGCATAAAGAAGGTACTATAGAGAGATGATTCTTAGGACAGGGGAAACTGCCAGAAGCACATGTTAATATCTAGCTTGGTGAAACTTTTGCCCTTTCAGTTTGGGCAATGAAAGCAAACAGACCTATTTTGAGGTGTCATGGTCACACAAAAGTGGACTTCCTTGTTCTCCCTCTGGGGCTACCACAATGTCACAAAAACAGTCTGAATTCTTCCACATGGCTGATGACTGCTAGATTTTCTATTTTTTTCAGTTTCTTCTCACTTTTCCCCTGCATTTTATTGGGACTGCCATGGCACTTTAAGAAAAAAATTCAGTATTTAGCTAAATTGTTTAAGGCTTCTAAACCACCCCAGGTCTATCACAGAGTTTAGGATAAGTCTTTTTTATTCTCTGTTGGTGTATGTGGTCAAGTCTGGCTACCAACCAAAGTTTTACTAAAGCTGGTCTGCTCAGGGACTTTACCTGAAAATCCCTCACTACAAACATTTCCCCTGTGGTGCTATTCTTTCTACATGGAACTTTTTCTGTGGATGACCCCAAGACAGTCTTGCAGGACTACAGGGCACTTTCTGGGCTTTATCATTATTTCCCTTTTCATGCAGCGCTCTTTTACACACCTGTTTGAGTATGGCCATGGAATTGGCCCAATACTGTATGTATTTCAGAACTCATGTCTTCTAGATGCAGTCCATCCACCTTCTGCGCAGCCAGACTCATTGTGCTGGTTGACCTACAACTGTACTGTATGCATAATGTCCCTATTTACCACTCTTAGCTGGGCACTAAAATTCAGAATGTAAGGGTGATTTACCACATTCTGGGAATTCTTTGCAGTCTATTCTGCTCTGAACTGTTTCCTGTTCCACATCTTTGTGTTTGTGCTGTTTTCCTTTACAGTTGTGCACACATCCCTAGCTGCTTTGGTCTGACTGTCTGGCCATTGTAATAGCTTTAGTTTATCTCTGTCTACCTGAGAGAGATAACTCTTTAAGCCCCACTAATAATCCGTCTCTCAAAAGTTCATTAGGCAGATCATCATACTCACAGTTCTCTCTCTGCCAGTGCTCAAAGTGTGGTGATGAATGAGTCCACTTTTGTAGGCTGCTTTACTCTCTTGTTGAACTTTGCAGGTTAAAATATTAATACACACAAAATATGCACACAGTCAATGTCAAGCCCTCATTGCATGTTGTCAAGCCTCTTCCTCCATGCAATAAACCATATTGAACCATGCTACAGTCATATATTCACATAGGTGACTCAGAGCTACAGTTCAGTTAAGTAGCAAAAACTGTATCCTGGAACTATGTACATCCTGCCCTTTGACAGAATCTGCAGGTAAAAAGCTAAACTGATTTTATTACTGTACATGACACCTCAAACAAGATACTTTTGTCAAGCATCAGATAAAACACTGCTGCAAAAAGATGCATTGCCTGTGCTCATGCATATATCCAAAAAGCATTCTAAAACACCTTGGATATCTAGTTAAAGTTTGGAACAACATATAACAGCTCCTCTGTGTGTAAAGACTAAAAACTACTCCCATTAGCTAAATGCTTTTTCTTTAATTCATGCATACAATTCCAGTTAGATCCATTGTGATCCATTTTATTTCATGGCAATTTAATTGAGAAGTGACACGTCTGTGATAAATAAAACCCTTAGTTCAAGTTCAAGTAGGCTTTATTGTCATTACAACCATATACAGTTAGTACACAGTGAAACGAAACAACGTTCCTCCAGGACCAAGGTGCTACATGCAACATAAATTTACAACATAAATTAACAGAGACACTAAACTAGCTAACCAAGAGGCCTAGTTAGCTGGCTAGCAGGGACAGGACAGAGAGACCTAACATAAATTACAACATAAATTAACAAAAACTAACTAGCTAAGTATAACATTTTTATAGACAACATAAAGTGCACGGGCAAATGTGCAAACAAGAGCAACAACAAAGTGACAGTGCGCAACCACGACATAACAGAACATAACTTATATTATAAGACTGACTAAAATTAACATAACTAAGAATATTAGTAATAATAATACAGTACTCTAATGGGGATATGTTCATTCTCAAATCTACACCCATGTTACTATTGTGTTTAGTTGTTGCTTTTTATTTTCTTTGTGCATTTTTCTTTTTTTTTTTTCTTTTTTCAAATAAATCAGCATCAGCTTAATGAGTAATTGTAACTGGGGGGAAAAAAAAGTGAAACTAATAATAGGGAACTAACAAAAGCTGCTCTGCGAGCAAAATCACAAGTTGTTTTTAGTGACAAAGTAAATAGTTTTCACCGTACTTTTCTGAATTCCAAAGTGTTCCTCTGTAATTGCTACCTTTTAATTACCTTTAACTTTGTACTAACAAGGGCTGCTTGGATGAAGATCATACTGCAGCACTGATTAAAAAACCTGTGTTCAAAACTGACTAAAAAACTGCACAAAAAACGTAGAGTATGAGAACAAACAAAGACAAAGAAGAGTCAGGGAGTGCAATCAGAGTCATCTCCCTGGCTTTCTTTTAAACTTTGTGTGTAGAAAAAAAATTATCTGAATATTTCAGCTAGAGTTATATTATGTCAGCTTGAAGAAGACAGGACAGAGATTAAGAGTGGATAGAAGAGGAGATGTTTACACAAAGTGCAGTGACAGCTCTGACTTCATAATTAAGCAGAGCAGAGACGGTGAGACATTTTGTCTTTCTCTCCAAAGCCTCACATGTCTCTCCAAGGTGCATATCTGTAGCCCTCAATCTGCATACAGACACTATAATAAGAGGCATTTAACACTTTCCCTATGCCCATACTGTACATTAAGGGCTGTTTAAATTATTCATGTGCTTGAACACATCAGTTTAAGGGTCAGCATTCTAAAATCGCACAGAAACCAAACTACAGAGCTGTTTCATTAGAGCCACATTTAGCTAATAAGTAGAGGTGGAATGCAGTGGGTCTATCTTTATCTGTATTTAGATTTAAAAAAATTTTTTTTATTTGTCACATACACAGTCATACACAATATGATATGCTGTGAATTACCTATATGACCACTAGTGACCTAAAATTTAGGAAAGAAAATAAAGTATTTAAATAAGAAATAAAATATAAAATAAGAGAAAATTATACAAATATAGAACATTTTAGCTGTCAAATGTACAATGTGTACAAGTAATAAGATAGAATAGAAATAGACATATATAAAATGTTAAGTGTATAGGTTATGCATAATAAGGTACAGCTAGCTAAGTGTAGCTAGTCCTCATTTGTGTTAAAAATGAGCAATGTCCAAACATGAGCAGAACAATGTGCAAATTCCCAGAGGTAGACCACGTGCAACTGTGCATATAGGTGCGTAAATGTGCAATGTACAGTGTGATGAGTAGTGTATGAGTAGGAAGAGTGTTATTGTGTAAGAGAAGAAAGTAAAAAGATCATATTGTATAAGAGCCTGTAAAGAAGCTTCCCCTCAGTCTCTCTGTGTTGGCCTTCAGGAAGCAGAAGCGCTTTCCTTACTGCAACAAAGAAAACAGTCCAATGTTGGGGTGGCTGAAGTCCTTCATGATCTTCCTTGGTGGGAGCTTGGTGCAGATGATGCTACAGCTGATCGCATCACCTTCTGTAGAGCTTCTCTGTTCTGCATGGTGCTCTTCCCAAACCAGGTTATGATGTTTTCCTGTCATGGGATGCGGGAGTAAAAGTTCCTAAGCAACTTGGTGGGCTGTTTAAAGTCTTTCAATTGTCTGTGGTGGTAAAGAAGCTGCTTTGCTGCTTTGACTTTTTCACCACTAGTTTTCACCAGTGGTTTTCTGTTTTTTTTTTTATTCTGTTTTTTTTTTTTATTAGTAACCCTGCCACTACACCTCAGGAACCAAATGAAAACACAGAGGTGGAAATTCCAACAGTGTCAGCACTGTCTGTCTGATTTTCTCCCTATTAAAGTCCCGCGCGCTCAGGTTCGCCGTCTTTAAGTGAAACCGCGACCCGCAGCGCATTTCTTGCGTGCATACCAGACTGACCTACTGAGAGCTGCATCTTTTAGAGAGGCTGGCAGCGGGGAACCTACTGCCAGCTATGTTTCTTTAGGTACGAAGCAATAAAGAGGACCAGCATCCTTAGGAGGCCGTGGTTCAATCTTTGCCACCACTGGTGTTTCGGAGAGCACACCCATCTAGCCGAGGTGTTAAAGTTCGTGCACCTTTAGAGAAGCTGGCAGCAGGGAACCTACTGCCTGCTATGTCTCCTTAAGCACAAAGCACTGTAGAAAACCAGTATCCTCAGGACAAAGTGTTAGGTGCTCGGGTTCCTCCTGCTGTGTTTCAGGACACAGAACACCTAACAGCCACCACCATCACCACCCCTTCATCGGCGTCAATACGTCGCCCTAGCTCACCTTACTTCTTAGGGTGGAGCCCTAACGCCATAAAGCGTTCTTCTTCCTACACAAGGTACAGTAGGTGGCCAGGCAGTCTGCGACTTTTACTGTCGCCGCGCACGGCAACTGCATTTGGGTTTGTGCGTTTGCTGGCTTTTTACCGCTGAGTGGCGCTATATAACTACAGACTGACTCCTCAGGCCTTAGTTCGTTTTCTCCAGGATTAATGAGTCACAGCTTGGCTATAGTCACATGTAGTTGCAGATAAAATCAAGTGAACCATTGTAATTAAACAAATTCATAATCACAGTATTAACATTACAGTACAAATTTATAATTACAATTATTTAAAAAATATTTTTAGGATTGAATTTAAGCAACGTAAACGTTAACCCACTGAGCCTTTAGATTTTATGTGTAATTAGAAAAGCTACACGTGTAGGGTCAGGGTGAGTCTCCTTGCTGTCCTTCCCCCAATGCATTTTTTTAACTTTATGCCTGCAGCTGATCGCTGATTAGATTACGAAGTTAAAGACGTGGCTCACGATATGTCACGGCGTGCGCCTATGAAGGGCGTGCGCCCAAATATACTATCGCTTCTCGCTCACTCCGTAGGCTCCCTAGAATGGGGAGGAATGTAAAGGGACGGAGCCGCCTATTCGGGCCGGCTGGCGATAATTAACCTTAAGATCTCAGGCTCCTCATTATAAAGGCAAGGCGCGAGTTGAGTCCGGGAAGTATGTGATGCGGTGGAGCAGGACAGAGTGGCATGCGAGCGGGGCAATGTGACGCGGTCCAGGGACTTCAAACAGGACACTGGAAGTCTCGCGCTCTCGCGGCGCCTTTACTCCGTGCAGGCGGGCTGCCTCCGCGTGCTCTGTTCTGCCACTCTGCCCACTGCCACCAAATTAAATTAACAAATATTGTAAACAACAATAGCCCACGTTTAGAAATTCTTTACAAGACTGCGTTGGACCGGTGTTATGCGCAGAGCGCCGGGGGATGTAGCCTACTGAAGCTCAAATTTCCGAAAACTACACCTGTGACAATAATATTTCAAACATTTTGCAGGCTGACGTTTGGAGAAACCAGAGAGTAAAAAATAAACCAGTTGTTGGGTCAAAATAACCCAACCAGGTGTTCATTTGTAAAAGACTCACTACATCTCATATGACCCAACATGAGCAACACAACAATGTGTTTAAAGTACCCGAAATAACCCAGAATTTTGACCCAGCATAAACCACCCAACGATGTGTTTACAGAAACAACACAGCATTTTTAGTGCGTCTTTTTTGAGTTATTGTAAGGTTTTATTCTAAAAGTCTATTTTACCAGTTATTTCTATATTTAAAGTTTGATGTATTTTTGAATTTATTTTTTAACATAACAATAAACAGTTACAAACAGAGATATAACAGTTCATTCTTTGTACAAATAAAATTATCAGCTAGTGAACTTGATCGTTTGTCAAAACAACATTTAACCAATGTTTGTTTTTTTGACTCATTATTATACAATAAATATCAATATATCTGGTTCAGATTTTTCATTTTTGTTGTATAAAGTTCTCAGATGTGGAAATTACAATCACTGTAGTATTTATTCTATACAACATATTGTTTAAGCCTTTTTATTGACTTAATTATATTTTAAACTGCGTAAAGTAAAAAATGTCACTTTGCGCCACCTGGCGGTCATTTCACGAATTACTTTAAAATGCAACTGATTTATTTTGGCTGCTGCCGTTTTCCGACGGCGGTGAGTGCGACGGTAATAGGCATTCTGGTTGTCCACCTACTGTATAAGGTTGAGTGTCATGTGGAATCCGAGCGCAATGCCGGCACAGCTGTCTCCTGCGCGCGCCGAATTCATTAAAGCATACTCTAAAGGAGTATAAGCTAGGCGACGTGGTAACGTCACCGCTCCCAAAATGGTTTTAGTAGTGGCTTAGTGGCAGGGGATTTCATCCAAGGGCCAATCCCCAGTGGCAACAAAGTTATGTGCTGGGAGCTTCGTACCCTTTCTATGTGGTTCAGACCCTCGTCCTTGACTCTGGGTCCCACTCTAGGTCCGTGCTGTCGTCGCGAGTTGCTAGCGGCAGACGTTTTCTCCTTAAGGGCCGGAGCGCGACCTTAGATGGCCGCCCAGCCCAAGGGAGCTGGAGAGGTCATCTTCTCGTGTGGCAAATTTATTGGCCGAAACAATGACTCTATTTCTGGCCCTGAAATACTCCCTTTAGCAACTAAAAGGCAACAAGGGTTACGCGCCAAGAGCTTTGTACCCTCTTCATGAAGCTAGCACCTCGGCATCAACAGGTCATCGTAGCTCACTTCGTTTTCTTTAGGATCGAGTCTCAACGCCACGGAAAGCGTTCTCTTTCCTACACAAAGCATACATTGACTGTCATGTGAGATCCAACAGCAATGCGGGCACAGCTGTCTCCTGCACGCGTCGAGTCCACTTTGAACACTCTAAAGGAGTTCAAGCTAAGCAGGAAGTAACTTTCACCGCTTCTGTGGTGGCTAAGTGCCTGGGGATTTCATCCAAGGGCCAATCCCCAGAGGTAATAAGGGTTACGCGCTGGGAGCTTTGTACCCTTTTTATGTGGTTCAGACCCTCGTCCTTGACCCTGGATCCCACTCTTGGTTGTTAACGGCAGACGTTTTTCCCTTAGGGGCCGGAGTGCGGCCTTAGATGGCCGCCCAGCCCAAGGGATCTGGAGAGGTCATCTGCTCGTGTGGCCCATCAATTGCCCCAAAACGATGACTCTATTTCTGGCCCTGAAATACTCCCTCCAGCAGTCAGGCGGTTAACATGTGCTAGCGTGGAAAACTACACTAGGACATGGCGAAACATGCAGACCCAGTCCACTGCCGAACCGCTTCAGTGCTGGAGCTTCTACAAGGAAGTTGACCTCAGGCTTTTGCCCTAGTGCACTCAGAACATACGTAGCCGCTCCTCGCCTACGTCCTGACTGATGGGGCTGGTGGAAAGCACCCCATAGTTGCAGGCTTATTCACGGGCCTCATCAGCCTTTCTATTGTGCTTAGGCTTTGCCATTGGCTAGCTAGAGCTATTCTGCATCCTCACCCAACTATCTTCTGCAGTTGTCTTCGAAGCCTTTGTTTTCCGCCGTTACAGCTACGGGGCAGTAAGACTTCATTAACTGTGTGTAGTTCATGCTCCTTAGAATTTACAGTACACCCCCGCACTAGCCAGTGGCGTAAATCAGAGCAGATTTCATATGTCTTGCCGCCATTAGACGAGTCGGGTTAGAGATGCTAGCGCCTAGCCTAGGAGGACAGGAGAAATTCTGTCCCTCTAGATCTTTTACATTCCAGCCCAACTATCTTCCACAGTCTAAGCCTTCTGTACTCCGCCGTTAGCTCCGGAGCAGTTAAGACTTCAGTCGCTGTGTCCAGCTCATGCTCTTCAATTTACAGCGCACCTAGCATTAAGCCAGGGCCGTAAATTAGAGCAGGGTTTCATACGTCTTGGGGCCGCGGCCCAAGGGCCGCCGCCATTAGACGAGTCGAGTTAAAGATGCTAGTGCTCTAGCCTATAAGGCGCGTGGCATACTTCGTCTTTAGTGATTAGGGCCGTTCGACCAGGAAGCTTGCCTCATCTATTGCTTCGGCAAGAGGGGCTTCCAAACATGGCATGCGGCAGGCTGCCTTTCCGCAAGACATCGGTCAGGCGTCATGGTTGGATGCCAGGCTCGCCGGGTCTAGGACTCCTTGGGGGTACTGTGCGCACACAACACAACCCTGGGGGTCCAGACACTTGCAGTGCGGCGGAGTGGGTATTTTTGTTCCCATAGCGCTTTCGCGCAGCATCGAGTGTAGCTTTTGAAAGGGAACGTCTCGGGTTACTTTGCTGTAACCCTGTTTCCTGAAAAAGCGGGAACTAGATGCTGCGCCCCAATTCCGCACAGCATGCGAGAAAATTGACCTGAGGGTGTTTTCTGGTTCATGCCTATTTATAACCTCCAGGTGCACACACGTGCTTCACAACCGGTCACGAGGAATCATTTCCCATAGCGCTTTCGCGCAGCATCTCATTCCCGCTTTTTCAGGGAACAGGGTTACAGCAAAGTAACCCAAGACGTTTCTATTTCACAAAATTTAAGCAACCAATTTAAACCACTACAGTTTAGGCAGCTACTGTACTAAAAATGCTGTTACGATTGTTTTTCTTTGTTTGCAAACTTCATTCAGTTCAATGTAAATGTTGTACTTATTACAATTAGATGCTCTCCTTGTCAAGGTAATTCTTTACTAACTACAGTACCTACCACCTATCTAAAGGATAATACATGTAGTTTAAAAAAGAGCTTTAATAGACTATAAAAACGTGTACTTCTCACCTTTGACAAGTGGTTAATAAATAGATCAAAAGCTGAAAAATGATGCGAGCACTGTGAATAAGCAGTTTGGAGCTCAAATGTGACAGAAAACCTTAGATGGCTGGACAGCAGTGAGACAGCTCTGTGTAATGCTCAATAGTATAAACAACAGCTGTTTTAAAATCAGTTCTACCTTACCACATCAAAAGGTGTCAGAACATCTCCTATGAAAAACATGCAAGCATCAATGTCCATGGCAACTAGGTCTCTCTTGGAAAAAAAAAAAAAAAGAGAAAAAAAACAAGGACATGATGGTCATATTGAGTCTGAAGCATGTTCATATAGATCGCTTATTATACGCACTTCATTGAAATAAAGATAAAACAGGACTAACATAGCCTTACTAATTCTCTGTACTGCATCTTACAAGGTTATAAGGTCGGCTTTGAAGCTTTAATCCTGTGGTCAAAAATCTAGTAAAATAATTATACTGTATTGCTAAACATGAAATACAAGCCAGCACATTTTTATCTATTAAATATTAAGCTGTACAAATATGCTTCTAAACAAACACATAGATGTTGAACTTGGATCTGATGTATTGTGATTATTATGTCGATAACTGTGGTACCAGAGATCCCAACAAAGCAGGAATGAGATTTTGCATAAAAAGCTCTCCAAATAAATAAATATGAAATGAGCACTTTTCTTGCTCTTTGTTTCTTACATGTGTAACAGACTTAAATATGAAGATTAGATGCCTTTTGAGTTTTGTGTATTTTTTTTTCTTTTTGCAAGAGATCTCCACTTGCCTTTAAATATCTAAAATAATTGGGCTTTCAGTTGATGGAGTCAAAGAAGAATCAAAATAAGAAGCACATTATGTCAAAGCTGTGTGAATTTTTAAGCAATGACACACAAATGTGACAGGAATTCTGTTTAATTTGTTTAAATTAATTTAATCCCAATTGACAATATTATCAAGAGCAGTAAATTGATGCTTCGGCAATTTAAACAAAATGAAAAAGTATAAAAGAACAATTCATCAGTGGCCTCAAAAGAAAAACACAGATAGACATGGGATATTTATGCCATATGATGTGGTACACTGGCATCTGCATGCTGGCAAGTTACATGTTTACCAGAGTACTTAGAGTACTTGGATTACTTATTTTGATGTATTGAGTAATCTAACACGTTAGGTCCGCCATTTCCGAACTCAATTATTTAGTTATATTTAAAAATATATATATATATTTCAGACAATTTATGTAATCCTTGAGCCAGACAGCAGTCATTTCCAATTCGTTAGTGCATGTGTGTAAAAGTCATCCTACGAGCCCTTCTCCAGATACCCCTATCTGTTATTTCTGCTGTTATACCCCTATCACCTATGCAGTTTGACTATGCGAGGACCGATGCGTGGAAAGATGGAAACCTAATCAAAGCCCAAAACTCGCAGTGAATCATGATGAACTGTTCTCACGGCCACCGCTCGAAACCACGTAGGTTAGATAGGGGTATTAGTAGTTAAGAGATTATGGGCCTAACTTCGCTGAGTGATGATGGTAGAACAATTATAAAGGTCTTGACTAAAACATGCATGAGGAATCACAAAGGAGTTTTAATTTTCTGCAATGGGAATAGTACTCGCTGAAAGTGATGCTGTAATGTAACTGATTACCTTTTAAAGACAGTAATTTTGTAGTGTAATTAGTTACTTTAAAAAGTAACGTCCCCCAACACTGACAGTTACACGCTCACTTAGTGTCTAAACCACTTTATCCTGTCTACAGGAGCACAAGGGGCCTGGAGCCCATACCAGGGGACTTAGGGCATAAGATGGGGTACACTCGAAACAGAGTGCCAATCAAGGGAAGGCACACACACTCACACACACAAACACACACACACACACACACACACACACACACATATATATATATATAAATACACACTACAGTTCAAAAGTTTGGGGTCACTTCTTTGTTTTTGTTTTTGTAGTGATTTTTTTTCTAAATTCTACAACAATACTGGGGATTTCAAAACTATAAAATAACACATATGGAATTGGGTAATTACGTAACAACAACAAAAACAACAGATGTTATTTTTAGACACAGAGGTCAGCCTTTCTGTAATAGTTCTTGCAAGAACAGTATTGTCAAGTGCATTTGCAAAATCTGTCAAGCACCATGATGAAACTGGCTCTCATGAAGGCCTTCCCAGGAGGGCGAGACCAAAACCGCAGACGAGAAGTTCATTTAGAGTTATCAGCCTGAAAAATGACTAATTAACAGCACCTCAGATTAGAGACGTTATGGAGTCTTTACAGAGCATAAGTAGCAGACACATCTCAATATCAATTGTTCGAAGGAGACTAATGCATTTTTTGGATGCCTTTGGCATTCCTTTACAATGCAGAAGGAAATAAAAATCATGAATGATTTTTAATGGTAGTGTGTGTGTATATATATATATATTTATATATATATATATATATATATATATATATATATATATATACACTTACCTAAAGAATTATTAGGAACACCATACTAATACAGTGTTTGACCCCCTTTCGCCTTCAGAACTGCCTTAATTCTATGCGGCATTGATTAAACTAGATGCTGAAAGCATTTTTTAGAAATGTTGGCCCATATTAATAGGATAGCATCTTGCAGTTGATGGAGATTTGTGGGATGCACATCCAGAGCACGAAGCTCTCGTTCTACCACATCTCAAAGATGCTCTATTGGGTTGAGATCTTGTGACTGTGGGGGCCATTTTAGTACAGTGAACTTATTGTCATGTTCAAGAAACCAATTTAAAATGATTTGAGCTTTGTGACATGGTGCATTATCCTGCTGGAAGTAGCCATCAGAGGATGGGTACATGGTGGTCATAAAGGGATGGACATGGTCAGAAACAATGCTCAGGTAGCCCGTGGCATTTAAACGATGCCCAATTGGCACTAAGGGGCCTAAAGTGTGCCAAGAAAACCTCCCCCACAACATTACACCACCACCACCAGCCTGCACAGTGGTAACAAGGCATGATGGATCCATGTTCTCATTCTGTTTACGCCAAATTCTGACTCTACCATTTGAATGTCTCAACAAAAATCGAGACTTTGTCTTCAACTGTCCAATTTTGGTGAGCTTGTGCAAATTGTAGCCTCTTTTTCCTATTTGTAGTGGAAATGAGTCGTACACGGTGGGGTCTTCTGCTGTTGTTGCCCATCCGCCTCAAGGTTGTGCGTGTTGTGGCTTCACAAATGCTTTGCTGCATACCTCGGTTTTAACGAGTGGTTATTTCAGTCAAAGTTGCTCTTCTATTAGCTTGAATCAGTCGGTCCATTCTCCTTTGACCTCTAGCATCAACAAGTCATTTTCGCCCACAGGACTGCCGCATACTGAATGTTTTATTCATTTTCACACCATTCTTTGTAAACCCTACAAATGGTTGTGCGTGAAGATCCCAGTAACTGAGCAGATTGTGAAATACTCAGACCGGCCCGTCTGGCACCAACAACCATGCCACGCTCAAAATTGCTTAAATCACCTTACTTTCTCATTCTGACATTCAGTTTGGAGTTCAAGAGATTTTCTTGACCAGGACCACACCCCTAAATGCATTGAAGCAACTGCCATGTGATCATTTGATTAGATAATTGCATTATTGAGAAATTGAACAGGTGTTCCTAATATGCCTTTAGGTAAATATATACTGTAAATATATATATATATATATATATATATATATATATATATATAGTAAAACCTTGGGTTGCGAGTAATGTGGTTTACGAGTGTTCCACAAGACGAGCAAAGATTTTTAATTCACTTTGATTTGTAAAATGAGCATTGTCTTGGTTTACGAGCACAGAGTATCATGTATCACGCATGCGCTTCTTGTTTTGACGCCAAGTGTCACGTGATTATAACTGAGCCAACGTTTGTTTTCTCTCTTGAGCTGCGGAATTGTAGGTAATCGTCTCCCCTGCTGGGTCTTAGTGCTCGTCTCTTACTGGTATAATCAAAATCCGTGCACGCGTGTACTGTTTACTATAACACTGTGACCACGTGTGTGTGTGAAACATACACTCAACAAAAATATAAACGCAACACCGACCACATGTAACCACACCAGCCCAGGACCTCCACATCCAGCAGGTTCACCTCCAAGATCGTCTGAGACCAGCCACTCAGACAGCTGCTGAAACAATTGGTTTGCATAACCAAACAATTTCTGCACAAACTGTCAGAAACCATCTCTGGGAAGCTCAACTGCATGCTCGTCGTCCTCATCGGGGTCTTGACCTGACTCCAGCTCGTCGCCGTAACAGACTTGAGTGAGCAAATGCTCACATTCGATGGCGTCTGGCACGTTGGAGAGGTGTCCTCTTCACGGATGAATCTCGGTTTACATTGTTCAGGGCAGATGGCAGACAGCGTGTGTGGCGTCGTGTGGGTGAGCGCTTTGCTGATGTCAATGTTGTGGATCGAGTGGCCCATGGTGGTGGTGGGATCATGGTATGGGCAGGCATCTGTTATGGACGAAGAACACAGGTACATTTTATTGATGGCATTTTGAATGCAGAGAGATACCGTGATGAGATCCTGAGGCCCATTGTTGTGCCATACATCCATGAACATCACCTCATGTTTCAGCAAGATAATGCATGGCCCCATGTTGCAAGGATCTGTACACAGTTCTTGGAAGCTGAAAATGTCCCAGTTCTTGCATGGCCAGCATACTCACCCGACATGTCACCCGTTGAGCATGTTTGGGATGTGCTTGACCGGCGTATACGACAGCGTGTACCAGTTCCCACTAATATCCAACAACTTCGCACAGCCATTGAAGAGGAGTAGACCAAAATTCCACAGGCCACAATTAACAATCTGATAAACTCTATGCGAAGAAGATGTGTTGCACTGCATGAGGCAAATGGTGGTCACACCAAATACTGACCGGTTTTGAGTCCCCAGACCCCCAATAAACCAAAAAACTGCACATTCCAGGGTGGCCTTTTATTGTGGGCGGTATAAGGTACACCTGTGCACTACTCATGATGTCAGATCAGCATCTTGATGTGGCACACCTGTGAGGTGGGATGGATTATCTCAGCAAAGCAAAAGTGCTCACTATCACACATTTAGACTGATTTGTGAACAATGTTTGAGAGAAATGGTAATATTGTGTATCTGGAATGAATTTTAGATCTTTAAGTCCATCTCATGAAAAATCGGAGCAGAAACAAAGGTGTTGCGTTTATATTTTTGTTGAGTGTATTTTATTTTGTGTTGGTAAGCACGTGTGTACAGCGTGTGTGTACCGTTTCTTATAACACACATGTGTGCGCGCTGGTAAATCAAAAAAAATCTCATTAGAAGTAAAAAATTAATTTTCTCTTCCCCTCTCTGTTCCTGCCTGTTTTGACACCGTGCCTGGGGGTCAGTTTCTGTGAGGAGCAGTGTGTGTGTGTGTAAAATGCGCACGTGTGAGAGAGATTGTCTGTGACCCCGCGCATAATTCCGTTATTATGCACTCACACGAGTGTCATTAGTGATGTTCCTTGTAAATTTTTCAGACAAAACAGTCTTTACGTTAATGTGTGTTTATGTGAAATTCAAATAAGAAAGGTTTACTGTGTAATAAAGATTTATTACAAAGTTAAAAATCAATTTTTTTCCTAAACCTCTCTTATGTGTGCGCGCGCATAATTTGACAATGTGCCGTTTCACACACTCTTTCTCAGGACAGGAGGCGCTTCACACACACACACACACACACACACACACACACACACACACAGCGTAAAACACTTGTGCCATTGTCGATGGCTATGTGCGTCCAGGGCCGTGAGGGACAGGTAGTAGTTGGAGTTCCCTTTTGCGTTGGCTGGTTGTTATCTTTCGCCCTGGCACACACAGGGGACGACTGGACAAACTCATCGACATCCTTTTTTATGGATGGCCACCAGAAGGCATGCTGGATGAATTGAAGGGTGCGGCGAGTGCCCGGATGTCCACTGTGGCCCCACTGGAGAACCTCCACCCTCATGGTGTGGGGCAAGTAGAGTCGTCCAGGCTGGGAGATTGATGATTTTGGATGCTGGGAGAACAGGCATGGGGTCCACCAGGGGGACGTCTTTCTTGTACTGTCGGGAGAGGGCAGTGACACCATTCCTCCAAAGCCCACTTTATGGCCAGCAGCTCGCGGTCCCCTATAAATAAATCAGTGCGTGAATAAATCAGTATATCGTTCAGATAAACAAACACCCACCGGCCTTACATGTCTCGGAGGACATCGTTAATAAATTTTTGGAAGGTGGCGGTTGCATTACAGAGGCCGAATGGAATGACCAAGCTCTTGTAGTATCCTGTGGGGGTAATGAAGGCCATCTTCCACTCATCACCCTCTCTGATGCACACCAAGTTGTAGGCCCTCTGAAGGACCAACTTTGTGAAAATGGTGGCACCAGAGAGGGCATCCAGGGTTGAGTTGGTAAGAGGCAGAGGGTGTCGATTTTTTATGTTGATGTTGTTGAGCCCCTGATAGTCAACACATGGACAAAGTTTTTTCTTTTTCCTTTTTTCTTCACGAAGAAGAACCCCGCGGGCGAGGAGGGGAGGTAAATATGATGAATTGCTCCTACAGTTGCTCCTCATTGCTGTGAAAAAGTCTTACTTAAATGATTGAGATCTTCGAACTACTTTTAATATTGCACAAAGATAGCACAACTGTATTTTGTTAATATAAGGCATATGGGGCTATGTAGATTTGGACAGCTTGTTTCCTTTAATACATGAAATGATCATTTAAAAACTTTTTTTTTTTTTTTACTCAGGTTATCTTTTATGGATCATTTGTGTGTGACAAATATGCAAAAAAATCAGCTAAATCAGCTAAAACCTACTTTTTCACAGCACTGTAGGTGTAAATGTGTATTTTTGTGGTGCTCTGTAGTACAGTAAATTATCTTTCTAGGGGGCCCTGTGTGAATAATACTGTTAATAAAGAAGAATATATGCATGCTTTACTGTAACAATGTTTTTACTCTCAGTGTGAAGGGTAGACAAAAGTAAATTATATTTATCTGTCCTTACAAAAAAGGGGCATTCAATTCAACTACTAAACCAGTTGACAGTTAGCAAATTACAGACTGTACACATTAAAGAAAAAACATGTCTAGGTATACCCAATATACAATATATATATATATTTGAATTGTAAACAGTATAAATATTGTTTGCAGGTTTTAGACCCTTCTAAACCCTTTTTATTTTCCCCCAAATAAAAAAGACAAAAAAAGTTAAACTTATATTCTAGATTTATGACAAACCATTTTTGGTTTAAATTCTATGACCGCGGTTAGAAGATCCATCAAGTTTATTATCTCAAATCATTAGAACATTAAATTTTGAGTTTAAAAAAATACTATTTATACAGTATAAACACTGTTTATTTCTCAGTCTAATTCACTACACACACATACACAAAATCATTGGAAAGACTGACAAACGAATCACTCAAGGGGTTTGAAGAAAGCATAGCATTAACCATTCAGAAGTTACAGCTATTTTCACTTACATATCCATTTTATCTTAAAATAATGAAATAAACGAACATAATTACAATTATAACAAATGCCTTTACATACTTGGTTAAAATCAAGTCAAGAGCCCATGGGAATGACTAAATGTTGAATTTTTTTCAATGCAATGTATTAGTTTTACTAGTAATTTACTAGTAATTTAGTAATCACAGCTATTTTGAGAAGTGAAAGTAGAACCGTTTACACATGCAAGTTATTGCTTTTTTTTTTTTTTCATTTTTTCCACATCATAATCAAATAAGGTCATTTGTAAGTGCAGACTTTAATTCAAGGGTGTTTACACTATAATTAGTTAGACATTTTAAGAATTGCAGAACTTCTTTATAGTAGCCTTCTTGATTGACCAAAATTAGTTGGATCTAAAATAATTATAATTTACATTTTAGTACATCAATTAATTCTATTTCAGTCAATGATTGCCCGGAGTCCGAAATCAGTTGACAAACCAGAGTTTCTTCACTTTTTCTGTCTGGCCTTTATTGCAGCTGTCTTTATTTATGTATTTATTTGTCCTTTCTCTTGCTTGTTCTGGAGAATTTCTTTAAATAATTTAAATTTTAAGCATGAACAAAACTTGCTCAATTCAAATCAGTAAGGTGATACAGAAAATTCTACATCTTTGCTATAAAATGTCTTGGAAACCTAGAACCTAATGCTTTCCAGCTGTGACCTATTATCACATTTACTTACTTGTGTTCTTTTTCATTAACAGTAAAAAAATCATTAAAAATGATCAGACAAATGATCAACTAAAAAAATTAAAAATAAAAAGGGAAGAGCACCGTAACAAATGGCAGTGCTTACAGTATTTGTTTTTACATTTGTGCATGAATGTTTTACAGTAAATATTTAAGTAAAATTCATGTGATGTACTTCCAACAATAAAATAATGTACAACAGCCTTCTGCCTCCATTATTCATCACCAAGAATCTCAAGTAATTACACTGGTCTTGAAAACTACAAGTAAATGTTATTCCATGCAGCTCATTATAACCAGATGGCAGGTCACTTAGGGCGGATAGATAAAGCATTGAATATTCTCATGGCCGATTTCTATAGGCTCGACATTTGTGGAGGTGTTCACAGAAGGTTTGCAACATGTTGTGAATGCCAGCTAATAAATCTGCAAAAAGTGCCATTCCACCCACTACAGTACCACTACTTGTAGACTCCTTTGAAAAAAATTGGCATTCACCTTATCGGGCGATTAGGGAAAGTCACAAACAAGTATTGCTTTGTATTATTTCTGGTTGGTTTTGCAGCCTCTACACATATCAGCACTACTCTGGGTTTGGAAGAAAATCAAAGACTGACTGATCAATGTACTGCTTTTATGTCATAGACACTATGCAAACTATTGGGCATTAAATTGATTTATATCAGTATTTACTGCCCATAAACAGATAGACTAGTTCAATGATTTAATCAAAATCTGAAAATAATGATTCAAAAGTTAATTGATGATAAGGTATGGATTTGTAATAAATGCCTTAAGCCCCTGTTGTTTAAAGTATAAGAGGACCTGCTTTTCCTCAAACTGTTACATAGGCACAGGTCGTGTTGTGTGTTTGACATCATTAGAAAAAAATTTGATGGATGGACCATTTTTTAGGAAATTCAACACATTATACATATGAGAAAGAAAGTTCATTTAGTGTTTAATTAGAAAGTTTGCGCACACCAAAACTCTTTTGTAGATGACAAATAAGGAAGAAAATTTGTGACTGTCACCTCTGGGTCTTTGCATTGTTGTTTTCTTTAGTTTCAAGTTTTAGAACTCAAAACTCTCCTTTGAAGTATGAAGTCATTTAGTACACAGAAGCACAAAAAATGAAGAAATTAAGGCCTTGATCCTGAATGTATCTAAAGGCAACATTTTTTTCTGTAGTTGTAAAGCATAGACAGACATATGAAAGACAGGAGTGAAAGAGCTTAGGTAAAAAAAAAAAACCTGAACCAAACGAGCAAATAACTGTGGCATAATTGTCAAGACTTATTGAAAACATTGCATATTTTTAAAGGATTTTTTTCAGATGCTAAAATTTGTTCAGATTTGTTTCTTTTATTTAAATTTCTTTAAGCTGGGGTCCAAACCTTTGTTGGCTTACAAATAAAGCTTTTTGCATTCAGATGAACTAAGTGACACCCTTTTCAAATTTAATTAAAGCCACATGAGCAAGTGAGTTCTTAGAGCTACTATGATGCTGAGAATGTCTTTCTGAGCACCATTAGTCCACTGCAGCATCTATTAGTCAGGAGAGGTGTTCTTTTGCAGTCTGTACACACACTATAAAAACACATATTTTTATTTGGGTGACATGACCCCAAAGTTGTTTTTTTTTTCCTCCATATGGTACATTTAAACATTTTGAAACATTAAAGCTACTATGAAGAAAGTTTCATTTGGGTAGATTTTGTTGGAGACAATTTTTGCAGAAAGAAGGATTATCTGTATGCTCAGCATCATGTTAATATAACTGTACTGTAAGTTCCTGCCCCCATCGATCAGACCAACTCAAAAGCCTGTGGCACAGCAAAGATCAGTATTATAGTGTCTGTTAATTCTTCCCTGAGCTGATAGATGCCACTTACTGTAGATAAGACCCTACATTTTGGCAGTGCAAACCGTCAGTTTTGGGAATTGTGATCACTAATGTGCTTCACACTGAAAGAAACACTGCTGCTTTGCTTCTATATGTCAATGATATTTCCAAATTCTTCTACATGTCTAAGGGGATGTTCCAAACTTTGCTTTACAGTACCTCACATGCTTGTTCAACACTGCTTTGCCTGCACAAGTTTTGTTTAACTTTGCTTTCCTGGACTCTGCCTTACTTACAAGGGCCTTTTTCAGTTTTGGTTCACCAATTTGCAAGCATTCTGTTCTTGCTAACCTTATTAGTTTGTATTGTTTTGCTAAATACCACTTGGTTAGCATGGGCTTTCAGTAAATTATTTTTCTACAGTATATGAGTCTTGCCTCACCACTCCTGCTTTCATTGTCTGTAATTATTAGACATGTTAAATATGGATTTCTAAGTCAATCCATCTGTCTGTCCTTCCTGCCTTTGATTTATAAATTCTGTTTTCAAAATACTTTAATTCATACCCCTTTTCTGTTAGTTCAGTTTCCTTCCTTAGACAGCAACCTATAATGTTTGATTTATTTATTATTTTTATTTTTTTTTTGTCTGTGTTGTAATTTTCTCTCTTAATTTTTCTATTTCAGGTGCTAAGGAAATACAGCAGAGGGGCTGGTTCTTCTGGATAGTGTTTTATTTTACTGCATGCCATTTTGGTGGTACAGTACTTAATAGGGTTTAACCCATGGGTTATTTTAAGTGGATCTGTGTGCATGTGTTGTGGGTTCTTTCCGGTTTGACCTTCAATTGCCTTACTTCAGAAAATGCTTAGACTTAAATTTTTATTTTCTATGTATGTATGTTACAGTATTGTTTTATTATTTATGTTTTTTTTATTTAGTTTGTTTTAACCAGGTCTATAGCCTTTTCAGTATAACAGACCTGAGTATCATTAAATTTATGGTCATTGGTCTGATGAACAGTAAATACTTCCCTTGTAAAAGCCCAAATACACAAGGGTGGTATATTTGGGCTTCAGGGTGTGCATACTGTGCTGTATATGTTAAACATGTACATCTATGTACACTGTATGTCAGTAGCTCTTTGTTGCTTTCCTCCATTGGGCCACACATGCCATACTAATAATTACTCCTACCTAGTAAAGGAGGATCAGTGTGTTAGGGTGGATTTCCACATCTATTTAAAATGTAATACTAAAGTACCATGTTTATCCCCTTGAAAATGTTTTACAGTGTGCATGACTCAATTTGTGTGAAAAAGTGTGCTTTAGTTTTCTAAATTGGATTCTTCTCCACTGGTAAGGTAGGTTTTTAACTTTTGTACTGTTTAAAACACGATTGGTTCTTACTGTATACTGTACCTAGTTTTTGTTGTTTGGTAGAGTTGATTGCAGTGTGATTGAAGTAGGTCTAAAGCAATTTGTTCTCAGGTAATTAATCATGAGTAGTTTCAGGCTTCCTTAAGGTGTAAATTGTGGGCAGGGCGTAGCTACATATATTGAAGGTGTCTCCCTCAATATGCAGTGGTGTGAAAAACTATTTGCCCCCCATCAAACACATTTAACTATTAGTCAAAGATAACACAAGTAAACACAAAATGCAGTTTTTAAATGATGGTTTTTATTATTTAAGGAGAAAAAAATGCCTTAATTAATCGTTTTGTATGTTTTACATTACTATCCATCACTGTTAGAAAACCACTTTCCTGAGCTCGTACAGGCCTAAGAACACAGCTAACGATTTATCTCAGCTCAAAAAAGGCAAATAATCTAATAAATGATCATTTCCACAAGATTCATGCATTTTGGCATACATGCTAAAAAACATATTTTTCGTAATTGTTTTTGTTCACATGTTGATGCTTATAAATGATTATAAACTTGTTTTGTATGTTTTACAATGAGTTGTGTGAGAAACACTTTCCTGAGCTCGTACAGCGCTAAGAACGCAGGAGACACTTTATCTCAGCTTAACAAGGCAAAAGATCTAATAAATCATTTCCACAACATTCATGCATTTTGGCATACATCATGTTGAAAAACAACTTAATTGCCCCCTGAACCTAATAACTGGTTGGGCCTCCCTTAGCAGCAATAACTGCAATCAATCATTTGCGATAACTTGCAACGAGTAACTTTAGATACTCTAGAACTTTAACGAGATAACTTTACAGCGCTCTGAAAGGAATTTTGGCCCACTCATCTTTGCAGAATTGTTGTAATTCAGCTTTATTTGAGGGTTTTCTAGTATGAACCGCCTTTTTAAGATCATGCCACAACATCTCAATAGGATTCAGGTCAGGACTTTGAATAGGCCACTCAAGTCTTCATTTTGTTTTTCTTCAGCCATTCAGAGGTGGATTTGCTGGTGTGTTTTGGGTCATTGTCCTGCTGCAGCACCCATGATCGCTTCAGCTTGAGTTGACGAACAGATGGCCAGACATTCTCCTTCAGGATTTTTTGGTAGACAGTAGAATTTAGGGTTCCATCTATCACAGCAAGCCTTCCAGGTCCTGAAGCAGCAAAACAACCCCAGACCATCACACTACCACCACCATATTTTACTGTTGGTATGATGTTCTTTTTCTGAAATGCTGTGTTACTTTTACGCCAGATGTAACACGCACATTCCAAAAAGTTCAACTTTTGTCTCGTCGGTCCACAAGGTATTTTTCCAAAAGTCTTGGAAATCATTGAGATGTTTTTTTTAGCAAAATTGAGACAAGCCTTAATGTTCTTTTTGCTTAAAAGTGGTTTGCGCCTTGGATATCTGCCATGCAGGCCGTTTTTGCCCAGTCTCTTTCTTATGGTGGAGTCCTGAACACTGACCTTAATTGAGGCAAGTGAGGCCTGCAGTTCTTTAGATGTTGTCCTGGGGTCTTTTGTGGCCTCTCAGATGAGTTGTCTCTGCGCTCTTGGGGTAATTTTGGTCAGCCGGCCACTCCTGGGAAGGTTCACCACTGTTCCATGTTTTTCCCATTTGTGGATAATGGCTCTGTGGTTCGCTGGAGACCCAAAGCTTTAGAAATGGCTTTATAACCTTTACCAGACTGATAGATCTCAATTACTTTTGTTCTCATTTGTTCCGGAATTTCTTTGGATCTTGGCATGATGTCTAGCTTTTGAGGTGCTTTTGGTCTACTTCTCTGTGTCAGGTAGCTCCTATTTAAGTGATTTCTTGATTGAAACAGGTGTGGCAGTAATCAGGCCTGGGGGTGACTACAGAAATTGAACTCAGGTGTGATAAACCACAGTTAAGTTATTTTTTAACAAGGGGGGAAATCACTTTTTCACACAGGGCCATGTAGGTTTGGATTTTTTTTTCCCTAAATAATAAAAACCATCATTTATAAACTGTATTTTGTGTTCAATTATGTTATCTTTGACTAATAGTTAAATGTGTTTGATGATCAGAAACATTTTGTGTAACAAACATGCAAAAGAATAAGAAATCAGGAAGGGGGCAAATCGTTTTTCACACCACTGTATGTAGCTATAAGCAAGTGTCTGTAGCGGTTAATATGCATATCCTGCAACAAAGTTAGTCAAGAATCTAGATAGAAGTGCACAGAGAATTGACTCAAACCCTTGTTTACCAAGAAATTACAAGTTTTATAGACAACTACTTCTTAGTCTTTTTCCTTCTGCTAACACTCCTCTCACTGTTCTAGGAGATTTCAACCTTCCATCTGACAAACTCAAATCCTCTTTCCTTCTCCCTCTCCTTAATTCCTTTTCTTTAACTCTAAACAGTTTCCCTCCCACACACAAGGCAGGGAATTCTCTCGACCTTGTTTTTTGCCGCCCTTCCCCAGTCACAGATATCACTACTATTCCTCTTCATAAATCTGATCAATACCTGGTATCCTTCACCATAACTCTTCCTATTCTATGTAAACCTAACCACCAAAATGTCTCTTTTACCCGCAGAAACCTTCACTCTGTCTCCCCTTCCTTAGTGTCTTCCTGCACCCTATCATCCCTTCCAGACTTCTTCTCCTCTCTACCACTAAAGACTGCGACTGAAACTTTCCTCTCCTCTTTCTCCTCATCCATAGATCTCTTTTGCCCGCTGTCATCTAAACCAAGGAAGGCGTCTTGTCCTGCTCCTTGGCTATCTGATGTACTGCGCAACAACAGGAGAGAATTAAGCCTCTGCACATGATCCTGGCAAACTCCACAACATCTCCTCACTACTCAACCCACGACTCCTCCTGCCCCTTCCTCTCTGACGATTTTGCCACATTCTACGATGGGAAGATTGCAGCAATCCGCCAGTCCTTCGCTCCCAACCAAACTCCTACGGCAGAACCTCAGGACCTTCCCTTCCCTCCCTTAGCAGAATTCTCCAACCTATCACCTGATGAGATTCAGCAGATCATCTCGTCATCTAACCCCACCACCTGTTCATTAGACCCAATCCCTTCCACAATGCTCCAGGCCATCTCACAAGACCTCCTTCCTTTCACCACAACTATCATCAACCATTCCATATCATCTGGTCACGTTCCTGCTGCTTTTAAGAAGGCAAGGGTTATTTCCATCCTCAAGAAACCCTGCCTGGACCCATCATAAGTTAACTATTATAACTTCTCTCTTTTATTTCCAAAATTCTTGAAAGAACTGTTTATAACCAAATGTCTCTTTATCTCTCACAGAACAACCTTAATGATCCCAACCAATTTGGATTCAAAGTAGCACATTCTACAGAGACTGCCCTTCAGTGACTGACAACTGAGAAGCTCCATGCTGCTAGATCTGCTTAACTGTCATCTGTCCTTATCCTCCTGGACCTGTCAGCTGCATTTGACACGGTGAACCACAAGATTCTATTATCTATTCTTACAAGCCTTGGAATTTGTGGAACAGCATGGCAATGGTTTGCTTCTTACCTAGAAGATGGGTCATATGAGGTAACATGGAGGGGATCTACATCTGCCCCATGTAGACTCTCTACTGGTGTCCCACAGGGCTCAGTACTTGGTCCTCTTCTGTTCTCCCTCTATACCCGGTCTCTTGGTAAGCTCATATCATCGCATGGATTTTCAAACCATTGTTATGCAGATGACATCCAGCTTACTCTCTCCTTTCCCTCCCTCTGACACTCAGGTTTCCACCCAGATCTCAGCATGTCTGGCGGACATCTCATTCTGGATCGCTGCTCATCAGCTGAAGCTCAATCTCAGTAAAACCGAACTGTTGTTTATCCGATGTGACTCATCCCCATATCAAGACCTTGTGATATCCCTGGACAACAACCAAATCACTCCTTCAACCACCGCCCGCAATCTTGGGGTAACCGTGGACAATCATCTGTCATTTTCCCCACACATTGCTAACCCTACTCGCTCTTGTAGATTTCTTCTTTACAATATCAGAAGAATTCGCCCATTTCTTTCTTCACAGGCTACTCAGGTGCTTGTTCAGTCCCTTGTTATTTCAAGACTGGACTACTGCAACTCACTTCTGGCAGGCCTGCCGCTGTCCACGATTCGTCCTCTGCAAGTGATCCAGAATGCAGCAGCACATCTCGTTTTTAACCTTTCCAAGTTCTCCCACCCCACTACTGCGCTCCTTGCACTGGCTTCCTGTAGCTGCCCGCATTAAATTCAAAACACTGATGCTTGCCTACAAAGCTAAAAATGGCCCAGCACCCACTTACCTTTCTGCTCTAATCACACCACGCACTGCACCACGTTCCCTCCGATCCTCCAGCACTGCTCGCCTCATCCCACCATCTCTCAGGGATCGAGGGCGGCATTCATCCAGGCTCTTTTCTGTTCTGGCACCTAGGTGGTGGAATGAACTTCCTGTAGATGTCCGTACAGGTGAGACTTTGACTATCTTTAAACGACGACTCAAGACGCATCAGTTTCTCCAGTATTTGGACTAAACCCCCCACAAAAAAAAAAACTCTTCCCAGTTGTGTTGGACTAATGGCACTCAGTTATTAACCTAGTTAACCCAGTGTAAGTATGTATCCAATAATGTAAACTTTAAAGCACTTTTTGTAAGTTGCTCTGGAATAATTCAACATGATATTCCACCTTAAAAGTTGTCAGCAGGACTTTAGCAGCTAATGTTAGCTAACAAATATGAGGCAGCAAACATCTTTTTTTTTTTTATTCTTAGCAAAGGTGAAAAAAAAACATGTTATGGGTCTGTGCTTGTTTAAATATGCCTGTATCATATTGTGCTTCAGTGCATAACCCTCCTGTGACCTCAGCAATTTAAACCTCCAGAAAATTATCATAATAAAAATTGTTACCCAAGTTTATGTGTCAGGTACTTTTATGTATATTTCTAGACCACTTAAATAGCCCTTTAAATTAAACAATACCTCCACCCACCCCCGTTATACATCCAGAGTACCTGTTACTTGATATGGAGAAATATGCTAATCAGCCTTGAAATCTCACAGATTGACAGAAAATTAGAGATAGATATCTTTTTGGTGTTTTAATGACTTTATTATTTTTAATGACATATTTTCATTATCTATATCATTTGGAATTAAAAACTATGTATTATGTTCAGAGTCACACAATTGAAAAAATGTAAGAATTATATTTGTAAAATAATCATCACCATCATCGTCTGTACTACTGTACACTTTATGTATCCTCTTTTAACTCACTTTTCTGCTGTTCGAGTCCTTGTGTGTTTCACTCCCTACAAAGGCCTCGTAGGTCCTCAAATCAATGATGTTGAAGAAAGTTACAAGGGGCAGTTATTTGGCTGTGGCCTTGTCCAAGCTATCAACCACTCGTTGTAGTCAAAGACCATTTGTGGTTTTCTGTCTTCTCTGGTGCTCAGGAAAGCATCTTTGTGCATAGTGCTCATTAGCAGGATATTTTCTCTTTCTTGGGACAATTAAAGAGAACTGTGGCTCTGTTACTAAAGGCAAACATTGAAGATTCTATTCTCCTGTTCTTCATCACAAGCAACTCAAAGGGACATTTAGCTTTTTTTTTTTTACTGTTTCCAACATGGTAACCTTTCTTTTCAGCAGTTCCTCACCCAGGGTGTACAATGTAAAAAAAATAATAAAAGTAATATTATGACCATTCAGTCCTTCAGCCATTTCAAGGGTCAGCCTCATGCCTTGATTGTTTCAAGTGCTTCTTCAGGAGATTTACCAGTGTAAACTTGCATTTTCCAGACATAGCTGGCATGCGTACCATATTTTGATGCTGTAGTGGTAGACCAATCATAAATCACAGCGCCATCTGACCAATCATAGCAGTGAGGGCTCACGGAAGGGAGGGGCAGACTGAATCTTTGAACTGCTTCACACGAGTCATTTACGAATCATTTAGAAATGGGATAAATTTCAATCTATTTTTGGAGAAAACTAAAGTGTTTTTTGACCTTGCATACAGGACATTAAAAACACTTTATCATGTTAATTTTACATTTACCCAGTTAACCACATTAAATTAGGAAAAGTCACTGAATATGCAGCAAAATAAATTATGCTAATCATTTATTTTGAGACTTTAAACATTGAATGGGGTCAAAATGACCCCAAAGATAATAGGAGGGTTAAACAAATATCATTGCCCCTTATAAATGATATTGCTGTAAAACAAAAGTAGAAAGGTGCTGTAAATCAAAGTCAAAAGGCATATATTGTAAATACTTTGAATTTGAAGAGATCAAAAGTAACGGCATAAAAGGGACCCTGACCATATTAAGCAAAAGAAAGAAACTATAGATAGGAGATGAAGGAGTTGCCATACCAGGAGGCACAGAACCCCAAGCAGATCAGATCACCCGAGCACATCTGTGCCTACACCCAATCAAGCCTTTTTTTTATTTTTTTTACAGTGAGCTTGAACATGTTATGGACCACACTTTACCTGTTCACATGTGGGTCAGATTAGAAGCATGATCTGTTTAGATCTTTAGATAAACATCACATTAAAACATAATTTGAACATTCTAATGAAATAAAAAAAAAAAAAAAAAAAAATATATATATATATATATAGGGATAGGGATATAATTTGTAAATTGGATATGGGACACTTTTGCCTGTAGTGTGAATGTTCTGATGTTCACCTTTTGTATTCCTCTATTTGTTGAAAATCTTTGAAATTTACACATTTTCTATCAGTTCATATTACACTGAAAACAAAGACAGTTGCAAAAATGTCCTTGCATTTGTGTTAATTTCATGCCAAAGTTCCTGTAACTGTTACTGCCCTCTTACTTCATGTCAGTAAACAGCCCTCTTTTTAGAGGCCAAATGCCTTCCAGCCTGACACATTAGATTTATTATTTTGCCTGAACAGTTTGTTCTCACTCAGTGATGGTTTAATGCTTGTCTGCCAACCAACCTCCAAGCTTCACACTTATCTGTTTGTTTTCTTTTTTAATGTCTGGCCAACTCTGCAGCTATAAACATCACCTCAGTCAAACAATTACATAAAAGTGGCTTTATTTGCCATTTCAAGATGTAGAGTCTGCTGTCATGGCAACTATTCATTTAATTAATATTTACTCTGCACTATAGGAACTTAAGCTGTCCATATTTTATCAGTGTGTATGCTTACTGCTCTGCACTATTTTTTCAGGGCATGTTTAGATCCACACACTGCTGGAAACCGCATCATCAGTGTGCAGAAGTACTGTAGTGTACAGAACCTTCAGGATTCTAATTAGAGAGTCATTAGGTTATTTCATTTCATTTCTATTCACAGTCTATTCTTTTCTCTGCTGCTCTCATTAGAAGTTGGCACACCATCCCAACATGTCTGATTTTGCATTTTAATTTTTTGCACTTTACTGTACAATAAAAAAATACAAAAACAATTAAAATATGTAACTGTATATCTTATAAAGACAAGAGAAATGTTCAAAGGAATCTTTTTTTTTTGCAAAGCTGTAAATATACATTATGCATGTGTGTGCCTGGTTATTAGCAGTCCCCGAAGAAGTAAGACTAATCTAAATGTTAAGCAAATTACAAGTGAAGAAAACCTTAAAATGTGTAATACAGAATAGGATTACCCAGTGTAATGTAACCTGATTCCCACATGGCACTGACCTAAATGTTAATAGATTAGTCATTCAAATAAAATATACCTTTCCTTTTTATAACTGTTGCAGAACAGTTGCCTTTAAAGTTTAGGTTTTAATTAAACTTACACAATTTAAATGAGTAACAATTGTTCATGTATATGAAGACATATATAATAGCAGATATACATGCAATTAGGAAAACATTACAGGGCACTAGGAACACCCTAATTTCTACCTAGAGTTAACCCACAGTTAACCTACTGGTAAATTTTAAGAATGGGTAAGGAAATTGAAGAACTTGCAGGAAGCCCATGATAAATGATTGTTAGAACTCACAGTTAAACTAGGGACAATGGAAGTAACACTATTAATCACTGCATTATTTTGACACTGGCTTTTATGAATTATTATGGGAGTTTAATTGTAGTCCTAAAGAAAAATTTGTAGTTTTCATAGGAAAATTATAAGAAAGCCAATTGGACTTAATGTGGGTCCCTGAGACACACTGGTCTTCTATTGCAAAGATACTATAAATATTTATTATGCATTAAATATAAATATGCATTAACTTCCCAAGAATGTCACATCATGTCACAGAGAAAATAGAGTAAATAGAGTCCTGTGAGTTTACTCAATAACCCATGGATTGCAATAGAAAGCATGTTACCATAATGGTAACCTTCTTATCTTTTGCAAACTTCCTTCAGCCCAAACCTACAGTAAATGCTATTTCATTTTGTTTACTGTAGAATTTGACCATGTTCACTTTTTTAGCATTTACATTTTAGGACACAGCATATTGTTAGAATGACATTACTCGTTAATCAGCTGTATTTGCAATAGTGTTCTTGTGGCCATAAAAGCAAAAACATTTACAATTTTACATGCTCTCTGTCTTTTTTGTTCAGCATAATGTAATCATTTTTATCTGCCTTTCTCTTCCCCTGGTTTGGTTCCATTAATTATTCATTGTTGTTGGGAATTTTATTCTATTTAGTTTATGTACCAGTTGTTATGCTCTCTTGTCTAAAGCACTTACAGGACCCTTAAAATATACCTACACATCCCTCAGAAGCACACAAGCCTGTGTTTCTAATGTGACATACTGGTCTCACATCATCTTTGAGTAGCTTGAGAAGTTTAAATACAACATCCTTCTAATTAATCCTTTTGCACCACCTGAATGCACTTTTTTGTTTCCCTGTCCAACAAAAAGACATTGAAGCAAGACCATGGCTCCATAGCTGCCTTGCAGAATGAGTGCTCAAATCTCGCTCAAATGTTTAAAGTGTGTCAAGCACCACAAGCTTCTAAACTACCCCCAATGAGTATCATACAGCCACCATTCTATTCTACAAAGCAGACCACAAAGAATCAGACTGCCATGAGCAGGTGTAGAGGGACTGAAACTAGAATGGCCTTGTAACACTACTACTTTTGTGTTTCCATGGCAGCCAGAATGGCTAGACCTGAGAGTCCTGTAGGAGCATATGAGATGGTTTTCATAAGCCATGGCTAGATGTGAAGGTCAGCACTCTGGGCCTGCTCCAGGCAAAAACATAGAGTGAAGCACTATTATTCAGCTCAGACCTTACTATGGGGCAGACATGCGATCCAGGAATCCCAATGTACAGCCGGAGGTTAAGATCATTTCCCTAGAGAGGCTACTATCTTGTTCTCCCCTTCTTTCCCAGACTTTGTGGTGATATAAGAGTTGCTCATGATTACATTAACACTTGGTACTGAAGTGTGCTCTTGACTTTGTAGGTGGAGTGTACAGTTTTGGAAAGGTCATTAGCCTGTTCATGTTGGGTTAGGGTTATTGCCTGTGTGTGGAAATGCTGGAGTGTTTTTTAAGGTCACTTCATCACTCAAGATTTCACTCATATGACTCACTCCAGAGCTATTAATTTAGAAATCACCAAAATGAGAATTCACATTTAAAAAAATATATAAATCTTCTGCAGTTATTTGCTGATGCAAGGATGAACCATCGACTGAAGGCAAAAAAAAAAAAAAAAATCTAATGTAATATGTACATTTTGGTTGTAAAAAATGTTTGTTTTGCTGCTGAATGTTGTTAACTTACCAGACATGTTTCCTGTAAGACCTTTATTGTCAGGTTGTACAGTCCCACTTTGTCCAAATGCCAATTTTTTGGAGAGAGCGTGAGAGAGAGGTCTGATCTATTCTGAGGAGTGGTAGGCTTACTTCTGAGTGCGATGGCAGTGCATCACTGCCAAGCCAAATGTCGGAATACCAGCACCCCAATACTTACAGTTTGTCTAAGGCATGATATCAAACTCAAAGACATGTGCCACGTTTTATAATGTATTATCAACTTTATATTTTCTTGTTTAAATCAATTTACATCAATATTTTAGACATTGAAGTAATAATAAAGAAGTAAAATGTTTTAAATAAAAGGAATGGCTTACAGAAACTATTCGTGCTAAGAGTGCTATGTAGTGATAACATTTATTATAATGATCAAATGTTCATGCAATGTTTGTCTGAGCTGTAAATACACAACAGACAGAAGACATCCACACTGCACTCTCTATAGCCCTTTGCCCAGCAATTTATATATTACACATAATTGTTAAAAAAGACCTGTACTGGACAGATATAAGAAACCTTTAAACCTTTAAATAAAATAAATTTAAGGGGGGATTTTTTTTTTTTTTAGCCTTTTTTAATGTACACTAACTTTTTGTCTTACATTTTCGTTATTTTTTATAAGTGGATTTCAGCTATGTGTTTTGAAGCCATCCTTTCTCTCCCGTGTAAAACTACTTCCTTTTCTACAGTAGCAGAAGGAAGACAGCAGGGTTTGGATCCCCTCAGCAGCATCCACCTCCTCTCACAGATAAAAGTAGTACTTCCATCCTCTTCAGAGCAAACTATCCAGCTTGGTGGAATAGCTGAAACAGTTGGTGGGTCTTGCATGTGTTGTTCACCAGCAATCTTTTTTACTCTTTCACTTGAGCTTGGTGGAGTCTCCACCCACATGCGATTTTGCCCGAGGCTTTACTGCAGAACAAAATAAGCTTTTCTTATCTGCTTCCTTTAGCTATGCTTCCCACACTAAAATTCATTAAAACTAATTTATTTTATATAATGGAGACCATGAATGTGCTTTAACTTTGAGAGAATTCCAAAGAAAAAAGTGGTTATTTGGATAACCACTAATACAAAGTGAAAACATAGGAGGAACCAATATAACAAATGCAAATTTTAAATGGGATTTCATATATTTGGTGTCATGGTTATAGGCTGGCAGTGTCAGCAAAAGTAAATCTCTAGTCTTACTCCAAGACATTGTAGAGAACATATGAGGGGGAAAGGCAAATAAATTATAAACTATTTTATGTTCATAAGTCCTAATGACTATTAATAACGGACAAAAATTTCAGAGTCGATTTCGAGACTACTACACAACTCTAACATGGTTAAAAACATTAAAACCTTAATACAGTGGAACCTCGGATTACAAGCATAATTCGTTTTGAAAGCAGGCTCGTATTCCAAAACACTCGCAAATCAAAGCACATTTTCCCATAAGAAATAATGAAAATTAAAATTATTTGTTCCACAGCCCAAAAAAATAAATACATAAAAATAATTAACACAAAATATAAAGTAAATTAACACAAAATATAACACACACACACTGCAGTGCAAGAGAAAGAAAAACACACCCACACATAACACACACACTCAAACACTGACACACAGTAAAGGCGAGAGAGAAAGAGAACGTGTGTCATGCACACTCGGCAGGCGACCGGCACTAGGACCCGGAAGTTAAGCGGTTGAGAACCAGGAAGTATAAAAGGAGTAAACAAACCATAGCACCTCGCTCAGTAATTGAGCTTAGCTGATGCTACGTTGGATTCATTCATCTAATCGTGAGTACTCACTTTATTGGCTTTATTTCCTGATCAAGTGTGTATTTATAGGACGCAGGTTAGATTGTGTCTGTCCCTTGCTCCCCATTTGTGAGAGTCCTTAGATCAAATAGCGTGATTATCCTGCCTATTCGTGTTCTTCCGCGTTTGGGTTTACCATTCACGCAACAAAGGGCTAACCGCTAAAGCTATGTCTTCTGGTCACCTCAGGTTAGTTCTTGACAGAATGACTGAGCCAGCCGCGGTGAACCCAGCGGATTACGCGCCCCCTGCAACGTGGTTGATCAGCACGCCGAGCTCATCAACAAGCTAACCGGGGAGATCGCTAATCTGTGCCGGGACCTCCAAGACGTCGCGGCCTTGTGCCACGAGGTTGCGGAGCACCATTGGGAGAAGGCGGATTTCCGTGCGGCTGTGGATGGCGTGGCTAGCCGGTCTCCCATCGCGGCGGCCGTGGCGCCGCATCAACCACCCCCTCCCCTGCTGTGGTTGACACCGGAGCCGGGGAACCCATGCAACTAGGACGCGCCTCCCTGACCGTGGCGAAATGCGAACGACGGTATCAAGGGGGTTTGTGTGGCACACGGCGGGCAATCTGCCCAATTCGCCCGGGTAATGCGCAGCCCCCGTGAGTGCAAAGAGAGACTCACCAGGCCCCCTCCATCTCTCCACCACGTGGGACGTGTTCCAAGGAGTCCGAGGCCCCCGACGTCGACACCAACGCCATCCCTGTCGCCTATCGGGACTTGGCTGTTTTTTTGCAAGAGACGAGCTACCCACCTCCCACCTCATCACCCATACGATCTGGCGATAGAACTTTAGCCGGGTTCCGTCAATCCCCGCGGCCATCTCTACTCGCTATCCACCTCTGAGAGCGGGTTTTTTCTTCGTCAAAAAGAAAGGGGGCGAACTTCGCCAATGTGTCGACTATCGGGGGCTAAACAACATCACAATTAAGAACAGACATCCACTACCACTCACCAACTCAGCCCTGGACGCCCTCTCTGGTGCCACCGTGTTCACCAAGTTGGACCTCCGGAGCGCCTACAACTTGGTGCGCATCAGAGAGGGTGATAAGTGGAAGACTTCTTTCATCACACCCACCGGACATTATGAGAGCCTGGTCATATCATTCGGACTCTGTAATGCACCCTCGGCCCTTCCAACAGTTCATAAATTACGTCCTCCGAGACATACTGGGCCGATAGGTGTTCGTCTACTTGGATGACATCCTCATTTACTCTCGCAACCTGGAAGAACACATCCAACATGTACGTGCTGTTTTAAAGAGATTGCTCGCTCACCAACTGTTATGCAAGCTGAAAAAATGAGCATGAGCACTCTACCACGTTCCTGGGTTTTGTCATCTCGCCCCAGGGTGTGGCCAGGGACCTGCAGAAGCTAAAGACTGTACGTCACTGGCCCCTACCTAGGATACTCAAACTGCTTCAGCGGTTTCTCGGGTTTGCAAATTTCTTTCGTCGCTTTATCCTGGGCTACAGTACAGTTGCAGCACCATTAACCACATTGACCAGGCCCTCATCTCACCCATTTCGGCTCACCCCAGCTGCCATCTCAGCATTCAAGGAACTCTGCCACCGCTTCACCACCGCTCCTATTCTTCTTCATCCCGATGCCAGTAAACCCCTCGTTGTGGAGGTGGACGCGTCGGATGTGGGCGCCAGCGCAGTTCTCTCCCAGCGAGGTCCAGACCAGAAACTGCACCCTTGCAGTTTCTTCTCCAAAAAATTTTACCCCACTCAGCAGCAATACGGGGTAGGGGACCGCGAGCTGTTGGGCATAAAGTGGGCTTTGGAGGAATGGCGTCACTGGCTCCAGGGCGCCAGTGAGCCATTCATCGTCTGGACCGATCATCAGAACCTGATCACCATCAAAAATTTAAAACAGCTAAACCCACGACAGGCACGGTGGGCATTATTTTTTTAACAATATAATTTCTATCTTTCTTACCGCCCGGGGTCGAAGAACACCAAAGCCGACGCCCTATTACGGCAATATACTGTAAGGACGATCTCCCCCGGGCGGAACCCGTGCCTGTCATACCTCCATCTCGCATCATCGCACCCCTCCACTGGGACTTGGAGACCAGGGTCCGCCAGGCACAGGTCGACTTTGCGTACCCCAACATCTGCGAGCGGAGGTTCTCCAGTGGGGGCATTCATCCATCATCGCCGGACATTCTGAAGCCTGACGAACCCTATCATTCATCAGACGGGCGTTCTGGGGGCCCTCCTTGAGGAAAGACGTCATCGAGTTCGTTCAGGCGTGCCCGGTGTGCGCCAGGGCAAAAGACACAAACCAACCAACTCCGGGAGAACTCCAACCACTCCCAGTTTCTTGACGGACCTGGACGCACATCACCCTGGATTTCATCACAGGCCTGCCGGTTTCAGAGGGTAAGAACACCATATTAACCATTGTTGATCGGTTCTTCAAGGCCGTGCACCTGGTGGCCCTCACCGGACTCCCATTAGAAAAAGACACAGCTGAATTGATTTTGGAACACGTGGTCTGACTGCATGGGTTCCCAAAAAACATTGTCTCGGACAGGGGGCCTCAGTTCACTGCCCAGTTCTGGAAGGCCTTCTGCCGTTTGATCAATTCCACCTGTAGTCTGTCATCTGGTTACCGCCCAAAGACTAATGGTCAGACGGAACGGACCAACCAACAACTGGAGCGCTACTTGAGGTGTTTTGTTTCTGATCGCCAGCACTCCTGGGCCCGCTACCTCAAATGGGCCGAACAACCTCCACGTCTCCTCAGCCACCAACCTAAGCCCATTTGAGGTGTGCCATGGTTTCCAACCTCCGATGTTCCATCAAGAACCGGCCCAACAGTTGGTCCTTAGGTGTCGGCGGATGTGGAACCAAGCGAATCTCGCCATCCAACGTGCCAACACCAGCTACGTCACCCAATATCGCCGCCGACACCCTCCGGGACGTTTGTACCACGTAGGTGACAAGGTATGGCTATTAACTACAGTAAAAACCTCCATCTGCACACCGAATCAAGAAAACTATCACCAAGGTTCATTGGATCATACCGCATCACTTTACGGATTAACCCTGTCACCTACCGGCTCCAGCTGCCTGCGGCGCTCCGGTTCCACCCAGTCCGCGACACATCACAGCTAAAACCCTTCATCACTTCACCTCTGGTTACACCCATCCCCCCTGCTTTTCCTCCCCGATACATTGACGGTGGTCCCGCCTACACCATGTGGCGGCTCCTTGACTCGCGCCCTCGTTTTTTAAGTCAAAAATAATTAAAAATCTTCTTCCGGAACACTCGTAAATCGTGTTACTCGTAATCCGAGGTTCCACTGTAGTAGACTGTTGTATCTATTTTGCCTGAATAGAAAATATTTTTCTGTGTGTACATGTCCCTGGAAGTAACGAAAGAAAATTGTTAATAACGAGATGATGTGAAAACCATTAAAAATTCTTCAGATTTTTTTTTTCATTTTTATTTATTTGCTTATTTTTTATTATTAAGGCTAATAATAATTAACCCTGAACTTGAGACGGACCAAAGACAGCGGAGAAATGCAGCGTAGAGAAAGAGTTGAGTTCCGGTTTTCGCACAAGGTGTTCACGTGGACTTTCTCTCTCTCTTTTGATGCATCCAGAGAATTTTGCGACTTTTGGTAGGTTGAATTGCCTTGTTAATACTTACAACTCACATTGTAGTTGTGTGTAAGAGGAAAACCAAAAAAAGAAGAAAAAAAAAGATAAAATCTTTAAAAAGGATTTAGACACGAAAAAACAGTGTGTACTACTGTATAGGTCAAATGGCAGCTAACTATGTGATTAATTCTATCAGACATGGTATATACTGTATAGAGAAGATATTATTTATTTGAGAAATAATTGTACTGTACACATCTAAGTTCTGTTTAAAATGTATAATGTACAATAAAGATATTTATATTTTTGTGACCTTGTCTGTTCAGGGTCAGGTTTTTTGTTATTTTCCTTGTTTGAAAGATTTTTTTTGTTTGATTGATTGATGTCCTCATTGTAATGTGACAAGATGTTCTGGTGTCTGTATTCTGGATTTGTCCCGGCCTTCTAGTGGTTCTGAGGAGGGTTTGGACTAGCGAGCCTCCCTTGAGTCTTTCCTGAATATTTTTTTTCTAATTGAAAACCAAGTATTTCTGAACTCTGCGAATGGTAGGGATTCAACACATTTTCTTGTCTTTATTTTTCGAAGAGACAATTTTTTTCCCCTCATCAACAGCTCGGAGATATTTAAATCTCTCTACATAGTATCTAAGGACTGTTTTCAAGAGATACTAAGCAATCAAGTGTTGACATTGGAATATCTTTTTACAATTTATTTGCTTTTTTCCCCTTTTGTTTGGTAATAAAACTGTGATTTCATATTCAAATGCTGATTGAAAAAAAGGAAAGTAAGGATGAAAAGAGATAAGAATGTTTGTCAATGTAAATTTTTAATTTAAATGTAAAGTGGGGAAAAAAAGAAAGTATAATAACTTACCTTGTTGAGAAACCAGTGAAAAAAAAGGTGTAAAAAAAAAACATGTAACAGCAAAATAAATTTAGTTTTTCGTTAGTTCCTCTTAAGAAAATCTCAACTTACCGAAGTTTTACGTTACAAATACATGTTGTGTGGTCAGACAAACGACTCCTGTTGTTGCATCTCAGCAGCAAATCTATCTTTCTGGGATGTTGGTTCACAAATTGGCATTATACTCTTTATACCAGTAGTTAGCTAAGAGCAAGCACCACGTATGCAAGACAAATATAAATGTTATTGACAGTACATGCCAATACATTCATGGAATCAATTTTACAATAAAATTATTAATGCCGATAATTAAAAAGTCATATAATTATGACATTTTTATAATTAATAAATATAACTTCATAACTATAAAGTTTATGAGAGTAAGTGTACTTTATAGGTCATGTTTTTCCATTGTGATTCAAAAGAAAAAAAAATATTTCATTAACAGTGACAGCATGGTGGTACAGTGCATAGCAGCAGCCCTTGATTGGTCATGAGTTTGAGTGTCATTAACTAAACTAAGGCAGTATGTACAGGCTTGTATTCAAAATTGTGACATTTTGTAATCATAAGGAGCAAAACAACCCAAATAAACAAGGAAACAAATGTTAAGGTAGGATACAGGCTATTTATTAATGTTAATATGTGATAAAGACAAAATGTGAAACACATCAATTAATATCAGAAATACCATTGATGTAACACAATATTTTACGGTAACAAAGGCTTTTTATATAGGGATACTAATAAGAACTTATCAAAATCAAGAAATTAATTAAAAAAGAAGTGTAAAGGGTTTAATTGAGGCTGTGGAGATCACCAGGTTGACTTTCATGGTGTGCTGAGCAGGAACTGTGGTTTGAAGTGGAACTGTGCTGACAGTCCTGCAAAGTATTTCAGTGCTGTATGAGTGGGGAGCCCTGTCAGTCCCATTCTGAGCACTGTGGTGCTCTCTCACTCCTCCTGACTGACCATTACATTGGGTATAGCCCCACCCAAAAACTATCCCTTTTACAGAAAACACATTTTTAAAGTTATATGAGAATGCCTTGTGAGACTAGGAGCTGTGCCCATAAATGTGGTCATCCAGTGAGCCAGGAAAGCATAAAAAGAATTCAGTGCTTCTCACATGGCTAAGTATTAGCTTAGCTCTTACTAGAAAAGCTGACACTGTAAAAAGAACATAGTGGTTTTAAAGTCTACAAATAATAGGCATATTATAGGCAGTTTCCGTCTTAGGGAAGCAGATTGAGCCAAATGTCAGCATCCCTAGCTCAATACAATGGCCCTCTTCATGATTGTTTGCTGCATCCTTAAGTTATAGGTCTTGCATTCTGTCATAATATGCGGTAAGGTAGGATGCCAGTGCATCCGCATTGGTCAGAGTGATATGTGAATCATACCACAATAGCAAAGAGGTAATCTGTCTTTCCAGAGGAAGACTTAATTGTCAATTTTGTATTTACATTTTGATCAATTCATGTACAGCATAGTGTTCTATGCAATATGCACACATTAGCAGGCCTGGAATTTGCAGAATTTATCTGCACAGAATCTCTCTGTGCTTTGTGGGTTTCCACTGAGTACTCTGGTTTCCTTCCACAGTCCAAAGACAGAGAGATTAGGTTAATTGTGTCCTGCAACGAATTTGGACACCTGTCCCATTTATGCCCTAGGAGTCCCAAAGGGCATGCGACCATGTACATAGAATAAACCAAAAAAATTAAATGTAAGTAATGATTTTTTTTTTACAGATTGTCAAGGTTAAAACATTTGATCACTGCATTGCTTGCAGTGCAACTGAAACAAACAAAAAAAGTAACATATGAAATGTATGAATTATGAGTTGCACCTGAAATATACTGTAAATATGAAACCAGATGTTATGTGCACAATTTATCAGTACAGAAGCAAGCCCTGCTCAATTTTGACTTTAAAATAAAATATTGGTTTAAATAAAATACTTGGCTCAAATAAAACACAAACCATTTTTTTAAAATTCCCAACCAACCTTAGATAAATAAATAAATAAATAACTCTGCACCCCTTTATGTCTGACTCTGAATTTCAACCTTGAATGTGTGTGTGAGCAGCAAAGTTCCTTAGTGGTTAGCTCTGTCACCTTGCACCTCCATTGCCCAGTCCACAGACATGCAGGTAACATTTATAGTAAAACATTTGAAAGATGCTCTTATACAGAGCAACTTACATTTTTATCTTATTATACCTGTATATCTGAGCAGTTGAGAGTTAAGGGGCCTTGCTCAAGGGCCCAACAGTGGCAACTTGGTGGTCGTTGGGTTTGAACATAGGACCATCCGAACCGAAGTTCAACACCTTCAACAAAGAGCTACTCCTGAGCCTCCCTAGGTTAGGCTATAGCCAAATTGTTCATAGTGTGTGAATGAGAATGTATGCGTATCAGCCCTACGATGGATTGCCACCCCATCCAGGGTGTACCCAACATTGTGCCTCATGCCAAGTCTCCTGGGATAGGGTCCAGGCCACCTGAGACCCTGTATACAGAATAATGTGGTATAGACACTGTGTGTGTGTGTGTGTGTGTGTGTGTGTGTGTGTGTGTGTGTGTGTGTGTCGGACTAGTGTCTTATCCAGAATGCGTTCCTACTTCATGCCGAGTTTTCCCAGAATAGGTTCTGCACACTTTATGACTAAACGTCAATAGGTAATTTAATAAAAAAAAAAAATAACTGCATATACTGAATATTTTTTCTTCAAATAGGAGCCTCATTTCTGAAAGCAAGTGTAAATTGTGTATAATAGTACACTGTCCCAAGCAAGTGTGACAGTTTTAAATACCGTCCACCCCATTTCTTTCTGTATGTACAATCTCTTGGCATCTGTCTAAGCAAAATATAATGTACACATGACTTCTACTGTGCTTCTGAAACCTTGTATGCAGTATATTCTGAAAATCAAAAAAAAAAAACATTAAGATTTGTAAGACCTTTCTTTTTGAAGATATACACAGTATTGCAGGGTAACTGAGAAGGATCTCTGCATGGGTTGTCAAAATCCAATAATATAATCTGCAGCATAGTCAATAGCTCCCAGGCTCTGCCAAAGCAATGAAACAGAAAGAGACATAAACAAAGAAAAACATCAAAGCTATTGTCACTGAGTGCTTTGACCTTGAGGGCTTTCAGAAAGCCCTGCTGGAAAACAACAACTGGAAAACAACACCACAACTTTAAAGAGGTGAAAAAATTTGAATGCAAAAACACTATAGCCTACTCTCAAAAAATCTTGCATTTTGCTTTAAGAAACTTAGTTGCTTCATACGACAGGAGTGCCATATCTGCATACTGTATGTGCCAAGCTAATCAGGGTTGAAAACAGAAATAAGAAATTTCTCACTCACTCACTCACTTATCATCTATACCGCTTTATTCTGTATTTAAGGTTGCTGGAGGCCTGGAGCCTATTCCAGAAGACTTAGGGCATGAGGCGGGGTACACCCTGGACAGGGTGCCAACTTATCACAGGGCACACACACATACTACGGGCAATTTGGGAACGTCATTTAACCTAACCTACATGTCTTTGAATGTGGGAAGAAACCAGAGCACCCAGAGGAAACCCACCAAGCGGGGGGGGGGAGGGGGGGGGGTAGGGGACATGCAAACTCCATGCAGACAGAGACAGGAATCGAGGCTGGCGGTGAATCAAACCCGGACCCTGGAGGTGCAAGGTGACCGTGCTAACCACCACACCACCATGCCGCCTAAGAAATTTCTCTTAGGGAAAATATAGATAATGTGTGAAAATTTTCCTAAAAAGTTCTTACTCTTAGATGTACCCAAGCAATGGAAAAATGCTTTAATGTGGGTGTGTGTACATGCGTATGATGATGTGCACACACACACCCCGAATTTCAAACACAGGATCAGAATGGAGACAAAAGGTGATTTAAATGACTTTGAACATTGCATGGCTGTTGTGATCAGAAAGGCTGGTCGGAGTATTTCCAGAACTGCTGATATACTGGGATTTTCACACACAACCATCTCTAGGGTTTACACACAATTACCTGAAAAAAGGAAAATGTCCAGTAAGCGGTAGTTCTCTGGAAGTAAATACCTTGTTGATGCCAGAGGTCAGAGAAGAATGGCCAGGATGGTTTCAGCTAATAAAAAGGCAATAAGTGTTTCTTAAACATTTTGTTACAAAAAAGGTATCCCAAAGAACATCTCTGAATGTTCCTCCGAACCTTGAGGCAGATAGACTACAGCAGCAGAAGACCACATGGAAAACAAGGAAAAAAAAACTGAGGCTTAAATGAGCTTACCAAAATTGTAGAATATAAGATTTAAAAAAAAAAAATAATAATAATAATGGTTGTCTAAACTGGCTGGTCATACCTGCCCCATTTTTATCTTTTCAACTGCACAGGGCTTACAGTGCATCCGGAAAGTATTCACAGCGCATCACTTTTCCACATTTTGTTATGTCACAGCCTTATTCTAAAATAGATAAAATTATTATTTTTTTTTCCTGAAGAGTCTCCATTTCTGCGTCCGAGTGGCACAGTGGTAAAGTGCTTGCCCTTTTATCCAGAGATCACGAGTTTAATTCCCGAGTGATGCTGCAACCTCTCGCAGCTGGATGCCTAGAAAGAGCTGATTGGCTGAGCTCTCTCAGAGGGGAGGGATGAGAGGTACTTATTGCTCCCACATTAATCACGGCTTTACAGCCAATCAGGGGCCTCTGTGAGCTCAAGCAGGCAGAAGGAGTAAATAGCGTTGTTCCCCGAGTGTGTTGCGCTGTTCCCAACGGTGTGTAAGCGAGCAGTTTGAAAAAAATGCGGTCAGCTGGCGCTAATATTTTGCTATTTTATCATGGACAAGTTAGAGTGAGCGCGATTTTGTGTTAAACTGGGCAAATCCGCCACAGAGACATTTGTAAAGATGATGCTGCAATGAGTTATTTGAGGTGTTAGAGTGAAAGAATTCTTGTTCTAATACAACTTCTACAAGATTATTGTTAAAGAACAATCCATAACACAATCCATAATCTCTTGTAAATACTCAGTATGTACCATTAGCTATAACTTAACTTGCTGCTTAGCTCATATGCTACCAGAATTAATGATTGTCTAAACTGGCTGGTCATACCTGCCCCATTTTTATCTTTTCTACTGCACAGGGCTTACAGTGCATCCAGAAAGTATTCACAGCGCATCACTTTTTCCACATTTTGTTATGTAACAGCCTTATTCTAAAATAGATTAAATTATTTTCTTTTCCTCAGAACTTTACACAAACACCCCATAATAACTTGAAATTTTTGCAAATTTATTAAAAATTTTAAAAAATAGAAAAAGCACATGTACATACAGTAAGTATCCACAGCCTTTGCATCAGAATTGAGTTTAGGCGCATCCTGTTTCCCCTGATCATCCTTGAGATGTTTCTGCAGCTTAACCTGTGGTAAATTCAGTTAATTGGACATAATTTGGAAGAGGTCACACCTGTCTATATAAGGTCCCACAGTTGACAGTTCATGTCAGAAAACAAACCAAGCATGAAGTCAAAAGAATTGTCTGTAGACTTCCAAGACAGGATTGTCTCGAGGCACAAATCTGGGGAAGGTTACAGAAAAATTTCTGCTGCTTTGAAGGTCCCATTAAGCACAGTGGCCTCCATCATCCTTAAGTGGAAGAAGTTTGAAACCACCAGGACTCTTCCAAGAGCTGGCTGGCCATCTAAACTGAGCGATTGGAAACGAAAGAAAACAACCCTAAGAGCACAGCCAAGATATCGGAGGAGTGGCTTCAGGACAACTCTGTGAATGTCCTAAATTGGCCCAGCCAGAGCCTAGACTTGAATCTGATTGAACATCTCTGGAGAGATCCTAAAATGGCTGTGCACCGATGCTTCCCATCCAACCTGATGGAGCTTGAAAGGGCTGCAAAGAGGAATGGGCGAAAATAGTCAAGGATAGGTGTGCCAAGCTTGTGGCATCATATGTAAAACGACTTGAGGCTGTAATTGCTGCCAAATGTGCATTGACAAAGTATTGACTGGCCACCACCTGACATTAGCTATTTTCATCACCTTTTGGCTACATAGTCCAATAAGAATGTAAAACTACTTTAATTGCTGTTTACAATGCTGTTTAAATCGATGGTTAAAGCAAGTTGCCACTGTTGAGCCCTTGAGCAAGGCCCTTAACCCTATCTGCTCCAGGGGCGCTGTAAGCTGGCTGACACTGTGCTCTGACCCCAGTTTCCTAATTGGGAGAAGTACAAAAAAATTATTTCACTGTGCTGTAAAGAACGTGTGACAAATAGTTTATATTATTAAATAATATTCAATTAAGTTAAGTTTTGGGTATATCTTCATGATAGCCAGTTTCATTATAGATACAGTGGTGTAAAAAACTATTTGCCTCCTTCCTGATTTCTTATTCTTTTGCATGTTTGTCACACAAAATGTTTCTGATCATCAAACACATTTTACCTATAATTCAACATAATTGAACACAAAATGCAGTTTTTAAATGATGGTTTTTATTATTTAGGGAGAAAAAAATTCAAACCTACATGGCACTGTGTGAAAAAGTGATTGCCCCCCTTGTAAAAAAATAACTTAACTGTGGTTTATCACACCTGAGTTCAATTTCCGTAGTCACCCCCAGGCCTGATTACTGCCACACCTGTTTCAATCAAGAGACAACTCATCCGAGAGGCCACAAAAGACCCCAGGATAACATCCAAAGAACTGCAGGCCTTACTTGCCTCAATTAGAGTCAGTGTTCACGACTCCACCATAAGAAAGAGACTGGGCAAAAACGGCCTGCATGGCAGATTTCCAAGGCGCAAACCACTTTTAAGCAAAAAGAACTTAAGGCTCATCTCAAGTTTGCTAAAAAAACATCTCAATGATTGCCAAGACTTTTGGGAAAATACCTTGTGGACCGACGAGACAAAAGTTAAACTTTTTGGAAGGTGCGTGTCCCGTTACATCTGGCGTAAAAGTAACACAGCATTTCAGAAAAAGAACATCATACCAACAGTAAAATATGGTGGTGGTAGTGTGATGGTCTGGGGTTGTTTTGCTGCTTCAGGACCTGGAAGGCTTGCTGTGATAGATGGAACCATGAATTCTACTGTCAAACAAAAAATCCTGAAGGAGAATGTCCGGCCATCTGTTCGTCAACTCAAGCTGAAGCGATCTTGGGTGCTGCAGCAGGACAATGACCCAAAACACACCAGCAAATCCACCTCTGAATGGCTGAAGAAAAACTAAATGAAGACTTTGGAGTGGCCTAGTCAAAGTCCTGACCTGAATCCTATTGAGATGTTGTGGCATGACCTTAAAAAGGTGGTTCATGCTAGAAAACCCTCAAATAAAGCTGAATTACAACAATTCTGCAAAGATGAGTGGGCCAAAATTCCTCCAGAGCGCTGTAAAAGACTTGTTGCAAGTTATCACAAACGCTTGATTGCAGTTATTGCTGCTAAGGATGGCCCAACCAGTTATTAGGTTCAGGGGCAATTACTTTTTCACACAGGGCCATGTAGGTTTAATTTTTTTTCTCCCTAAATAATAAAAACCATCATTTAAAAACTCCATTTTGTGTTTACTTGTGTTATCTTTGACTAATAGTTAAATTTGTTTGATGATCAGAAACATTCTGTGTGACAAACATGCAAAAGAATAAGAAATCAGGAAGGGGGCAAATAGTTTTTCACACCACTGTATGTTTTTTGTCTTATTCGAATTGCTCGGACGCGGAGAAAGAAGAGTTTTGGGCTAGCCTAGACGACCACCTACACTCCTTCGAACCAGAAGAGTATGTCGTAATTGGTGGTGAGCTCAATGGCCACGTTAGTCAAGACAGAAAAGGTTACGAGAGGGTTCATGGTGGCCAAGGATTCGGAAGCCGAAACGACGATGGAGGGTGCGCCCTGGACTGTGCCGAGGCACATGACCTCGCCATAACAAACACCTTCTTCAAGAAAAAATTAGCACACCTAATCACCTACTCCAGTGGAGGAAGAGACACCCAGAATCGATTATTGGCTAATCCGAAGGCGGCACCTGAATCTGGTGAACGACACGAAGGTCATCCCATCGACAAACATAGGCCCTCAACATCAGCTTCTAGTCATGGACCTCAAGCTCGACCTTGGCCAGCAGAGACAAGTGAGAAACACCGCCGACGAGAAGATCAAGTGGTGGCGGGCGCCCGAATGCAAACGAGACCTCGCAGTGGCACTGGAAACAACCGCCCTGAACATCGACCCCAACGAGCTAGTGGAGATCATGTGGAACCACATAGCTGGCCGAATCCGAGAAGTGGCAACCACCTTCCTGGGGAAGACCAAGCCGGGAAAGCGCTTTGTAGACAAGCAGATATGGTGGTGGAACCCAGAAGTCCAAAGTGCTGTGAAAGAGAAATGATCAGCACTGAAGAAGTGGCGTCAATCCAGAGAAGGCGAGGACTACCGACGGTACAAGAACCTGAAGATTAAGGCGAAGAAGGCAGTGGCAAAGACCGCGCACTATGACCAGCTGTACCACGACTTGGACGAGCCAGGTGGGGCAAACAAAATATACCGCCTGGCCAGCAGCCGACAACGTTCAACGCAAGACATCGGCCAAGTGAAATATGTCAAAGACGCCAATCAACACGTCCTGCGTGATCCACCCGCCATCCTCAAACACTGGAGTGAGCATTTCTCCCAGATTAGTAACGAAGAGTTCCCCCACCCACCAATTCGCAGCGCCGACCCCGTCTATGGCCCCGTTCCGCCGATTTCGACCGCCGAGATCAAGGCCGCTGTGAAGAAAATGAAGAACGGAAAAGCGCCTGGCCCCGACGATATCCCTGCCGAAATCTGGAAAATCCTTGGCCAGCAAGGTGCCACCCCCCTCAACACCATCTTCAACACTATCATCAGGGATGGCAGGATACCAGCAGCCTGGACAACCAGTATCACCGTTCCCATTTGGAAAGCCAAAGGCGAAGTCACCGACTGCAACAACTACCGGCCAATCCGTCTCCTATGCCACACCATGAAAATATTCGAAAGAATCCTAGACGCCCGCCTACGACAGCTCGCCACGATCACGCCAAACCAATGTGGGTTCGTCAAAGGATGCAGAACCACCGACGCCATACATGCTGCGAGGCTGCTTGTGGAGAAACACCGCGAGAAAAACCATGGAAAAGGCATTCGACAGAGTACCACACGACCTTATATGGCACGCCCTGCGATCCCACGGAGTCCCCGAGGCCTACGTCGATTGGATCAAACTCCTTTACACCAACGTCACCAGTGTAGTCAGATGCCCTATGGGAACCTCACCGCCCTTCCCCATCAACCTTGGTGTGCACCAAGGCTCGGGTCTTTCACCGCTCCTGTTCGTATTATGTATGGACACTGTGACCGCCGATCTCCAAACCCCACATCTGTGGTAACTCCAGTACGCTGACGATGTTTTCCTGGCGAATCAAACCAGAAGAGAGCTGCAACGACACACGCAGCAGTGGAAGACACGCCTGGCCGACCACGGCATGAGACTCAACACCAAGGGGACTAAATATATGGAGGCTGGCCCCCAAACCGACGGCACCATCAGCATCGACGGAGAGGACCTAAAGAAGACCAAGAATTTCAAGTATTTGTGATCGACGATCAGCAGGGACACCCTCATGGATGTGCGAGCCCGGGTCAATGCCGCATGGGCGAAGTGGCGTCAAGTGACAGGCGTACTGTGTGACCGTTGGATGCCGGATCATCTCAAGGCGAAAATCTACAAGACAGTAGTCCGCCCAGTCGCCCTATATGGATCGGAATGTTGTCCAGCCACCGCCAAGCATGAACAGGCTCTGCACACAATGGAAATGCGAATGCTTAGATGGTGCCTAGGCCTTACGCGATGGGACCAAGTCATGAACGAAGACGTCAGAAAGCGACTTGGTATCGCGCCAATCACAGAGAAAATGCGCGAGGCGAGGCTACGGTGGTACGGACACGTTGTGCGAGCAGACGACACCACAGTGGCAAAAACGGCTATGCGACTCCACCCTGGTGGCCACCGCTCACAAGGTAGGCCAAAGAAGTGGTGGATGGATCGGATAAAGGAAGACATGAAGACCGTCAACGCCACCCCGGACGACGCCCTCGAACGCGCCAAATGGAGACGGCTTTGCAGCAAAGCGGACCCTGCCCTGCGGGATAAACGCTAGGAAGAAGAGTATGTTTTTTGTCTTATCATTATCAAATTATCATTATTTTTTGATAATAGCTAGGTAGAAAGTCATCAGTTAGTCATTCTTTCTATCAGTTAAGTTTGTAATGCTTTAGAATTTGTAGCAGAGCCTAGTATTGACATAAACAAAAATTACTTGTTTCTTTTTTGTGCAATGCCTCAGCCTGCAAGCTAATTGGCTTTTTTTTTCTACCAGGAAAATATTTTTGGCTTATGGTTTGAGCACTCTTGTCTGTCTATTTCGAGTGTTCATTAAAAAGGTAAATTCTCTAACAGTTTTAAAAAGTCTTTATTTATATTCATGGAATTATGGACCACTGAAAAACTATAAATTATTGCAGGTGGGTGGAACCAGAAATTTCTGCTGAATTAGTGTCTGGACAGGGACAAAAAAACAAAACAAAAACTAATATACAGTATAATCAGTTCAGGCAATGTTGTTGGAAACTGTAAATGCAAAGCATTTTAGATTCATCAAGCACACAGATTTTAAAGGTTTACTGCATCACAGTGTAGAAAGGTACTGTCTGTAAAGAAATGTTAAAAATTATTATTTTAGATATGAGCAGTTGGAACACAGTTAAGAAATTGGAACGTGCCACATTTTCTTTATAGTATAATTTCCCTATTAAATTAAACATTTCTTAGATTAATTTATCTGTGCAACAACACATGCTGTTTCTCAAATGTTCATCTGAAACACCTTCGATAAGAAGTTTAATGTTGTTTATATGGATTATCATCATCGTTTTGGAATTAGGAAGTTGAGCTTTTTCACCTTTCTATCATAAATGCACCAGTGCTGTGTAACTGCCTAGTAATCCACCAGATGGCAGACTGGCTATGGTCACATACCTGGCAACATAAAGCTGGACAGATGCCATTATGAAGACATGTTTATACAACTGTTGCATAAACACAGTGACTTAGTCAAATGTGTCTTTTAATTTGCAGCAAAAGTTTTCAGACAATTTTCAATGGGTCAATGAAAGTCTTATTTCCTACAGTGTGAATAACACTATGCATATTTACAGTATATAGTTATTTCATCTGTTTCTATTACAGTGTCAATGACAGCTAACATGAAAGAATTTTAATATTATCATTTATTATTTATCACTAGTAGGACAGTGTATTTTACATCAGTCTGAGAAAATAGAAAATATACACAACTGAAATCATTGGAAAACATTTAACAGAATGGTATTTCTTGTTTTTATCATTAAGTCTTTGGCTGCAAAAATTACTCCGCTATTTATTCTAAACCCTAATCCTAAAGGAAAAAATTAAAGGCATGCAGCACACATAGCAGACGTTATGTCATTAAATCAACTACCACACATGCTGTTTCCCAATAAGACTCACTAGATTACCAGCTAACAAGAATGCTCAGAATTCCTGATAAACAAACTTGCTCCAAAAGAACCAGTGAATTTTTCCCCCATCTAAATACATTGTTTTGCCACTTTTCCCATCTTCCCATACTGCCGTGGTTCTCAAAGTGTGGGGCGCGCCCCACTAGTGGGGAATACAGACATGACAGGTGGGGCGCAATGAACGGGAGGGAATTAGTGGAAAATAATAGAAAAGTACTGTACCTATTCTAATTCATGCTTTCCTTTATTGACAATAAAGATCGGACACTCGAAACTAAACAATCACAAACAAAGAAATGGATCATTAATATAAGTAAATTAAAATAACATCAGAGAAAAAGTGGAACCATAGTGCAACAATAACGGTTTAATGTCGGCATTTTAATTGCAGAGAACCAATATATAAGGAAACATTCTGAATTATATACGTATGTAATTTCATTTATTCCAATGTGTATGCTAATGTTTCTGTATTTTTGTTAAAAATATTTTATCAGACAGTACTAGTCTGGCATTTCTAGTTTCCAGTGTGGCAACAAAGTTGCTTTTTGATCCTTCAGGCGCTGAACAGAAGGGAAGATCAATATTGTTCTACGCTTTTTGATGGTGTGCGGCATTTTGCGATGATTCCTAAATCATTCGTTGCACCGTAGAGAATAATGGTGTTTATGCTTTAAAACATGTATAATTTAAGGCGGATGTAGCTTAAAGACAATGCAGAGAGGAAATATATGTGGGTATTTTATTTGCAGGTTTATTTACGCAGTTATTGACTTCGGAGATGCGAATTTCAAACTAACTTTACCGCGGACACAAACCGGGTCAGTAGCGTACTGTTCTGTATGTAGTGAGCATATTAACGTCAATGGATACATTTATTACATGGACCACAAAAAAGCAGGTGATTTAGCACTATCAGCCTAATCGAAGCAAAAAGCCAGCCGAAAAGAAAACATGATGAAGCTTACAGTATGTTGCGCTTGGATTCATGGTGGGGATGGTGGGGCAGGGGAGAGACCCGTGTGTGTTTTGTGTCTTAAACTGCTGGCAGCAGACAGCACGAGACCCAACAAAGTAGAAAGACACTTAGAGACAACACACTCCAGTCACGTTAATAAGCCACTCGACTTCTTTGAAAGAAAGCTCTAGATAAGTGACGAAGTAAGCCTGTTATATCAACTGCACGTGTATTTTATCTGTTTTGAACTTGGTGTTATTTGATCTTATTGGTTTAGAAATTGATATTTTAATAAATAGCAAACTTCGCCCACCCCCTTAAGTGGGGAATGACAAAAAAAATGCTTGAGAACCACCGCCATGCTGTAACACACACACACACACACACACACACATACATATATATTGTGACGGGGGGCGGGGTTTCGCTTGGGAACCATCATGCTTTGCGGGAGGGGCTGTTATGTGTTCACCCTGTTGGGAAAAGGTATTTGGTTTAGTGGCTTCAGCCAGGATATGTGTGATGTGGTGTGTGTTGTTTATGCTGCTGGTTAACTGTGTTTTAGTGAATAAAATACTCCCAGCCATTTGCATTGGGCAGCAATTTAATTACTCGTCTCTCCACCATCCTTTCGGGCGTAAAAACGCTACAATATATATACAGTGTATATATAACATTCACACACTACAGGCAATTTGGGAACACCAATTAGCTTAATCTGGAGGACCCATCCTTCATATTGAGAATCATTACCAGTAACCAAACTTTGTGGTATGGGTACAACCCTGAGACACGCAACAGCCTTCACAGTGGCCCATTATCTTCATGACCAAAAAAGGGAGGCAGGTCAAACAAGTGCATGCTCACTGTCTTTTTCGACATTTGCGGCATTGTGCATTAGTGATGGATCATTCTTGAATAATTGGTTCATTATGAATGAATCTTAAGTGTGACGAGAATCGAGAATGTGTTAACAGCGAAATCTTTTGCTTGCTTTTAAGGCATCTGAGGGAGGACATACAAGCTAGACTAGAAGTAAAAAAAAAAAAAAAAGAAATAGGATCTGCACCGTGTGAATCTCGAAACTTTTTGATATTCCCTCTTATATGTAGGGGAGAATTAGCTAGCCAATATTTAATGAACTTAGATAGAACTTGTGGTATCCCTGGAGCACGAGTTCATGGTGAACCACCCCATGTTGCTCTTACTGTGCGTGCGTGGTTAGACCAGCATTTTCCAGGACGTTGGCTACACAAAGGAGGAGGTGTATAGGACAAAGCCTTGTACACTGAAGGACTATGAGGCACAGATTTGGGAGTAGCAATATCCTAAACAACTTCCTTCAGAAGGCTATGCACTTCATCCCCGGACGTTTAAGGAAATTGTTTGATGCCACCTGTGCCTATGTTGAAATTTAAAGATTTTGCTTTCATTTTCCTATGCAATAAAGTGCATTTTTCAATAAATTTATATGAGAAATATGGACTTTTATAACAATTTTTAATACCTAGTTACTTTTCACCCACCCTGCATTTTTGACACATGTAAGTGATGTTATACATGCAAGTGCAATTGTTTTTGTCCAAATGTTGGTTTAGTAATAGAATGGAAAAAAAAAATTGATCAAGCTAACTAATCAAATCAGAATATGTGCTAAATAATTTTTGTGACAATTTAAATAACAAAAAGGAGATTCATGCATTTTGGATGACACAGCTTATAATTACTAAGTAAATACATTTGCCCATTTAACCAATCTTTTTAAATGACACTGTTCTATAAACATGCATACAGACACAAACAGATATTGACCAGGAAATACAGATGTAAGCACACACTCACACACACAACACTATTAAAAAAGATTTGGCCAATGCCATTAAAAACAGTCAGCTATAAGCTCCAGCTTCCCAGTCGCTCTGTTCTTATTTCCACTACAGGGATCAAACTGCAATGCTAATAAGTGTATTGATTTCATTTAGAGAAATGAAGCCAGAGGATGCACAACAGATGGGCTCTTTATGGATGCCTTCTAATGATTTCATTAGGTTTTGGTGAGGTTTCATAATGGATAGTGGACCTTTTCTTTTTGCTTTTCCTCCTTCTGTTCTTAATCAGGGATATTGATTTTGTGCATGAGACGTTTTAATTTCATGAAACAGACAGGCATGGCTGTTTCCTGTCACAACCCAGCAACCCATCAGTGAATGCAAACCAGAGAAGGGGATGATAGGAAAATGGCAATGGGTAATGACTGAACAAGAAAATAGTAGACAGAAAGATAGAGCAAACTAGGGGACAGCAAAAGAAAAGCAAGAGTGAGACAAAGAGAAAATAACAGTCTGACAAAAAGTAGTCTATTCATGTAGAATTACAAATAGCAGTAAAATCTGTCAATGTAGTAAGTTAGTTTGCAATTGAGAATGAAGAGGCTTAAACAGTCTGTAATTCTTAAATAGTTTATAACACCTTGAATTAAAACACAATATCTACACCTTTCCAAAACAGGAAAACTATGTCACTGTCCAAATACCTCTTTTTGTGATCTCTTTGTATCCTGACTGGGTAACCAAAATATCTCAGACTCCTCAAGGCATGGACATCACATATGAATTGCGTCGGGGGACATGGAACCATACAAGGCTGCGTCATATAACGTCAGGAAGGTGGTGAAAGAGGCGAAGCAGCGCTACGGGAGGAAACTAGAGTCACAACTCCAACAGAGTGACTCTAGAAGCCTGTGGCAGGGACTAAGAACAATAACAGTCTATAAAGCACCAACATCGGGTATGACGAACGCGGACGTGACTGGCAGACGAGCTGAACACTTTCTATGCTCGCTTCGAGGCTGCAGCTAAAGACGCTAGCGATGCTAATGCTAGCGATGCTAATGCTAGCGGCGCTAACGGCTGCAGACAGAAGGACACTGCCAGCACCAGGAACGCGTTCATCATCTTAGAGCATGACGTGAGGAGAGCCTTCAAGAAAATGAACGTCTCGGGTTACTTCGCTGTAACCCTGTTCCCTGAAAAAGCGAAAAACGAGATGCTGCACGACAGCGCTATGGGAAACGATTCCTCGTGACCGGTTGTAAAGCACATGTGTGTCAAACACGCCAAATATTTTGGCATGTATAACCTCAGGCAGGTGACGTCAACCAATGAGGTGCACCTGAAGGTTATAAACAGGCATGAACCAGAAACACCCTTAGGTCAATTTTGTCTGAAGGATGTCCAGTCACGCATGCAGTGCGGCATTGGAACGCAGCATCTCGTTCCCGCTTTTTCAGAGAACAGGGTTACAGCAAAGTAACTCGAGACGTTCCCTTTCAAAAGCTACACTCGATGCTGCGCGACAGCGCTATGGGAACGAGAATACCCACTCCGCCGCACTGCAAGTGTCTGGACCCCAGGGTTGTGTAGTGTTCGCACAGTACCCCCAAGGAGTCCTAGACATAATCCTGGGATGCTGACTTGAGGACCCGCGAGCCTGGCATTCCCCTATGAAGCCTGACCGATGTCTTGCGGAAAGGCACCCTGCCGCATGCCATGCTTGGAAGCCCCCCTTGCCGGAGCAATAGATGAGGCAAGCTTCCTGGTCGAACGGCCCTAATCACTAGAGGCGAAGTATGCCACGCGCCTCATAGGCTAGAGCACTAGCATCTTTAACCCGACTTGTCTAATGGCGGCTGCCCTTGGTGGCCCCACGACATATGAAACCCTGCTCTAATTTACGGCCCTGGCTTAATGCAGAGGTTCGCTGTAAATTGAAGAGCATGAGCTGGACACAGCGAATGAAGGCTTACTGCTCCGGAGCTAATGGCGGAGGACAGAAGGCTTCGACTGGGGGAAATAGTTGGGTAAGAATGCAGAAACTTCCAGCACTGGAACAGTTTGACAGTGGGCTGGGTCTACATGTTCTCTTTCAAGCATACGTTTCGGTGTCTCACTATGGGATACGCCCCTTCCGCGTATTCCTCAGAAGCCCTATTACACTACGCCAGCCCCAATTGGCTGGCAGACGTGACGTTGTGTCTGGGAGTGGCCTCCCCACCCTCCGTATAAAAGGAGCAGCACAACGTCACTTCGCTATTCAAAAACCTCTTCTCGCTTCACACCAGAAGCCTATCTTTCGAAACGACTGGTTACCACACCGTCTTTCGCCTAGCTTTTTTTATTGACACTCCAGTCGATTCTAGGACCGTTTAAAAAATAAAAAATAAAATATGGCTGCAGCAACGCAGACCGCCAAGGCTAGAGAGGGAGGAGACGTGCGAAAAAATCCAAGATGGCGCCGGTGAGGTCGGCTGCCGTCACGACTGCTCCGACCAGATTTTCTTTGTTTTTGTTATTTAAGTTAGTTTTTTACCGTTTTAAAACCAGTCAAATTAGCACCATGGAGTACATTAGTTATGATAGAGACACCCTTGTTTCTATTGGTATACAATGTACTCACAATTCGACGTTTTTAACTCCGGATCCGAGCTGGCCGAGTGAGATCCTGAGGGACAACAAAGGACGCGACGCGAAGCGGCGGCCTCGAGGGAAACGAGCCGGCGTCAGGAACAGGCTGAGAGCCCGTGCACACCGCACACCTCTGCCTAGCATCCTGCTCGCCAACGTCCAGTCACTGGAGAACAAGCTCGATGACCTCAGGGCCAGGATAAAGTTCCAGAGAGACATTCGGGACTGCAATCTCCTCTGCTTCACCGAGACATGGCTGAACCCAGCGGTGCCGGACCACGCCATCCAGCCGGCCGAGTTCTTCTCGGTTCACCGCATGGACAGGACGCGGGACTCGGGGAAGTCAAGGGGAGGCGGCGTGTGTTTAATGGTGAACAGCAGCTGGTGCAACAGCGCGAGCGTTGTTCCTCTCACACGCTTCTGCACACCAAACCTGGAACTACTGTCCATCATGTGTCGTCCTTTTTACCTTCCTCGGGAGTTCACATCGGTCATAATCAGCGCCGTTTATATTCCACCACAAGCGGACACGGACACTGCCTTATGCGAGCTGCATGAGGCACTCACACAGCACCAAACACAACACCGGGACGCTGCGCTTATTGTGGCGGGGGACTTTAATAGTGCCAACCTCAAACGCGCAGCGCCAAACTTTTATCAGCACATCACCTGCCCCACCAGGGGCGAAAGGACACTGGATCATTGCTACACCACAGTCAAGGACGGTTACAAGGCACAATCTCGCCCTCCGTTTGGCAAATCCGACCACGCCGCCATCTTCCTCATGCCAAAATACAAACAAAGGCTGAAACAGGAAGTTCCGGTTCAGAGGGAGGTCGCGCGCTGGACGGACCAATCGGTGGCCGCGTTACAGGACGCACTCGATGACGCAGACTGGGACATGTTCAGAAACAGCTCCGATGGTGACGTCAGCGTGTTTACGGAAGCGGTTGTGGGATTCATCGGGAAACTAGCGGATGATACCGTGGAGAAAAAGACTATTAAAACGTTTCCCAACCAGAAGCCGTGGGTGGATAAAACCATCCGCGACGCTCTGAAATCTCGCACCGCTGCCTACAACACGGGACTCGCGTCGGGGGACATGGAACCATACAAGGCTGCGTCATACAGCGTCCGGAAGGCGGTGAAAGAGGGGAAGCAGCGCTACGGGAGAAAACTAGAGTCACAGCTCCAACAGAGTGACTCTAGGAGCCTGTGGCAGGGATTAAGGACAATAACGGATTATAAAGCACCAACATCCGGTATGATAAACGCAGACGTGTCTCTGGCAGATGAGCTGAACACTTTCTATGCTCGCTTCGAGGCTGCAGCTAAAGACGCTAGCGATGCTAATGCTAGCGATGCTAATGCTAGCGATGCTAATGCTAGCGATGCTAATGCTAGCGGCGCTAATGGCTGCAGACAGGAAGTCACTGCCAGCACCGGAAGCGCGTTCATCATCACCGAGCATGACGTGAGGAGAGCCTTCAAGAGAGTGAACACCAGGAAAGCAGCAGGACCAGACGGCATCTCAGGCCGCATTCTCAGAGCCTGCGCAGACCAGCTAGCACCCGTGTTCACTGAGATATTCAACATCTCTTTATCTCAGTCGGTGATCCCCACATGCTTCAAAGAGTCCATTATTGTTCCAGTCCCAAAGAAACCTCATCCTGCTTCCCTCAATGATTATCGCCCTGTAGCCCTCACTTCAGTAGTGATGAAGTGCTTTGAACGCCTGGTCAGAGACTTCATCATTTCTTCACTACCAGACACACTGGACCCACTACAGTTTGCATACCGTCCAAACCGTTCCACGGACGATGCAATCTCACATCTCCTCCACACATCTCTCACTCACCTGGACACTCGGAGGGGGAATTATGTGAAAATGCTCTTCATCGACTACAGCTCTGCATTTAATACCATAATTCCCTCCACACTCACCACCAAGCTGGAGCACCTGGGACTCAGCTCATCCATGTGTCAGTGGATCTCCAATTTTCTGACTGGCAGACCACAGGCAGTAAGGATGGGCGGCCATGTCTCAGCCTCCATCACTCTCAGTACTGGAGCCCCCCAGGGTTGTGTTCTGAGCCCCCTGCTGTACTCTCTTTACACCTCTGACTGCGTGGCCACTACCAACTCCACCACCGTCATCAAGTTTGCTGACGACACTGTTGTGGTGGGCCTGATCACCAACAACGATGAGACGGCCTACCTGGAGGAGGTTGGAAATCTGGAGAACTGGTGCCAGAGAAACAATCTCCTCCTGAACGTCAGCAAGACAAAGGAGCTGATAGTGGACTTCAGTACAAAGCAGGAGAGGAACTACCAGACCCCCGTCATCAACAGGAGCCCAGTGGAGAGAGTGGACAGCTTCAGATACCTCGGTGTTCACATCACGCAGGACCTGACATGGTCCTGTCACATCAACACCGTGGTAAAAAAGGCCCGGCAGCGTCTGTACCACCTCAGACGCTTGAGAGACTTTAGACTGCCCTCCAAGGTGCTCAGGAATTTCTACTCCTGCACCATAGAGAGCATCCTGACGGGAAACATCACGACCTGGTTCGGGAACAGCACCATGCAGGACAGACGAGCTCTACAGAGGGTGGTGCGATCAGCTGAGCGCATCATCCGCATCGAGCTCCCTGACCTGCACTCAATCTACACCAAGCGGTGCTGGACCAAGGCCAGGAAGGTCGTGAAGGACCTCAGCCATCCCAACAATGGACTGTTTACTCTGTTGCGGTCTGGGAAGCGATTCCGCTCCCTGAGGGCCAACACAGAGAGACTGAGGAGGAGCTTCTTCCCGCAGGCGATAAGGTCTCTCAACCACACCACTAGGCATAACTAACACAATATTTTCACAATTCTCAAAATCAACCAATCAATCTTTATACATCAATGGACAATATGGACAACTCCACGCACATCACATCTACACTACATGTTCACGTTTACATTCTGGACCATTACACAAAGTCACTTTAATAACTATTGCACAGAGTCACTTTTTCTATGCATACTTGCACAAAATTATAGTTCTATGCATACAATATATTTCTATTTTCATGTTCTATTTTTTTCTAGTTAAATTTTTATTTAAATTTAAATTTTTTATCATATTTCGTCTATTGATATTTATTACTTATAAGTTTTAATTCTCTTTTTAAGGTCACTGGCGGTCGTGTAAGCATTTCACTACATTTCGTACTGTGTATGACTGTGTATGTGACAAATAAAATTTGAATTTGATTTGATTTATTTGTGTTTGTGGGAACAAGATTTCGAGCAAAGACACACACCAGGTCTGCTCGTCGTGTCTTGGGCTGAAACATGCGCAACTAGCGCTAGACAACCCCGGTTCATGCGAACACTGCGCACGCTTCACCGCGAAGAGCCTTCGTCGCAGGCTAGCGCGCCAAGCTAGCCTGTCGGGCCTCGACCCACTCCTCTCACCTAGCCCCACTCCAGCTGCCACCCCACAGGTATCCATCCCTGTGGAGCTGCCCACCACGGCAGCCTTATCCTGGGGTGAACAGCTCGACGTCTGCGCCCCTCTACCCAGTGTGCTCAGCACTGACGAAGAGGAAGGCGCGCTAGACTTCGAGGAAGAGGGTCAGTCCAACTTTCTCCTTTCTGAGGAAGAGGAGGATCTCGAGGACTCCCCTTTCCTTCCACCCGTGCACTCAGCACAGCCTCTTGCCGCGACAGGAGCCGCTGAAGCTATGGACGGGGCACCATCCCCGCTCCTGAGAGTCGACCTGCAGGACGTGTGCAAACGCGCCGCGGAAAAGCTGAATATTCAGTGGCCGACTGTAGTGGCAGAGACTGCAAAGTCTCGCTATGAAGGTAAGAGGCTGCCGAGAGCGAAACGGGCGGCACGGCAGCTCCTTCCAGTCTTCCCAGAGCTCCTGGAGGAGCTCGCGGTGACATGGAAGGAAAAAACGTTTACAAGCAAGACGCCAGTGCAGGGGGGATCTGCACTCGACGTGGAGGGCATGGAAAGAGAGGGACTTTTCAGGATGCCCCCCATGGAACGGTTAGTGGCTGCGCACTTGCTCCCGAGACACACGGTGGCTGCAAATCCGTCGTTGCCGTCGAAAACGGAGCACTTCCAGTCAAACATGACGGAACGCGCATACAAAGCAGTCGCGCTCTGCGTCAGAGCTCTAAATGCGACCTCTCTGCTGACCGCGTACCAAGCGGAGCTGCAGGACGAAGCCTCGGCCACACCAGGTCAGACACAGTGGGAGGAGATCTGTATAGTGACAGATCTCTCTCTGAGGCTTCAGAGGTGTGCGGTACAAGCCGCGGGAAAAGCAATGGCCACGATGGTCATTCAGGAGAGAGGTCGGTGGCTCAACTTGGCGAATCTCTCCGACAGAGAGAAAGAATCTATCTTGGATGCACCAGTGGGGGCCGACGGAATCTTCGGCTCAGCTCTCACCCTGATGCAAAAGAGATGTGAGGAGAAAAAGAGGGATGACGAGGCGCTACAGCTCTGTATGCCCAGGAAGGCACAGGCGGCACCCCCCCCCGCCACTTAGGCAGACCTTCGCACAGGTCACAGCCCGCCCTTCCCCCAGTTATCGCATCCCCAAACGGCAGAGGCCGAACACAAGTTCAGCTGGCCAAGGCGGAGTCGCAGAGCAAAGATCTCCCTGGCAGAGAAGAAATTATCCGCCAGCGGCAACTCAGACAGCACAGCCTGCTCCTCAACCCCAACCTCATCCTCAACCCCATCTTCAGGAAGTGAGGAGGAAGAAGAAGGCCGTTTGATGGGGTCTTTCCTCGGGAAGGGAACCAACAGCCCCCCAGTTCGCTAGTTCCCGACCCTCAAAAGTTGAAAAGGACGAGTTCCGAGGTCCAAAGTTGTTCTGTGTGGAGGGGAGAGCCCGGGTGGGCCAGGGGCAAGACAGTGAAGCGAAAGAGGAACGGTGCAGCGGTGTACATACATCAATGTATCACAAGCATGTCTCACGTTCAAACCCCAATAAAGCTTTTACTGAACCCCCCAAAAATATCAAAAAATATATCTCCACAAAAAATGTTGCAAAACATATTAATGAATCAAAATATAACGTCACCTCGGGGAGCTGTCGCTCTCACAGAGGTGATGGATCACACAGACTCTGTCAAAGCGCTAAGTGCCCGCGCATGCGCAGTACAGACCACAGAACCGTCCGTGACTCAGCCGCGCGAGGGCGCCAGAACACTGCAGATACGCAGCTGGCAAGAATGCACGCAGTCCCGCTGGGTATTAAAGACAATACAATTCGGGTACAGACTGCAATTCGCAACTTCCCCTCCAAAATTCAAAGGGATAATTCATTCCCAGGTGAGGGGGGAGTTGAAGCATGTCCTTCAGGAGGAGATTTCCTCTCTGTTGAACAAGAGGGCAATAAGAGTGGTTCCACCAGAGGAGAGCCACAGCGGGTTTTACTCGAGATATTTTCTCGTTCCAAAAAAGGGAACCCAAGCCCTCCGCCCAATACTAGATCTACGTGCGCTGAACGTATACCTAAGGAGATACAAATTCAGAATGCTCACGCATTCTACACTCCTACAAATGGTGCGCCAGGGAGATTGGTTCACATCGATCGATCTGAAGGACGCATATTTTCACATAAAGATATACCCACCACACAGGAAGTTTCTGAGATTTGCCTTCCTTGGTGTGGTATACGAATATCTGGTGCTACCATTCGGCTTGTCCCTCAGCCCCAGAGTATTTATAAAATGTACAGAAGCGGCGCTCACCCCGCTCAGGGAGAAAGGCATTCGTCTCGCTACTTAGATAGACGATTGGCTTGTGACAGCTCGCTCGGAACAAGAAGCGAGAGAGCACACAGCGATACTTCTGGAACATATACAGAAACTGGGGCTAAAATTGAACACAGAAAAGAGTGTTTTAACTCCCACACGGTCCATAATGTATCTGGGACTGTCGCTGGACTCAGTGAACTTCAGGGCGCGACTATCGGCAGACAGGGTGAAAAGATTCACCTGTTGCATGACCCACTTTCAGAGGGGAAACAAGGTTTCCTTTCGTACATGCCTCAGATTATTAGGACTGATGGCCACAGCCCTGATAGTTATCCTGTTAGGGAGACTACATATGAGGTAATTCCAGCGCTGGGTAGCGTCCCAAGGGCTGGACCCGGTACGTCACTCACGGAAAAGGGTAAGACAGTTCTAGCACTGTGCCAGTGGAAACACCCGAATTTCCTGACTCAAGGGGTATCCATGGGTGTAGTTCGGCACAGGAAGATAATAACGACGGACGCGTCGTTGTCCGGTTGGGGGGGCATTCACGAGGGCAGAATAGTGAATGGGAGATGGGGTCAGCGTATGACCAATCTTCACATAAACTATCTAGAAATGCTAGCCGTTTTTCTGACGCTAAAGCATTTTCTTCCTTTTCTGAAAGGAGAACATGTTCTTGTGAGAACGGACAACACGACAGTTGTAGCCTACATAAATCGTCAGGGAGGCCTCAGATCACTCCTTCTGAACACGTTAGCACGCAGACTGATCTTATGGGGCAGTGTCAACCTTCTATCCCTGAGAGCGACACACGTACAGGGTGTGATAAATCGGGGCGCGGATCTGCTGTCCAGGGGAAATCCCCTCTATGGGGAGTGGAAACTGAACAGCGAAGTGATCGAACAGATCTGGAGCATGTATGGCAGAGCGACAGTGGATCTGTTCGCGTCCCAAGACAATGCCCAATGTCACCTGTTCTTTTCCCTGAAGGACCAGAGCACGCCCCTGGGAATAGACGCGCTAGCACACGAGTGGCCTCGCACTCTTCTATACGCATTCCCACCGATAGCGCTCATATCACCAACACTCTGCAGAGTAAGGGAGGAAGGTATGAGACTAATACTAATAGCCCCGAGATGGCCGGGGAAACACTGGCTTGCAGAGATTATACATATGCTGTACGACGAACCGTGGTCTCTCCCGCAGCGCAAAGACCTTCTGTCACAAGAGGAGGGGGAAATCTTCCATCCTCATCCGGAACGGCTGGCACTATGGGCCTGGCCCGTGAGTGGTCCAATTTAAGTAAAACTGGTCTACCCGACAGTGTTATCAAAACCATACAGAATGCCAGGGCGGCATCAACTAGATCTCTTTATGACTGTAAATGGAATGTATTCCAGAGCTGGTGCGCAACTAGACACGAGATTCCTTTTCAGTGTTCAGTGGCAGTGGTTCTTTCATTCCTTCAGGAAATGATAGACAAAGGCAAAGCGTTCTCAACCATAAAAGTGTTTCTGGCTGCTATATCTGCTTGTCACATTGGTTTTGATGATAAAACAGTGGGACAACATCCTTTGATATGCAGATTCATGAAGGGCGCGCGCCGCGCTCTGCCGGTCTCTAAACCACTTACCCCATCATGGGATTTGGGGTTGGTGCTTGATGCATTGTCTATGTCCCCATTTGAACCACTAGACAAGGTTGATTTCAAGGCACTGTCTTTTAAGACTGCACTATTAATAGCTTTGGTCTCAGCGAAGCGCGTGAGTGAGATTCATGCTCTTTCTGTGCATCCAGCATGCTTACAGTTCATGTCCGGGGATGCAGGAGTAATTATGAAACCTAACCCGGCATTCATGCCTAAAGTCATTAATACGATAAACCCTTTTGAGTTAAGGGCCTTCCATCCACCTCCTTTTGCTTCATCAGAGCAGCAAAAGTTAAATACGCTGTGCCCAGTGCGCGCTCTGCGCATCTATACAGAGCGGACCAGAGGTCTAAGGGAGAGTGATCAGCTGTTCGTTTCTTGGATGAAACCTCGTACAGGGAAGCCGATCACTAAGCAGCGACTTTCAGACTTTAGCTCATGCAGTACTGAGCGTAGGGACAGAATCTAAAAACTAAACTCATTCAGCCCTGAATGCTTTGGATATGGTTGGCAGAAGACTTCAAGACAGGCTATCTGACAATAAGGGAGTTAGGATATCCCATAGTGAGACACCGAAACGTATGCTTGAAAGAGAACAATAGGTTACTTGCGTAACCCCAGTTCTCTGATAGCATTAAGTGAGGTGTCTCACCAGATGACCCTCCTTGCTGTGTGAAGCGAGGAAGAGGTTGCTTGTTTTGAATAGCGAAGTGACGTTGTGCTGCTCCTTTTATACGGAGGGGGGGGGAGGCCACTCCCAGACACAACGTCACGTCTACCAGCCAATTGGGGCTGGCGTAGTGTAATAGGGCTTCTGAGGAATACGCGGAAGGGGCGTATCCCATAGTGAGACACCTCACTTAATGCTATCAGAGAACCGGGGTTACGCAAGTAACCTATTGTTTTATGTCCTGGAATGTAAAAGATCCTGAAGGACAGAATTTGTCCTGTCCTCCTAGGCTAGGGCACTAGCATCTCTAACCCAACTCGTCTAATGGCGGCTGCCCTTCGGCTGCGGCCCCAAGACGTATGAAACCCTGCTTTAATTTACGGCCCTGGCTAATGCGGAGGTGCACTGTAAATTGAAGAGCATGAGTTGGGCACAGCGAATGAAGTCTTACCACTCCGGAGCTAGCAGCGGAGGACAGAAGGTTTCAACTGTGGAAGATAGTTGGGTAAGAATGCAGAACAGCTTTTCCTAGCCAGTTGGAAAAGCCTAAGCACACTAAGGGGTGCTTTCCACCAGCCCCATCAGTCAGGACGTAGGCGAGAAGCGGCTACGTATCTTCTGAGTGTACTAGGGCAAAAGCTCGAGGTCAACTTTCTTGCAGAAGCTCCAGCACTGAAGCGGTTCGGCAGTGGACTGGGTCTGCATGTTTCGCCATGTCCTAGAATGTAAATGATCCTGAGGAACAGAATTTGTCCTGTCCTCAAAGCAGAACCTAGTGCGCTAGTCTTCTTAGCGGCGCGAGCTTAGTCTGCCCAGGCAATATTTACAAAACTGCCGTAGTGTCTGCGCTAGGACATGATAACCTGGTGTAAAAGCCTGTGGGGGCAGTGATATGCCTAGAAAAACTAGGTTAGTCGACAACCTAATTAAACTAAATGACCAGTTTATTACTTTAATGGATTTTTTCTCCCTTGATGGTATGGGCGGATTACAAGATGACGATGCAAGGATTCATCAGGCCCAAATTGTAAAATAGTGGTTTACTGAGCATAAGACATCATTCCCACAAATGGATAGGCCACCACTGAGTCCAGACCTTAACCCCATTGAAAATCTTTGAGATATGCTGAAGAAGGGTTTACACAGTGGTTAAATTTATAAACTTGGAGAGAGATTAATGAGACTCTGGATGGAAATAAATGCTATGACATTGCACAATGAAGCTAATACAAAATCAATCCATTGTATGTCAACAGCTGTTATTTATACTTGAATTACCAAAATATGCGAACCAAAATGCATGCTATTCTGTGTTCTTAATGATCAATCAGGATCCTAGTATTAGAAAAAGTCGAATACATGCTACACCAAATCCACATATCTATCCCAAAAGGATCCACACATATATCAAAAATACTGTTATTTAACATGATGCATTTAAATATCTAAAATGTCACCATGAATACATGCTATACCTTGTTCCTAAGACAATCTCAGAAAATGGATCTTGGTGCCACACACTAAATCCATGTACTGTATAACTCTACCAAGTTAAGATTTGACACATTTATCAAAAAGTAAAGTAATTTACCATGAGGCATGTGGATGGCTAAAATCTGAGATGATAAATACATGCCATTCCTTGTTACTAAATTCACATACAACTTTTGCCAAGGTTAATAAATTTATCACTGCTAATATACTTTAAAACCTGCACATCAAAAATGTATTACTGCAAATGTAAAATGACAAATTACCAACAGGAATTTAAAACATGATGGAAACAAAACTTCACCGACTAAGGAAGGTAGAAAAATAGCAAAAGAGATTATATTCCTCTGAGAGTGAAAACCAATCACGTTGGAGAAACCTTGGCGCCCAATACACCGACCGAACAGCGCAGGAGAAACTTTACTTACTCTCTAAGTCTAAGAGTAAATCTCCTAAATTTTACCATTGAAAATTTAATGAAAGAACCAGAAGATCTGTCTGCTGTTCTTTGACAAGCATTGGCAATTACTTACCCATTGGAAAGGAAACAATCACACATGCACACACAATGAAATCCCAGTATGTTTTGTCAATGTTTTATTGACAAAAAAAAAAAAAAAAATATATATATATATATATATATATATATATATATATATATATATATATTAAACTTCAAATGTGCAGAGTAAACACAAGTTTTGTGCATCACAAGCCATAAGAAGTATTGTCATATAAGAAATGACAAAGAAGTCATGCAAAAGTTTTAACAGACAATGGAGATGATAAGAAAACACCAACATTGTCAGGATGAACTAACCTAGGCGACCAGATGACTTAGCTTTAGCGATTAGCCCAATGTAGCGTGGATGGTGAACCCAAACGCGGAAGAAAGCGAGTAGGTAGGTAGGATACCACGCGTTTTAGTCTAAGGACTCTCACAAAAGGGGAGCAAGGGAAAAACACAAATTTAACCCGCGTCCTAAAAACACACACTCAAGATCAGAAAGCGAAACCCAAATAAAGTGAGTACTCACGAATCAATGATGGACAACCAGAACCGTCATGGGCTGAACTCAATGACTGAGCGCTGAATCGTGATTTGTTTACTCCTCTTATACTTCCTGATTCGCGACCGCTTTACTTCCGGGTCCTAGTGCCGGTCGCCGATTGAGTGTGCATGACAGTACCTCCCTGTCCAGGACCGGCTCCTGCCGGTCCTGGGGTGGAGGATACCCGACGACGGTAGTCCCGGATTAATTCGGGGAGGTGGGTGGATTCATTGGAGAGGTGGTGAAGTGTTTTAGTTGGGAGGTGTGGAAAACTGGATGTATCCGGAGCGCCGCAGGCAGCTGGAGCCGGTAGGTGACAGGGTTTATCCGGTGGGTGATGCAGTATGGACCGATGAACCTGGGAGATAGTTTGCGGGATTCTGTATGCAGGTGCAGATTCCTTGTGGAGAGCCATACCTTGTCACCTACGTGGTACAACCGTCCCGGAGGGTGTCGGCGGCGATGCTGGGCGACGTAGGTGGTATTGGCACGTTGGATGGCGAGGTTGGCTTGGTTCCATAACCGCCGACACCTACGGACCAACTGTTGGGCCGATGGTACGTCAACCTCCGGTTCTTGATGGTCGAACATCGGAGGTTGGAAACCATAACATACCTCAAATGGATTTAGGTTGGTGGCTAAAGAGACGTGGAGGTTGTGGGACAGCTCGGCCCATTTAAGGTAGCGGGCCCAGGAGCGCTGGCGATCCGAAACAAAACAACTCAGGTAGCGCTCAAGTTGTTGGTTGGCCCATTCCGTCTGACCATTAGTCTGGGGGTGATAACCGGAGGACAGACTGCAGGTGGAATTGATCAGACGGCAGAAGGCCTTCCAGAACCGGGCGGTGTCCTTGGGGAACCCATGCAGGCGGACTACGTGTTCCAAAATCAGCTCGGCGGTGTCTTTGGCTGATGGGAGTCTGGTGAGGGCCACCAGGTGTACGGCTTTGAAGAACCGGTCGATGATGGTTAGGATGGTGTTCTTTCCTTCGGAAACCGGCAGGCCCGTGATGAAATCTAAGGCGATGTGCGTCCAGGGCCGTCGGGGAACGGGCAGGGGCTGGAGTTCTCCGGAGGTAGGCTGGTTGGAGTCCTTGGCCCTGGCGCACACCGGGCACACCTGAACAAACTCTTCAACGTCCCTCCTCATGGTGGGCCACCAGAACGCCCGTCTTACAAACTGTAGGGTGCGCCGAGTCCCGGGGTGTCCTGCGACGGGCGAGGAGTGGCCCCACTGGAGAACTTCGGGAACCAGACGCTGAGGAACAAAGAGTCGTTCAGGCAGCGCACCTGCCGGCCCAGTCTCCGCAGCCTGAGCCTGGCGAACCCTTTTCTCTATGTCCCAGTGGAGGGGTGCGATGATCCGTGAGGTGGGGATGACAGGCACGGGGTCCGCCCGGGGCATCTCCTCTTCTTGTTGGCGGGAGAGGGCGTCGGCCTTGGTGTTCTTGGACCCCGGGTGGTATGACAGATGGAAATTGAAGTGTTCTAAAAACAATGCCCACCGTGCCTGTCGTAGGTTGAGTTGTTTTAAATTCCGGATGGTGATGAGGTTCTAATGATCCATCCAGACCATGAATGGCTCACTGGCGCCCTGGAGCCAGTGACGCCATTCCTCCAAGGCCCACTTTATGGCCAACAGCTCGCGGTCCCCTACCCCGTATCGCTGCTGAGTGGGGTCAAATTTCTTGGAGTAGAAGCCACAGGGGTGTAGCTTCTGGTCTGGACCTCGCTGAGAGAGAACAGCGCCAGCGCCCACATCTGACGCGTCCACCTCTACAACGAACGGTTGGTTGGCATCTGGGTGAAGAAGAATGGGTGTAGTGGTGAAGCGGTGACAGAGTTCTTGGAAGGCGGAGGTGGCTTCAGGAGTGAGATGGAAGGGACTAGAGGAGGGCCTGGTCAGACTGGTTAGTGGTGCTGCAACTGTACTGTAGCCCCGGATAAAGCGACGATAGGAGTTCGCAAACCCGAGAAACCGTTGAAGCTGTTTGAGCATCCTGGGTAGGGGCCAATGACGAACAGCTTCCAGTTTCTGCGGATCCATGGCCACACCCTGGGACGAGATGACAAAACCCAGGAACGTGGTGGAGTGCTGGTGAAAGGCACACTTTTCCAACTTACAGTACAGTTGGTGAGCGAGCAATCTCTTAAGAACTGCCCGTACATGTTGGATATGTTCTTCGGTGGTGCGAGAGTAGATGAGGATGTCATCTAAATATACAAACACCCATCGGCCTAACATATCTCTCAGGACATCGTTTATGAATTGCTGGAAGGCCGAGGGTGCGTTGCATAGTCCAAAGGGGATGACCAGGCTCTCGTAATGTCCTGTGGGAGTGATGAAGGCCGTTTTCCACTCATCACCCTCTCTGATGCGCACCAAGTTGTAGCCGCTCCGGAGGTCCAACTTTGTGAACACGGTGGCACCAGAGAGGGCGTCCAGGGCTGAGTTGGTGAGCGGCAACGGATGTCGGTTTTTGATAGTGATTTTATTTAACCCCCGATAGTCGACACATGGACGAAGTTCTCCCCCTTTCTTCTTCATGAAGAAGAAGCCGGCGGCCGCTGGCGACGAGGAGGGCCGGATGGTTCCATGGCGAAGGGCACTGGCGACGTATTCCTCCATCGCCTGTGTCTCAGCAGCCGACAATGAGTACAGATGGCCACGGGGGGGAACAGAACCTGGCTGCAGCTCTATCGCCAGGTCATAAGGGTGATGTGGTGGAAGGTGAGTAGCTCTCCGTTTACAAAAGACTGCAGCCAGGTCCCGGTAGGCAGAAGGAATGGCGTTGGTGTCGACATAGGGGGCCTCGGACTCCGTGGAACACGTCCCAGCTGGGTCCCGTAGGCACAGCTCAGTGCAGGTCGGCCCCCACTGCAGGATTCTATTTTTAGTCCAGGAGATGAGAGGGTCATGTTGTAGCAGCCAGGGGTATCCGAGAATGATGGGAGGTGAGGAAATGGAGGTGAGGTGGAATTGGATGGGTTCGTGGTGTTGATTGATGATGAGGGTGATGGTCTGAGTCTGGTGGGTGATGGGGCTGGACGTCAGGGGCCGACCGTCGACGGAGGTGATTTGCACTGGCTGGGATAACGCCTCAATCTTTACCCCCAGTTCTTTGGCATGAGTGGAGTCAATAAAGTGGCCGGCGGCACCGGAGTCGATGAACGCTGTACTTCTGACTCGTTTGTGGCCAAATTGAAGGATTACCTGAATAGTAAGGCGAGAGGTGGTTATGTCGGTTGTGCTGGAGATTTGGAGGGAGCCCGGTGAGTCTCTCCTCCGGCTCACCGGGGCTGCGCGTTTCCCGGACGAAGAAGGCAAATCGCCCGGTGGTGTGCCGCGGACCCACAGTAAGCACACAACCCCTCTTGATACCGGCATGCGCGTTCTGCTGTAGTCAGGGAGGCGCGTCCTAATTGCATGGGTTCCCCGGCTCCGGTGTCAACCACGGGAGGAGGTGGAGATCCGACAGGTCCAGTGGTGGCAGCGGTGAAAATGGTCGGTGGTGGAGGTGCAGGATGGTGAGAGGTGAAAGCAGGCGGCAGGGTTCTCAGGGCTGGCTTCGGACGAGAGAGAAGGCGCTGGTCGATGCGGAGGGCTAGCTGGATTAATCCCTCCAGCGTGGCTGGAAGCTCTCGTCCGGCAAGCTCGTCCTTTATGCGTGACGCCAGCCCCTTGTAGTAGGATATCGGGAGCGCGGCGTCTCCCCAAGATGTCTGTACGGCGAGGGTTCTGAATTCCGCGGTGTAGCGGCTCACGGACAATTCACCCTGCCACAGGTGATAGAGCTTAGTGTCGGTCTCCACCTCGCCCGCAGGGTGTTCGAAAGTGAGTCGAAGCTGGCGTGTAAATTCATTGTATGAATGGGCGGTGTCCGAGTCTGATTTAATCACTGCCGTGGCCCACTCAGCTGCCTGCCCAGTTAGCAACGAAACGAGCAGAGCAATGCGTAGCCGATCGGTGGAGTATTTGGTGAAATTAAACTCAAACACCAGATCGAGCGCTGTTAAGAACACACTACACTTCCCGTCCTTGCCATTCCATTTCTCTGGTAATGCGAGAAAGACATCAGAAGAAGGGGGGGGGGGGTGATGCGGAGCCGCGACCGCCGCGACGGGAGGCTGGCTCGCCGCGCCAGCAACAGCCGCCCGGAGATCCGCGTTCTCCCGCCTGAGCTCCGCGACCTCGCGGCGCAAGGCCGCGACGTCTTGGACGCCCTGGCGCAGAGTAGACTACCTCCTCGGTTAGCTCATTGATTATCTCGGCATGCTGGTCAACCACGTCGCAGAGATGCGCGTAATCCGCTGGGTTCACCGCTTTAGGCTCAGTCATTCTGTCAGGATGAACTAACCTAGGCGACCAGATGACTTAGCTTTAGCGAGTAGGTAGGATAACAACGATTTTTAGTCTAAGGACTCTCACAAAAGGGGAGCAAGGGAAAAACACAAATTTAACCTGCGTCCTATAAACACACACTCAAGATTAGAAAGCGAAACCCAAATAAAGTGAGTACTCACGAATCGATGATGGACAACCAGAACCGACATGGGCTGAACTCAATGACTGAGCGCTGAATCGTGGTTTGTTTACTCCTCTTATACTTCCTGATTCGCGACCGCTTTACTCCCGGGTCCTAGTGCCGGTCGCCGATTGAGTGTGCATGACAAACATGAGCTAAGATGCAACATAAAAAATGAAACATAAGTTACATTAACTACAACAACACTAAGAATTGTGTTACATGAGATACATGCGTTGTTTGTAGTCTGATTTGAACTCTAAAACCCTACATTAAACTTAACGGGCCATTAACGTGCATGGATTTTGTGCTATTGGATGTTGATCAGCATAAATGCATCGAATAAAGGTTTAGATATTGCAGTTTCCCAGTTGTATTTGCAAGGTTGTGTGAAAAAACTTTGTCAGAGTAAGGAACGGTCAGAGTGGGTAACCAGATTTTAAGTTGTGAGCTTGGAAGGCTACTCCCTTAGGAAGGGAAAGGGACAGCTAGGTGGACAACACTCCAGGTTTCCCAACTGGAAGCCCAACTTGGGGTAGCGAGGTAACCAACAATACCCAATCTCAACTCATCTTAGCCGGCATGATGAGCATTGGTTATTCTGAACGTGATCTCTAGGACTGCAGGAAGTTCTGCCATTTTGACAAAAATGATAAATCATGCTTTAGCTGTCTTTGTGGCAATGCAGTATTTAAAAAAAAAATTTTTTTTTAAAACACACTTTGCTTAATTCTTGTGAAGAGTTATTCTGGCAGCAAATAAAATAACATTTTTAATTCATTTGTGTATTAAAAACAATACAAATTCATCATTGTCATCATCAGCAATGCATCAGCAGTACATCTCCCACTTTGGTAGATAACAGGGCCTTATAACAAGCCATCGGTGCTAGTGTAATTAGAGTGGCAATATTAGATTAGATTAGATTAAACTTTGTCATTGTGCAAAGTATATGTACAGAGCCAACGAAATGCAAAAGTGCATAAGTGGCTTATTTCCAATAATTAACAATGGGTCACACAAACAAGATGCACTTATTGTGTGTGTGCGCGTTTATATAGTGTAATACAGTGTAACTGTGCAAACATTGTGGATTAGTGTGTCTGGAAGATTACATGCACAAAAGTAACAGAATATACATGTACATACATTGAGGTCTATTAGTATTTGATTACTCTGTGATTTTGCAAGTTCTCTTACTTAGAAATCATGGAGGGGTCTACAATTTTCAGCGTAGGTGCATTTCCACTGTGAGAGACAGAATCTAAAAAGAAATATCTGGAAATCACATTGTATGATTTTTGAGCAATTTATTTGTGAATTACTGTGTCAAATAAGTATTGTTCACTTGCTTATCAGCCAGATTTCTGATCCTCAAAGACCTGTTATTTTGCTTTTAAATAGCCCAGCTTATGATTCGAAATTAGTAGCACCTGTGTGAGGTCATTAGCTGTCATAAAGACACCTGTGCACCCCACAATCAGCCAAAGTCTAAGTAGCAGCATGGGAAAAATCAAAGAGCTGTCAAAAGATACGAGACAAAATTTGGTAACACTTTATTTTGATAGTCCATCTGTTGACACTCTACTAGTTACCAGTAGTCATTTAGTAGCGTGTCAACAGTGCATCAGTTGACATTCAACAACATTGTTTTAACAGACAAGCAACATACAATCAACTAACTGTCTGTAGATTATAAACTGCAATTTACTTTCTATTCTATGGATTTTATAAAAAGTGCATGTTGACTGTCAGCCTGTCTTTCTCAACAGGTTATTATCTAATAGTAACTACTCAGAATTAATCTATCAGTTGATAGTCTACAGCCATGTCAACATATGATCAAGAGCATATATCTTTAATCAAGGGTCTCAAATGCATCAGATAACTAATTACTTAACCATCTCTTTTTTATTTTCCCAAAATCACTAGTTTATTATCTGTTGATAGTCAACTAAACATTAGTTGCACATCTGTTGCTTGTCAACTAATGTACAGTTTACGTTCAGCAGACTATTAGTAGGCATTCTCTACTAAGCATATGTAGATACATTTTAGGACTGTCCAATTAAAGTGAAAAACAGTTGATAACTGTAGAAAGTCAATAAGCTATTAACAGAACACATACAATCATCCATTAATAATAGACAACAGATTTACCATTTAAGATAAGAAGTCAGTACCAGACGATAAAATACAATAGACAAAACACTACAGGCAGGATATGAGAGAACGTTGTTTTATTAACAATATGTTAACACAAACCCATTGTTCACCAGGGTATCAGATCATAAAACAAAAAGAAAAACAATAAAATAAACATGCTGCACTGGCAGCACCATGTCACCGTATAGGGGTCACGCAACTTCACCATCAGCACACCAACATTTCACATTATGAAAAAATAAAACTTGCCTGTTTAACAATCTTACAAACAAACAAAAATATCCTGCTAACATCCTGTTACATCCTGCATACATTCAGTCTTTCTTGGCAGAAAAGGGGATGAGCTGTTTGTTGTTTTTCATTTCAATTATCTTTTCTGCCAGCTCACCAACTATTTTTTTCTGACAAATTTGTGCTAGTTTTAGAAGTGTGTATTTACCCTTGAACTGGCTTAGGAGACTTTTGTCAGCTATGTAAATCTCGGCAATTGCTGCCGTGTCTTTCACGGCATTTCTTGAAACGCGAGCTTTCTTGAAAGCTGTGGTCATCCGGAAGCCTCTTTGCACATGTTTGAGGACACGCCGATATCTTTTCACCACATCCGAGATTGAGGCAACTGAAAGAAAAAACAATGTGAAGAAATCACCAATGAGTTCTGTTTTGTGTCTTGTGTGGTGTCTTAGTTGCAGGGTGAGACACAGGGTGAGACTTAGTTGCACAGTGCTTCCCAAAAAGCTGCAACTTGGATGAAGGTGTTTATCTTTGATTCAGAACATTTATTGTATTTTATAGTAGGCAGTGTGAGAGCAGTCTGCCAATTAAGCCCATGCAAGACTATTTGCTGATTACTGGTTAAAAAACAAAGAGAGATAAAAACTAGTCAGGATATTCTTCATATTTAACTATTAATTACAGGTTCACCTCATCCAGACATAATAGGTAAGTGCAGACAAATTGTTTCTCTATTTACTTCATTCGAAACATTTTTAAGAAACCTGTAATAAAAATACAAGTTGAATGCAGATCGTCACTGATTGAAGAAAAACAAACAGCACAGATTTCAGAATTGACACATTGATTTCATGTAATTCAAAAGAGAGATGATAAGATTGATATTGGTGGACAGTGTGCAGAATGTCTCAAATCCTAAAAATATAACCTCAACACTTGATACCTAAACAAATACAGCATGTCTTAAGAGCCTACCATACCTCGCTCTCCTTTTCCGCCTGACCTCTTTGCCTTTTTGTTTTCCTTCTTTCTTTTTTTGCTTCTCTTCTTGCCATTCTTCTTTTTATACTTCTTTTTCTTCTTTTCCTTATCTGAAGAGTCAGAGGTAGAGCTGGAGCTGGAGTCACTGCTGGAGTCAGAGCTTGAATCAGTGCTAGTGTCAGTGCTGGTGTTCACCATCATGGCCGGTGGCCCCTCATCTCCAGTGGCCATTATCTCAATGTTCCCATCTGTCAAATGATAAAACAAACATAAATAAAGTGTAAAGCATAACTTCACCCTCAGCTCTGTGCCTATAGGCACCACAAAACTTTAAAGAATGTAATTAATGTGGTGGAGATAACATTGTGTTTAAGGAGACATTACAAATAATGTGTACAAAATCTCTCAGGTTGTATATGTACAAAAAGAAGAAAATGCATTAGTGTTCTACTTCCCAGGTGCATTGTATAGAACTTTTCTATAACTATTAGGATATTTCAGTGACTTTTACCCAGGGTAGAGGCAGCAGTTATCAGGTTATACAAGAGAAGTAATTTCAATTCTTCATTCAAATTTCTTACAAATGACAACTAAATTAACATTATTAAAGTAATTTAACAACTAAATCTGTAAGTATTATGGTCTAAATAAAAGTATGTTTATATGTAAATATCCTTTTCTGTTAATATTTTTTAAGCAGAGTTAAACACTAAGTCTAGACCTACTATGGAAAAAGTAGATGGCTACTGAGGCACCCCTTTTTTGTTTCAATTAAATATCATGGACAAAAAGCAGCAGCATATAGCTTTAGATCAAATTACTTTCACATATGCATGTCTTCACTTTTTCAGATTGATAATTTTCCAAAATAATATGGAAATGCTGGCAGTAATATTTTTAAACATATTGTTATGGTACTGGCAGAATTCCTTTGAATCCCACACAAGTTCTGGAGGTCCACCTGCTGTACTTATCCATACCTTGTTCTCGTGCAGACCTCTCTTCAAGTTGCTTCCTCAGCAAGTCATTTTCCTCCTGCAGCTCATCCACCCGAGACTGGAGCATCTCAGCCTTGTTTTTCCACAGAATGTGTTGTTTAACAGGCTTGAGACTGTCCATCTTACCAGCTGCACAATATGACATATAAAATTTTTAATATATGTAAGTGGCACAGAGTCAAAATTAAAAGCTAGCCCTGTTGCCCCCAGTTGTTATATTACCTTATGGCTAATGTGTATAATGTGTGTTTAGACTAATAAATCTGAGAAAAAACATATTGGATGACTTGGGGGTGAGTACATTATCTGTAAATCTTGTGGCCTTCTCCTTTAAGGAAACATTAAAGAATTACAAATAATGTGTACAAAATTGATATATACTGAAACAAAAAAAAATGCATTAGTGTTCGACTTTCAAGCTGCATTGTTTAGAACTTTGCTATAACTTAGAATATTTCAGTGAATTGTACCCAGGGTAGAGGCAGCAGTCATCAGGCTATACAAGAAAAGTAATTTCAATTCTTCAATGTTAATGACATTATTAAAATAATTAAGAAATAACTAAAAAAAAAAAGTAATACTGTACATGAATTACCCAATCAAATCTTTCTCAATTATATCAGACGCGTATTTCTGTGACACATCGTCCGGCGCGAATTTGTGTCCATTCGTGTATTTTAATTGACTTTGTATATTGTTTCGCGTGACGAAATAACATCAGCTTCATGTAAACTATCTTTAGGTCTATAAACACAACTTACCACTTTTGTTCGTGGATTCGCCTCCATCTTCGCTCTGGGCATTTGCCCTCCGTGCCTTTGCCCGGGTAAAATGCATGGTACCCAGCGTACTGCTCCCAATGCCAGGTGAGGGACGATGCACTGAATGTGCTGGATCAAACATGTTGATGCTGAATAGTAAATTGATAATGATTTTACTTCACATGCAAGTAATAAAAAATACTTTCTATAAGAAAAAAGAACAATATTACCCAAAAGAAGTTAACTCTTACCATTTGGACAACCAAATTTTCAGGCGGTGAGATTTTGGCCAATCCGATTGTAGAAGTGCTTGGTCACGTGTGAACACTCATCCATGGTTGGTGTATCTGATAACATAATTAGCCAATGAAATGAAAGTGCGCCAATTTTTAATTCTTTGGTTGTCTTGGTCGTTAAATTGAAGAATAGTTAGCCTACTAGCTCTTCCGGCTAGTGATGGGAAGTTCGAATCATTTAAGTGACTCGGTTCTTTGATCAGAAATAAATTAAAATGTTGCGTTTTCAATAAAAAATACCCCCAATACGTTAACATACAGACATTTTGGCTATAGTTCCAGTTATGAAAATATTACAATGTAACTAAGGACATATTATAATAAACATAATGAGCAGCTCAACATCATATCTTTCAGTCTGAGTCGTTCGTTCTTTTAAATCTATTGCACCGCATAGCGTTTATGGGAGTCACGTGTCAAAAGAACGAACGACTCAGGACTCGAAGACTCATTGCTGAGAATCATTCAAAACTGTTTCCTGTATATAACATACGGAGGTTTTGCGATGCTTTGCGCATGCCCGCCCAATAGAAAATGAACGAATCACTCTCCGAGACGACTCGTTTATCTGAGTCATTTAAAAGATTCGTTCAAAAAGAACGAATCGTTCAAGAACGACCCATCACTCCATAGTATGGATTCACTGGAGAGAAAACTTTTGACTAAAGTTTATGTTAGAGAAACTAAAAAATCATCTTTAAAATTAATAAAATGGTTGCAAACGATTGGCTTGTTGAAACGGAAAATTAAATGCAAGAACTGTGGGCATAAACTGAGCATGGTTGCTTCCCAGACCAAGGATTATTTCATCTGGTAAGAATAAATTATTGTAAACTGTAATGTTAGTTTCATATTTTGTAACTCTTGTATCTCACTACTATGAGCACAATCATTTGTTTGTTGTATTTCTTTAAACACCTTATTACTTTTTTTAAACAATTTAAATATTTCTCAACATGTACTTCAAATGTTTTGAGATATTGGTAGTTAACATGATTCGATTTTACAAGATTTTTTATATTAATTATATATCCAATTTACTCAGTGTGTGTGTGTGTGTGTGTTGAAGGGCATATGTAAAAAAAAAATATATATATATATATATATATATATATATATATATATATATATATATATATGTTTATCATACAATTTGATGTCCTAAAACTTCCCAGGGAGTGTCGACGTAAAAGATGTGGACGGTTGAAAAGAAGTGTTAGGTCAAAGTCACTCTTCTCACAATCACACTGCAGTCTATTTACATGGATGAAGTACATACATAGGTAAGCAATGCAAGCATATTACATAAGTACAATATTTGGATATTACACTATGTGTTTAGAGCTTGAGTACATAGATTACAATTTCACTACAACACGTTATCATAGTTTATGTCGGTATGGATTAAAAAGGATATTATACAATAATAGCAAAATATATTATATTTCAAAAGCATGTCCCATACTATGTCATCATAGCCATATGTTACAATAACCAAAACATAAAAAAATGTATAAACATGACTATATATATATATATATATATATATATATATATATATATATATATATAAATTTTTTTTATTTAATTTTTTTGGGATTCCTCACCGTCACTAGGGGGCTCTCTCTAGGTCTCCGGCTGTGAGAGGTAACAGCATCACCCGGGGATCGATCCCCAAATGATGCTGTTACCTCTCACAGCCGGAGACCTATAGAGAGCTGATTGGCCGAGCTCTCTCTCTCTCAGAGGGGATCAGGGGCGTCTGTGAGCTCGCGCACGTGGAAGGAGTGGCTAGTGCTTTCCTCCGGGCGATCGAACCAGCGATCCCCGGATGATAGGGCGAGCACTTTACTACTGCGCCACTCGGAGGCCCAACATGACCATAATTTTAAGTATGTAAATTTCTTAAAGGTTCCAGCTTCTAACAGATAATTGTGGAGATGTCTGTGATGCACTGAGCATTACTTCTGTACGACAGTTACAGTTGACAGAATGTGTTTTTATGTTAATGTTTTTTTATGTTTAGAATTTGAGCAGCAGCATGTCAACAGTCAAAAAACTAGTGGCCAAAATAAAATATACAAATTATGTTTTGTTTACTATTTATATTCTTTGTTATTATGCTTTCTTAATGTGAAAATATACTGTCCTTGTTTAATGATAATCATTTTTGTTAATCCTTTGTAGATTTGCACAGGGTTTACATCTACGGCAAGTAGACATGCTTCAAGATGGCATTGCAAAAAGCACAGCAACACTTTCTATGATGTCAAAGAAACTCAGAAGAATTTGTGTAAAAAGCCTGAAAAAGCACAGAAAGAAAAAGAAGCAGAAAGTTGGTGGAGTTAATGTCATTGTTCACATTGATGAGAGCAAGTTCTGCCATAAACGCAAGGTAATGTAATCTAAATGTTCAATGCACTTGATGAAATGTGTTTTTAGAACCTGAAAGAATTGACATCGGTATGTGCATTGTAGTTTAGGATAGATCAGTGTTTTTTAAATGTTTTATACCAAGTACCACCTCCAAAAATATTGGAAAATATTACCACCATAATGACCAGCATTAAAATACAGTAGCATAGTAGGCCTAACTATTCAGCTACAGCTCTGCAGAGTTTAAAAGTGAGACAGTCAGCCACATTGAACATTAACACTGCACAGTGCTTACTAACAGATAAATAATAAACTTAAACTTAAAAACTTAAATAATGATTTAATTAAAATGTTAAATAGTTAAATAAAAACTACTGCACATGTGAATGTAAAAATTAAAAACCTTTTTTTTTTACGTTTATTGCTAAGTTTATTGATAAATTTTTTAAAATTTCTTTATAAAACTGGCATCTGTCCATTCCTTTACGCTACTAATCAGAGCCGGATGTTGTGACATGCAGACTGTAAAAAATGTCTATTATCATGTAATTATTTCTGACTAGTAATACATTTCCACAGTGTCAAGAGATTATTCAGATTATTTTCTAACACTGTTCATACTGTTTTGGTAGTATGGAAGAGGACGCTTTGGTAACACCTGGAAGAGAAAGCGAACATGGGTTTTTGGTATACTTGAAATCAAAGCTGCAAGCAGACGTCCAATTCTTCGACTTGTGAAGAGAAGAAACAAGGAGACCCTTGTTCCAATCATCAAAAAACATGTCAAAAGAGAAAGTCTTGTAGTGAGTGATGAGTGGAGAGCGTATGCCTGCCTTTCCCAGGAGGGCTACAAACATGTGAGAGTCAACCACAGCCAGAATTATGTAGATCCACAAACAGGACTACACACTCAAAACATTGAGAGAGCGTGGCAGACATATAAGAGGGAAATTTGGCGTATGCGGGGGAATCGGTCTGAGAACGTCTTAAAAAAACAGCTCTGCTTCATTGAGTGGACTTACTGGTTAGCCAGAAGACATAAACATGGTGTACTTGGACGACTTCTCAAGGACATAAGGAATGGTATGTGGTGTATGTATATTTATATATATATATGCTTTACACTTTATTTATGTTTGTTTTATCATTTGACAGATGGGAACATTGAGATAATGGCCACTGGAGATGAGGGGCCACCGGCCATGATGGTGGACACCAGCACTGACACTAGCACTGATTCAAGCTCTGACTCCAGCACTGACTTCAGCAGTGACTCCAGCTCCAGCTCTACCTCTGACTCTTCAGATAAGGAAAAGAAGAAAAAGAAGTATAAAAAGAAGAATGGCAAGAAGAGAAGCAAAAAAAGAAAGAAGGAAAACAAAAAGGCAAAGAGGTCAGGCGGAAAAGGAGAGCGAGGTATGGTAGGCTCTTAAGACATGCTGTATTTGTTTAGGTATCAAGTGTTGAGGTTATATTTTTAGGATTTGAGACATTCTGCACACTGTCCACCAATATCAATCTTATCATCTCTCTTTTGAATTACATGAAATCAATGTGTCAATTCTGAAATCTGTGCTGTTTGTTTTTCTTCAATCAGTGACGATCTGCATTCAACTTGTATTTTTATTACAGGTTTCTTAAAAATGTTTCGAATGAAGTAAATAGAGAAACAATTTGTCTGCACTTACCTATTATGTCTGGATGAGGTGAACCTGTAATTAATAGTTAAATATGAAGAATATCCTGACTAGTTTTTATCTCTCTTTGTTTTTTAACCAGTAATCAGCAAATAGTCTTGCATGGGCTTAATTGGCAGACTGCTCTCACACTGCCTACTATAAAATACAATAAATGTTCTGAATCAAAGATAAACACCTTCATCCAAGTTGCAGCTTTTTGGGAAGCACTGTGCAACTAAGTCTCACCCTGTGTCTCACCCTGCAACTAAGACACCACACAAGACACAAAACAGAACTCATTGGTGATTTCTTCACATTGTTTTTTCTTTCAGTTGCCTCAATCTCGGATGTGGTGAAAAGATATCGGCGTGTCCTCAAACATGTGCAAAGAGGCTTCCGGATGACCACAGCTTTCAAGAAAGCTCGCGTTTCAAGAAATGCCGTGAAAGACACGGCAGCAATTGCCGAGATTTACATAGCTGACAAAAGTCTCCTAAGCCAGTTCAAGGGTAAATACACACTTCTAAAACTAGCACAAATTTGTCAGAAAAAAATAGTTGGTGAGCTGGCAGAAAAGATAATTGAAATGAAAAACAACAAACAGCTCATCCCCTTTTCTGCCAAGAAAGACTGAATGTATGCAGGATGTAACAGGATGTTAGCAGGATATTTTTGTTTGTTTGTAAGATTGTTAAACAGGCAAGTTTTATTTTTTCATAATGTGAAATGTTGGTGTGCTGATGGTGAAGTTGCGTGACCCCTATACGGTGACATGGTGCTGCCAGTGCAGCATGTTTATTTTATTGTTTTTCTTTTTGTTTTATGATCTGATACCCTGGTGAACAATGGGTTTGTGTTAACATATTGTTAATAAAACAACGTTCTCTCATATCCTGCCTGTAGTGTTTTGTCTATTGTATTTTATCGTCTGGTACTGACTTCTTATCTTAAATGGTAAATCTGTTGTCTATTATTAATGGATGATTGTATGTGTTCTGTTAATAGCTTATTGACTTTCTACAGTTATCAACTGTTTTTCACTTTAATTGGACAGTCCTAAAATGTATCTACATATGCTTAGTAGAGAATGCCTACTAATAGTCTGCTGAACGTAAACTGTACATTAGTTGACAAGCAACAGATGTGCAACTAATGTTTAGTTGACTATCAACAGATAATAAACTAGTGATTTTGGGAAAATAAAAAAGAGATGGTTAAGTAATTAGTTATCTGATGCATTTGAGACCCTTGATTAAAGATATATGCTCTTGATCATATGTTGACATGGCTGTAGACTATCAACTGATAGATTAATTCTGAGTAGTTACTATTAGATAATAACCTGTTGAGAAAGACAGGCTGACAGTCAACATGCACTTTTTATAAAATCCATAGAATAGAAAGTAAATTGCAGTTTATAATCTACAGACAGTTAGTTGATTGTATGTTGCTTGTCTGTTAAAACAATGTTGTTGAATGTCAACTGATGCACTGTTGACACGCTACTAAATGACTACTGGTAACTAGTAGAGTGTCAACAGATGGACTATCAAAATAAAGTGTTACCCAAAATTTTAGACCTTCACTAAGCTGAAAAGGGCTATGGGGCAATTGCCAAGCAGCTTGGTGAAAAAAGAACAATTGTTGGAGCAATTGTCAGAAAATGGAAGAGGCTAATGATGACTGTCAATGTCCCTCGGACTGTGGCCCCACGGATGATCTCTCCTCGTGGGGTATCAATGATGCTAAGGATGGTGAAGAATCAGCCCCGAAAACTACACAGGCGGAGCTGGTCAATGCCGTGAAGAGAGCTGAGACCATTGTTTCCAAGGCTACTATCAGTACTGTAACTCGTCTTGGTTTAAAATCTTGCATCACATGCAAGTCACAAGTCATCCCATGTCCAGGCCCGTCTAAAGTTTGCCAGGGACCATCTGGATGATCCAGAGGAGTCATGGGAGAAAGTCCTGTGGTCAAATGAGACGAAAGTAGAACTTTTTGGTCTTAACTGCATTCGCCGTGTTTGGAGGAAGAACAATGATAAGTATTATCCCAATAATACCATACCTACAGTGAAGCATGGGGCTGGAAGCATCATGCTCTGGGGGTGATTTCTGCACAGGGGACAGGACGACTGCACTGTATTAAGGAGAGAATAAACAGGGCCATGTATTGTGACATATTGGGCAAAAACCTCCTTCCTTCGTGACTGGGTCTTCCAACATGACAATGACCCAAAGCACACAGCCAGGAAAACCAAGGAGTGGCTCCATAAGAAGCATATCAAGGTTCTGGAGTGGCCTAGCCAGTCTCCAGACCTAAATCCAATAGAACATTTTTGGAGGG